>NC_042622.1:38361057-38961206 GCF_901001135.1 Rhinatrema bivittatum | reverse complement strand
TTTCTTTTCCCCTTGTACTTCTAGCTTCTCTTGTGCCGGCTGCCATTGGTCTAGCAGACGTGGGAGAGGCAATGGCAGTGCTCAGAGGTTCATTACATACAAGACAGAGAGAAAGCTAGGAACCGAGAAATGCTAATGGAAAAACACCGTACTCAGCAGTTTTCTCTCCTGCATTTATCTGTCTCCTGCTCCGTCCCCTCCCTCACCAGTACATTTTGCTCCCTCCGTTCTCCCTGCTGGACCACCAGTTCTCTGACTTGGAGTGAGCTCATCAGAACAACTGGCATGCAGAACCGAAAGTCTTCATTCATCATCTGCTAAACAAATTGAAATTTAAGGGCTTGTGTCTCTGAAACATGGAAAACAATTACCATTGAATTTTAATAGTGCTTTAATTTATTGGATCTGAAATGATGGATGGTGCAGGGTGGGCCTGGCAGGGACTTGACGAGGCAGCCTCTGCTGTGCTGATCAGAGGGAAATAAAACACTAAGCAATCTGATCTGAACTATCCGCATCTGCCCAGAGAGAGGCTTCTGATGAGGGGCATGCTACAGCAGTCAAAATGCAAATGACTTAACTCTTGTGGCTTGAGCACTTGGCCTTTTGGCTAGGATCAAGTGCAGAATCAACCAGAGGGTTTTGAGCTATGGGCTGCGTACCATTCCTTCTTGGCCTTTCGGCTGAGATTGAATGCTTTCGAATATGGGGGGGTTCTCACCCCGCTATCTGACCCTAATAGGGACCTGATAATCTAACAACGTTGCTAAATCAAGAGGATTACGCCTACTCCAAACTAAAAAAATAAATACAATAAAGCAGGCCTGGTGGGATATTTTCTCTCACTTATGAAGCAGCCTGCCCCTATAGAAATGCAAAAGTTTGGGTGGCACATACCTTAATGGGTACCACCTGGGTTTTGTGTCAGTGCACAGGATGGTGGCAGCTGGATTGCCCAGCTTTGATGCACCTGGATGATATCTAGATATGTGCCATGAAGAAAGAAGCTTAGAACTGCATAAGATGCACACAGCTGGCAATACATGATGGGGTATGAAGCTGCCGTCTGCACAAGGGAACATCTGGTCAAGATTATAATTGACCTGGGTGACTCAGTGATGTCCGTGCTATGGCTTTGAAGCCATAGTGCTGGCCTTTATTGGTTAATTAAGAAATGCGGGTAAACCACTGAATCCATAGCCAGGGTTACGCAATTCTGATCCTTGAGAGCTGTAAACTAGTTTGGTTTTCAAGATATTATTGCAGGCTGAATATTTATCAGATAATTTGGCCCACATTTGACCAAGAGTCAAGCTCATTTGCACATTTTCGTTATCCTGTAAAGCAGATCTCTTTTAGTGGATCTCAAAGGCCAAAGTTGCCCATCTTTGTTTGATGCTAGTGTTTCCCACCCCTGTCCTGGAGACACTGCTAGCCCGTCTGTTCAGGATGCACATAAGGGGTATGCATGGGATGGATTTGCATACACTGGAGACCCAGTGTATGCAAATATGCTTCATGAATATTCATGGTGGCTATCCTGAACACCAAATTGACCAGAACTGCTTTGGGGAAACATTGTTCTATAGGTGCTGTAGTAATTCTGTGGGTCTGGGCATTTTACTGCATCTTGACAAACAAGACACTTGTTTTTTCAATAAATGAATAATCCATCTTATCCCGCATCCATTTATCCCATTGTGGGTTTTCTTGTTAATGATCCAGCTCTGACTGCTGTGTGACAGGATTTTAGCACTAGACCGACTTTCTCTTTAAAGCCCAGCAACGCCTTTGAAACACGTCTCTCTCTCTCTGCCCCTTTGTCACGCAAAAAATGCTTCTTCTCTTCCACAAGCCCCTCTACAGAACAAGAGACACACTCTTCACTTAACCACATACTCGTCTAACAAATACACACGTAATGATGTCAGGCACCCCTTTTCCTAATATAATTCAATTCCTTTCTAATATACAGACTTGGTTTGGCGGCTCTACAGAACAATATCGCAGACAGATGGGGAGCGGGATCCCACAGCCCCGTTATTGGATTCTAGCTGAAAAAAAATGACTGAGCTTGGAAAATTCTCTCAATTTATGGGGAGGAGAGAGCAAGAGAGAGGAAAGAATGCCAGAAGAGACAAAGTCAAAATGCAAATGATTTAACTCTTGTGGCTTGGGCACAAATGTACAATCAACAGAGGGTTTTCAGGTATGGGCTCTGGCCAGTCTCCTCTGGACACACACACACACACACACCACAAAGAGGAAGAGAGCAAAGTAAAGCAGAAGGCTAGAGAGCGAGGGCTAAGTATTTCCCATGGATCGGGGGCAACCATCTTCCCCTGCAAGGAGGTTATTACAATCAGCTAAAGAAGCAGGAGTTCAGGGGTGGCCAACTCCAGTCCTCAAGAGTTACAAACAGGCCTGGTTTTCAGGATTTTCCACAGTGATACATTTGCAGACAACAGAGGAAGTGCATGCAAATGTATCTCATGCACATTCATTGCGAATATCCTGCAAACCAGATCTGTTTGTGGCTCTTGAGGTCTGGAGTTGGCCACCCCGCATCAGTTTTTATCCAGGGCTGGGCAACTGTGGTTCTCAAGGGCTGCAAACAGCTTTTTGTTTTCAAGACACCCACCGTAAATGTTCATGAAGCATATTTGCATACATTGATTCTAATGTAATTAAGAATGCTGCACATTGGAAGGCTAAGTTACCCTGAAAACCAGACCTGTTTGTGGCTAGGGTAGCCACCTCACCCCAGGTCACCTAAACAGGGTGATCCAGCCCTGGTTTCTCACTGTTACAAATAGGGATTTGGAGTTCTGAGCCTTTCCATGCTTTCTACATCAGGTGTAGGCAGCTATGGTCCTGGAGTGCCACAACCAGGTCTGCATTTTCAGGTAATCCACAATAATATGCATGAGATAGATCTGCAAACAGTGGAGGCAGTGCATGCAAATATCCTTCATGCATATTCATTGTGCTTATCCTGAAAACCAGACCTGGTTGTGGCACTCCAGAACCAACGTTGCCTACCCCTGTTCTAGATCATGTAAGCAGTGGGGCAAGCCTAGGACTGGATTAGCTTGTTACATTGACCTGGGATGAGATGACAGCCCTTTTGGTCACAAGTTCTCCCTGCTTTCACTTCCCCCTTCTTTTTTCAATCCAGACAAGGTAAAGGTTGCTATGGAGGTTTATCACTGAATCAAGAAAGATCCAAGGGGGAAGTTCATCAGACTTAGGCTGAGAGGCTACATAATGTATATTTTGACTTATGCAAATATTTAAATTCCATCACTATTGCATAGAGCTGGGGTTCCCAAGCCTGTCAAGGGGACCACACAGCTGGTCAAGTGCTCAGGATATTCATAATGAATATGCATGCAATAAATGGGTCTCCGATGTATGCAGATTTATCTCAGGCATATTCACTGTGGATATCCTGAAAACCCGACTGGCTGTGGGGTCCCAAAGACAGGTTTAAGAAGCCCTGGTACAGAAAATGGCAGTCCACTTGGCATGTTAATACTGCAGCTCTGTGACAGTCTTGTTACCGCTATAGTAACATCTTTGTTATCTCAGAAATTCCACTAAAAATCAAGTGAGCTCAGAGAATAAAAAACAGGTCTGGAGTTATCTCACCTGCTGGGGGACCCGAGACAAACCTGTCTAATATGATTATAGGAGTCATGCCCGCTAGTCAGGAGTCTAAGAGCTAAGCCTGTTGCCAGTAGGACATTTTTCCTTCAGCCTGATTTATTTTAACTCTTTTCATGCAGGGGATGAGATTTTGGTTTTGTTGTGGAATGCAGAAGTGGCCTTTAGCCTCCCAATCAAGCTATCTGTGAACGAGAGCACTATTTTCTTATCAGGTGTCATAATTCTGTCATACACTATGATATGAGGAGCTGCACTCCCCTGCCAGTGACCTGAGGGCTAACCCTGTCATCAAATAATGATTGCGGAAGCCACAATGTCATGCCAAGGGCCCGAGGACCACCGTAAGTCTATCATGCGGTCTGTGCTATGAAGGGAAGCTCAGGAAACAAACACTAGGGTGAGCAAAACCCAGTCCAGGAGAAATCAGGGGCTCCAGGGTGTCTGGAGTGGAGTGTTTCACCTAATGCTAACTCTCAAGGTAATCAGGTTTGGTCAAAATTATTCTGTCCCACCAAACAGATAAAGTCTATTTGTCACCCCTTGCTGAGAGTGGTTGCTCTTCTGGAGGCTTGGGAAATGAATGCATCCCTTTTCTCTAGCTGGACCAGGAAGATAGTTGGGAAAGCTGAAACTTTTAGTGGTGCTGGATACTGATTAAAGTGCATGTCCTGTACTTTCTACAAAGTTAAAGTTTAAATTGAATACCCTTTTCAATCAAAAATCCAAATTAATCTGAAGACAGATATTTCACAGCTCACAAAACAGAGAAGAATTAATTCACAGAGCAGAGATAGCAGGAGTGGAATGCTTTACCTCTCTCCTTGCAAAACTTGGACTGAATACTGGGGGGGGGGGGGGGGGGGGGTTTTCCTAAATGACTCTCTCCACTCCAACTCCCCACTCCAGTAGCTCAGCAACAGCATCAAGAGCTACTAGGTGGCAGGTCTGTTCAATATCTAAGCCCAGCCTGATTGGGGATGGAAGCTTTGTATAATCCCCAGGCGTGGGCATCACTCTCTAGTGACCCCTGCTGACTAGATTCCCTGCCACTTCATCTGAGGGTTGTTGAAGGTGCCATTTAGATATGCTGCATTAAAAGAGTCCTTCCAGAGGCAAGTCCTTTGAGAGCTCCTAATCCATGGCAGTGAATTAAAAAGGCTGAAAATATCCCATACCCACCCAAAAAATGAATATCTCCCTTCCTACACATGCCGCAACTGCATCAACCTAGGTGGAAAGCCAGCCATGAATAAACACACCATGGGGCCAATTCAGTTGGACGCGGGTTGTATAGGCGCTAGGGAATCCCCTTATGCAATAAAGGGATTAGCGCCTCCACAACACGCATCCAACGCGGAGTGAAATTAATAGCGCTCATCACATGCAAATGTGTGTGAATAAGACTATTAGCTATTCACTCCGTATGCAAAAAAAAAAAGTGTGCCTAACACACACATTTTTGCGCTCGGAAATTAATGCCTGCCCAGAGAAGGTGTTAATTGCTGAGCGCTCCTAAAACAAGTACAGAAAATCAGAAAAAACTGCTTTTCTGTGCATCCTCCTACTTAATATCGTTGCAATATTAAGTAGGAGGAAGAAATCTTTCAAAAAACAATTAAAAAAAAAAAAAAGCACCGGCAGTTGGGTGCAGGAAACGGACGCTCAGTTGACAAGCTTCCATTTCCTGAACCCCTGGCTGTCCGCCGTTTAGGAAACCCAACGCCAATAAATTCGCCATCTGTTTTCCTAACCGGAGGACAGCCGACGTCCACAGGCTCCCGTTATCAAGGAGGCACTAGAAGCCCGCAAGCGACCCTAGCGCCTCCTTGATAACGCGACCCCTAATTTAAATATTGCATGGCGCCCCCCAGGAGAGGTGCCTGGGGGCGCGTTAGGAAAGCGGTGCTGACTGTTTCAGCGCCCGCTTTCAGCACATAATTATTGCATTGGCCCCCTTGTGTATCAGAGGGATTGAAAAAGACCCCTTCCAACACACATAAAGCGGTAAAAACCACATGTAAATAAACATACAAAACCTTTTATTTCAGAAGAGGGAAATGGGCTAAAGACTCCCCTCTTCCAGCACATCTTGAGTATTCAAGATTGCTCTCTCTATCCAAACCTATGTATCAGTCAAGGCATCACAGAACCTGCCTCCTCCTTGGTTAACCTTCACACCACACTCCCTCGCTCTAAATCATATGTATCACACAGCTTGCACATTGTCTGAGTTCCCCCTTCCCCTAAACATACATATAATCAACATCTTGTGCATCAATGGGGGGGTTGACTGACATACACATCCAGATGCACTCTGCCATAGCAGATGAGTTGGCTTCATTGTATTGTAATCTCAAAGAGCTGACAGATCCCCTTCCTGCAGCTTGGAGGGGGAAAAAACATCAGAATCTGCAATCAACAAATATCCAGGAAAAATGTTTGACCAGGAACAATCTTTCCTCACAGGGGCAGTAACCAATATTCAAGATTCACTCTGGGCATAATGCCCACACTCCCCCCTGCCGTCTCTCTCTCTCCTGCCCCGCCCCCAGCCCCCAAATAATGGAAAACATTAAAAAAAAAAAAAAAGGGACTTGGCTTCAGTTTATAATCAGGACAGCTCAGCCATCTCATAGCAGACAAATTCCCAAACAGAGCAGGTTTGCAGTCCCTTGATTTGCAAATCCATTCTCTGGTAGTGACAGGGTCACAGTAGCCCGCGGCTTCCCGTTTCCACAGCTATTAATCTGATATTAGCCACATCCCTTGAATCAGTTTCAGGAACTGGGAAGAGCCAAGGGACTCCTGGATTCTCCTCAGACAGAGAATTTCAGAATACAGAGGAGTTCTTCATTGCATTAACTTTGGCCCAAACTGTTGAGGTCCATATTAGACACATTCAGCTGGATAACTCACCAGTTATCCAGTTAAATAAATATTGGCCACTAATCCACCTAAATTTTAGCCAGATAATAAGACATCTAGCTAAAATGTAACTGGATAAGTGCCCAAATATTCATTCAGCTGGATACCTAGTGTGTTATCCAGCTGAATGTCTCTAAATATGGACCTCAACAAGTTTAGCTGGATAACTTAGGGGAATTTTGGGAAGGAGTTGTTAGCTGGACTGATCTTCAGGGTTAGCCAGATAACTTATTTGGCGAAGTCTGGTCACGCGAAAGAGCAGTCCTAAAGTTAGCTAGGTATTCAGTAGTGAGGCTCCACAGTTAGCCGGATACGTTTACCTGCTTAACTTCACTATCCAGACAGTGACTGAGAATCAAAGTTTCGTTTTCCCAGAGCAATGGCACATCGTGTTGCCCCATTGGACACAGTGGAATTTGGCTCTGCTGAGAACGTTATTCCTTTATTCTAATTTTATTTTATCTCTTTCTTTCCGTTGTGGAATGCATGTGTGGGCTTCAGCTTCCCCTTCAAGCTCTCGGGAGTGTGAGTGAGGGGCACTGCATTTTGCTGCACTGGCTTTATACACTTTGCGGTAGATTTTCAAAGGGTTACGCGCGTATGTCCCGGGGCTTTCAAAAAATGGGCGGTCCGGGGGCCATGCTCCGGCACAGCGGCCATGCTGGAGGTTCGCGCGCCGGCAGCTGGCAGGCATGACTTTGACAACAAAAGGTAGGGGGGGGATTTAGGTAGGGCTGGGGGAGGGTTAGATAGGGGAAGGGAGGGGAAAGTGGGGGGGAGCCGAAAAAAAGTTCCCTCTGAGGGAACGGGGAAAGCCATCAGGCCTCCCCTAGGGTTCGGCACACGCAAACCCCCTTGTGCGCGTCGACCCCGGATTTTATAACATGTTCGCGGTAGCACTCACATGTTATAAAATCAGGTGTACATTTGTGCGCCCCGGGTAGCGCGCACAAATGCACCCCATGTTGGTAAGAATAAAAATCTGCCCCTTTAAGTTTGGGTAGAGAAGAGATTTTCCTAACCTCTGCCACACTGCCTCATTTTAGTATTTCTGTTCAATTTTCCACTTGTAAGTATTAGACCCCTCAGCCTCTGGGAATCTTCTTTCCTTGGAACTTGACCTTGCAGAAAGAGAAAAAAATGAGCTGGAGGTGTCGCTTCCCTCTTTTCAGCAAACTCATTCGGCTACCATTCTGCAGCCAGCACATTCCATCCCGAAAGCTTTGGTTACAATGGGGATGCAACATTTACTGCAAAAAAAAAAAAATGCATTGCAGCTACACTGCCTTCCTGTGCAGGAGCTCTGTACACTGTGCAGTTCAAGCAAGCACTGCATGGAAAAGGCCAGCCTAGAGGCTCAGTGTTGGCTTTGGTCAGTAGGGCACGTCTTCCACTCTTCATGTTGGCTGGGACTTGCCTGCAAAGCAGGGAGTCACAGCTGTCGCACAACAGCCACACCTAGTGGCCGGATGCAGACCTCCTGCGTGCAGGATCCTGAAAGGAGCCCTGGTGTGTGCGCCCCGAGCAAGGCCTCTCCCTGCAATGGTTGGAAACAGGGGGGGAAATCCCTGGATATTAACACATGAAGGCACCCATCCCCAGTTGCAACTGAGTTGGAAGAGAAGGAAACTGCCAGGTTAAAAAGCAAACAAACCACTCCTACACAATAAAATCCCTCTGTATGCCATTAGTTTGGCTCATTCTAGGATCCTCACACGGTGCACTTGTGGGTCCCCATACCAACAGCACAATAGAAATTCCTCTTCTGCGTCTTGCTCCCTCCCTAACCTGTCACGTCTAACTTTCTATTTCTTTATTTATTCACATTTATATTCCACCTCTTCCCCAAAGGCCCAAAGCGGGAGTGCATAAAATAAAACCCAAAATGCATTAAACAAAATGCATTCCAGCAAACAGACATCTAAACAGAGCAAATACGAACTGACAAATAGCTGAACTGTTGTTATCCAATTGCCTCTCCTTTTCTTATCCCTCCCCTCCCCTCCCCGTCCCCTGCAAACTGAGAGTTGGGAAAGTCCAACAAATTCAAATATTCTTTAATATTAGAGAGCTGCACATTTTGTTTCCTGGCAACACATCTGGAGGAGTGGCCTAGTGCTTAGGGCAGCTGGGGAAGCCGGGGGTTCAGATCCCGTTGATGCTCCTTGTGACCTTGGGCAAATCGCTTTTTCCTTCCATTGCCTCAGATGCTAACTTAAACTTTGAGCCCTCCGGGCCGGAGATCTCCTACTGCACCCGAGCTGTAACTTGCCTTGAGCTCAGGGCTGCGAAGGCCATTAATTCAATCCAAACCTCCTCGTTGTTTGCATTTTTTTTTTATATGCAGATAGAAAACGACACAAGCCCTAACCAACAAATACTGTCGCTTCCCGGTCGTTCTAGGAGGACAGCATATAATGCCAGCATGAAGCGGGGTGAGACGCTCAGGGAGGCAGGTAGGACCAGGGTGAGGGGAGGAGGAAGTCGCCTTTCTGGGATAAAAGGAGAGAAAGGCATGGCGGCTGGTCGGCCACTGCTCGATCGGGGACCCCTGCACGCCTTGTTCTCCGATCCCCGCCCCCTTATTTACAGCAGCAGAAAGAAAGGAAAACGCAATTGCTGACTAGCAGGAGCTTCCGGTGGGCTCTAATTGCTGACTAGCAGGAGCTTCCGGTGGGCTCTGCTCAACCAGCGCTGCCTCCGAGGCCCCGCTCCCTCTGCGCTTCTTTCTGTTGTGAACTAATAATTAGCCCAATCCAGCCGGGCTGCTCCTCCAAAGAGGCGCTAAAACTCCTCTAATTACGCGGCCCCTCGGCCAGAGCCACATGACAAAGGGGCAGGAACGTCAAAAACCGGAAAAGAAAAGGGGAGAACTGGGAAAAGTTTCATCAGAGAGAGATGTATTTAGGGCTGTATTGATTAATTTCATTTGAGACCCAGGATGGTTCGCAGAAAACGCGTAGATACGAAGCGATCAGGCAGAGTAACATCGCAGACCCTGAATAAAATATAAAAACAAGCGCACACACACAAAAAAACCAACACAAAACATGTAAAAGATCAGTTGAACAAGGCCCAAACTATCTGCGCTGAGGGCTGCACAATTAATCGGACCTGAGTAAATGAAGTTTAAGTGCATGAATTATAAAGCAACTACGTCCTCTAAATGACTTATCTCTGGTTATAAAAGAAAAAAAAGGGGTGGGGGCGGTGGGGAAGGAAGGCAAAACTTGGGTGTGTAGAGAGCTCCTAGAGAGGAAGGCGAGATTTAGCCTGTGCCTCGAAAGCCTGCTAGGGGATTAGCGGATTAGAGATGATAAAAGTCCTCTGATGGAGGGATATGACCTCTGAAAAGCGTTCTAATGAGACCCTGGGGCCTTGTTTAGACCAGGTGCAATAGATTTCCATTTGTCAGAGGCACCAGGTCCGTTCTCCCTGAATCTCCTCTAGGGGAAAGGAGAGTCACCCCTGTGGGGCGCCTGGGTTATCTCTCGGGAGCACCGAGTCTCTTCTCTGATGAGCTTTCCAAGCAAATCTGTTGTGCTGGATGCACAGATGTGAATCGCATTTCTAAGGAGGAGGAGGAGAGGTGCCTGCCTTGGCAGCAGCTTCCTTTACTTCAGAAAGCTGAGAAAATCTTAGTTCCTTAACTATTACTCAAAACCCTTGACCGCCCGCATGATTTCTTTAGTTAGGCATCTTAATATCGGAGACTCTTCTAGTCCACATAAAGACCTCCTCTGAAATATGCTCGGTGAATCTAATTACAGCTTTTTTTCAAGCAGGGAGGAATGACACAAGTCATTTCCAGTGAGGGGATTAGGACAGATGCTGGCCCCTAGGCACTGCCAGTGTCTCTCACACTCACAGTGTAGTGAGCATGGGGGACTAAGCCTGTGCTCACAGGCCCCACCCCCTCTGGGCTTCCATGTGCATGCACACTGCAAGGTGAAGACTGCGGTGCTGGAGCAGAGGTCTGGGCTGAAGGGGGCTTTCAGAGGTTTGGAGAAGAATTGTCAATTTGTGTGGTGGTAGAGGGCAAGAAATTTTAGTTCTTCCTTCACCCCCCACCCCGCCCCTGAAATTATGCCATCAAAGGCACAGGCCTAGTCATTTTATCAATGTTTCCAGCTAGCTGCAAACCTGTTTGGACTCTCCCCCCACTACCTTTTCACCATGTATGGACTTCTGAGGGTGAGAAACAAAGTATTACAGTAAATGAGTGGCATGCAGGGCCGTGCTTCTATTAGGCAAACTAAGCGATCGCCCAGAGGGCCAAGATTTTGGAGGTGGCAAACTCCTACCACTATGAGGTCCAGAGGGGTGCTGTACCAGAGCCAATACTGCCAAAGAAGGAGGCGCGGCTCTGGGGCCACTGCAGTAGGTAGGAGGGGAGAGCTGTGCTGCAGCCGCTGCCTGTAGGTGACGGGTGGTAAGTGACTGAAGATTTGCCCAGGGTGCTAAATAGGCTTGCTGCCTGAATCCTAATGCTTCATTTAACCCAGTTGGCTGGAAAGGATGGAGCTGGGTTCTTGTCAATCAGTGACCGCATTGTCTTGTCAGTAAGCAAGACCTTTGATGGCAATGTATGTTATGGCTTGGAAATATATGCAGAGCCTACAGGCAGGCTGGTTTGCCAAAATGTCTCCCACAGCTGTCAACCTTCCGTAAACAAGCACAGGAATCCGGTAACGCCATGACCTGAGGGCTTCTTGCAGATGAACGGGGTGAGGTAGAGGTGCATATCTGTTGGAAGGATGAAGAATTACAGGATTTGGTGAAGAGATGGAATTCCCTTCTCATGGACGTTTTGCCGCTCCTCATCTGGGATCGATTCGCTGGATGGTAGTAGTAGTAGTAGTGTGAATGGAGCGAGACCCTCCCCCCCCTCCCCCCAACAAGCGAATTCCCTTCTTTGGCCAGAGAAAGACTGACGCCCTGTGATTATTCATGGCCCATTCAGACGTTCTTTTCCTTCAGAATTTCACGCAGGTCACAGCAGAAGGTTCTGGAGGCCCAAATTCTGCAGGTGCCGCCGTCCATGTTGTTTCTAGTGCGGGGAAACCATGGCTTCACCAATAGAGGCAGAAGGAGGAGCTCCCGAACGCCTGCAGAGAAAGATGTCCTCACCTGAAAATCTTCAGAGTAAATACAAAGATAGCGCCTGCTGTCAATGACTAGTGAGGATAAAAAGTGTAGCAAATTGAACCATTGCAATTTGTCATTTCGGACAGAAATGGTTTAGCCTTTTATGGTGCATGTGAAGAGTAAAATAAAAGGGAGCGAGAGAGGAAGGGAAAATGCTGCTGGAAGAGACACCATTCCTTAATATTAGCAGTGAAACCAATATTAACACTCTTTTAGTAGATTAATTGATTTAGTTCAAATTAGTGCAATTACTGTTCTCCGCTGCTTCCTCCTTCCTGTGATTTTCATTAAAAATTGCTTGTTCAATATTGTTACTTATCATCAGGGAGACATAGCTCCTGCTGGTGCTGGCAGGGATCTCACTTGGCAAGCAAATCTGAGGAAGGCTCTTCAGAGGGAAGGAAATGTAAGGTTGTTTGGAGCTGGTTGGAGTTTAGAGGAGGCACAAAAAGAAGGAACTGAAAAAGAGAAGGCATTCAAGGCAGCGGATGCAACTACAGCAGGGACACGCAGGCCAACTCGGGTCCCCCGTCCTAGGATCTAGAGGGACTCCATGTCAGAAAGAACAGGGGAGTCAGTCCTGATTTTATCTCATTACATGGATGGAGATATGCAGCTCTTTCTTTCTTTAGGACGTCAAAGAAATTAAGGCTAGCTTCCATAGTTTTTAGGAGGTGGGATAGGGGGCTTCAGGAACCCAGGGAGGCCGCAGCTGAGCCCTGCTAAGTCCATCTGGATAAGCTTGGGCCTCTCGGGGACTTTGGCCAGTGTAAGGAGGGTCAGTAGGGCCCAGCGAGACCCGGCTTGGGCCCCAAGGCTTGTGTTTCGAGGCAGGAGGGAGATTAGAGAGCCCTATCTAGAAGGTCCTGTTATGTTTTTTTGTTCTAAACAGGGTCGTTTTTAAATTTTATTGTTTGGGTTTGGCAAAGAAGCCGAACTGAAAAAACATTTAATGAACCAAACCCACCCCACCCCCCCACCGCTGTAAAATGAAAAACTGAACTGAAACAAAAATCTTGGGCCTGCAAATCCCTGCTAAATAATTTTTTATAAGCTTTTCTTTAATTCAAAAGTTTGAGGCACGTAGCTTCAGAATCTGTACATTCTCTCTCTGAGAGAATGATTGAGAACAAAATGATCAAAGGGCATTTAGTTTCATTTTCAACTTCAAAACATGCTGAAGTCATGCTATGCAGCTGAGATAAGTTGGTTGAAAAAGTGCTTAAGCATGAGTCATCCTTCTCCTTCCTTGTTACATCCCCAATCAGCCCTGCCCTGTCTAGCTTGGAGTACAAAAAATGCATTGCTTTCCTTCCCCCATAAACTTTAATGGGAAAGAACCAAATGAGCCAGATTGCATTTGGATTTGTCAGGGACCACTGCCATTCATTTCAGTTGATCTGAAATGAACCAAAAATTGACTTGTTTGTCACATTTTCCATTCTGATTGCAATAAATGCATATCTCTCCTCTCCAATTAAGCAAATTGACAAAAATTATAACAGGAAATAATTTTTATTAGAATTATAGATAGTGGAAATGGTAAGGGTGTGGCCTGCTTGTTACAGCGGTTGCTACCCCTAATTGAGCTGGACGTTCACTTGGATGCAGTTACGGCGCTGCTCTCTAAATTGGTGGTGGGGTGGAGGGGAATTAGGGCTGGAGGGTACTGGAAGCCAATAGTAACAGGTGGGAGAGAAAAAAAGGGGAAAAAAAATGGATAAAGTGCGTAGCTTGCTGGGCAGACTAGATGGGCCTGGAATGCCCTTCCGGAGGAAGTGGTGAAGTCTAAAACTGTGAACGACTTCAAAAGGGCATGGGATAAACACTGTGGATCCATCAAGTCTAGAGGGCATGAATAAGGAGGAGGCATTCAAACACTGCACGGAGCGGCAGTAGCCACAGAGGCATTCACGGAGCGGGATGCCAGTGGCCAGTAGTTGGTGTTCCACCTTCACGGAGCGGAAGGATGGAGGGCTGCTATCTAAAATAAATAAATAAATAAAAACAGGGGTGGGTAAGAGTATGGGGTAAGGGTGTGGCCTGCTTGTTACAGCGGTTGCTACCCCTAATTGAGCTGGACGTTCACTTGAATGCAGATACGGCGCTGCTCTCTAAATTGGTGGTGGGGTGGAGGGGAATTAGAGCTGGAGGGTACTGGAAGCCAATAGTAACAGGTGGGAGAGAAAAAAAAAGGGGAAAAAATGGATAAAGTGCGTAGCTTGCTGGGCAGACTGGGTGGGCCGTTTGGTCTTCTTCTGCCATCATTTCTATGTTTCTATGAACAGGACTGCAACTTTAGTACAATTCACAACCAGTAATGAAATGAAATACAACCTATATCCAAGCCAGTTGTTGCGAGCGCAGCCTTCAGGGGCCGATGGAGCGGGTTCTGCGCACGTCACATAGCTTATAGGAGAGCGGAGCACTTGGGCCATAGGACGGCTCAGGTAGAGACCTGAGTCGCACCCATGGTGAGGTGTGTGTGCAGGATGGGCGGCACAGAGGCAGAGCTGGACGGAGCTTGGAACACAGGGCTACAACGTAGGTCTCTGGCTAGGACTAGGAACGTGGAACATGGGAAAGTTCAAGAAAAGCTTAGAGCACTAAGAGACAGAGAAAAACTTGGAACTCTCGAGTACTACGTGGAGCTTGGGACTGTCAAAGAGTCTGGAGACTTGGAACATGGAGATGAGGAGATGAAGACTTGGAACGTGGAAACGAGGAGATGAAGACTTGGGATGTAGACATAGGCGAGGGAGGCGAGTCCCTCAGGCGCCCTACACAGCACATGGGGCTGGTCGTGAACCACACTGAAGACTCGGAAGAAGAACATAGAACAAGGATACAGGCGGGGATGAGCAAGACCCTCAGACGCCCTACACAGCACATGGGGCTGGTTGCGGACCACACTGTCCCCTATGCGCTCTACTGGTCGCGGACCATGAGGGGAGTGGGGTGAGCTCAGGAAGTCTCATAGCGCAGGGTAATGGAAACCCCTCGGATCCTCTGGAGTTGGAACTTGGGAACAGATAAAATCTTGGAGCTAGGAAACTCGGAGTAAAAGCAGGGAATCTCCAGAGTCCGGAGGCATGGGTCCCACCAGACCTGGAGCATTAGGACCGGGACAACATCAAGAAGGGAACAAGGGACATCACTGGACAAGGACTCACAGACATCCTGGAACTAGGAACATCTTGGGACATCTTGGAACATGGGACATCTTGAAGCTGATTGCAGAACTTGGAACGGACTGCAGAACTTGGAACAGACTGCAGGACTAGGAATGGAATCTTGGAACATGGAACATCTTGAAACAGACATCCGGATCTGGACTCATGGACATCCGGACTTGGAACGGACATCGGGATCTGGACTTACGGACATCCGGACTTGGAACAGAAATCGGGATCTGGACTCACGGACATCCAGACCTGGAACGGACATCGGCATCTGGACTCAAGAACAGACATCAGGATCCGGACTCAGGAACAGACATCAGGCTGAAGAGATGTCTTCAGGAGCATCTGGATAGATGCGAAGACAAGGATGGAATGAAGGAAGGCCCTCTTATAGGGCTGAGAGGGCAACTCCCTGAGAGGAGCTGCTGGGGGACCACACCTCTCTGTCCCTTTAAGAAGGGACGAGAGCCACGGGCCTGCCCCCTAGAAGGAGCAGGAAACAGGAAATCCAGAACCCTGGACAGCAGCAACCCTACCACTGTGCAGGGAGGAGACGGAGTGGAGTAAGCTGGGCCTCCGGGCAGGCCCCGATGATGTCGACAGCGTCCTGCCGCATCGGGGAGGAGAAAGGCTGGGCTGCAGGCAGGCCCCGAAGAGGGAGGTGGCTTCCAGGCGAGGCAAAGACCCGGCACGGCTCCTGCCTTGCCGGCAAGATGGCAGCCAGGCTGCGGGAGCACCCGGCGTTGGCCGCCTCAGGCGAGGCTCCGGCTTCAGCCGTGGCCTCTGGGCCGCGAAGAGCAGCATCGGTGGCAGCACAAGGCCGCAGAGGTAAGGCCCTGTCCGCGTGAAGCGTGGGCAGGGGCGCAACACCAGTCCCACCTAAGTCTTGTGGCCTATCTGTTCCACAATAGGTAGGCCATGTACCACCTGGTATAGCTATTAGCTTCTCCCTCTTCCAAATTACACAAATCCAGCAAGTAGCCTCCTTGGAATTGGTCACCAGTCAGACCCTTCTGGCCTATTGGCCTTTCAAGTGACTGGTGGAACCCTTCACTGCTGCGAGTCCATAAAGCAGGTGGTCTTTTGCAGATTCCTTCCCAACAAGCTCTATTTAGCTAGTGATGGGCCTGAATCATCCATCCTGTCACCAGCCCTGAGAGGGCTGTGCTGTTTTGGTGAAGCCACCCAGCCAATCCCCTGCAAATCCATCAAAATTCCACTTATCTAGTTTGGTTTCAGTATCCCACCTCCCTTTCCACTGTGACATATACTCATCAACTAAACTGAAAAAAAAATACCCCTCCCCCAGCTTAACCCAGCCATGGAGACCCAACATGCCTTGGGGTGGGCACATGGCTGCTCAGGGAAGGAGAATCTCCGTCAGCATCAGGCACTGAAAGTAGCAAGGCTCAGGGCTGCCCCGTTGCATGGGAAGAGACGGAAGGTATGAATGAGCGAGTGCATGGAGGGACTGAGGGGATGTGTGAGAAGAGCAGGTGGAGGAAAAGAGACCGAAGCAGCGGGAGGAGGGATGGCAGGGAGGAAGGCTCACAGAGTCATTTTTGCAATCTCCTGCAACCTGCTGTCTTTGCTGCCCCTGCTAAACACCTAAGGTGGTACAGAGCTGGGGGAGGGGGGCAGTTGTGTTTGGAAAAGGGGGATCCCATCTAGATAGGGTATCCCTATATCTGTCTTTTTGCAACTGTGTGTGTGTGTTTAATGGACTCGGTGGCAGGTTTTCAGCTAAGTGATTTGGATGGCTTGGAGAGATGTGTGCTTTCAGGCATCATATTTATTTTAAACAGCTCAGGAACCCCTAAGTACATAGAAGCAGAATTGGAAGGGGGGGGGAGGGGCAGGGAAGAATTTCAGACTGCCAGGGATTGGGCAGTTATTCTTGTTGGGCACAGGAACTGGAATCACAAATCCTAATTTAGACATATCCATGGCTGCTAATAATATTAGTGAGCAGAGGGCTGCATGGGCAATGGAATCCACATGGCACATGGATAGCAGAATAAAGGAGTGAAGAAGAGAGTAAGATGGATTTGAAGACACTTGGACGCTAATGGGTGAATTTTAAAAGCCCGGTGTGCGCCGAAGCCAGGAGATACGCGCAGAAGTCGGGCTGGAGCGCACTGTGTGGATTTTAAAAGGAGCCTGAGTACGCACATGTATCTCCTGGTACATGCACAAATAAGTTGAAAAGGGGAGGGGCATGCGCATGGTCAGGGTGAGACAGGAACATCCTGGAGCTTTAACATGAAATGTGCGCATAATTACGCACATAATCGTGCGCCGGGGGTCTCCTACCGCATAACTTTACTTCTGCTATGGATGGCGTGTATGTCTAGGAACAAAAAACATCGGCTAGTCAGCAGGGTTTTAACGAGGTAAAAGGGAGGCTAATTATCTAGGGGGTTAGGAAGTCCTGTCCTTTACCTGGGCTAACTGGGAACAAACTGGGGAAACTGGTAATTGCATTGGCATGCGTCTCTACTAAAAATCTAGGAATCACCATTGACAAAGAACTATCAGTCAAAATCCACATAACCAATAAGATAAAGGAAGGATATCACAAACTACTGACACTCAGACGTCTCAAACCCTTCCTTACACAAGATGATTTCAGAACAGTCCTGCAACTACTCATCTTCTCCAACCTGGACTACTGCAACGCCCTTGGCCTACCACTCGCCACCATCCGTCCTCTCCAAATCCTACAGAACACAGCCGCCAGAATTCTGACTGGATCAGAAAAACATTAACACATCACACCTACCCTCATCTCATTACACTGGCTCCCAATAAAACACCGAATAGAATACAAAGTACTTACAGTCATGCATAAAATAATCATAGGACAACAAAACAATTAGCTAAGCAAATCCATCGTAATCCACACTTGAAAAACGGAACCTACGCTCAATGAATAAATGCCTCCTCAAAATCCCTCACGCCAGAACCACTCGACTGAACACAACCCGTGAGAGAGCCATATCCATCGCCAGCCCCACACTATGGAACTCAATACCAATTGAAATAAGAACTCAACCAAACATTAAAATGTTCAAAAAAGAACTGAAAACCTGGATGTTCACGAGAGCCTATGCAAATTCACTCCAGAATCCAGCCCACCAAGTACACGCGCAACTCAACACTAAAAAGAACGCTACATCCCTTGATCTACCAAAAAACTCTCAACAATGATTACCTAAGATAATGTGCAATTGACTTCACATAGTATATATTACATCCTCCTAAAGATACTTTGAATTGTTAAACCCCTGCTGTTACAGATCCAACTGTATAACTCACCCATCCTATACACATTCCTTTCTCCCTCACTTATTAACCCCAATCTTATATGTAACAACATTTTGTATGTAATAACTTTGCTGTATGTAATCTATATAAGTAATAACAATTTTATATGTAATCAACTAACACTACATGATAAGTTGCTGTGATGATGTTTATCTAACCTGTTTCACGATTCTGTAAACCGTTCTGATGGTGAAACCGAATGACGGTATACAAAACACGCTAAATAAATAAATAAAATCCCCCCAGTTACGTGGTAGAGGTGGCATTTGCGCGCACGTGCACTTCCATTTAAAATTATACGCACGTCTATGCGTGTACACCCTATGTTGTACCATGCGCACATATACGCGCGTATGATATTGTATGGCTGTGTCCTTTGTTGTGAGCCGGCATACCTGAGTACATGTGCGCCTGCGCGGCTGCTTCAAAATAAATCCTCTACATCTTTAATAGAAGTTTAAATAGTGCTATAGATCTGTTAAAACATCTTTCAGGGGAAATATTGAAAGATTTCATCGAGGAGCAAAAATGTCCTTAACTGTCATCTATTGAAAGGGAAAGCTTTAATGTGGCGTCGGGAAATGTGAAAATGTTTCACTGTTATTGTTTGGTTCCAAGAAGGAAATAACAATGTTAGGTACAAAAAAAAAGTAAGTGAATCAACAATGGATGTCTAAAATACTTGGAAAAGAGAGCATGATGGAAAAACTGTATTTATTTAGCCTTGAGATTATTATTACTATGTTACAATCTTAAGGGATATTCATTACATGTGGGTGTCTTTAGTTCAGCATAATATTGGTGGCAGCAGATAACATTTTGGTGAAAGGTGGTTGAGATAATCAAATGCTAGCATCAGTAGGATTGCTGACCTGACCCAAGTCGGCCCTGGCAGGCTGATTCAGTTGTGCCTTTTGCCTCATCGGTTCTATGGGCTTGTACATCCAATTTCTCTAAGAAAGACCAGGGCTACAGATCTAATGGCACGAAAGCAGTATTGGTTGACCTGGGTTAGAATACTAGCCTAGGCTTTGAGTAGATTCGCCCTCCAGTTCTGCTGTATCAGTCACTTTATATAACGTGCATTTCAATTTCTGCTTGTACGCGTTTACCCAAAACGCATAGAAAATGTAGCCACATATATATTTGTATATATACTTTTATCTGGCCTTTTCTTCCTACTCCTTTAGGTCTCCAGTTCAGTTGGAATCACGGCCGAGTTCTGGTGACACGAGCTTTTTCTTCACAAACTACTTGGGATTTTGCTTCCTGTTTTATTTCCCTCCCAGCCCCCTTTCCCACCCATCCACCAAAACAGCTAGTCAGTCCTTGGCTGGGGGCCATTCCCCAGGGCGCCTTCCAAAATCCTGCAGTTATGGGCTCTGAACCCAGCCACTAAATGTCATGCGTCCCCCTTCACCCAGCTGACCCAGGGAGTGGAAGACCCAATTAGGGAATCGAATCGGAGATCTTATGTCTGCCACTGGGCTGGCCAGACCACATCTTTCAACTGAGCTGTTGAAATTGTCAACCACTACTGTTGGTTTATAAGATCTTCAGGAGATGGGAGTTGTATGAACACACACCTGGGGATGTGATGTGACAGTTTCTGATGAGAGACTTATGGTCAGTCCTGGCTTTCTAACACCCTCCTGTTCCATTGTGATATCTGTAGTCCTCCTCCTTCCATTTGTCACTGGCAAATGAGTATCTGTTATAGTCCCGGGCCGTGCCCCGAACCCTTCACCTACCTCGGGGCCGACCCAGGCCGCTGAAGATTCCCTCCATCCTGTTAGGCCCGTCCTGGCCTCTGCTGCGGCGCTCCCTCGCGGCTGGCCCCCGCCCCCTAGGCAGGCGCGTGCGTGCAGGGGCTCCAGATTTAAAGGGGCCAGCACGGGAAGACACAGGACTGCCTCCAGATGATGTCAGATGCTGCAGGGATATATATACCCTGCAGCTAGGATCATACCTTGCCTTGCAACAAGGTTCACTCTCTGGTGAGAGCTACTAGTTGCTGTTTTGTCCACTGGCTTCCAACCCTGGCTTCCGACTACTGGCTTCGGACTTCTGGTTTCCGACCACTGGCTCCGACTCCGGCCTCCGGCTACTGGCTTCTGTCTCCAACCTTCTTTTAGGAGACCTCTCCTATGTCCAAGCGGCCCGGGTCCTCACTAGCTCCTCTTGGGGGGACCGTGGGCTTCCAGTGGTGAAGTTCCAGTTGGCCTCCTGGCTTCGCTTTACTCTTCTGGATCCTCGGGAACTTCTCTTCTGTCACCGGCGCACAGGAGCCCGCACGTACGTCCAAGTGGCTCGGGTTCTCACGGGCTCCTCTCGGAGGGACCGCAGGCTTCCAGTGGTGAAGATCCCTCCGGTCTCCTGTTCAGTGCCACCTCCCGGCTTCGACATCAACTGTGGGCCTTCCCACGATGAGTCTTCATCTGTCCCTGCCGGCTCAAGGGTCCACGAATCCAACAGTATCACAAATCAGCAGGAGGGAGCAGGTGGGAAGGGGGATGTCAGAAATCCAGGCTTTGCCAAAAGTCTTTCAGAAACTGGGTGACTTCACACACGTAATTGTACCTCGTGCATGATGTGCAATGGGTTGCTGCTTAGAAGTGTAACCACAGATGCACATTTCATAGGTCATGTCAGGCCCACTACGCTACAAGATTGTTGTTTCTGATACTCTGGGAGCCATGAGAAGGTAAAACATCCCTTAGCCAATAAAATGCTTCTTCAGTTTGCACTTTTTCTTTACTTCGTGGGTACCTTTGTTCTTCTCATTTTTCAAGCCATTTCCTAGTATATACACCCTACCTTTAAGAAAGGAATGGTAGACTGAGAATGGCTAGCATAACAATGTCATATAGTGTAAATCCTTATGCCTCATTAAAGTCAAAGTCCAAGTCTAGACAAGCTAAAAATCTGGCCCCTATTGTGGAGATGGTTGTCATATAATCCTGCGCATGCCTCTACTTGTATGGAGTTGGTGGTTTCCAGCAGCAGAGGTTGAACAAAACCCTTAGTTAGTGGGACAGTTTCCAGGGAAGGAGCTACAGACTGTCTCTTGTAAACCTCAATCACACAAAAATACCCACAAACACACAGTGTACTCCAATACACCACAAATGTGAACAAATAACAAAGAAATAAATGTATTGGTCTTATTTCAAATAGAAAGCACTCTATCGCCAAGATACTAATGTAAGACCCTCTATTCACGAGTAAGACATTTCAAAATAGCTTCTCGTTTGCCATAGGGGTCTAATTTACTTTAATAAATCCTGCAAATTTGCTAAATTTTTCTAATTTTCTTTAAAAGAAACCATACGAAAATTATAAGGGAAATTCCCAATTAGATACCGCATGATTGAAAAGGAATACTTATCCAAAATAACGATCGAGTCCCAAAAGTCCCGACATGGCCATGTTTCGGACAATTGTCCTGCTTCAGGGGAAATCACGGGTCATCTTTCCAATAACGTTGATGCGGCGAATTCACTGCGAAACTCCTTTTTTTGCGGGCTCTCCTTTAACCCGCGGCATTTGATGGCTAAAATGCCGCGGGTTAAAGGAGAGCGGCATTTGAGGGCTCAAATGCCGCGGGTTAAAGGAGAGCCCGCAAAAAAAGGAGTTTCGCAGTGAATTCGCCGCATCAACGTTATTGGAAAGATGACCCGTGATTTCCCCTGAAGCAGGACAATTGTCCGAAACATGGCCATGTCGGGACTTATGGGACTCGATCGTTATTTTGGATAAGTATTCCTTTTCAATCATGCGGTATCTAATTGGGAATTTCCCTTATAATTTTCGTATGGTTTCTTTTAAAGAAAATTAGAAAAATTTAGCAAATTTGCAGGATTTATTAAAGTAAATTAGACCCCTATGGCAAACGAGAAGCTATTTTGAAATGTCTTACTCGTGAATAGAACATCTTGTAAACCTCAGCCATAGAAGGCTGGGTAGTTTGTTTGCTAAGTGCGGACGTTAGTTATCACCAAGACTGAGGAAGGAGTGGAGTGGGAGTGTGGGCCTGTATCAGTATTACTAAAGCACCTAGCTACCATGATGCTTGTCTATGGCAGGAGCTCTAGCGAACCCTAGATCAGATCAGTGAACAACGTTCATGTGGGGAATTATATTCCTGGTCATCCTGGTTTATATGGGCAATAAATGGAAATCCCCCCAGTGTTCCAATGGTGGATATCACTCTGCTAGAAATAAGTGAGGTGGAGAGGTCACTGCTGAAGCACATTCTGAAGCGAGGGAAGAGCCATCCTGTTTGATTAACACTTTTTGCACAGTATTGTGAAACACGTTGTGAAGAAGCTGTCCCCCAGTTACAGAGCAGAAGGGAAAGCGAAGCGTGTAAAATTCAGTTCCACTTGAATTATAGTTGTTGAAATGAAAGACTGTTTTCATCTGGAAACAGCATCAACTTATCTACCTGTGAATATTTTTTATTCTGCCACTGCAAAATAAATCGAAAGGCCCTGGGAACACAATTCCTTATGGATGTAAGCTTACAAGGAAATGCGATACAGTGTCCTGCCTTCCCCCATCAAGTGGGCCTTGAAGACAGTGTAAGTCTTCCCTCAGTGGCCAAGAGCCCCCAACGTACAGGTGGACATGTGGGCTACAAGGCTACAAGAGGTTTGCTGCTTCAGCCAGGTCAACCTGAAGAGGCTAATTCAGCCTTGGTATTAACCCATTGTAGGCATGGAGATGTAGTCCAGATTTTCTAAAGGAAATCCTGAATATCGGCTACAATTCAGGATCCCCCAGCTTCACACGCACATGCACACCCTGATCCAGGGCTGCTCAGCACGGCAGCAAGTATCTCCCTCCCCAATACTATGGGCCGGGGACCCATAGTATTGGGGAGGGGGAGGGAGTTTTGCTTACCTCTTACAGCTTGCCGGCCTCGGTGGCCACCTGGGCTACCTTATGGTTCATGCCAGTCCTGTAGGGATGGGGATTAAGACTCTGCTAGAAGTGGGGCTAGGAGTCCAAGCCCGGTCTTTCTTTTTTTCTTCCTAAACATATTAACCTGCAGCAGAAAATCCTTTCTGTCAGCTTAAATCGGAGCCCGAATCAGACATTGGGCATCTGAGCCGGACAATTGTTTGTTTAAAAAAAAAAAAAGGCTGGAAAAAGCTGTGTGTGCTGTGAATGTTGCGCTTTGTGCCTGCCTGTACCTCCCCCTCCTTTCTTCTCCCTCTGCTCTTATATCTCCATTGTCTCCACTAACAGGGGAATCACCGGAGCGTGCCCGCCACAATAATACTTAACATTGGAAATTCGCTCAGAGGCTGATGAAACTTTAAATAGGACATGAAATGATGCAGAGTCTTATTACCCAGCGAGGAAAAAAAATCAGCCACGTTGCAATATTCACAAGCAGTGCACAGAAAGCTCTCCCTCCTGCCTTTCTTTCATTTCCTCGGCATGGCCACGATTTCCCCTCCTTTCCTCTCCTCTTTTGATTTCTCTCACTAACTCTTTCTGCATACTTTTTTCCTCTCTTTAAACCATTTCTACCGTTTCCACGTTATTTTCCTTTTCCATCCTTTTTTTTTTTTGCCCTCTGAAATGTTGTTCTCTTTCACTATCTTCCTTTTTTTAAAATTATTCTTTTCCCATCTTTCTTCTCATCGCTGTAGCCTTCTCTCCGTCTGATGTTTGCCTTATCTCCCTTTCATCGCTTCTTTCTGTTACCTCACTGTCATTTCATCTGTCCCTGTTTTCTCCTTTCTTAGTTCCCTTCCCTCCACCATGTTTTTCCTGTGCCCCCCTCATACTCTCTGTCCCCTCTCTTTTTCATTCTCTCCTCATCTCTTCCACCCCCCACCCCCGCACACACATGCATTAGTGTCCACGAAACTCTCTGCATTGCCTGCCCCCCGTGGCTGGAGGTTGTGGCAGGTAGAGAAACGTCTTGAGAGGAAACCTGGGAGGGGATACAGAGGAAGGAAAATCAAATCAGAAGAAAGCAGCTCATTGCTACTGTGGTGGTGGCAACTGTTTCCCAACATCAAAGCCAGCCTGCAGCATGTGAAATGGACTGGGTTCATGCTGAATGGGATTGCTCATTCCACAGGCTCTTCCTGCCTTAGTTATTTCAGGATTAATCGGAGAATTTGTTGCTCAAACACAGAGCCTCCCCTGGGAGATAGCTCTACATTTGTGCGCTCAAACAAGTAAAATTGCATTTTTAATTATGCCCTTTCCCTGGGGGAGTGACTTTTTTTTTGGATGGAGTAAGGTGTATTGGTGAATAATTAATTATTATTTCCATTCTTTAATTAGTTCCAAACTCCATCAATAATGAATCAAAGGTTTGTGTGCTTTCTTTTGCATTAATGCAAATTGTATTGTGGGTTTTTTTTTTTTTATTCTTCAGGCCTTCAAAGATGCCTATTCCCTCAACTCTGGTTTCAGCTAAACCTGTTATAATCAGCCTATAGAAGTAACATTAACTTGCAATTCACTGCAGGCTGAATCTGAAACATTTAAACTTGTGAGACTGGGCTTCTATATGGCAGATGCAATTTAATATGGACAAGTACTGTAGGGAAAAATAATCCCAACTACATTTACATGATGCTGGGTTCCATGTTAGGAGTTCCCACCTGGGACAAGGACCTCAGGATCCTTGTGGATAATACCTTGAAATCTTCAGCTCAGTGGCAGCAGCGGTCAAAAATGCAAATAGAATGCTAGGAATTATTTGGAAAGGAATAGAGAACAAAACTGAGAATAACATGATGCCTTTGTACAGATCCATGATGTGAGTGCATCGTGAGTATTGTGTGTAGTTCTGGTCGCTTCCATCTCAAAAAAGACATAGCGCACATAGAAAAGGTACAGAGAACGGTAACAAAAATGAGAACGTGATAGAAAAGATCCCTTATGGGGAAAGGCTAAACAGATAAGGAGTCTTAAGCTTAGGCAAGAGAAGACTGAGAGGGGATATGATTGAAATTTTTAAAATTATGAGTGGGGTGGAATGGGTAAATAGGGAACAGTTATTTACCATTTCAAAGAATGGTAAATAACTGTTCCCTTTTAAACTGGAATTTTTTTTTTTTTAATTTTTTTGTTTTAACGTAACGCCTTATCCGCGACTGTTCTGTTGTATTGTAAACCGGTATGATTTGAATATTATACAGGAATGTCGGTATATAAGAATTCAAAGTAAATAAATAAATAACACTAGGACAATCCATGAAACTAGCAACTGTATTTTTTTTTCATTCTGTGCACAATCAAGCTACGTAATCTCTTGCTTGAGGACATGGTCAAGATAACTAACATAGTGGGGGTCAAAAGTGCATTGGACAAGTTCCAGAAGGAAAAGTCCATAAACAGTTATTAGCCAGTATACTTAGGGAGCCAATTCTTATTGAGGTTCTGCTTGGTACTTGTGACTCAGACTGCCCACTGTCGAAGACAGAATGCTAGGCTCGATGCCTTGGCCTTTCAAACCAATCTCCCTTCTCACAAAAATGTTGGTTAAAACCAAAAACTAATTCACATCAAAAGCTGAAATGAGTGACCCCTGTTGGTGTTCAAGTTATCGAGATAAGCCACGCCCAGTATGGGGCAAGGAACTGTCTCCCAGGGTAAGGCAATATAGAGACACCACACAGCCAGTGCAGAACATGGAGCTTTCTCAGTAGGGATTAGGGGTATGAAAAAACCTCATTTCCAGTGCTGAACATAGAGCTCTTTCTCTGAGGAGTAGGGATATACAGACTTCTCATGACTTGTGTTGGACATGGAGCTCTCTCCCTAAGGGTTAGAGTTATAGAGCATTTCATGACAAATGTAGGACACAGAGCTTTCTCCCTGGAGGTTATGGATATAGAAAATTTCATGATAAGAGTAGGTCATGGAGCTCTGTCCCTGGAGGTTATGGGTATAGAGAATTTCATGACAAGTGTAGATCATGGAGCTCTCTCCCTCGAGGTTATGGGTATAGAGAATTTCATGATAAGTGTAGGACACAGAGCTTTCTCCCTGGAGGTTATGGGTATAAAGAATTTCATGACAAGTGTAGGACACGGAGCTCTCTCCCTGGAGGTCATGGGTATAGAGAATTTCATGGCAAGTGTAGGACACGGAGCTTTCTCCCTGGAAGTTATAGGTATAGAGAATTTCATGACAAGTGTGGAAATGGAACTCTCTCCCTGGGGGTTATGGGTATAGAGAATTTCATGGCAAATGTAGGACATGGAGCTTTCTCCCTGGAAGTTATGGGTATAGAGAATTTCATGACAAGTGTGGAAATGGAACTCTCTCCCTGGGGGTTATGGGTATAGAGAATTTAATGACAAGTGTAGGACCGGAGCTCTCTCCCTAGTGGTTGGGGTTAGAGTCCGCTTATAGTCAGTGTAGAACATGGAGCTCTCTCCCTGGAGGTTATGGGTATAAACAAAGCTCATGGTCAGTGTAGAACATCTGGGGTTTAGAGGTATAGAGTATTTCATGACAAGTGTAGGACACAAAGCTCCCTCCCTGGAGGTTATGGGTATAGAGAATTTCATGACAAGTAGAGCACACGGAACTCTCTCCCTTGAGATTAGGGGTAGAGTCAGCTTATGGCCATTGTACAATATGGAGCTCTTTCCCTGGGGTTATGGGTATAGAGACAGCTCATGGTCAGTGTAAGACATCTGGGGGATTAGAGGTATAGAGTTTTTCATGACAAGTGTAGGACATAGAACTTTCTCCGTGGGGGTTATGGGTATAGAGAATGTAATCACAAATATAGGACATGGAGCATTCTTCCTGGATATTATGAGTATAGAGATTTTCATGACAAGTGTAGGACACAGAGCTCTCTCCATGGAGGTTAGGGGCAGAGTCAGCTTATGGCCAGTGTAGAACATAGAGTTTTGCCCCTGGGGGTTATGGGTATAGAGAATTTCATGACAAGTGTAGAATATGGAGCTCTCTCCCTGGGGGCTAGGGGTAGAGTCAACTTATGGCCAGTGTAGAACATGGAGCTCTCTCCCTGGGGGGTTATGGGTGTAGAGACAGCTCATGGTCAATGTAGGACATGGAGCTCTCTCTGTCTCTAGGGGTTAGAGGTATAGAGTATTTCATGACAAGTGTAGGACATAGAACTCTCTTCCTGGGGGTTATGGGTTTAAAGACAACCCATGGTCAGTGTAGGACATGGAGCTCTCTCCCTAGAAGTTAGGGGTAGAGTCAGCTTATGGCCAGTGTAGAACATAGAGTGCTCTCCATGGGAGTTATGGGTATAGAGACAACTCATGGTAAGTGTAGGACATGGAGCTGTCTCCCTGAGGGTTATGGGTATAGAGAATTTCTTGACAAGTGTAGGAAAAGGAGCTCTCTCTTAAGGAGGTTAGGGATCAATTCAGCTTATAGCAGTGTAGAACATGGAGCTCTCGGTCTTTCTGGGGTTATGGGTATAGAGACAGCTCATGGTCAGTGTAGGGCATCTGGGGGTAGAGGTATAGAGTGTTTCAGGACAAGTGTAGGACACAGAACTCTCTCCCTGGGGGTTATGGGTATAGAGAATTTAATCACAAATATAAGACATGGAACTCTCTTTCTGGCGGTTATGAGTATAGAGACTTTCATGACAAATGTAGGACATGGAGGTCTCTCCCTGTAGATTGTGGGTATAGAGAATTTTATAATGTGTAGGACACAGAGCTCTATCCTTGGAGGTTATGGGTATAGAGAATTTCGTGATAAGTGTAGGACACGAGGCTCTCTCCTTGGAGGTTAGGGGTAGAGTCAGCTTATGGCCAGTGTAGAACATGGAGCTCTCTCCCCTGGGGTTATGGGTATAGAGACAGCTCATGACCAGTGTAGGACATGGAGCTCTCTCCCTAGAAGTTAGGGGTAGAGTCAGCTTATAGCCAGTGTAGAACATGGAGCTCTCTCCCTGGGGATTATGGGTGTAGAGACAGCTCATGGTCAGTGTAGGACATGGAGCTCTTTCTCTGGGGGTTAGAGGTGTAGACACATCTCATGACCAGTGTATGTTATAGAGCTCTCCCTCAGCAGGTTAGCATATAGAGACAGATCATGGCTAATGTGAGAGAAAAGATCCCACTCTGGGGGTTTAGGGAGTAACATAGAAATATAGAGTATATGTTGCGACCATCGCTGCCTGACATCTCCACTCCGCCCTCTTTACCTCTGTGGTGACTCCTTCCAGGTCTGAAGGATGGCTGGCTGCCACAGCGTCTCCCTGCCATCTCTTTCCGGCATACCCGGACCGGCTCGACGCTGCAGATCCGCCATGTTGCCTGAAGTCTAGGGCGCACGCGCGCTCCGAGTGAAGTATCAGCAAGGGTGCGAACCTCAGGGGCATCCCCCTGAGATGACGTCACCCGCTTCCGATATTTAAAGGTCTCTGATATCGCTAACAAACCAAGTTAGCAAGGGTTCGGGTTAGGACAAGGTTTATCAGGTTACCCTGCCTAAGCTACTCTGCCTCCTCGGACTTACCAGAGGTACCTGCTCCTCGGGGGCCTCGCTCTCTCTTTACTTTCAGGTTACAGACGGGAACCGGTACTCGCTCCTCGAGGGCCCTCGTTCCTGACTATCTGCTGATTATCTTCTGCCTGGAAGCCATCACTGTCTACATCATTGTGAGTTACCATCGCTCTCTCAGAGCTTTCCCTGGAACCAGGTACTCGCTCCTCGATGGCCTAATCCATTCCAGCACCTGAGCTTCCCTGAGACCATTATGTGAGTGTATTTCTAAGTTCTGTTCATGAACTCTGCATACCCTGCCTACTCACTATCTACAGTTTCTCAACAGCTCTGCCATTCAGGGATCGCTGTTCCAGTATCTGAGGGACTACAGCTCAGCCGGGCACTTCAGCTCACTACTGCCACCTCTGTGGCTTCAAGATTTGTTTAATAAAAGATCTAGTGTGTGTCTGTCTCCATACTCTAAGCCTAGCCGGTGGGTCCTCTCAGGATCTTCCCCCGGGGGCGTGGTCATCTGCCACCGGCCCAAGGTTCCTCCCACTACTATCTCTAGCAGTCTATAACAACAGATTGCTACGCCGCCTATGGAATACATCAGATTGCTACTCCTATCTGATTGCTCCTCCCATCAACATAGCGGATTATGACAGTATAACAGCAGATAAGGACTGTAGGATCCTTCTAGTCTGCACAAATTCTTTCCTTTTTCAATGTCTTTGACCCTGGTTGATCTTCATGTTCTGTGTGGGACTGGAGATTTTAGGGATTCGATGTGCTGTAGAGAGACATTGCAAGCCCAGTACTAAAGATCCAGGCTATCAGTGGAATGTCTTTTATGATTCACTTATGGCAGTCACACTTCTCTATATGTCCAGGTAATGTCATCTTTTACTCATTTGAGTTCTGACCTAACAAAGAGAGTATTAGCTCCCAGAAGCTAGTCAAGAAAGGTATTAAATCAGTCCAATGAAAAGGTCTCACTTTATATATTTTGTTTTTATTGTTATTTTTAGACCTTTATTTCTTGAGTTCTGGGAATCAGGGGTACAGAGACACCTCATTTCCAGCGTAAAAGAGAGGATTCAAGTGTTGGGATTACATTAGAATTATGATTAAAGGCCTCTGCCTGCGTGAAACAGGCCTGGTATACAGATGGCCCCTCCATATAGTACATAGAACACCCTATAAATAGCCCGTTTCATTCCCAAAGCATTGTAGAATTGAAACAAATCACACAAACTAATTGTTTCCAGACCAAGTGCACCACAGATAAAGTAGCAAATTTAATTTTTGTTCTCTGGTTCCAGAGCTGCTTTAATTAAAGTGAGCGTTAATTCATAATTATAACCGTGTTTGCACTAAGAAAAAGTAATTCACGAAAGCAGAGGAACAGTTGCTCTGAAAAAAAGGCATTTCAGCAGCGTTCTGCCATGTTTGTTCTCGTGTACGTCTATAGAAAGGGCAGACATTTACAATCAAACAGATTTATAAGGGGTGACAGGCAGTTTTATGATGGGCAATTGAGACATATGCGAGATGAAATATACATATAAAGATACATTTACAATAAGTAGGATATGAGAAATATATTTGATAGATGCAGAGATAGATGACAGATAAATTTATGATAAGATATATTGTCTATTGTGTGGTAATATATCTTTTGTATGGATATCATAGAGCATACAGTGCTGTGCACGTCTAGCGCTTTAGAAGTAATAGAGGATAGTTAAATGACTGTGAAACAGGCACTACAGAATGTACATGGCTATACTGAAAAGGATAGATTAGTTGAGGAAAGACTCTAAAACTAGGGAAGTGATGTAGCGCAGACTCATTTTCAAAATACCACGCACTAAATGTTTATCGCACACCGTTTCATTTTTAGAGCACGGCACTCTGATTTTAATAGCTGATATTTCAATATATAGTGCATGCTAAAACTAAAGGAAAATGACAAAAAAGAAAAAAAAAAAACCCCAACCATTTTCACCCCTTCTCAAATTGTATTTCAAAAAATACTCCTGTGTCCCTAAGGCAGGGGACAAGATTTCTCCCAATACTGAGCCTAATTCATGAAGGGCTCCCTTTTTTTTTTCCATTCGGTGTCTATGGGAAAAGACCTTGATGAATCAGGCCCATCGTGAAATATTTACCGCGTACGGGACACGTTGTAGTTAATAAATTTTAATAATGTAAACATGCACGCCTTCTGTTGGTTTATGTCCTGTTTATAATCCAACTGTGAATTACTTTCCTTATGTGTTTGTAATTAAGGTCAGAATACAGGGTGCAGGGATAATGGCTCATTCAGGATAACCTTTTCTGTCTCAAGACTGATCACGGAAAAGGGCAAGTCGGGAAGGGGAGGGAGAGGGGTTTACAATCAAAACATTCCCCCACTGAAGACTATTTAGCAGTATCAGAACATCATAAAGCGTTCACGATATTTAGGGAGCTGCATGCCCTGTAAGACATTTTGCTGTAAGGGACTAGGACTGTAGTAAGTACTTGATGATAGAAAGAAACTGCTGATTGTTAAAATAAGATCCAATAGATAGATGATGCGGTAAATGTCACCCGTATCATGTCGTTTCATTCATTACCTCCCTGTTTTATTAATGACCTCCCTGTTTTATTGTAACTTTTTCGCTTCCTATGTTTTTTATTGGTTTCTCCCCTTGTTATTTGTAAACCAGTACGATAAGACCTGTCTTGAGCATCGGTATATTAAAAGAACCTAAATAAATAAATAAATAAATAAATAAAATTAATTAATAATTTATCACGAGTTAATGATGCGAAAACCTCCTCCTCTTCTTCAAGTCGCTGCACGGGTCTTCCCTGCCCCAGTCTCAGGCTTTTCACAGCCTCTTGTTCTTTTTTTTCTTCATTCCATAATTTTTATTGTTTGGCGGCTTCTTTCTCCTTCTGGTAAATTTTTTCCACAAAATTCCGTCCCTTCTGGGGCTAAAGCTTTCCGAAAATGACAATGTCCAAACCATAGGAAATAAGGCATTGCTGTGGGATAGGGAAGGAGCTCCCTTGTCCCTGGTACTCTCACTGCCAGTTGAGTTTCAGGATATTCAGAATATTCGTGGAATAAATTTGCATAGAGCAGGTGTCCAATGTATGCACATTAATCTCAGGCATGTTCACTGTGGCTTATCTAGAAAACTCAACTGGCTGTGAGTTTGGGAAACCTTGCTCTAAGGCTATGAGACTGCCCACTGGAACAGTGTTTACCAGTCTTCTCCTGGAGGCACACCTTTCCAGGATTGCCACAATGAATATGCATGAGATAGATTTGTATGCCCTGCCTCCATTGCATACAAATCTATCTCATGCATATTCATTATGGCAAGCCTAAAACCTCAACGGGATAGGTGCACCTCCAGGAGAGGGTTGGGAAGTTCTGTGTTGGAGAGAACAGTCTGAAAAAAAAATGAGTTAGGCCACGGTTCTCAACACAGTCCTCTGGACATCCTTAGCCAGTCAGGTTTTCAGGATATCCACAATGAATATGCTTGAGATAGATTTGCATACAATGGAAACAGTGCATGCAGATCTGTTTCATGCATCTTCATTGTGGATATCCTGAAGACTGGCTAGGTGTGTCAAAAGAACTAAGTTGAGAAGCACTGAATTGGGAACCCCCATGGATGAGTGAAAATGAGCAACTTTCAGCCCAACCTCAGTCACTGGTTGTGGAATCCATGCCAGAATCATGGTTGGCCCCATCATTAGGGACAACCACAGGCTCCATTTCTTTTTTGTTTTGTTTTTTCGCAGGACAGGATGATCCAGTTCTGATTGTGCCCTACTGCATGCAGGGACCTATAATCCTTCTGTACTTACAAGTAAAAAATAGGACTGGATGAACCTGTGCTAAGAAAAAAAGAAAAATGGAGCCAGTTGGTAACCTCAACAATCATTCAAGAATCTAGTTTAGAAAATTCCAGGGCATATCTTTCCCTCTTCCCTTTCTTAAAGGAAATAAAAATATAAAATAACAAGGACAAGAATACAGAAGGATAAAACCAAAATCAAACTTTTCCATTTCTCTGGTACTCAATTAAGGAGTTTTATTGGCTGTTATTGTGATTTCCTGTACTTTTTTAAAACTGCTTTTAGCCTCTTTGAGCATAATAGAAAAGTAGAATATAAATAAACTTGGATCGGGCTGGTTATTAATGAGAATTCATTCATTATCATTAAGGGGCCTAAAATCAATAATCTGATCTTTGCCACAAAGTGAGCATTAGAAATGTTTTCTTTGAAGTTTTGGAGACGTAGATGTGAGCAAAAGGATGGTATTCAGGGGCAGCTGCCTGAGGCGAAGGATGAGAGGGCGCTCCCCCCGCCCCACCTGACCTCTCTCCGCCAGAGAACGACACAGATCAAATCATCAAGAGGGGAGTCTCTAGGCAGTCTGGCCCTTTAAGGCCTAGATTCCCCATTCTACCATAAATATAGCGGAATGATGAGCCGCGGCCAAAAAAGGGTCAGGGGGGTGATAGTGTGCAGTCAGCCGCATCACGGTGGTGCGTTTTCCGGCCTCGCCGCGCACTATCGCCCCCATAGCGCCACTGAAAAAGGTGGTGTTATTTACAGTGCTGCTGCCGGCTATAATGTTTAAAACATTGTCACCCGCAGCGGTACTGAAAAGAAAATGTTTCTAACCCCGCCCTGACCCCTTACCCTTTCCCTCATTTTAACGCTAATGTCGTGATAAGGCCACATTGCGTTTTAATGAGTGACCCTGTCAGTGATTTGAAATGTTGCAGAAGGGTCTCTCACCCTGTCTCTCTCACACACAAGTTCTCTCTTACTGGTGTGGTCGCTCTCACGCGCTGGTGTTCTCTCTCCCTCCCTGTCACACACGTACGAAAGCTCTCTCTCTCTCACTCACTGGTGCTCTCTCGGGCTGGAGCCTCTGCTTCAGATGACGCCCCGGTAAGGCCTTTCTTTGTGCGTTGGGGCAGCAGGAGGAGGCGTCAGCAGCTCCGCCGGGCCATTCTTTATTCACCGTGGCGTCGACGGCCTCGCAGGGCCTTCCTTTCTTGCGCGGTGGGCGGGAGAGGAGATACTGATGGCCCGAATGGGCCTTTTTTTCCGTGTGCCGCAGAAGGGAGGAGAAAGGTGCCGTGGCCTTTAATTTCGTGCCGCGGGAGGGAGGAGAGATGCCGGGGGCCTTTAACCGCACGCCGCGGGCCGAAGGTTGAAATAGGAGACTCGAGGCCTGGGCCATTGCTGCAGGAGGGAAAGGGAAGCGCTCAGGCAATTTGTCAATGTGTGGCGCCACCTTAGACTGTGGAGTAAAAACCACAGCTCCTTCAGGCAAGTTAGCAGGTGTGCTGCTGTGTTGGACTGGAAGGATAAAATCCGATACATTTCCAGACATTTTAACCCTCCATCTGGCTTCCTGATATGCGCAGGCTCTTTTGTTTCCTTCGCTGGCAGGGGGTTGAAACCCTCCCGACGTTTAGTTAAATATGTATCAGGAGGCGGGGGAGGCGGCCACTGAGCGTTTTTGGAGGGCACTTTTTGCCGCTCCAAAACTTTGCCGCCTGAAGCGGCCGTCTCACCCTGCCTCGTTATAGAACCGCCCCTGTATTATGCCTTGGATTCCAGTCCCTGCCTGACAGCCCACTGCTCTCCATCCCACCCCCCCAGCCTTTGCAGATCTTTGCTTAACACTTCTAAGATCAGGTGCTGACCCATCTGTCTGTCTCAGAAAAGGCAATGAAGAGGCAAACATTTCATTTTGGTTTGTTTATTTGTTTTGTAGATCACAATCATTCATATAGTGTGTTTCAAATGAAACAAAAAAAAATGCCCTTATTTGTTTTATTCGTCCATTCATTTCCCATGAAAGTCAGTGGGGGAAACAATGCAGCTTATTTTAGTCTCCCAAATTGGGGTTTTCTAATAATTTCCAATGGACCTTGTGGGTAGACATCATCAGAAGGGTGAAGGCACTCATGCATCAAGACTATGGCAACGTGGTATGAAGAGCCCAAGGACCTGCAGAGGGGGAAAATGTACCAGCAGTGGCAAGAGTTATCCAAGGCTCTGTTAGAAAAGCAAAGCAGCAGCAAGAGTGGCCAGAAACACCCCAGGGCTCCAAAAGTGGGGCAAAGGGCACCAACAACAGTGGCATAAACCCCAGAGGCTGCACAAGAGGGGCAAAGCAGCACCAGGTGTGGCATGAACTGCTCAAGGCACCGTGAAGGGGGAACAAAACAGCAAAAGAGGCAGAACACCCCCCCCCCCCCCCAAGGTAGTGATAAAAGATGAAAGCAGAAGAAAACGTGGCATGAAGACCCCAAAACATCACGAAAGGCACAAAGCAGCCACCCACAGTGGCAAGAATACCCCCGAAAGCTCCAAATGAGGAGCAAATGGCACCAACCAAAGTGTAGAAAGCCTTAGGCAGGAAGAAGACCGTGTGTCATCAGGGAGATGTATATGTGCGCATTAGGGATGTGAATCGTGTCCTCGATCGTCTTAACGATCGATTTCGGCTGGGAGGGGGAGGGAATCGTATTGTTGCCGTTTGGGGGGGTAAAATATCGTGAAAAATCGTGAAAATCGTTAAAAAATCGAAAAATCGAAAAATCGAAAAACCGGCACATTAAAACCCCCTAAAACCCACCCCCGACCCTTTAAATTAAATCCCCCACCCCCAAATAACTTAAATAACCTGCGGGTCCAGCGGCGGTCCGGAACGGCAGCGGTCCGGAACGGGCTCCTGCTCCTGCATCTTGTCGTCTTCGGCCGGCGCCATTTTCCAAAATGGCGCCGAAAAATGGCGGCGGCCATAGACGAAAAAGATTGGACGGCAGGAGGTCCTTCCGGACCCCCGCTGGACTTTTGGCAAGTCTCGTGGGGGTCAGGAGGCCCCCCACAAGCTGGCCAAAAGTTCCTGGAGGTCCAGCGGGGGTCAGGGAGCGATTTCCCACCGCGAATCGTTTCCGTACGGAAAATGGCGCCGGCAGGAGATCGACTGCAGGAGGTCGTTCAGCGAGGGTTCCGGCGCCTCGCTGAATGACCTCCTGCAGTCGATCTCCTGCCGGCGCCATTTTCCGTACGAAAACGATTCACGGCGGGAAATCGCTCCCTGACCCCCGCTGGACCTCCAGGAACTTTTGGCCAGCTTGTGGGGGGCCTCCTGACCCCCACGAGACTTGCCAAAAGTCCAGCGGGGGTCCGGAAGGACCTCCTGCCGTCCAATCTTTTTCGTCTATGGCCACCGCCATTTTTCGGCGCCATTTTGGAAAATGGCGCCGGCCGAAGACGACAAGATGCAGGAGCAGGAGCCCGTTCCGGACCGCTGCCGTTCCGGACCGCCGCTGGACCCGCAGGTTATTTAAGTTATTTGGGGGGGGTTCGGGAGGGTGGGGGATTTAATTTAAAGGGTCGGGGGTGGGTTTTAGGGGGTTTTAGTGTGCCGGCTCACGATTCTAACGATTTATAACGATAAATCGTTAGAATCTGTATTGTATTGTGTTCCATAACGGTTTAAGACGATATTAAAATTATCGGACGATAATTTTAATCGTCCTAAAACGATTCACATCCCTAGTGCGCATCGCGTTCATGCTGGATCAGATGTCGCTGGTGAAATGCAAGCTTCTTCCTTCTGCATGCAGCTAAGGCATTGATTGTACAGGGTGGGGATTACCTGCCTATTAAATGTAGTCCTGGAAGGCACTTTGTAATTTGGAGCTAAGACACTTAAAGCCCAGGTACTCCAATGTCCTCAGTGGCTGGTCATCCAGGGCAATCATTTCCCCAATGCACCTTCTCACTACTTTGGAGGCTCCCTGTATCTTTCCCCAGGATGGTGCTACAGGCCACCATCCCATTTCCTTTATGGTGGTTTGCTGCTGGCCTTCCACCTGACTGGTGGAAGAGCCATAGGGTCAGCTGGAGGGAAAAGTCTTCCCCTTTTCAACCTGAGATCAATAGCTGAGTGGCTCTCTGGATTAGTAATACCATCCTCCCCTGATGCCAATGCTAGCAGGGAGTGTTTCTGTAGGTTATGCTGCATATTAGAATTTGTCAGATGCTTTAGTGCCTTCCCTTGACCGATGGCCTTTCTGTTGTGAATACGCTGAGCAGATCCTCCCTCAATTTAAAATGTCTCCAGAAAAAAGGATGTCTTGCGCAGTCTCCTCTCTGCAACTCTCCTCTCTCCAGTGCTGCTGGCACTGGAGTTGAGGTTGAGGGTTGACAATGATGTAAAAGGCTGGGGCATCACTTATGTTCTCTATCTGTACTTCCTATTCTTGGGGGTTGCTTGCAACACTGTCAGTATTATCTACCTCCCCCACCTACTCACTGGAGGCTAAGATGCTACTGACATGAGTTTCCAACTTCTCTTCGACTACTACGGTAGCTCTTTGATATCTTCTGATTCAGGGAATCTCAGATATGATTCTTCCTCAGAATCAATTTTTGAAAATACTGTCTCTATTACCTCATAAGCAGTAATCATGGAGGAGTGCACTGCTGGCTTTGGGTGTGGTAGTTCTGCAGCCCCTACCCTGCTAATACCAGCCTCTCCCACTTTTTGCCCCACTCCAAAATAAGGAGAGGAACAATCGGTGGTGGCTTGAGTTCTTTTAATTTCAATTGCTTATTGCTTGAGCCAGCTTCCACTCCTGGCTTCCTGTAACTAACAAAGTCTCTGTTTAGGGGCTGGGCTCCCTTTTTATTGCTGCTACTAGTACTGCTTGCAGTGCTTGTACTTCTGACAAGCTGGGCTGGCTCTGCAGCAATACCAGTCCTCTGCCCCATGCCATTTTCTGCTCAATTCTATTCCCTCCTTTCTCCTTTCCTTGCAGCAGCATGATAGAAATGGAAGTGGTTACTTGTTGATATCAAACTTTCATGAAACTGTACCAGTGTCTTTTTGTCTTTTATTATTCTGCTTGTTTTTGACCTTGTTATTCAGATGTTGTAATGAGAAGGGATTGGTTGGATGTTAAATTTATTTTGTTGTTTTAGTATTTTTACTTACTTATGTTTTATTGTGTATGCCTTGTTGTGAGCCATCCCAGATAGGGGCAGCATATAAAAATTTTTTAACCATAACGAAAACCAGTACAACTCTAATACTGAATAATTGTCTTTCTATCACACACTCTCAATTAAGTTCAAAGACTGGGTTGACTTTAGTGTTTAGCAAGCACAGTGTCAACTTGTGAAGCAGAGTTAGCAGCTTGCTAGTGGCACAAACTCAGTCTGTTTTTCTAGGGCTGTTCCTTACAGTGTTGCAAAAATGTCTTCATCTCTCTCTCTCTCACACACACACACATACACACACACACTCACATGCAGATAGAGTGTATATGTGTGCACTGCTGACTGGCTCCTTTTGTACATACAAAAAAAAAAACTGCTAGAAAGAGAATAAACTGAGAAGGCTGGCAAGGCTGCACTTCAGAATGTCTGCAGATAACAAGTGCAATGCACTGTGCAGACTCAGACAAACACAAAAATTAATATTCACTAGCACTTCTTATGTATCTCCAGTCCACTATCCTGCCCTAGTGAACAGACAGAAAGCAGTGCCTCTGCATCTCTGTTATAGTAAGTGAGACCACTTTAACTTCAGCAGTGAATATCAGAAAAAACCCTTTGCCAATGCCAAAATTATTTTCTCCCCTTCTTTTTTAAAGCTTTTCTTTGACTCTAAAAGTGCTTTTGAAAAAAATAAACTTTCTCTGTGAAATTCAATAGAGAAAATGGAGTTTTCTTGCACATACTCAGACCTTTCAGTGTCACTTGATCCAGATTCCAGCTATAGGCTAGTTAAAAAAAAGTTTAACCTTGATTGGTCCTCTGTCCTATCTACTTGCCTATTACTCCCACCTTGACTCCAGCCCAGTTGCCACCTCACACAAGCAAGGTTAGTTGCTCTAGTTACCAGTCTCCCTGCAGCTTTCTCACTGCGGAATTTTTCAATGTGCCATGTGCCATAGATTTGAATGGGACACAAAAACAAATGAAAACAAAACATTTGAGATAAACCTCCATTTGTCTCAGGGGGTCCTTGAATGAAACAAAAGTGGTCTCATTCATTGCATTTTACCTATTCATTTCAAATAAATAGACATTCCTAATGGAGAGTAGCATAAGACAACCTTGGGAAAAACAGGAAAGGAAAAATGATGTCCAAGTCTGAAAGTGTGTGCTTCTTCTGTGCTTGTGTGAGTGGAACCTGAATGTAGAGATCAGAAATCCATGATCTTGTCAAGGTTTCTTGATGCAGCCAGAACTTTCCCTATGACCCTCATGATCACAAATTCAGGAATCTCATTGCACTTAAGGGGGTCCTTGCTTACAGAATATCAATACTAAGAAGGCATGAGGATCAACCAAACTTCACATTGCAGGATGTGCAGTATCAATTCGGCAGCACGCAACCCTGTCCTCCAGCCATAATTCTGTTAGTCAGTCAGTCAGTCAGTCACACAGCCTCCATGGCTGAATAATTACTGTATGTGATAGATGAAGTCCAGTGCTGCTACACCTAAATCTAGTCAGTAGCATGCACTCCGGGGAGCTTTTAATTAGAAATAAAGGGTAATGAGGCAGGTCAGTTTAGTACTGGAAAGCAAATGCCAAAGGGATAAGAAAGAGGCAAAGAGAAGCATGCAAGAGAAATAAAGAAACTGGTACATACCTTGATTTTAGGGAAACCTTTAGAAAATCTGGGCTCAGCCCTGTTAAGCCTCAACTTTATGAGCCAGCACTGCAGGCATTAAGAAAAGCCATAAACAAATATGCAGCCCATCTCTGGAGAATAAACACAGGCTAATGATACTGAATCTGGCAAGAGGAATTGTGTATGTACAGTACAAAAGCCTCTGCAGGCTTACCTAAGAAAGCTAGAAACAACTTGCAGGGAATTCCAGATAATAAATAAGTGTCAACTTGTGAAGATCCAGAGTAGAGAATAACTGGATAATGTATACAAAAATATGCTTGAGCGAGAATGATGGTGTTAGGGGGTCACCAAAGTACCCATTGCTGTTGACTTCATGGACTCTGGTAGATGAGGTCATAAGAAGTAGGAATTAGTGGTGTATCTGACCCTCCATAATGAGAGGTGTCTATCTGGTAAGTGGTTTTAATAAAATCCATGAGGCCACTTGATTTGGGGATCTTTCAGGTGGGTCTTTCCAAGGGATAATTCCTTCTTTTCTGTTTCCTCTCTTCTGAGTATGGCTGTGGACCTAAAGGTGGGGCTCCCAGGCACTTAGGATCAGGGAGATTTGTCATGGGGTCAAAGAGTGGACTTCTGAGATATTCCAAGGAACCAGAGAAGAGGTCTCAAGGAAGAGGGGAGTAAGTCCAATACTCCTCATCTGTCTAAGAGAGATTTCTTCAGTGTCTTGGAGAAAGAGAGAAGACCACCTCGCAGGGAACAGGGCCCACAGAGCTGCTGCTTAAAGGAAAGCATAAGCCTAGGAGATTTTGAAATGTATCAGGAGGAATGTCAGATTTCCTGTTGAGAAGGAGTCTTCATCGTTAGCTGAAACCTTTGGGCAAGTGCCCACGGAGGATCCCTTCTGAGGATTATCTATTGCCAGTAAGTATAGACTTATGAGTGACTGTATCTGTGATTTCTCTTCTGGAACTTTATATTTAAGTACACTCTTTAACAGTGTACTATTTATGATTTTTCATCTGCAACCAAGGATTCAGTAAAAGGATTTGTGCAGTGTGTTTCTTTTCCTGTAAGAATCAGGAAACCTCTACAGGAAGCCTAAGGGCCTTGAAAGAGTTTACCTTTCCCTTCTCTTGGCAGGGCTAGTGCAAGGGTAGGAGGCATCCTAGACTACCATTGATTTTGCTCCCCTTCTCCTAACCCAAAGCTTTTCTCCTGGAGGCAGCTTTTGCACTCTTTGGCTGCCAACAGGATGGGCTCCATTTGTGGCCCCGGACCTCTTCTGGCACTCTTTATCTGCTGACAGAATGGGCTCTGTTGACAGCTCTGAGTCTCCTCCCACAGTCTTCAGCCACTGGTGGGATGGGCTTCACCGGTAGCACTGGCATCCTCCCATGAAATCTGACTGCCAGCAGGATGGGATCCACTAGCAACTCCTGACCTCCAATGATTTTGCACCTCCCATGTTTGCCTAAAGGGAAATGCTGGCCCTGTGTGTTGGGGAAGGAACCCAGTAGCATAGGTCAGAAAGGGGCCCCAGTAACCCCTATGAGCCCCTGAGCCCTGTTAACTGGTGGGAGAGGGGGATACAATAGCATTCTGGGTTTCATTGGAGAAGAATCTTGTCTAGATTCTGGTAGTTATCCAGAGTAAGAAACAGAGTATTTTGTTACAGAAGTTTCACAGGCTGTGGGTGTGAAACAATATCGGGCCTAGGTTTGATCAGAAGGTGTACAGAAGCTACAGTTGCATGAATTCCCCAATCTTGGGGGGAGGGAAGCATGTCCCAAAAGAAAGCCATAGCTAAAAAAATGAGTATGTGGTAAAATAGGAATTTCAATAAATTTTGGCATAAATGTGGAGGGGTTCCCCAGTGTGCCTCATTCTTGTTTAGTAGTACAAGATATTTTTGGTGGGGTAGACCCCAGGATTTTCATTATTCAAAGAGTTATATAAAATGTGGAAACATTTGGACCTGCAGTGTTGCTAGGTGACCACCAGATGGCATTTGGTGTGATGTTGAATCAATGGGCTGTGATTTTGGGAACAAGTTAGCACTTCTGAGGTTAAGGGGGTTTGTTGTACCCTTAATAATAATGGGATGACAAAACAAAGTATAAATACTCAGTCAAATTGGCAGGAGTTGCGCTTTCATGGTTGGAGCTTGGGAAGAGAGAGAACTCCAAGATGTAGAGGTCTAGAGTTGCTAGCCAGTGGGCTGGTGGGGCCAGCAGATCCTTCTCGAGAGGAGAGAGCCCTGCAGGGGCTTTTCCCTCAAGGGGAAAAGGCCCGAGGCTGAGGATGGAAGAGCACAAGATTCCTATCCCTGAGGAGTTGGCAGGAACAAGGTATTGGAAAGGAGACGATTCCTTCACTCTGAGGGAAAAAAGGCCTGGAGAAAGAAGTAGAGGGGTGACTTATATGGAGGAGAGCTCAAGGGAGGACCAGAGTGTGGAGGAAGCCGGGGAAGCCTGCACATTGTTGGAGGAGAGACCCAGGAGAGAAGCACTTGAGGTCAAACAGTTGTGAGTAGCTCATGGGGTTGGGAGTGAGTGGCCTCAGGAAGGTGAAGGGATTTGAACTCAGTTTCCCACATGCAAAGAGAGAGAGAAACTTGGAGGATGGAAAGGTGTGTCTGTGATGAGAAGGGGGGGATTGAAGAATCTTAATTCTGTTCAAGTGTGGACTGGGAATAGGATATTCCAAACCTTGGGGTACCAGATGGCTTCGCATAGTGCATGCTTTACGCTGAGTGTGTATCCCATGAGCTCTGATTATTCAGTACTGACTGTTTTACCCTCTACTAAAATGTACATAGACGCTGGCTGGAAAACCCAGAAAAAATAAAGATACAAGTTTTGGTTAAACCAGTGAGTGATGTGACTTTGTTTTAAATCTGTATTAATGCCAGCATGTGAGATAGTGCCCCTAGTGTTCCCCTATGTACCTGTACAGGACCAGGCTAGACACCTGGTCCACCTTAAATGCCTTAAGGAGAGCAAGTTCTATGGGCGGGATCCTGCAGGGCAGATGGGGCTCAGAGGGCATAACTAGAGACTGGGGAATAAGAGCTGAGATCCTGGTGGGGATAATCAGACCAGGCCCAGGTCTCCAGGAGGAAGGCAGCTCCTATACATAACACTGTCCAAACACTCAGCTGAGATGAAGCAGCACAAAGTGTGACTAGAAAGTACACTGATTGAAGGTAAAGGCAGTCTACTGTTGTGTAAATGACTGAAGCTGTGAATAAAGGTTATGTTTTAAGAAAGGCTGGAGCCTGACTAGTTCATGTCTCCTGACCTGAGGGAATCACCACCCGTTCCCATCCAGGGGAATCAGGTTCATGGCAGGGAAGGAATGTGAAGCTCTCCCTGACCAGTCGGGAAAACGCATTCTGCCTCACTGCTTCTAACAGGATCCACTTCGCCATCTACGAGACTCAAATTCTTGAACCCACTAAATAAATTAGAGAGACTGCCCCTCACCCTATTGGGACAGATCCTCTCAACATTTTATGTGCCTGGTATCAAGAGAAATGAATTTTTCAAAATGCTAATAAATAGAAGCAGCGAGTACACGTCTCTTAAGTACAAACTAAATATTTATTGAATTCTCATTTAGATTATGACCTTAAAGGATTCAGTATCAAAGTCAGGAAAATGAAAGAAGTACCTGTAGGATTTGTCTACAGTTTTTTAAAATAGGGGTCAGGCAACTTGTATTTTTTTTTTGCCAGTGAGGGAAGGTGAGGCAATTCAATAAATGAAGGGGGAAAACTACAAAGTCTGCAGTTGTTTCGTGGACTTGTGCCACATTTGGCCCTGATTTATTGAGTTTGTATTAGCACTGATCACCATCATTTTGACCATCTCTATAAAAACCGTGAATTATTATTATTTGCTTTCTGGTTGACTCCCATTTAAATTCTGCTACATTTTCTATGCAGAAAATACAAACAAAAGGGCTTATTCAGCAAGTCTTAATTTATTTCTGAGGCCAGAGGGACGCATGAAGCAATTAGTGATATAATGGTAATGTCGCCGTAAAAATTATTTATAGTGTCAGGGCGCTCATGGCTGTGATGAAATTAGACAGCCGCTGATATTGAAGCAGGCTTCAGCCGCCCTGTTTTCCTATCTTCCTACTCAGAGCCCAGGCCCACGGAAATCATTACATCAGCCCAGTGACCTCACTCCGTCAACAACCCCATGCTCTCAGACTGGACTACGTGGAAAAAGTTTGACATAAAAAAAATGCAACCGAACTGCCGGCCCAGAACTAGTGGGCCTCAACCTTATCACCAGGGTGTGTGTGTGTGTGAAACCAGTAGGGATGTGAATCGTTTTTTGACGATTTAAAATATCGTCCGATATATTTTAAATCGTCAAAAATCGTTAGAGGCGATATTTAATAGGAATTCCCCCGATTTATCGTCAAAAATCGTAAATCGGGGGAAGGGGGAGGGCGGGAAAACCGGCACACTAAAACAACCCTAAAACCCACCCCGACCCTTTAAAATAAATCCCCCACCCTCCCAAACCCCCCCAAAATGCCTTAAATTACCTGGGGCGCCGGCCATATGCTGTATGGCCGGCGCCATTTTGTACGGCAAAATGATTCGAGTGCAGGAGGTCGCTCCCAGATCCCCGCTGGATTTTTGGCAAGTCTTGTGGGGGTCAGGAGGCCCCCCCAAGCTGGCCAAAAGTCCCTGGGGGTCCAGCGGGGGTCCAGGAGCGATCTCCTACGCTCCTGACGTCGGGGGACAAAAAACAAAATGGCGCCGGCGCTACCTTTGCCCTGTCATATGACAGGGCAAAGGTAGCGCCGGCGCCATTTCTACAACGCACCAGAGGCCCGAGAGTAAAAGATCACACCGGGACCCCCCCTCTGGACCCCAGGTAATTTAAGGCATTTTGGGGGGGTTCAGGAGGGTGGGGGATTTATTTTAAAGGGTCGGGGTGGGTTTTAGGGATGTTTTAGTATGCCGGTTTTCGATTTACACGATTTACACAATATTTAAAAAAACAAAACCGCGACGATCCGATTCCCTCCCCCCCCCCCCAGCCGAAATCGATCGTTAAGACGATCGATCACACGATTCACATCTCTAGAAACCAGGACCAGTGAGCATGAAGCTTATCTCCACGACGAATCCAGCGTAGGCCCATTTGCATAAACATTACCCACCCTGGGTAGGGGGAATTTTGCTCATAGAGGTGGGCTGAAGGGGGGATCATGTTGGATTGCATTCTGAAACCTCGTGTGCAGCGCTCATCAGATTGGGACCCCCAGATCCCGCTGCAAAGGCACAGGGGGAACTTTTGCCTTTCCCGCCCAGCGTCATGCAGCCCTTAGAGCGAATGTTTCCGGAGCTGGCTTAAGCAAGCCACAGACTGCTTCTTTCCTGATGCAATGACTCAGGAAACAGCAAGTTTGGGACTCCTTAGCCTGCAAAGTGTGCACAAAGCAACAGTAAGCTAAAGGAATAGCCGTAGGAAAGATTTCGATTTTACTGGTGTATTTTTATAACCAGGGAACCCCTTTGATAATAATCACATTGAAAGTATCCCAGTGCAGAGGAACAAAGCACATCCCACTTTATAGAAACAGAATGTGATGCTAAGCGAGGACAGTAAGGCCCATTCAGTTTGCCCAATTTACTTGCTATTACAATACATTATACCCCAGTTGATCTCAGGTTTTTCTTTCACTTTTTTGCAGTTAATAACTCTGAGTTTATTCCATTTCCTCTTCAATTCTCTTACTGATTTTTTTTTGCCTCCACTCTCTAATGTCACTCCCAAGTCTACCCACGTTGAGCCTAATATCACAACTTCTTGTTCTACAGCGTCCTTGCCATTGAAAAGGGTTTGCTTCCTGTGCACTATTTAAAATGTGTTTTATCATACTCCCCCCTCTCTTCTGGGCTGGAGCAGATCCAGGCCCCACGTTCCCTGGCAACCTGCCACTACCACTCTTTCTAAGTAGCTGAGTTCATGAATGGTTCCAGCAGCTTCCATGGCTTTGGGAGAGAGCAGGTACAGGGAGGAGGTGAGACCCATGCCGCTGATCCTGTTCCCCCCCCCCACTCCTGCCACCCACTCACATTATTGGGATGATTTTAGGCCTCTGCAGTACAACCGCTGCAGGGCTTCACAAGCTGTGGGGCCTGGTGCAGTCACACTTTTATTTGCACCTGCCTGAAGATGGCCCTGATAATCATTATCATCTGACAGTATTTAGTTCATAAGGGTATGTATGCCTATTCTTATCCCTACTGGTCCAGTGAATTTCCCTTTTACCACACTGGTGTGTCGAGGCATCCCTACATAGCACTCAGAGTATATAGACAAACTGAATATAACAACAGATAAAGACCACATGGCTCATCCAGGCTGCCCATGCACTTCTGCTCAGTTTGACAATCCCCTCCTCTCCCTCAGAGATCCTCTATGCCTGCCCCATGCTTTCTTGACCTCTGATGCTGTTCTTGCGGTTCTAAACATCCATCACTTTCTCTGTAAAGAAATATTTCCTTAGATTATTCCTGATTCTACCCCTCTTTCACCCTCATCCCGGGGCTTCTCATTCTAGATCTTCCTTTCGGTTGAAAGAGGCTCGCCTTCGGTGCATTTATTCCTTGGGACATATCTCCCCTTTCCCTTCTTTCCTCCAGGATATGATTGCTTAGATCTTTACGTCTGTCCTCATATGCTTTCTGGACCAGCCCAGTTGGTTTATACAGTTTCTCTTTGAAGGTACAATTTCCAGAATTGTGCAAAATACCCCAAATGAGATATCACCCTAAGACTTATACAGACGCAATATCACCTCTTTTCTCCTGCTGGCCCTTCCTCTCCCTATGCATTCAAGCATCCTTCTGATCTTTTGTTGTCACCTTATCTGCTTGTTTGGCACCTAAAATCATCAGATAGGAGCATCCCCAGATCCCGCTCCTGTTATGTGCATGGAAGAATTTCACCTCCAGACTGCACTGCTTCCTTGGATTTTTGCAACCCAATGCAAGACCCTGCATATTTTAGCATTATCTTACTTGCCAAAACACCATTCTTCAAGCTTCATTAGCTCCCGCCTCATGTTTTCCACACGTTCCAGGGTGTCTATTCTGTTGCAGATTTTTGGTTTCATTCACAAAATGATAAACCTTTCTCAATTGCCTTTCCGCAATATCACGTACAACAATATTGAAGCAAACAGGACCAAGAACCAATCCCTGTTGCACACAACTGATAACATGTCTTTCCTCAGAATGAACTCCATTTGTTCACTACCCTTTGTCACCTCCCACTCAATCCTTTTATAACCCAGTCAGTAACTTTAGGACCCATACCTAAGGTGCACACTTTGGTTATAAGTTGCCTATATGGAGCACTACATCTAGTGCTCTCCCCAGTTCTAACTCTCCGGTTACCCAGTCAAAGAAATTGATTAGATTCATTTGACAAGACCTACCTCCGGTATAGCCATGCTACCTTGGATCCTATAATTGAATGGATCCCAGAAACTGCACCATCATCCTCTGTCTTTGCAGTGATTCCATTAATTTGCTCACCACCGAGGTCAGACTAACTAGCTAATAGTTCCCAGCCTGCTCCTTACTTCCGTTTTGGTGAAGTGGAATCACATCTGCCCGTCTCCAGTCCTTTGGAATCACTCCTGACCCCAAAAGAAGTGTCAGACAGGGAACCTGCCAGGAGCTCCCTACATTCTCTTAGTACCTGAGTACCTGTCCAGCCCCAGCTCCCTGTGGGCAGAGTATACTGAAAACTGTTTGAGGTCTTCTTCACTTCCATTCCTACCTCTGGTCCTTTCTCAGTGAACATGGAACAGAAAATATTTGCTATGCAATTCCGTTCTCTCCTTGTCAGCCTCGGCCTATTCACCACGTCACCTCTGAGTCTTTTCCCCCCGTTACTATCTAAAAAGATGTCTGTTCTCTCTGTTTTACCATATTTGCTATTGTCTCCTGACTTTCTCTTTCTGTGTTCTCTCGTACTTTATTAACACTAACCTTTGTTTCATTGTCTTTGCAGCCACATCTTTAGAAAACCATAGTGGTCTCTTTTTCCTTTGGCCTTTAATTACTTTTCTAAACAAAACTGTTTGTTGCCCTTACAACACCTCCTTTCAGTTTTGTCCAATGCTCGTCCTTTTCCCCTGACTTTCCCCACCCAGTTAATGATTCCATAAGGTACTCCCCCCCCCCACATCTTAAAAAATGTAGTTTTCCTGAACGCCAGGACCCTCACCTTTGAATGAGCCACCACTGCCTGTGCTCTAACACTGACCCCCACTATCCGCTGACCACTGAATCCCAGGCGATCCCCCACTTATGACATCAGAAATATGCTCCCCATTTGTAAGCACCAGGTCCAGTATCACCTTTTCGCATGCCGGTTCCGTTAACAGTTGCCGGAGAAGGATTCTTCCTGCAGAGAATCCAGGATCACCCTGCAGCAGGGATTATCCAAAAATGATCCACATACATTGTTGGATTCGTGGACCCTTGGGCCGGCTAGGACAGTTGGTGGCTCACTGAGGAGGTACCCAGTGGGTGTCGAAGCCGGGAGGCGGCACAGACAGGAGACCAAGAGATCTTCACCACTGGAGACCCGAGATCCACCCAGGAGGAGCCTCTGAGGACCCGGGACACTTGGACTTACGAGTGGTCTCCTGCGAGGCGGGATCCAGGAAATGGAGACAAAGAGCTGGAGCCAGGAGGCCACCTGGAACTTCACCACTGGAAGCCCGCGGTTCCCCCCCGAGAGGAGCTCGTGAGGCCCCCCAGCTGCTTGGACTTAGGCGAGGCCTCCTGGATGAAGCCGAAGTCGGAAGCCAAAAGACGAAACTGTATCAGAAGTCTGTGGACAGAAGCCGGAGTCAAAAGCCAGGAGTCAGAAGCCGAAATCAGAAGCCAAGGGATGAAGCTGAATCAGAAGTCTGTGAGTGAACCTCGTTGCAAGGCAAAGACCCAGGCCTAGCTGCAGGGTTTAAATACCCCTGCAGCGTCTGACGTCATCTGGGGGCTGTCCTGCCTGTTCCCGCGCTGGCCCCTTTAAATCTGGAGCTACTGCTCACGCTCCTAGGGGGGCGGGGCCAGCCGCGACGGATCGGCGGCGTCTCCCTCGAGGAGGGAGCGCCGCGGGAGAGGCCCCAACGGGGCCTGCCGGGCCGGGACGGAGCAGCAGCGGGCCGGGCCGGCCCCGAGGTGAGTGGAGGGACCAGGGCACGGCCCGGTACCGTAACATACATGTCATGCACTCAGATAGCTGCATAAAGATAACCTCATGGGAACGGATCCTACTGAAGGAAAACTATAGTTCATTTCCCTAAACTTCCTCAGTGTTTCAGCTTAATAGGCATGTCCTTCAAATGTTTTAATGCAGAAATATGTATTTTAGCTCCAGCTTTTCCTTGTGCACTGATCCCCACTGCATGACATTTAAAAAAAAAAAAAGTAAATCTACAATTAAGGGTAGATTTTCAAAAAGCTGCATGTGTTAAAAACGGGGTTTATGCGTGTAGCCGGGCCTTGCGCATTTTCAAAGGGGCCTGGCCATGCGCAGAACTGCCGGGCCTCTTTGAAGGGGCAGGCCTGCGGGCGGGGAGGGGGCGGGTCAGGACAGTGCCATTAATCACTGTCCCGGAGCCTCGCGTCCTGGCCAGCTGCCGGCGAGCGCTGAAGTAAGTTGGAAAACAAGGGGGAAAAAAAGGTAGCTTTTAGGGATTGGGGAGGAGAGGGGAAGGGAAGGGAGGTTAGGGTAGGGGGTAGGGAAATTCCCTCCCAGCCCGCTCCTTAATTGGAGCGGATTGGGAGGGAACTGGGGAAGGCTGGGATGCATCGCCTTGTGAAAGTTGCATGTCTACCCTCCCCCCTTGCGTGCGCCACCCGCAGATACGCGCACGGATTACAAAATCCAGTGTGCAGTGCGCGCAGCCCAACAATTTTATAATATGCGCATGCATTTTATAAAATCGTCGCGTCCATGTATGCGGTGCCGGGAAACGCGCACACACAGACGCACAGACACACACACAGACACACATACGGACGCGCTTCTTTAAAAATCTACCCCTTTATTGGAGTCAATGCAGTGTCTTCACAGAGATAGCTGGACAGGCTTGGCTGTGTCTGTGTCCTCCATCAGATCTGTTTCCTTTGCTACTGAACCACAGGAGGAATCTTAAGCTGCTCAAAAGTGTCCAAGGACATCTTTTCTCACACAGATATTATATCTGGAGATAAACAGGATTATCATCTAAGTAGTGAGAACAATGCCCCAATTAGAGCCAAAAAAGTGAATATATTTGATTTTCAGCCATTTAACTAAGCATTTAAAAGGTTCAGAAAAATGCCAGTGATATTTGTTGAAGGTATAGTTAAGCTCTGAAAAGAAAGGAACTAGGAAAAAGTGAAAAACAACATGGGTTTCCATACGGACGTTACATTTGTATGTTGGAAGAACTACTGAAAAATTTGTATTCACTTCCGCCAAACATACTCCGTGGCCTCAGAGCAATTCCCTATGAAGTGCGATACGATAAAGCGAATACATAGTCGCGTGCCACAACATTTTGCTGAATTGAATTCCTTTGTATATAGAAGTTTCTGCCAAGTTTGTTGCAGCAAAATTCTACACACTACATGCTCATTAATATACAAATATTTAAAAAGTTAATCATGTATAAAAATTTGCATAAAAATTATAAAAGATGTATGAAAATGTGATAACTAGCTTTTAGTCAATTTTCAAAACATTTTGGAAACACTTCCTGTTTTATCATCATTAAGCAAAGTCAAAAGCAGGTTTTGCAATTTTTTAAATGTTGTCAGATTTTTCTAATCAGCTCAGGTAGGAATTTTATCTAAAAATAAGTGACTGCAGGTTTTTTTTTTTTTATATTTCCTCAGTTTTGATGAGGACTTTACTGTCATGCATACTACAGCTTTAAACTTTGCAGCTTCTGGATGAGTTGGTTGTCTTTATACACAGGATTCTGTCACAGGAGATAATAAAAGGTCAGTACAATGTTAAGATTTTTATGCATTAAAAGATTTCTGATATTTTCTCTGTAGACCATCATTCATCTGGTGCCCCCCTACAAACCTTCACTCACCCCAGTTCACACCCTCCTTCCCACAAATCCCCTCACCTCTGTTCACTCCTCTCCCTAACAAACCCCTCACACAATCCAGTTCACTACCTCTTGCACCCCACAAACCTCTCACTTTACCCAGTTCAGTCACTGCACTCTCCCCATATTTCACTCACTCACACACACACACACCCTGCGATCCCCATTCCATGCGTTCACTTCCCCTCCTACCTCAGCGAGCCCCAATTCACTCCCTCTCTGCCCCCAGCCATATAATCCTTGCTCACGGGCTCCGATCACAGTGAAAAGTAGAAGGTCAGTTTTGTAGCACCTCTGGCGCTTCCTCCCTTATTGGGGGGCCTGAGCATCACACTTTGAATCAAGTGAGTCTGTATGAAAGGGTGTATGAGAGAGAGAGACAGAGGGAAGCTGGGTGTGAGAGAGAGAGAGAGAGGGAGCCTCTATGAGGGAATGTGTATGTGTGAGAGGGAGGGAGAGAGCTTATATGAGGCAGTGTGTGTGAGTGAGAGGTATTGTGTGTCTACGAGAGAGCAATGGTATTATTGAGGGAGGGAGCCTGTGTAAATGAGACAAGGAACCTGTGTGTGTGTGTGTGTGTGTGTGAGAGAGAGTGGGCCTGCCTGAATGAATGAGGGCATGTGTATGGGAGGAAGAGAGGGTGTGAAAGCGAGAGAGCATATGTGTGCGTGTCTCGTAGAGTGTGCATGTGTGGGAGCGAGATTGAACAAGTAAAATTATGTGTGTGTGTATGAGAAAGAAATGAGAAAGTTTGTGTGCAACAACCCCTGCTCCCCACCCCATCAGCTAATCCACGACAATCTCAGGGCATCTGGAAATCAAAAGTTCCCAGGTATGGTGAGTGCTTCATTTTATATCCTTGTTAATTTTAATCAGTGGGTCTTAATATTTGATGTGTGAACTGTTTTTCAATTTTTGCTTTGGAGTTGGAACATTTTATTTTTATGAGTTTTTAATTGTTGGATGTCATTCTATGTGTTTGCAATTTTGAAATATTCATTTTATTAGTATGGTTTTACTATTATTGATGTTTTATATTTCTTCATTTTATTGTTTGATATTTTAAGAATGGCAGTGTTTTTGTTTCCCCATTGTTGTGCTGCATCCAGAATCCAGTTTCATGGTTTTTTGTCTGCACATTTTTAATTTTTCCCTTATGGTCTCTTTATTCTGTATTTGGTGAGGTTTTTGTCTTTATTTATTTATTTTTATTTATTTAGCATTTTTTTATATACCGAGGTAGAGCAGAGTAGCCTTCACTCTGGTTTACAAATTATAACAACATGTTACATAAAACTATTGAAGACATTGAAGAAAAACAACAATTAACAATCTGAGAACTGTCATGTCAAACATATGAACAAGGCAAGATATCCCAAAGGATACGCATATTGAGTATAAACCAGATAAGATGTACCAAAGGATAGGTACATTAAATAGACTGAGTTCAAGTATTCACATGTTCTGCATGTGTGATCAAACAAGGTATTCTGCTAACATTTAGTTTCTGTGTAGGGTTCTATAGCAGCTGGGCTTGTTCTGTTTTCAAATAGAAGGAGTATTGGTGTTTTAGGGCTGGTATAATATTTACAACCTTTTCATAGGTAGGGTTGTTACTGTTTGAGTGCTGGTACTTAATGCTATTTTGGTATGGGAGGTTTACTATATTGTAATTGTAATTTACTTTACTCATGACTTTGAGTACCAAGCCTACGCCCAACTCGCTATACAATAGGTCTAATACCAAATGGGTTCCAAGTGTTTTGGGGTTTTTTTGCCTTTTAGCAGGGTTTTCTGGTTGACATACAATGTATATTATATTTACATGCACTGCTGTAAGTGACACTTTTATCTCAGAAAACTATAATTTGAATGTCCTTTTCCATGTAAAATCTATTTTTATAAATAGGGGGAGGGGAGGTGGGGACCTGGGGGGAGGGGGCACAAGGCAGTTCACCTAGGGAGGCTAATACACTTGCACCGGCCCTGGTGCCTGTGCCCCTGTATATCTTCCTCTGTGTGTGTGTGTGTATGTGCCTGTGCATGTGTGCCTATGTGAGTTTGCCTTGCCTGTGTGTGTGAATGTGTCTGCCTCTGTGTGTGTGTGTATGTATCTGCCTATGCATGTGTGCCTATGTGTGTTTGCCTGTGCCTGTGTGTATGTGTGTGTGTGTATATGTGTGTCTGCCTCTGTGTGTGTGCGTTCTGTGCCTGCCTGAGCATGTGTGCCTATGTGTGTTTGTGTGTGCCTGTATATATGTGTCTACCTCTGTGAGTATGTGTGCGTGTATTTGTGTGTATGTGCCTGTGCCTGCCTATGCATGTGTACCTAGGTGTGTTTGCCTGTATGTGTATGTGTCTGTGTGTGTATGTGTCTGTGTGTGTGTGTGTGTGTGTGTCTGTGTGTCTGTGTGTGTGTGTGTGTGTGTGAGAGAGTGTATGCAGACATTAGCATACTGTCTTTGCACGGTGCAGCTTCCACTGTTTAATAGGGATGTGAATCGTGTGATCGATCGTCTTAACGATCGATTTTGGCTGAGGGGGGGGGGGAAATCTGAGCGTCTTAGTGTTTTGGTTAAAAAGTCGTTTTATCGGGGGAGGGGGGGAAAACTGGCACATCAAAACAACCCTAAAACCCACCCCGACCCTTTAAAATAAATCCTCCACCCTCCCGAACCCCCCCAAAATGTTTTAAATTACCTGGGGTCCAGTGGGGGGGTCCCGGCGCGATCTCCCGCTCTCTGGCCACGGCTGCGTTAATAGAAATGGTGCCGGTGGCCCTTTGCCCTTATCATATGACAGGGCAAAGGTAGCGCCGGCGCCATTTTGAAGATTGGCAATACGGCCCACGTGCAGGAGGTCGCTCCCGAACCCCCACTGGACTTTTAGCAAGTCTTGTGGGGGTCAGGAGACCCCCCAAGCTGGCCAAAAGTCCCTGGGGGGCCAGCGGGGGTCCGGGAGCGATTTCCTGCACGCGTGATGTCGGGAGCCAGGAACCAAAATGGCGCTGGCGCTACCTTTGCCCTGTCATATGATAAGGGCAAAGGGCCACCGGCGCCATTTCTATTAACACAGCTGTGGCCAGAGAGCGGGAGATCGCGCCGGGACCCCCCCCCCCCACTGGACCCCAGGTAATTTAAAACATTTTGGGGGGGTTCGGGAGGGTGGGGGATTTGTTTTAAAGGTTCGGGGTGGGTTTTAGGGTTGTTTTGGTGTGCCGGTTTTCCCGCCCTCCCCCTCCCCCGATTTACCATTTTTTGACGATAAATCGTGGGGAATTGCTATTGTATCGCGGCTCTAACGATTTTTGACGATTTAAAATATATCTGACGATTGTTTTAAATCGTCAAAAAATGATTCACATCCCTACTGTTTAAGGCACCACCTGGTAGCCATAGACAATCACAAAACTGTGAGCAACACAAGCCTTTTTTGTTCTTCTATACATAGATTCATGATACAAAATGAAAAATATCTCATAAAACCCATCAAACACAGCATATCAGAAAATGGAAAAAAGAGAGTCACCCCCATCTAATATTCACCAAATCTTTATCACCCTGTGTTCGTTCTTCATGTAGCAGTTCTTGAGGAAAGGCTTCAGGACAACTTTCTCATTGAATAATTATCAAATTATGAAATATAGAAAGAGAAATATGAGTGATAGAAGCATAAGCAACCATTCCCCAAATTGTAAGCCTCAGTACTAAAGTTTACAAAAAAAACCCCCATCTTTCTATGTTGCCAGGTTATTGCTGTAGTGGGGGAAGGGACACTTTTTGGTCACAAACTCCACCCCCAAATATATTTTGTAGGTAGTGCTGCTGGCAATGGCCTTTGATGGAGAAAGGGTACAGAGAGGTGGAAATAGGGAGGGAGAGGCGCTCCAGGCACACCCGTGTAGTAGAGAGGCAGGAGACAATTGTGAAGGGATATGATTTGCAGGCGGGGCAGTTAGGAAGAGAGAGAGACAAGGAAGAATAAGCTACGTCTGCAATACTAAGAAGGTAAACCATGCAGTTGGGTAGGTTACCAGATTTTACACGCTCTCAGGAGCGTGGACATTGAAGGGGCAGGATTTAACATGCTCCTCCCTTTGTTGGATCATTTCCTTGAAGAAAACCCGGGGGATTACTTCTTGCAAGTGCTCACCTGGAAACCCTAACCAGCCCGATGCTCCTTGAAAATAAAGACTTACAGGGCCAAACTGCTGCTGAGGCTTAGGCTGAGTTACAAAGAAGGGGAAGATGGAAGATGATGGGGAGAGGGGGGAGGGCAGGGGCAGATGGAGGTTTTGTGGGGAGACATTTAAGGATGGGAAAAGGGCAGCCGTATGGAAATAAAGGTTAACCAATACAAACAAACAGAAACGTTGAAGGTGATTTGCTGCTGTTGGATTCATTTAATGCATTTTTAGGCCACCTTTTGGGTACTAACACTCCCTTCCTTGGGTCAGAATAGAATGAGTCAAAGATGACATTGCCGGAACGTTCCACTTATAATTTCTGCAGCGTCTTTGGCTCCCTCTGTTCAGACCCAAGGCAGGGAGTATTAGCTCGCTTGTTTTGTTGTGTTAACCTTTATTTCCGTGCATTCAGGGTGACCTAAGGCAGCGATCGCACATCAGTGGCTGAAAAACAGGCCAGGAAGCGCGGCGCTGACAGAACGCGTCCGAATTGGCCTCGAGGGGGGCCCATGCAATCATTGCGGAAGGATCGCAGGAGGGTCGGGTGGCTGGAGGGGCTCGGAGGCAGGATAAAGAAAGGGGGCGCGCCGAGTGCATCGTCACTCATCTTTTGCATTAAACACCAAAGCGGGGAGCGCGCCGTCATTAAATCGGCACAGGCACACGGAGGTAAGGATGCATGTACTTGGGGCGTTGCGCGTAAACGCTGACAGGGAAGAAAAGGGACAATTTACGGGCGCTCCGGGGGGGGGGGGGGGGGGGTTCAGAAGTACGCACACGAGTTGCTAATTTGGTTGCTGACGTGAAATCCCACTTGTCTTTTTTGTCTGCAGTTTTTGGGTGGGAGGTCTGGGTTGAGGGGGGGGGGGTCAAGGTGACGTCCTGGAGGGTGAACTGGTGGAGCTCCGGGAGAACTGATGATTGCAGGCGCGCGCGCGCAAGTATTTTCAGAAGCAGAGAAAGCTCATTCTTTCTATAACACATACCTCCACATAGAGCTCTGGCTTATTATGCGCACGTGTCCTAATTATTACGAGGTCCATTTTCAGCCGCTGTGCGGCTCAGCTATCCGGCTAACTAGCAGGCTATATTCAGTGGTGTGGGTGCGCATCTTAAAATTAGCTGATTATATCTAACCGGCTAACGTTAGGACAGGCCTGTGGCCCAACCAGAGTTAGCCACATAGGTTAAGCGGCTGACTCTGCTCCGCCCGGAAATGCCACCTGCCTGCCCCTGGAACGGCCCCCCCCAACTTATGCGGCTAGAATTTAGCCGCATACGGCTCTCGATATAGCTGGGTAGCCGTTCAGACGGATAACTTTTCAGTTATCCATCTAAATGGCTTTTGAATATCGACTTCAGTATGCATAAAATGTAAGCCCACTCGGATGGGGCCGGATTAGGAGCCGAGTTCCAGTCACAAATGAATGGCCGAGGAGAGGGTGCAGTGAGCCAGGCCCAGAGGCAGGGGAGGTGTCTGGCCAAGCCGTGAAGAGAAAAGGAAAGATGTGCGCCTTCACACCAGGCTTACTTCTCCTCTGTGGCCCTCTTCTGACTGCTTCCCCTCGCTTTCGTCTTGATACCACCAGTGCTTTCACCAAATCCCCACCTTGAAATAAAGTAGGATCTCATAGCATGAGGTAACTTCAAACACCAAATGTTTATTTCTGGGGTTTGCCAAAAGTCAGATTTAGCAGCACACTCGAAAGGCACTGATGAAATCAGGCTCACAGGTGTCCACAGCCAAGCTTCAGCATTGGCGACAGGCCAAAATGCATTAAGAAATGGTTTTCATATCCAGTTACACTTCTTCTCCTGCAGTAGGGAGAAAATAACCCCCAAACGTACTCTCCAGCTCCCTTCACACGTTAGACTATGCTCTCATGGTTTACTTCACTGCGTCTTCACTAACTCTTCCTCCAGTGGACTGCGTTACTCAACACCAGCATCAAACTCAGTAATATAAGTACTTACTCATTAGACAAAGAGAAACTCTGTCTCTTCGCCATCACAGCATAAACCCTTCTAGGGTTTACTAACAATGGCGCCATTTTTAAAATGTGGGAGGTCCTTATAGAACTGTGATTGAGGGCGGGGACTTTTCCCCAAAGGAGATGGGTCTCGGGAGGATTATAAAAGAGCTTCCCACGAGGCAGAAGCTAAGTAGCTGATTAGTAGGCAATGTGATTATGAGAGGAGTTTCTGCAGACTGCCTGCCAGGAGAGCAGGTTTTTGAGTGTAGAAGATTACTGACTTTCTGGGGAAGCAAAGGGAGCTCCCTTAAGTAGAGACTGGAGAGCCTGCTGGGGATATAAGGAGCAACCGAACAAACACAGCCTGAGTGTAAGAAAGGAGACGTTTCTCTCATTCTTCACGGGGGGCTGGAAGGAAGGAAGTGTCTTCATTTGGGGCTGTCCTTAAGTGATCGGAGAAGTGAGTAACTACTCGAAGAGCTGTGAATGCTGTATCCTCTCCGTACTGCTTCCTGACTTCTCTTCCAGGCACTAGCAAGAGATTTCCCCAGTAATCCCAAGCACTCACCCTTCTGAGACTTCTTCCGCACACTGTGGGACCCAACGTCACCTCCTCCCTCTTTGGAACCACGGTCGCGCCCTCTGGTTATGTCCCTATGGAAAGAAACACCTCTTCAGCCTCGGGCCTTTACCCTTGAGTGGGAAAGTCCCTACAGCGCCCCCTCCTTGAGGAGGCCCACCCCAGGCATCCCACTCTCTTTGTGCTTTTCTCCCACCTCCTCCTGCCAAACTCTGAAAACACTCCCTCTGCAGGCTCTCCAGGGTCTACTGGATGCTCCTTTCTTGAAATTGGCTCATCTTGACGAGACTCGAGAGCGAGCCTTCTCAGCGGCTGGTCTCCTGCTTTGGAATTCTCTCCCTACAGAGATAAGGAAAATATCAAATGTGAAATTCTTCCGGAAGGCTCTCAAGACCTATTTGTTTCAGAAGGCATATTTTCCAGAGGGCTGAACCCCCTACGACATTCCTTGCAGTCTACTAAAATTTGTATTTGTCTAATGTATTATTGTATTCTGTTTTTATCTTATTATGGATGTTTTCTTGTACCCTGCCTGCCCTTAACTATGGAAGGGCAGGTAAGAAATTTCCTAAACAAACAAACAAATATATACAAATTTTCCTCCAACCCTCTTAAAGACACACATAGTAAAACTTCGCTGAACACTCCCTCACAGTTTTCAATTCATTAACATATTCCATATTCCGTTGTCAGATGTTCTGCCATCTAGAGGTTTCTCGGGATAATTATTTTCTTCAGGAACCATTCAGCTCCATAACCCTGAGAAAAGGTCAAGGTCTCTGTCTTCCCAGGCTCTCTCTAGAGCACACTGTTTTGGGAGCCTATCATAAAATACTGGTGTGTAATTTTATCTACTGGATAGAGAAAATACGTGTTTTTCTGTATTATTAATATATGCATGTACTGAAACATGCAGAAATACATGGTATTTTACAAACTGTGCAGCTCCCCCACATAGTTTATAAAATACTAGCATAAATCTCTGTGGGTGCACTTGTGCATGCGTAACCTGTACAAGTGACCTCCCAAGAATCATCTAATCTCTCAAGGGGGTAGGCTTTGAATGTACCTTCCTCCCAGTCCCTCCACACTCCATGATCTCGTGCGACTCCAAAGTAAAACCAGGAATTCACTCCAGTTCAGTCCAACCATTTCGTTTACTTTCTTGCACACATATAACATGACAGATGAATATTCCAGGTAGGAGGTAGCTGTTCACAGCTCAATCGAATCCCCAAACCGCCAGTAAATCAAATGATGTTAATTCTGTCTGATGCAATCTGATCATCCACGTCAAGCATACTGTGGGATTTCACTAAAGAGTGGACTAATGCAACCCCCATGGTACTCAAAAAAAAAAAAAAAGAAGCATGGTCTGCTCTAGGCCTCAATAAGAGGAGCTCAATTAAATTAGTTGGCCTTTCCCTTCGTGGAGCTCACAGGGAGCCAGGTCTTCCAGAGCTGAGTGCTGAAGAAGGGGATGTTAGTGGCTCCAGTGTCTCCAAGGAGGGACTCCACTAAAAAAGCTGGACATGCCCACTAAAACAACCCAAAACATTAACAATTCCACAAGGGGCGCTTGAGTGCCATCTTAGCTGGTAACCATGGGTTAAACGAGCATTTGGTGACTTACGCAGATCATTGAAAATTGGACTTATAATGCTAAATGAGTGATTTTGTTTGAGGTGAAGCATGGAGAGCTTGGATGGGGCAAGGGGATTCAAGGTATGGGGGCACATCTGATGAGAGTGAAGGCAGGGGATTGAAGGTATGAGGGCTCATCTGATGAGAGTGTGGGCAGGGGATTGAAGGTATGGGGGCTCATCTGATGAGAGTGTGGGCAGGGGATTGAAGGTATGGGGGCACATCTGATGAGAGTGTGGGCAGGGGATTGAAGGTATGGGGGCTCATCTGATGAGAGTGTGGACAGGGGATTGAAGGTATGGGGGCTCATCTGATGAGAGTGTGGGCAGGGGATTCAAGGTATGGGGGCACATCTGATGAGAGTGTGGGCAGGGGATTGAAGGTATGGGGGCACATCTGATGAGAGTGTGGGCAGGGGATTCAAGGTATGGGGGCACATCTGATGAGAGTGTGGGCAGGGGATTGAAGGTATGGGGGCTCATCTGATGAGAGTGTGGGCAGGGGATTGAAGGTATGGGGGCACATCTGATGAGAGTGTGGGCAGGGGATTCAAGGTATGGGGGCACATCTGATGAGAGTGTGGGCAGGAGATTCAAGGTATGGGGCACATCTGATGAGAGTGTGGGCAGGGGATTGAAGGTATGGGGGCACATCTGATGAGAGTGTGGGCAGGGGATTGAAGGTATGGGGGCACATCTGATGAGAGTGTGGGCAGGGGATTCAAGGTATGGGGGGCTCATCTGATGAGAGTGTGGCCAGGGGATTGAAGGTATGGGGCTCATCTGATGAGAGTGTGGGCAGGGGATTGAAGGTATGGGGGCACATCTGATGAAAGTGTGGGCAGGGGATTCAATGTATGGGGGCACATCTGATGAGAGTGTGGGCAGGGGATTGAAGGTATGGGGGCTCATCTGATGAGAGTGTGGGCAGGGGATTGAAGGTATGGGGGCACATCTGATGAGAGTGTGGGCAGGGGATTCAAGGTATGGGGGCACATCTGATGAGAGTGTGGGCAGGGGATTGAAGGTATGGGGGCACATCTGATGAGAGTGTGGGCAGGGGATTGAAGGTATGGGGGCACATCTGATGAGAGTGTGGGCAGGGGATTGAAGGTATGGGGGCACATCTGATGAGAGTGTGGGCAGGGGATTGAAGGTATGGGGGCACATCTGATGAGAGTGTGGGCAGGGGATTGAAGGTATGGGGCTCATCTGATGAGAGTGTGGGCAGGGGATTGAAGGTATGGGGGCACATCTGATGAGAGTGTGGGCAGGGGATTCAAGGTATGGGGGCACATCTGATGAGAGCGTGGGCAGGAGATTCAAGGTATGGGGGCACATCTGATGAGAGTGTGGGCAGGGGATTGAAGGTATGGGGGCACATCTGATGAGAGTGTGGGCAGGAGATTCAAGGTATGGGACACATCTGATGAGAGCGTGGGCAGGGGATTGAAGGTATGGGACACATCTGATGAGAGCGTGGGCAGGGGATTCAAGGTATGGGGGGCTCATCTGATGAGAGTGTGGGCAGGGGATTGAAGGTATGGGGGCTCATCTGATGAGAGTGTGGGCAGGAGATTCAAGGTATGGGGGCACATCTGATGAGAGCGTGGGCAGGGGATGGAAGGTATGGGGGCACATCTGATGAGAGCGTGGGCAGGAGATTCAAGGTATGGGGGCACATCTGATGAGAGTGTGGGCAGGGAATTGAAGGTATGGGACACATCTGATGAGAGTGTGGGCAGGGGATTGAAGGTATGGGGGCACATCTGATGAGAGTGTGGGCAGGGGATTCAAGGTATGGGGGGCTCATCTGATGAGAGTGTGGGAAGGGGATTGAAGGTATGGGGGCTCATCTGATGAGAGTTTGGGCAGGAGATTCAAGGTATGGGGGCACATCTGATGAGAGTGTGGGCAGGGGATTGAAGGTATGGGGGCACATCTGATGAGAGCGTGGGCAGGGGATTGAAGGTATGGGGGCACATCTGATGAGAGTGTGGGCAGGGGATTCAAGGTATGGGACACATCTGATGAGAGTGTGGGCAGGAGATTCAAGGTATGGGGGCAGATCTGATGAGTGTGTGGGCAGGGGATTCAAGGTATGGGGGCACATCTGATGAGAGTGTGGGCAGGGGATTGAAGGTATGGGGGCACATCTGATGAGAGTGTGGGCAGGAGATTCAAGGTATGGGGGCACATCTGATGAGAGTGTGGGCAGGGGATTCAAGGTATGGGGGGCTCATCTGATGAGATTGTGGGCAGGGGATTGAAGGTATGGGGGCTCATCTGATGAGAGTGTGGGCAGGGGATTGAAGGTATGGGGGCTCATCTGATGAGAGTGTGGGCAGGAGATTCAAGGTATGGCGGCTCATCTGATGAGAGTGTGGGCAGGGGATTCAAGGTATGGGGGCACATCTGATGAGAGTGTGGGCAGGGGATTCAAGGTATGGGGGCACATCTGATGAGAGTGTGGGCAGGGGATTGAAGGTATGGGGGCACATCTGATGAGAGTGTGGGCAGGGGATTGAAGGTATGGGGGCACATCTGATGAGAGTGTGGGCAGGGGATTGAAGGTATGGGCTGCACATCTGATGAGAGTGTGGGCAGGGGATTGAAGGTACGGGGGGCACATCTGATGAGAGTGTGGGCAGGGGATTGAAGGTACGGGGGCACATCTGATGAGAGTGTGGGCAGGGGATTGAAGGTATGGGGGCACATCTGATGAGAGTGTGGGCAGGGGATTGAAGGTACGGGGGCACATCTGATGAGAGTGTGGGCAGGGGATTGAAGGTATGGGGGGGCACATCTGATGAGAGTGTGGGCAGGGGATTGAAGGTACGGGGGCACATCTGATGAGAGTGTGGGCAGGGGATTGAAGGTACGGGGGCTCATCTGATGAGAGCGTGGGCAGGGGATTGAAGGTATGGGGGCTCATCTGATGAGAGTGTGGGCAGGGGATTGAAGGTACGGGGGCACATCTGATGAGAGTGTGGGCAGGGGATTGAAGGTATGGGGGCTCATCTGATGAGAGTGTGGGCAGGGGATTGAAGGTACGGGGGCACATCTGATGAGAGTGTGGGCAGGGGATTGAAGGTACGGGGGCACATCTGATGAGAGTGTGGGCAGGGGATTGAAGGTATGGGGCTCATCTGATGAGAGTGTGGGCAGGGGATTGAAGGTATGGGGGGCACATCTGATGAGAGTGTGGGCAGGGGATTGAAGGTATGGGGGGCACATCTGATGAGAGTGTGGGCAGGGGATTGAAGGTATGGGGGCTCATCTGATGAGAGTGTGGGCAGGGGATTGAAGGTACGGGGGCACATCTGATGAGAGTGTGGGCAGGGGATTGAAGGTATGGGGCTCATCTGATGAGAGTGTGGGCAGGGGATTGAAGGTATGGGGGGCACATCTGATGAGAGTGTGGGCAGGGGATTGAAGGTATGGGGGCACATCTGATGAGAGTGTGGGCAGGGGATTGAAGGTATGGGGGCACATCTGATGAGAGTGTGGGCAGGGGATTGAAGGTATGGGGCTCATCTGATGAGAGTGTGGGCAGGGGATTGAAGGTATGGGGGCACATCTGATGAGAGCGTGGGCAGGGGATTGAAGTTATGGGGCTCATCTGATGAGAGCGTGGGCAGGGGATTGAAGGTATGGGGCTCATCTGATGAGAGCGTGGGCAAGGGATTGAAGGTATGGGGCTCATCTGATGAGAGCGTGGGCAGGGGATTGAAGGTATGGGACACATCTGATGAGAGCGTGGGCAGGGGATTGAAGGTATGGGACACATCTGATGAGAGCGTGGGCAGGGGATTGAAGGTATGGGGGCACATCTGATGAGAGTGTGGGCAGGGGATTGAAGGTATGGGGGCACATCTGATGAGAGTGTGGGCAGGGGATTCAAGGTATGGGACACATCTGATGAGAGCGTGGGCAGGGGATTGAAGTTATGGGGGCACATCTGATGAGAGCGTGGGCAGGGGATTGAAGGTATGGGGCTCATCTGATGAGAGCGTGGGCAGGGGATTGAAGGTATGGGACACATCTGATGAGAGCGTGGGCAGGGGATTGAAGGTATGGGACACATCTGATGAGAGCGTGGGCAGGGGATTGAAGGTATGGGGGCACATCTGATGAGAGTGTGGGCAGGGGATTGAAGGTATGGGGGCACATCTGATGAGAGTGTGGGCAGGGGATTCAAGGTATGGGACACATCTGATGAGAGCGTGGGCAGGGGATTGAAGGTATGGGGGCACATCTGATGAGAGTGTGGGCAGGGGATTGAAGGTATGGGGGGCACATCTGATGAGAGTGTGGGCAGGGGATTGAAGGTATGGGGGCACATCTGATGAGAGTGTGGGCAGGGGATTGAAGGTATGGGGGCACATCTGATGAGAGTGTGGGCAGGGGATTGAAGGTAGGGGGGCACATCTGATGAGAGTGTGGGCAGGGGATTGAAGGTACGGGGGCACATCTGATGAGAGTGTGGGCAGGGGATTGAAGGTACGGGGGCACATCTGATGAGAGTGTGGGCAGGGGATTGAAGGTACGGGGGCACATCTGATGAGAGTGTGGGCAGGGGATTGAAGGTATGGGGGCACATCTGATGAGAGTGTGGGCAGGGGATTGAAGGTACGGGGGCACATCTGATGAGAGTGTGGGCAGGGGATTGAAGGTACGGGGGCTCATCTGATGAGAGTGTGGGCAGGGGATTGAAGGTATGGGGGCACATCTGATGAGAGTGTGGGCAGGGGATTGAAGGTATGGGGCTCATCTGATGAGAGTGTGGGCAGGGGATTGAAGGTATGGGACACATCTGATGAGAGTGTGGGCAGGGGATTGAAGGTACGGGGGCACATCTGATGAGAGTGTGGGCAGGGGATTGAAGGTACGGGGGCACATCTGATGAGAGTGTGGGCAGGGGATTGAAGGTATGGGGGCACATCTGATGAGAGCGTGGGCAGGGGATTGAAGGTATGGGACACATCTGATGAGAGCGTGGGCAGGGGATTGAAGGTATGGGGGCTCATCTGATGAGAGTGTGGGCATGGGATTGAAGGTACGGGGGCACATCTGATGAGAGTGTGGGCAGGGGATTGAAGGTATGGGGGCACATCTGATGAGAGCGTGGGCAGGGGATTGAAGGTATGGGACACATCTGATGAGAGTGTGGGCAGGGGATTGAAGGTATGGGGGCACATCTGATGAGAGTGTGGGCAGGGGATTGAAGGTATGGGGGCACATCTGATGAGAGTGTGGGCAGGGGATTGAAGGTATGGGGGCACATCTGATGAGAGTGTGGGCAGGGGATTGAAGGTATGGGGGCACATCTGATGAGAGTGTGGGCAGGGGATTGAAGGTATGGGGGCACATCTGATGAGAGTGTGGGCAGGGGATTGAAGGTATGGGGGCTCATCTGATGAGAGTGTGGGCAGGGGATTGAAGGTATGGGGGCTCATCTGATGAGAGTGTAGGCAGTGGTTTGGAGTGTTATGTAAATTGCAAAAAAATAATAGCTTGTTTTTTGTTTTGTTTTGTTTTTTTTGCGGGAGGGTGTGGGGTTCCTGGTTTTCTTTTCCGTCTTTGATATGCATCCCCTCCCTAATACCCACCACTTTCTATGTTACTCCTTTTCGGCAAGTCATAAAATGCTCCTTTCTTTCACGAGTGCTTCAAAGTTGGTCCCTCGATCCGTACCCCTCTCTCATGTCCCCACTTCAGACATTATTCTTAATAGACTGCTGAAGTTAAGAACAAAAATTGATTATTTTTAATGTCTTATTGATTTTGAGTGCACAGAAATAGGGAAATAACAGCGTTAAAAGCAAAGAAAACAAGTCTCCCAAGACTGCAGAGAAGAGGAACACGGAAGGAGGGGGCGTGCGCCAAAACATTGTACTGGAGCGCAGCAAACAGAAATAAAACCAAGCCCTGTACCGGATTAAACTGCAAGCATCATTTTCCTCCCAATCCGTCAAGTCCTAACGGTGAAATAAAGAAATAAATTGAAGTGAGAGAGAGAGGGAGAGGAGTCGCCCCCCGTCCTAACCCAGGACCCGGGAAGTCCCGTTAAAGAGCTCTGCTGACTCTCAGTTCGACCCCCCCCCCTCCCCCTCCCCCTTCACTCCAGGCCCTGGCTTCGGCCTTTGGTTCACACCCTTTCTGAATAAAATGAAATATCATCAAGAGCTCAGAGGAAGTGTGGAGCGGGTAGGGGACAGTATGTTTAATGGCCCCTCGGCTACCATACTTAAGGTTTTAATCAGCTCTCAATAGCCCCTCCGACATTTTTATGGGAGAGTTGGCAGTTTGTGACTCTGGTTGATTTTATTTGCTCATTTTTTTTTTTTTGTCGTCCTTCAGAGACTTACGTGATTTTTACCTTTTGCCTGTTTGTCGATTTGAAAATGTTTCAGCCCTGATCTTATATTGCCACCTACGAGCTGGATGCCACGGCTTTGCTACGCTGTCCTATATTCTGGTGGTGGCCAGGGTGGGGGAGGCATAGCCATGCCACGATAAATATTCATGATATATATTTGCATGTCCTTTGGTCTGAGATTCAGGTTAATTTGCATATTATGGTGGCAGTCATGCATTTATTTAGTCTAGTGTGTAGATTGTTAGATCCCGTCGCAAGGTGGCAGCCAAATGTGTTCCAGCTCTGACGTTTGGGCCTGTGTAATATGTAAGCCAAGATGTGCAAGCTCCTTAATAAACGTGTATTCATTGTCGGGGTGCAAGGGTATTAGGCGCCCTAGACAAAAGTTCTGCCTTTCCCCCCTCCCCCTCCCCCAAACTCACAAGTGAAAATTATACATTTATAATAATAGATTTTACATGAAAAAGGACATTCAAAGTATAGTTTTCTGAGATTTATTTATTTATTTATAAACTTTTTTTTATACCAACATTTGTGGGAACATCACGCCGGTTTACATATAACTGAGAAAGGTTGGAAAATACAATAAACAGGGAAGGAGAAGGAGGAGCAGACGAGAAAAGAGGAGATGGAGCGGCAGTAGGGAAAGAAATCAGTAAGAGGAAGTCAAAATAGGAACAGTACCATACAGCAGTGCTTGTAAATATAATATACATATGGAATGTCAACCAGAAAACCCTGCTAAAACACTTGGAACTCAAATGGTATTAGACCTATTGTAATGCATGTTGAGTGTAGGCTTGGTATTCAAAGCCATGAGTAACGTGAGTTGCAATTACAATATAGTAAACCTCTCATTCCAAAACAGCACTAAGTACCAGCACTCAAACAGTAACAACCCTACCTATGAAAAGGCAATACAGTAAATAATACACCAGGCCCTAAAACACCAATACACCTCCTATTAGAAAACAGAACAAGGCTAGCTGCTATAGAACCCTACACAGAAACTACACGCTAACAAAATACCTCGTTTGATCACACATGCAGAACACACACAAAACCTCACCAAATACAGACTAAAGAGACCATAAGGGAAAAATTAAAAATGTGCAGACAAAAACTGAATGGAAACCATGATACTAGATTCTGGATGCCGCACAACAATGGGAAAACAGAAATATTGCCATTCGTCATAAAATATCAAACAATAAAATGAAGAATTCTAAAACAGCAATAATAGTAAAATCATACTAGTAAAGGAAATATTTCAAAATAGCAGATAAATAGAATGACATCCAATAATAAAAAAAACTCTAAAATAAAAATAATGTTTCAACTCCAAAACAAAAATTGAAAAACAGCTTACGCATCAAATATTAACAGCCAATGATTAAAATTAACAAGGATATAAAATGAAACACCATACCTGGGAACTTTGGTTTCCAGATGCCCTGAGATTGTCGTGGATTAGCTGATGGGGTGGGGAGCAGGGGTTGTTGCACACAAACTTTCTTCTTTCTCTTCTCATAAACATAGACATGATGATTATACATCTTCATTCTCTCCCACACATGCACACACACACACACACATATGCTCTCTCGCTCACACCCTGTCTCCCTCACATACACATACCCTCATTCACTCAGACAAGCCCCCTCTTACACATAGGTTCCTTTTTCAATCTCACATTCATCTTCACATAGACTCCCTCTCTCTCTCTCATTAACACCATTTCTCTCTCGTACACACACAATCCCTCATACTCACACACGCATCATACAAGCTCCCTCTCTCTCTCACTTACATACACATACCCGCTTAGAGGCTCCATCTCTCTCACACACACACACATCCTTCCCTCTGTCTCTTTCCCTCATACACTGCCTCATACAGTCTCTGTCTCTTGCACAAACACACACCCATTTCACACAGACTCCCTCTCTCTCTGGCACACACACCCTTATACAGGCTCCCTTTCTCACAAACAGACATAGGCACTCTCACTCCCTTGCACAGACTCCTTTTCTCTATCTCACTTACACACACAAATAGAGGCACCTGCACCTACCCACACACCCTTCCAATCTCCCTCTGGCTCACAGGCTCTCTTGGTCTCTCTTTTTTCCTTCTGAAGGTGTACGGGCTCTGCCCTCAGCTCTCACTGGCCTATATCTTCTGTCTTCGGCCATTTCCAGGCCCCTCTCTTCTGCTGTGAGTATTGTCTCTTCTCAGCCATGAGCGGGCTGGGGTATGCTCACGGTCCCAGACCTAATGGATGGCACGCCACACTAGGCAATGGCCTAGTTCACCTGGTGAATGCGCCGGCCCTGAACACACACGCTCCTTTCAATCTCTCTCTGGCTCACAGGCTCTCTGGGTTTCTCCTTCTTCCTTCTGACGGTGTATGAGGCTCTGCCCCCATCTCTCCCTGGCCTATATGTTCTGTCTTCATCCATTCCCAGGCCACTCTCTCTCTCTCTCTCTCTATCATCTGCCGGGAGTCTCTGCTCCTCTTGGCCACAAGTGGGATGGGCTCTGCTTGCGGCCCACCGAGTCTCTTATCCTCTCATCTGCGAGCAAAACGGGCCCCATTTGCAGTGAGATGTGTAGCACTTGCAGCTACTCTTTGCCTCCCCTAATGGTTGACGTCCTAGGCAACTGCCTAGTTTGCCTAGTTTATGCGCTGGCCCTGTTCATTTTATCTCAGTTATCCCAAAAATCAAACTTGTCTGTATTGGGATGCGATTTGAGCCCTGACCTGACGCTATGACCGAGAAGCCCTGTGCATGATTTTTGGTTCGTATCTTTTCAAAAATGATTGCCCCCCCCCCCCCCCCCCCTGAGTATCCCAACTTTTTTAGTTTAGGATGTCTTGCTTTGGTTTTCACTTTTAGATAAAAGAAGCTGCAGTATGTGAAGCTGTCGGCTCTCAAACTGTGGTGTTCCCACAGCTTTGTTGAATATGTCTTTACTTAACTAAAACAGCACAGCATGCAACCTCTATTTGTGATAATTAGGGAGTTTCTTCCACCTGCAAGACCCCAGTCATGCATTTAAAAAATCCTTCCCTTTTTTTTTCCCAGTGGGTATAAAAGGATTTCATCCAGGGCTATTATCACTTAGAGGTGTCAGTTTAACCTTCACCCCCACCAAAAAAAAAAAAAAAAATCAACCTCACAACCTCAGTCAATCTGGGTCTCAGGCTCCTCCCCCATCCTAGAACCCTCCAATCATATGAACTTCTATGCAATGACCCACTAGGGTTCATTACCAATAGTGTCCTGGTAACTCCTTTAGCTAGGACAGAGTAGTTTGGTGACTGGGGGTGGGAGGTACCATTCATGGGCAGCCCCTCCCTCTGAGGGTGCTGGGATGGCCATTCCCCTGGTGAGGCAATAAAAGCAGCTCTCTACTGAGAGACGTGAGGCTTGCTTTTGGGTTTCAGAGTTAGCAGGCAGCTCGGGAGTGTTCGTCTAAGTTGGATTTTTGGCCTACTTAGAGGATCTAGGCAAGCTCTGCCTGGGGATCCTACGCAATGTCAGCAGGCTGCAATACCAGTCCACTAACTGGCTGGTAGGGGTTTATTTCCGGGTTTTTGGACTTTTGTGTGAAGGGAAGCCTTGAGAGAACCTTGGGTGCTGCCTGGGTATAGGGCACGGGGACCCCTGTCCCTGTGGGGCCCAGTATAAGGAAGTCCTGCCCCTTTGTAAACTTGTAAGGGGACCAGAGTAGGTGGTGACCTGGTTCAAGGATATTCTGCAATTTTTGGGAAAAGTTTTAGGAACAGATTTTTGGTTCCCTCCCAGAGCCAGGAGGAATATTTCTACTGCCCCCTTCCTACCTGAGGAGGAACACTGAGAGCTGCATGTTCCTGAAAGGGTCCCTTCCGTCGTGGGATTCAAGAGGGAAAAGAGAGATTGGGAGCGTGAGAGCTGAACTGTGACTAAGACCAATTCGAAACCTATTGAGGACACCCAACATAAGAACATAAGAAATTGCCATGCTGGGTCAGACCAAGGGTCCATCAAGCCCCAGCATCCTGTTTCCAACAGAGGCCAAACCAGGCCACAAGAACCTGGCAATTACCCAAACACTAAGAAGATCCCATGCTACTGATGCAATTAATAGCAGTGGCTATTCCCTAAGTAAACTTGATTAATAGCCGTTAATGGACTTCTCCTCCAAGAACTTATCCAAACCTTTTTCGAACCCAGCTACACTAACTGCACTAACCACATCCTCTGGCAACAAATTCCAGAGCTTTATTGTGTGGTGAGTGAAAAAGAATTTTCTCCGATTAGTCTTAAATGTGCTACTTGCTAACTTCATGGAATGCCCCCTAGTCCTTCTATTATTCGAAAGTGTAAATAACCGAGTCACATCTACTCGTTCAAGACCTCTCATGATCTTAAAGACCTCTATCATATCCCCCCTCAGCCGTCTCTTCTCCAAGCTGAACAGCCCTAACCTCTTCAGCCTTTCCTTGTAGGGGAGCTGTTCCATCCCCTTTATCATTTTGGTTGCCCTTCTCTGTACCTTCTCCATCGCAACTATATCTTTTTTGAGATGCGGCATAGATGAGCGATATAGAGGCATTATGACATTATGACATTTTCCGTTCTATTAACCATTCCCTTCCTAATAATGCCTAACATTCTGTTTGCTTTTTTGACTGCTTCAATCCCTGAGGAGAGAGGATATTGAATTCTGTATTGTACCCTTTCTACCAGTGTTGGAGGGGTTTTCCTGCTCACACCAAGGATACCTTGCCCACCTGCGATCTTCACTTATCCAAGCCCTAGAGGGTGAATGCATCCCATGCCCTGGTGGCAGAGGTAAAGACTGGAACAAGAGATTATCTGTGGTGCTAAGGACTGTGCCATACATTCATTTTGATTCACCACCAGTAGAGTATTTATCTGGACATTCAAACAGAGTCTCTGGAATATTAATTGGCACTTGCAGCAACCACAGCAGGCTAAAGAAATATACCTCTCCCAGAGAAAAGGAATTGCAAAGGCACTCTGGGCTCTGAAAGGAGGCTTTCTTTTCCCTTTGGGGGCTAGAGACTTGTGCCTGTGTGATCCGGCCCTGAAGTCTGAATTATTTTTATGGCCCCATCAGTGCTAAGTAAGCACCAGGAGATGGGGGTTACATCTACTTCCACCCCAGCTGCATTTCTCCCTTCCACGCCACCGTCTTTCCTACCTGCTCAGCCCGACTGTGCTGGGAGGAGGCCTCCCTAAGGATCACCTCTGTCAGAAACAATGGACCGTGAGGAGCCAGCTTGTGTTTTCACAGTCCCCGGGGCACCCTGCCTCCCTCCTCCTCTATTCCGACGCAAGCTCCCTTTTTCAAACAGGATGCCCACGGGAGGAGGAGGCCGGGCACGGCGGGGATTGTGAGTGGGCACTTTCTCACAGTCCCCCTTGCTCTGCGTGGGCAGCTGCTGGTGTTTCTAACAGTGGCAGGACCCAGGGCAGTCTCCCAGCTGAGCTGGAAAAGGAGGGCTAGAGGGAAAGCAAAGGAAGGGGAGGAAACGCTGGTAAAGCAATTGGCAGACCGCAAGTCCTGCGAGTCACTGGCCATGCCAGCCAAACATATGCTGGCTAGGAACCCTCTTACCATTGTGCCAGCACCAGGTGGAGCTGTAAGAGGTATCTAACACCTCGGGTGACCAGAAGCTATGAGTGATGGCTCTGTAGCTCGCTGACCCCTGGCAACCTTAAAAACAAAGGCTTGAGCCACAAGTGCTAGAGCAGCACAAAGCACTTATCCCTGACCCAGCATCATCTTCATGCTCTGTGGCGGTGTTATAGTGGAATCTACTGCTGCTTAGCCAGCCCCTTGAGAAGGGCACGGCTTCCTGTTTATAACCAGCACTGTTTCTAAGTCTTAGCTGCCAAAATAATTCTTGTTTATGACTTGCTCTTGCAGTTAGACTCTGCTGTAACATTTACTATAATAAAAAAAATGTCTTAGCTATTTATTATAAAGAGGTAAAGAGGGACCTCTGTAACAAACTGATGCATCCAGCACAAATACTGGGTCAGGAATGTTTGCACAGGATTCGGGTAATCCCCTGGCCCCCTTTTCTTTAAGGCCAGGCTAACCCAGTTCTGCTTTTATCCTCCCCCTCCCCACCTGCCTGTCCTGAATAAAACAGGGGCAGTCGGTACTGCAATATGGGGCATAAACAGAGGAGAAAATAACCACTGTCCCTACTGTTGAGGGCACAGAGGGTGAATAAGACAGAGGAATATATAAGGCTGCACCTCACCCTGATCATCCCAAAGAGGCTGATCCAGTCCCGGTTCCGACCATTGCATGCATGGAGTGGTTGCTGTCATAGGCGTCAGATGACCCTGAAGCGGGGGCGGTTCTCTCACGAGGAAGGGTAAGGCGGCCATCTCAGGTGGCAACATTTTGGGAGCAGTAAAAAGTGCCTCCCCAAAACACTCCTGTGATGGCCACCTCACCTTACTGAAGAGCATGGCTGCAGCAGAGCCCATCGCGCCATAACCTGAAGAACAAATGCTTGGTGGTGGTGGTGAGGCCATCCTGCCATGGCCCAAGGTTCTAAGGCCTGGTGGGGGTCACAGCAGAGCTCATCCCTCCATGGCCCAAAGATACAACGCACGGTGGGTTCATGGTGGAGCTCAGCCCACTGCAGCCCAGAGAGAGGTCCTGTAGACCACAGTGGACCCCATCCAGCAGGGAGAGGGGGAGACCCTGAGAGAATGTGTGTGCATGTAAGAGCATGTGTGTGTGTGAGAGCCTATATACATTTGTGCATAGGGGTGTGTGTAAGAGGGAGAGACACTATGGAGAATGTGTGTGCATGTAAGAGAGTGAGGGCCTGTATGTATTTGAGAGCCTAAAACATTTGTGTGGGGATGTGTGAGAGAGAGAGCGAGAGAGGATGTGACGGTTAATGCGACTCCAACATTGCTCTAAGCTTCAACGGCAAGAGGAAATGTGGAAAAAGGGATTTGCATTCACAAAAAAGCGGGGAGTAGCTTGCTTGTTACGGCGGTTACTACCCCAAACCAAATAAGCCTGATACTTCACTTTCAATGCATATCCAGCATAACTCTCTGCTTCAACAGCAGGGGAGGAAGACAGATACTTCACGCATATCCAGCATAGCTCTCTGCTTCAACGGCAGGGGGAATGAAGAAACGTGGCTCTATATACAGACAACCAACAAGGACTGAATTACATAGTCTGGGTAAACAGATAAGCATGGGTGTAGCTTGCTTATTGCAGCGGTTACTACCCCTAACTAATTAAGCTAGATATTTCACTTAGATGCAGTTCCAACACTGCTCTCTACATTAATGGTGGGGTGGAAGGGAAATAGAACCAAAAGGTTAATAAGAGCCAAGAGAAACAGATAAGTATTAGGGATGTGAATCGTTTTTCAACGATTAAAATTATCGTCCGATAATGTTTATATCGTCTTAAATCGTTATAGAACACGATACAATAGAAATTCTAACGATTTATCGTTAAAAATCGTTAAATCGTGTTAGTGCGCGCTAACTCGAGTTAGTGCGCGCTAACTCCCCGTTAGTGCGCACTAAACCGATTTAGTGCGCACTAACTGAAAATGATACAAATAAACACTTTCCAGGTCACTGAAGGTCAGTTAGGAATGAATATGTGTTCCTATTGGCTGGCTGCCCTCTTATCTATTGATGTTACCAAGGTTACCACTGAGGTGATGGTTGGGGGGATGGGAAATGGAACTGGAAACTAACGAACACCAACAGAAAATGAAACAAAGTGTTCACACTTCCCAGGTCAGTAAAGGTCACTTAGGAATGAATATGTATGTATGTATTCCTATTGGCTGGCTGTGCTCTTATCTATTGATGTTACCAATATGGTTGGGGGGATGTGAAATGGAAACAGTTGGAAGCTTGACAAAAAAAGTAATGTAATGATCAGCACTCACGTGACTAGAACTTGTTTGTTTATTATTTTTGTTAGCAGGCACCTGAAATGCTAGTGCATGTTGAATTTGCCAATCACTGTGCATTTTAGAAAGGTGGTCCTGGCTGGAACTGTACACAGTTCAAATATATGTAATTGATTGTTGGTAAGTGTATTTTTTAAGTAGCCACACTGGCACCAGTATGTTTACTTTTCCTCCTACTTAACTCACTAGCTCAGCTTTGTAAGAAGGGCTTCTCTGCTTGTGTGTTGTTTTTGTTTGGTGTGAGGAGAGCAGAAACATCAGATCTTTATTCAATCTACTACAGTCATCTCTTACAGTGCCCTATCCCTATTAATACCAGGAGTGTTGTGATCTTCCTGCACACAGTGCCCTAACCCTGATACCAGTCTGAGACAGCTCCCTCCCTGCATTACTAGTGAGAGGCTGGCTTCACAGACAGGGGGGAGCTGCCTGACCCTCACTCCTGACTTCCCCCATGTCCCAGCTAGTGAATGGTGTGTGGGTGAGGGGGGGGGGGGGGGGTGAAGTCTGAGACAGCTCCCTCCCTGCATTACTAGTGAGAGGCTGGCTTCACAGACAGGGGGGAGCTGCCTGTCCCTCACTCCTGACTTCCCCCATGTCCCAGCTAGTGAATGGTGTGTGGGTGGGGGGGGGGGTGGATGGTGAAGTCTGAGACAGCTCCCTCCCTGCATTACTAGTGAGAGGCTGGCTTCACAGACAGGGGGGAGCTGCCTGACCCTCACTCCTGACTTCCCCCATGTCCCAGCTAGTGAATGGTGTGTGGGTAAGGGGGGGGGGGGGGGGGGAGGATGGGGAAGTCTGAGACAGCTCCCTCCCTGCATTACTAGTGAGAGGCTGGCTTCACAGACAGGGGGGAGCTGCCTGACCCTCACTCCTCCGGGGTATTGTGATCTTCCTGCACACAGTGCCCTATCCCTGATACCAGGGGTGTTGTGATCTTCCTGCATGCAGTGCCCTATCCCTATTAATACCAGGAGTGTTGTGATCTTCCTGCATGCAGTGCCCTATCCCTGATATCGGGATGTGTGCAAGAAGATCACAACACCCCCGGTATCAGGAATAGGGCACTGTGTGCAGGAAGATCACAACACCCCCAGTATCAGGAATAGGGCACTGTGTGCAGGAAGATCACAACACCCCTGGTATTAGGGATAGGGCACTGTGTGCAGGAAGATCACAACACTCCTGGTATTAATAGGGATAGGGCACTGTGTGCAGGAAGATCACAATACCCCTGGTATCAGGGTTAGGGCACAAGTTCTAGTCACATTGACTGATCACATTACTTGTTTTGTCAAGCTACCAACTGTTTCCATTTCCCATCCCCCATATACTGTCAGTAGGAAACTTGGTAACATGAATAAATAAGAGGGCAGCCAATAGGAATACATATTCATTCCTAAACTGACCTTAACTGACCTGAAAAGTGTCAAATTGTATCATTTTCAGTTAGTGCGCACTAACTCCCAGTTAGTGCGCACTAATCGGAAAAAACGATTTTTAACGATTTTTTAACTAAAAAATCGTGCCTAAGACGATTTTCTTGCCCTGCCACACGATTTCTATCGTTAAGACGATATGGAAAACGATTCACATCCCTAATAAGTATGAGAAGAAAAAAAAAGTGCAAAGCTTGCTGGGCAGACTGGATGGGCCGTTTGGTCTTCTGCCGTCATTTCTATGTTTCTATAAGTGAGAGGCTGTGTGCATGTGTGTGTATAAGAGAGAGAGGGTGTGACTGAGTGCCTGTATCCATGTGAATGTGTGTGTGAGAGAGAGAGAACCTGTGTGCATGTTGTGCATGTGAGAGAGGCTGTGTGTATGTGTTTGTGTGTCAAGAGAGCGAATGAGTGTAAATATCTGCATTCATGTGTATATGTAAGAGAGTCTGTATGCATGTGTGAGTGTGTTTGTGAGAAACAGCCTGTGTGTGTATGAAAGAGCTTGTATAAATATATATGTGAGAGAGCCTCATCTCCCGACCCCAGGACGACCCCAGCAGCTGGAGAGCATTTTAAAACTTTGCCGGCTAGCTTCTCCGGCTGTATTGATCTCCAAACTGATCTCGGTGAATTTAAAGCTCAGTCAAAACGGGCCCGATGACCAGACTTCCAGCAATTTTTGGGGGACGTTTAGCCTCTTACACCTGCCACCCATGCAAGTTCTGACTTCCCTGAGTAGATTGGGATTGCATCGCCCTGCCTGCAATAGGTCAAAACCAGGCCTGAATCAGCTTCTCCAAGGTGGCACCCTTCATACACCCTGATTACTGGTCATGGCAGGAGGGTGGTACAACAGAACAAACCCAGCAAGGAAGGGAGGCTCCAAGCAACTAGGGACGGTGGCAGGGTGCTCTCTGCTCTCTTTCCAGGAGGGGGCACTGCAAGGAACAGGCGAGACGGATCTGCAGGAGCAAGTGCAAACCTCTGAGCCAGCTAAGAGAGATTAGTGATGGGAAATGGGTTACTGCAGGGCTTTCTTTAATCAAACACCAGGCTATTACTGCTCCTGCCAGAGGGGAGCTGAATTTTCAGCAGTTAGTTAAGGTGGAAAAAAAGGAAGAAAAATGAATGTTGGTTTAGCTGCATGTGCTGACGGCAGAGCCCTTAACGCTGGCTGCAATGTTAATAAGTTTCCAGCCCTAAAGGCTGAATAAGCAGAAGGAGGGGAGGGGGAGGGGAGAGAGACATGGACAAAGAGAGACAGACCAGGAGCAGCTGACTTGCACATATAGATGAGAGAGGGTGCAGGAAGGAAAATTTGCCATAGGCAAAGTACGCAAGGAAGCCCTCGCTGAATCAGGCCCGGGGATGGAAAGGATAGGTTTAGCTGCAGTGATGATAACAGGAAGAAATGAATTAAAGGGCAAGGTGAGTTCTCGGCTGAAGAAAACCACAGGCCAATAACAAGAGTTTCTGTTCTCGCAGACCTCTCTCTTCCTCGCTGAGGTCCTGGGACTGGCAGAAAAGGCTTGGAGGAAGACGCCCTCTTCTCCTGGATGTGGATATTGCTTCAAGGGGGACAATTCCACGGTCAATTTATTTCTGTTTAGTTTCCTTACAAGGGGAGAGATAGCAAAAAAAAAACAAAACGAGGCTGATACAGCAGCAGCAAGAGCTAAGAGTGCCCTGGGAAGCCTAGAGAGAGCGAGGTCACCAGCAGGAAAAAGGGGCATAATAATATCCAAGGACTCAATCCCTCTGCAAAACAAGTCCAAAGATGGAAAATTCTCTGACACAACATTTGGGGTGTTTTGTTTTTTTTGCTAAAAATGTTTACCCATTATGCCTTTTTTCCCTTTTTACAGACTCCGCCTTCCTTTTCTTTCCCCCTTCACCTCACTCTCGCTTCTTCTCTCTCCTGATTGGTTTGAAAGCTCCAGCAGCTTCTGACCACTTCCATCATTATGAAGCAAGGTAAAATCTGGCCGCTGCTGTGCTGATCCCTATCAGACCCCAGTGTGGTCTTCCAGACTCCAGATGGAAGCAACATCATTGAGACGCACAAGTCGAATTACATGTACATTACTTCCTTGATCCTCCAGACACATTCTCAGGCTAAAGATTATTATTATTTTTGCTGGGTGTATAAGGCGCTGCACTAAATCACATTCATGTAGTTCCTTATCTTGAAAAATAAAATCTACAAACCACACATGAGGTCATTAGGCTAATCTCATCTTGTGTCAGCTGTTTGTCAAAACCATACAAAAGAAAACCTCAGGCAATTGACTATCCTGCTCATGGTGCATGCTTTTCTGGGGTTTTTTTACATTTAAAAAAAATAGGTGTGCAATGCCAAGTTAACATGCAGGAAAAAAATCTGATTTTAGGTGTGGATGAGCATCACACTTATTTATCTAATCAGAAAATCTAATCTTCAAGTTAGAATGTTTCTAGAGCAGTTCCATTGCAATGAAACTAATTACCCTTTATATTTAATTAGAATTAAACTACCTAACCTTATGGAAAAAAACTTCGTTATTTCCAAAGGAGAATTAAAGTAGGTGGGCGAGAACTGTGAGAGATAAGGTTGCAGTTTCTAATTGGGTAAGTTTTTGTTTCAGTTTGGATATGTCCATTGTTTAGTTGTACGGTGCAGGTTTTTAGCTGTACTTCAGTTTGGGTAACTGCATAGTTTGGGTAGATGGTATACAAATATTTTAAATAAAAGAATGTAAAAACATTACAGAGAAGAGTTCTGCAAAATGAACTAAACTGGAAACTGGAAAGCATGCACTCTGAATATTTTTCTGCCTTTCTTCTTAAACTGCAATGTAAATACAAAAAGAAAGCACATGCATCCAAAAAGAACATTTAAGGCATACACAAAACCAACTGTGCAAAAAATATTGCTTAATTAAAACTGAAAATAAAGAGAGACAGATTATATGCCGGTCTTTCCCTGGTCCCAGCCTAGCTGGTGGCAGCAGTGGAGACCTTCACCAATCCTGGAGTCAACGGCGGTGTCTTTCTCCAGACCTAGCCCAGTCTGGCAGCAGAGGCTTTCCATGGGCCTGGACTCAGTGGCTGGTATTTTCCTGGGTCCAGCCCAGCCCAGGTTGACAACAGCAAGCAGGGCCTTTCTGGTGGAAAATATTGAGGACCAGGCTACTGGTGAGTGCCCAGGCTGCACCTTCATAAGGACATTGAGTGGACAGGGGCAATTCAGAATAGGGCAATCAAAATGGTACAGAGCCTGCAACACAAACCCTACACAAAGAGTCTCAAAAGAGTTCAAAGGGTACTCATGGGATGAAATAAGAGAAGGGGGGAGAGGCTGGAATAGAAACATTAAAATATTGGCTAAGTTTCCATAAGGTACGAGAAGATAGCATTGTCCATAGAAAAAAAAAAGAGGCTAAAGGACCTTGGCTAGATACCACGATATGAAGTTGGATGGAAGGCAGCGCCAAAATAATGTGAGGAATTACTTCTTTACTGAGTACAACAGATCGGCAAAGGTGACTCTAATAAAAAAAAAAAGTTCAAGCATGCTCGTAGTGTAGTGAGAGGGGGAGCCGGGGTGCCTCCCATGACTGCCGGGGGATCCCATGCCACCCGGCAGCTCAAAAGGAGGAAGCCCGCAGCGATAGGGGATTAGTCTGTCCCGCCTGCCAGAGAGGGACTATGTGAGTGTGTCTGTTTGTGTAAGCACGTGTGCTGAGAGGGAGCATGTGTACAAGCATGTGTGTGTAAGTATGTATGTTGAGAGAGGGAGCATGTGTAGAAGTGTGTATGTGTAAGCACGTGTGCCTGAGGGAGAGGAAGCATGTGTGTGTTGAGACAGGGAGAATGTGTATGTGTAAACACATGTGCCTGAGCAAGAGGGAGCATGTGTATGTGTGTAAGCACGTATGCCTGAGAGAGAGGGAGCGTGTGTATGAATGTGTGTGCATGAAAACGTGTGCCTGAGAGAGAGGGAGCATATGGATGAGTGTGTGTTTAAGCATGTGTGCCTAAGAGAGAGGAAATGTGTGTCTGAGTGTGTATATGTGTAAGCACGTGTGACTGAGAGACAGGAAACATGTGCATGAGTGTGTGTGTAAACGTGTGCCTGAGAGGAAGTGTGAGCATATGTGCCTGAGAGAAAGGTAGCATGCGTTTGAGTATCTGTGTGTGTGTGTGAGCATGACTTCCTGAGAGAGAGGAAGCGTGTGTTTGAGTGTCTGTGTGTGTAAGTATGTGTGCCTGAGAGAGCAAGCATGTGTACGAGTTTCAATGGCTTTTTAATTTAGCCCACTGTTGTTCCACTTCACCCATCTCCTCCCAGCCTTCTGGGTCTTCCTCAAGATATTTTCCCATTTTAACAACGTCTGTATTTCTGTAATCCATGACCTTGATCTTCATGAGACTTCTCTCCCTCTTTAACTGCTCTATCAAACCATTCTGCCTGATGATCACTTCCATTTGTGAGCACACATTTGTCTAAGCAGAGCCTCTTGAAAGGCATCTACAATCTCCCTAGGCTCGCAGATTCTGCAGCAGGGATACTCTTCCAATTCACATGCGGCAGATTAAAATAACCACCAAGCAACACTTCTCCTGTCTTCCCCACCTTTTGTTATGTCTTTGGCCAAATCTCTGCCCAGTTCTTCTGTCTGAGTAAGGGGCGAGTAGACCATCACACCAGGATAAATGCAAGCACCATCACATATTCTTAAGACAGCCCACAGCGCTTCCTCCTTCCCCCACATCTCCTGCATTTCAATTACTAGGATACTGTTTTTAACATAAAGAGCTACTCCTCCTCCTTTATTGCCCTTTCTATCGTTCCTGAACAGGTTATAGCCTGGGATGGGCCCTATCCCATTCCTGAGAGTCACTCAAGCGTGTATCCATGACGGCTACAATATCCCAGTCCACCTCCACCGTCAGGGTCTGCAGATCTGGAACTTTGTGGTGAGTATTTGCGTCCAGAGCTTTCCAGCTTGCTGCTCTTCCCAGGCACCTTTTCTGCCCGCTTTTCATAAAGAGGACTGATTTTGTTCTTTTCTCCAGCCACTCCCTGGTTTTGTATGCGTTGGAGGTGACGTTTGCATCCATTGACTTTCTTCTGCCAGTTTACCTTAAATACCCGATGACCTATGTTAGTTCTGAAGTTCTCACGCTGGGCCCCTTTTCCCGCCACAGGCCAACGCCGGCCATATTTGCTGCATAGGCTTTTATTATTGCACGGGACAGTTAGAAAGCTCTTGCAAGGTCTGTTGGGAAGAGCTCTGTGCAGCCGCCGTGTAACTATGAGGCATTAATGGCTATCAGCGTGGCTGTGAATCAGTTGCTATCCGGTGATGAGGACCCAGGGATGGGAGGGGATAGGGAACCGAGGTTGGAGAAACGTCCGACAGTTGGGTAGCGCTGACGGCGGGGCTTGAGAAAGCAGCGGGAGTTGCTGGGAGGCTCACGCGGTTTGCTAATCCTGGGAAAGGAAAGTTACCGCGTGCCAGCTGAGCATCTCTGGGTGGGGGTGGGGGTGGGGGGGGGCACCTTAATAATTAGGGGCAGGTGGGCAACAGCGAGGCGGGTAATGTAGCGTGAATTGGGCGGAGCGCCGGGCTGGGTTACTCTTGCAATAGCCCACCCTGGCCTTGCTCTTGTCGTCGCCTTCGCTCGGGTGTCGCCTGCAGGCAGGCTCGGGGGATTGTTTATTCGTTCGGTTTCTAATTATCCCCAGCGGGCTGTGTTAATGCCGTGCAAACAAGAATACGTTGGTGTTTGGAAGGCGTCTGACAAAGGCAGGAAGGGGGAGGGGAGAGCGCAGGGGTTCGGCCTCCGTGATTTCCCCCAGCTGGCGCCACGGTTTGGATAATCAGCGGACTTTGTGTTGGATAAGCGGAGGCTCTGCCGCTGACCCTCTGAGTGTTCCGCAGGCGCCACTGGGCTCTGATGAGCGATTCACTCGCAATCACGGGGCATTTTTGTGTTCACCTCTTCTACCCTTCATCGTACTTTCGTTCCTCCCCCAATCCACGCGCTCTCACTTATCTACGCCACCTTCCCTGTTCCTTGTGCAGACTCCAGCCTTTTCCAGGCTCTTATTTATCTGCTCTCTCTTTATAGCGCGCTCCTCTGCCCCGCACCTCCTTACTTACGGTCCTATCCCCCTCCACTCCCTTCGCATTTTCAAAGACCCAGCTGCCACGCAGCCCCTCTTCCACCACCTAGACTCGATGCGGGGTCTCTCTTGGGGGTGCTGGGGCCGGCTATGACCCATTTTGGCAGACATCATCAGTCACAACCCCTGCGAATCCCTATCAATAAGCCAAATTAAAAAAAAAATCCGATATTATTTTTTTTGTAGATGAAGGAGGGTAAAAAGAAACCAGGAAAATATTCCACTGGAGAAAATATGAAGGGTAGATGCGATCTCAAGAAGTCATATATTTCATCCCCCCCCCGAAAAAAATACTCTAAAGGTAAAGCAATCCAGACAGATGTCTGTCTAAACTTTGAAACTCTACAGTGAGGAAGAATTTGCGTTCATCTAGCTCAAAAATGGTTTTGAATTTTACATCCACGTTTTTTACATCAGTAAAGGTTGCTCCCAAGGTAGATGGGCAGAATATCGTGGTTTGTAATCATCTGAAACTCTGGCGATTACCGGGGTAGAGTTTTGATTGCAATCATGGATTGAAAGTAAAAGATGTATGAATACTGCGACTTTTAAGGAGACCCGGATAGGATTCAAGAAACGCTGTTGTAGACCAATGAAGCACAGAGAGCTGGGCGTTAGCGAGCCCCTGGCTCTGTATCAATGTGGGTGTCGATGGTGAGAGAAGAGCTACAGTGCTAAGGATGAAGGTAGGCACTAATTCTTCATGTTGCACAGATATTTTCCATCTTCTGCATCAGGATATAGGATTGCTCCTTATTTAAAAGCATTTTTGTCCTTTGTGCTTTCTCCATACATTTATTTATATATATATATATATATATATATATATATATATATATATATATATATAATTTGCTACCAATCAGCTTTAATTTTTAGAATTGTTCTAGCTGGTGGTTTATCTGTTTGTTTGGTTTTTTTTTGTTATACTTGATATTCATAGTGCTTTAGTATCACAAGAGTGAGCAGGAATACCAACCAATGTGACTGAGGGATATAATATCTGCATTTCTCATATGTTATAGAAAACCATTAGAGACCTAATGATTGTGTTAAGCAGAGTTTAATTATAGGCACTGGGGCATCTGTAATTAAAAACTCCTTGACTTTTTTATGTTCTTTGTGTAACTCCAACCCAGGCTACCAATCAGGTGAAGAGTTTCACACTCAGGAACAGGGCTTAACCTTGGCCTCACCCTCACTCAACCCCAAGGACCTCTGTTGGGAGAAAAGATAAACCACCAAGGTCATGGATGTTATGAAGATGCCAGGACTCCAGAAGGGTGTTCCAAAACATGGCACCGGACACACATTCTTCTTGTTGCATTTCTGTTACAGAATATATTTATTTATTTATTTATTTGATTGAGGTTCTGCTTTTTTCAGGCACTTCAAAGTGGATTACATTAAGGTACTGTGGGTATTTCAAATCTGTATCTGTGCTCTCATGAGTTCTTCCATAGAGTCCCCTTTGTTGAGTTCTGGATCTTTAAAACTGTCCATGGGTATTGTAAATAGGTTCCTTCTAATTCTCTAAGGATTGCCCTTCCATACTGGATCCACTGCTTGGTCTTCCTCTTTCCTCAACTCTGTACCAGACTGGCACCTCCACTCTGTCTCCACGGGGGAGCACCTGATTGGTAGCTCTCCTCCTGCAATTCACCACCCTAATATGGTATCAGATGGGTATCTACTCCTTCTACCAAGATATGCCAGATGGGCAACAGAGTCTCTCTTACTCAGTGACTAAGGAGTGACAGTAAATGCTTTCAAAACCTCAGCAACACCTCCATTCACAAAAATAAAACTCACGACTTCTAAAAATAAAATAACATCAGTATTTGTTTCATAAAGAGAAAGGCCCTAGAGGAACTGAGGCTTTCGTCCAGATATTAGATGACCTTGGCCCTCTCACGTGGATATTTATTTATTTGATGCTTTTATATACTGTTAGTCTGAAATACATTCATAACGGTTTACAAATAGATAAAACATAATTAACCAAAAAATTAATAAAAGAAAACAATAAAGTAAAATGAATAATTACATCAGCGAATTAAAATACTCTAATATAATAATACAATACAAGATAAAATAAAAGCAATAATATAATAAACAAAGTCAAGAACATCCAAGCAATTAAAATACATTCAGCTGGATAGGAAGGGTAGGACAAAATTCCCCTCCAAAAAGAAACCAAAATAGCAATAAGAGAAAAACAATAGCAGCCTAGCCATACTGAGGGAGATGGAGGCTATTATCTCACCCAAGGCTTATGCTTCTCACTAAGACCCTGGGCCTACAAATGGGGAACAGAAGGTAAAAAGCTGCTGCTCTCTCAGGGGCCGATGCAATACTGTGCACTCAGCCGAGTGCATTGTTTAACCCGAAGTTGGACGTGGGCTGTGTAGGCGTGTCCACATCCCCTTATACAATAAGAAGATTAGCGCCTCCACAACGCACGTCCAAATGCATGGTGAAACTAATAGCACTTATCATATGCAAATGCATGTTGATGAGGCTATTGGTTAGTTACCCGAAATTTAAAAAAAAAATGTGCGTCCAATACGCACAGTTTTGTGCTCAGAAATCAACACCTGCCTAGGCGTTAATACTGCTTTTCTGTACATTCTCCGACACTGATAAATTCAGCATCCGTTTTCTTAGCCAGCGAACGGCCGTGGACAGCCAGCGTTTCCCGGGTGCACACTGTCAAGGAGGCGCTAGGGGCACGCAATCGACCCTAGTGCCTCCTTGACAGCACAACCCCTAATTAGAATATAGTATGGCGCCCCAAGAGAGGTGCCTGGGGGCGGGTTAGGAAAACGGGAGCTGAATACTCAGCACCTGCTTTCTGCGTGTTTTAATTGCATTGGCCCTTCAGTCTCTAAGTAAAACATGCACACAGATGCAAGGGGGGGGGGGTCACACTATGATATAGAATTAGGAATAAATCATTGCAGCAACCTCCAGTAGGGGGGGGGGTGCTGTGTCTGAGATGGTACATTCCTCTAACCCAGGGGGTGTTCAAACCGGTCCTACGAGCCCCCAGCCAGTCGGGTTTTCAGGATCCCCTTCATGAATATGCATGAGATTTATTTGCAGGCACTACCTCCTGTGAAAACCCGACTGGTTGGGGGGGGGGGGGGCGCTCATAGGACTGGTTGGAGCCCATCTGCTCTAACCTTATGCTGCACTGCACGACCTTGCTCCTAGGCCAAAATCCTTAGCAGGGATCCTATAGGGCCCTCCCTTTGTACTCGGACTATACCAGTAATGAGACTTACAGTGCAAAAAGGTGTAGCTCAAAAGAGGTCACAGTGACTGACCAAGAAAGGACATCAAAGACTGAGACAAATATAACTGAATTATTATAGCAACATTATTATTCAGTCATTATGAAATCATCTTAAAAAGCACAGCAAATAGCCTGATGATGTCATCCAATTGATTGTTGCTCGCTAACTGAGGTTTTGCTTCCTTGGAAGATAATAATTCATTCTAATTTTATTCAACAATCATCTGCTGAACGTGAAAGAGAATCTCTGTCACAAAGCTAAAGTTTTGTGACTGCCCGTTTCCGCTGTGATCCTTCAGCACACGAGACCCATGCTGAAATACCCTAACTGTCGAGCAGATTGGAGGGGTGGGGATGGTGGCGGTGGTGATACTCGGGGGGGAGGCAGAAACTTCTCAACGATTACATGCTTGAACAGGAGGTTGATTACCACTGCAGGCATGAAGGAAAAAAAACAAACTATTGTGTCTCAGAGGAACCTGGATCACCTGGGCAGTCATCCTGAGAGGATTTAAAAGAGAGAGGGGAAAAAAAAACCTATAAAGCAAATTTTTTTTACATTTATAGATTGAAGTTCTCGCCAAATTTGAGGCAACTTAATCAACAAAAATAGTCGTACATAAAAACCATATCACAATCAATTTGTGATTGCTAAGAAGAATGTTATAAATACAACTTAAAGATCAACCAAATTATAAATAAATAAAAAAAATATATACATACAAATATATAAATACAAACCTACACACACAAACAAAAAAGCTCACAAAATAAAGAGTTTCACATGGGAATTATCTGTATGCACAATGTGGATTTTTGTTTGCTTTAAAATAAGTGCATGAATTCATTACACAAATAACTTTGTATGTACAAAAAAAGAGGCACCTCAAAGAGTGTTTTAGAGTTATGCTTACAAGTTTTGTGCACAACAGAAAATTTCAAAATCCTAGATGCACAAATGGCATCCATGTGTCACTTTGCACCACGCAGTCAAATGGGCAAAGTTACACGCATAATCTTAGAAGCACATCCCTCCAGTTTTCAAGCCATCTTTCCTGTTTGCCTTGGGTTGCAAAATCCAGGGGGGTTCTGTCCATGTTGAACTCTGCAGTTACGTGCACAACTGAAAATCTAGCCCATACAGTATTAGTTGACCATGGGCTAGCCAACACCGGCCATGAGTCTTATCAGAGTAGCTTTCATATGAGCATCATAAATGCTATGCTGAGCCAGAGCAAGATCCATTTAAGCCCAGTATCCTTTTCCCTGACAGTGGCCAGTCCAGGTCTCGAGTACCCAGTAGATCCAGATTGAAATGGAGCAGCCTGAGTTTTCTTGCTGAGGTCCAGGGTCACCTTTAAAGCGGTTGGTAACGCATTTCGGAGGTAACTTTAAAAGGAGTTTTGCATGTAAATGTAACATACTACCGTAGCAATTTAAAAGTCATTAGCGTGAGTAAAGTGCACTTGCGTGCAAATATCCTATGGATAATTCAATGGCATTTTTTTGTAGCAATTTTTAAAAGCCCACTTACACAGGTAAAGTGCATTGACACATGTAAGTGGGACTGGAGCGGGGAGGGTGAAGGGAGGAACCTGTAAGCAATGACAGTGAATTGCCCTAACCAGAAAGACAGCAGATCTGGACCCAGGGATGGGAGGTGTGGATAGCAGTAGGCATCAGAAATGAATTCCTGTCGCTGAGGACCTATGATGGTGAGCATGACAGTGCCACTTAAATGTATGGTAGTGCTGTTGGTTTCTTTTGGGTTGACAGCTGTGTTTGATAGATGCTTCTTTTTATGTTCTCGATTTTGGCCTGGTAAGCTTTTAATTTTGTGCACATGCTTATACCTAAGCCTGCATTAAGCTGTGTTTACCCTACATTTAAGTGGTCTGAGGCTTGAAGCAAGGTAACATCACAGTTATGCTATTCTGTCTTGGTATGTTTTACTCACTATTTGTTTGCATTTTTCTTATGTTTGCATTCCTGTAACCGGCTTAGAATTTTAGATGGTGTGGGCTATAAATTGTTTTAAATAAATCAATCACTTTTTTGTATATTTTAATAGTAATTTGTACAAATTTTGGCAAGGAAGTGCATTACTTCTTGGGACTGGGTTTAGTTGATTTGGGTTTTAGAGTGGGTCATTTCATAATTCAGATCCTGTCCTGGGTTGTTTTCAACTCACTTTTACTGCTTCTAGCTAAGTGAAATTGCCAGTTTAGCCAATAAAGCAATTTTATTAAACAGGAATTGAAAAGAAAGCTGCAATTTCATGTAAAACTAAAGATTTTAAAGCGTTGTTTATTTCCGAGAATCCATTTTTTCAGGGTTGCTCTAAAATCGGTTTGCCTTTTGATATGGAAAAGGTTTTCTGTGTAGCTCTCTGCATTCCCTCCGTGATGGAGAGCTCAGCGCCCACACACACACACACACACACACACACACACACACACACAGCGAGAAGAAGCTGGAAGGTCCACACACTGCTCCGGGTCACCCAACAAATACCGCCACCGGCGCACAAACACGAGAGGAGCCGGAATGCCTGGAGTCTGCTGGCAGGTTGCTTTCTCACCATCTGCTAGAACTGGGAAGAGCCTGGGAGTGGAGAATTGAGCTCGTGTTTACAGCAGGTGCTCCTGGTTTAGACACGGAGGGCCGGGGACTTGGGTTTTTTTGTTTGTTTGTTTTCCATGTCTATTTTCCCCTCTGGCATTGTAAAACTTGTCATCAGAAAGGCAGCGAGAAAGAAACCTGGAGAGAGCTATTAAGGTTCAGTCATTCCTGGACCCCCAAGGCGCAGACAATGCCTCATTTCTAAAAGCTTCCTGGTGCCATTCCGGCCTTGTATCTTGCTAATGGGCTATAAAAAAAAAGTCCTCAGATGATGGCCATGAGGCCAATGCCCCTTCCCCTACTTCTGCACAATACCCGGCAGGCCTGGAGGTCCCACTAGATGGTGCAGGAAGGTGCCCAGGGGCAGATCCATTGCCAGGCTAACTGGCATCTCGGGGTACTGGTCCAAAGAGCAGGGGATGATGTGGGCCCCCACGTGACGCTAGTGGTTGCGCGAGAGCTTAAAGCTTCTACAGCTATTCCACGGTGCACGAGTGCCCCACATCCACAGCCTCGCGTTCTGGGCAGTTGTCCGTCTCGCACATCCCTTCCGATGGACCTGTCTAGGGACGCAGGGGTTGAAAGAGTCACTGACTCCTCTGTCCCGGCAGCACTTTCTTTTAAGCACTGCTCCCACGTCCAAGTCACCTATAGGCATCAGAATGAGGTGGGCCACTCAGGCCCTGCCCTCACCAGGTTTTCCTGTCACTGAAGATCTTCCCTGTCTTGGCTTTTTTCTCAGCTAATGGCAGCATGGTCCGGATCTCTGACTTAGAGCCATGTGGCTGTCCCCAGTTTGGCACTGATCTTGTGAGACTGCAGCGCCTGTGTGAGAGTAGAGGCACCCGCACAGATATCCCAGTCTTGGTCTTGCAAGATCAGCGCAGCGCTCGCATGGCTACAACTCACAGAGAGCCATGTGGTGCCATTATTAATAGTTTGAAAATCTGGGGAGCAAGCCAGCAAAATATGGCTTACTGGGTGGGGAAGGTTGGAGACAGGCTTGCTGGGAGAGGGGGAAGTGTTAGTGGTGATCGCAGAGGCAGGGTGGCTGGCTGGGAGATGGGGAGTGGTATTGGTGGTGGTGGTAGAGGCAGAGGCTGGCTGGCTGGGAGAGGGAGTGGTATTAGTGGTGGTGGCAGAGGCAGGCTGGCTGGCTGGGAGATGGGGAGTGGTATTGGTGGTGGTAGAGGCAGAGGCTGGCTGGGAGAGGGAGTGGTATTGGTGGTGGTGGCAGAGGCTGGCTGGCTGGGAGAGGGAGTGGTGGTGGCAGAGGCAGGCTGGGAGATGGGGAGTGGTATTGGTGGTGATTGCAGAGGCAGGGTGGCTGGCTGGGAGAGGGAGTGGTGGTGGCAGAGGCAGGCTGGCTGGCTGGGAGATGGGGAGTGGTATTGGTGGTGGTGGCAGAGGCAGGCTGGCTGGGAGAGGGACTGGTGGTGGCAGAGGCAGGGTGGCTGGCTGGGAGAGGGGGCAGTGTTAGTGGTGATTGCAGAGGCTGGCTGGCTGGGAGATGGGGAGTGGTATTGGTGGTGGTGGCAGTGGCTGGCTGGGAGAGGGGGCAGTGTTAGTGGTGATTGCAGAGGCTGGCTGACTGGGAGATGGGGAATGGTATTGGTGGTGGTGGTGGCAGAGGCTGGCTGGCTGGGAGATGGGGAGTGGTATTGGTGGCAGTGGCTGGCTGGGAGAGGGAGTGGTTGGTGGCAGAGGTAGAGGCAGGCTGTCTGAGGTGGCAGGCTTGCCAGCTAGTGAGGACAGGTGGAGGCTGGCTGTGTGTGTGTGAGAAAGCAGGCAGGATTGGGGGGGAGGGAATGAAAGAAAAAGAGGTAGGGAGGGAGATAGAGCTGGACCAGAGCCGGGGTAGAACACCTGCCTACCTCCCTCCCTTTAATCTGGATTTACGCTTGACACTGAACTCTGTCCCCCAAATCCTGGAACCTCCCTCTTCTTCTTCACCCATCTCCCATCCACCTCCCCATTCCAGATCCTCTCTCATTCTCCTCTCCCTCTCTCTTCCCTCTTGCCATCCTTGGTCCTCTGGGGGGAGCTGGGGAATAGAAAAAGAGAGAGAGAGAATGGGTGTGGTGATAGGGGGAGGGGAGCTGCACTCTGGCCCAGAGGTGTGTGTGTGTGTGGAGAGAGGGTTGGGGGTCGGGGTGCTGGGCAGAGGGCGTGGAGATAGAGAGGGGCAAAGTAGAGCCAGGGATGGAGCAGGATGTGTTGTGTCGGGGACCACTGAAGCCTTGGAGTTGTCCGCTAGCATGTACGGATCTCTGGTAGTCCTGCTCGTTGGGTTTTCCCAATAGGAGAGATGTTGGTGTTTTATGACCTGGTGAAATATTTGCAGTGCTGTCTTTTCATCGGTAGTTTTGTTGTTTGAGTCCTGGGAATCAGTGCTGCTAGGGGAGACAAATTTGCTACATCTGTACTAAACAGAGCACCTAATACCCAGCCTGACCAGTCAAGGCCAGTGAGAAGGGCTTACAGAACCTGGGACAGATGAGCATACAGGGAAAGTAAATCAGGAAAGAGAAGACAAAGAACACAGTTAAAATTTTAGGGGTTGGAGAAGTTTCTTTTGTAATGGACCCCTCACAAGAAAATAAAAATAACTTGAAACGGATTCTTTACTGCAGACATTTGTTTCCTGGGCAAGAAACAGCCCTCCACCACTGTTTAGTGGATAAAGAAAAGAAGGCACTAAGCCCTTAGTCCGCCATGAATCGCAAGCAGATGAAGGGATTGGAGAAGGCACCCCTGACCCTCAGGCTCCTTTGTGGCAGCAATTCTTGCAGTTGTTTCTGACTGCTAGATGTACCTTGAATGCTTTGGGATTAATCGCTTACTGATTTAGGTTTTCCTTTAGCCCTGGCTGTAATACATTGGGGTGTGGGGAAGCTGCCAAGGGCCGTGCTAGTGAATACAGCACTAGTGAGTGCATCCTGGTGCCCACCGCAGCATGGAATGAGGAATGAAGCACTGTAGCCAATGGCAGTATGATGGATGCCGGTGTGAGCCCCTAGATCCTAGGATCTTTGGCAGATTTAACCCCCCCAGTTTGGCCCTAGTTGTAACATAATGGTGTCCACAGTGGAGTCAAGTGGCAGGGTGTAACACGGCGAACATCCAACAAGGACAAGAGCCCAGGTTTAAGATGTATGTATTTATTTATTTATCTGCAGGCGTTTATATACCATCCTGCCGAACACGATCAGGGCGGTTTAGATGATAAAATGTAAAAATTAAAACAATACATCATTACAACAATATAAACATAGATGGCAGAAAACTTCAAAAATACACTTTTAGAAATCAATTCGACTTCATAGGCAGCCTTAAGTGGTAGGATCAATGGTTCTCAAAATAGCTTTCCACACGCATTTGATTTCATAGGCTACGTTGAATGGCCAAGTTTTTAGCTCTTTTTTTTTAAAACTCCGTGAAGTCTGAACACAACCCTAGCACTTCTGGCATAGCTTAGAGCCTGCATCCGAGATGGCCCGCTCACGAGCTTCGCTTAGATGCGCACTTTCTACTGACGGTATATCCAGCAATCCCTGGGTTCTAGGTGGCACTTGGATATGGCCAGAGAGTAGACAAGATGCACTAACTCGGGAAAGCTATTTCAGGTGTATGAGGTAAGATGAAAAGCGCAGTTGGAGGAGGAGAAGGGCACAGATTAAAGCAGCTTGCTCAATGAATGGAGTTCACCAGGAGGGGGTGTAGGGAGAGATAAGTAAGGAAAGGTAGCCATCCCAGTGGCTGTGCTATGTACTGCCATTTGAGGGGGGTGGGGGTCCCCTATTCTAACCCTGAATCAAGTCTTCTGTACTCTGGTCAGCTAGGGCTGGGGATGCTGCATTTACAGCCCCTGGTCATCGTTAAGGGTGACACCTGGTGGCTGGTTTTAGAGTCCATAATGCAGGCCTGGTGCATGGCTCCAGGCCTCAGGACCATTGTTTCAATGACCAGACTAAAGAAACGTGGAAGGGTGGGTCTATTAAATTAGGGGAAAATCTCCAGGTAGTCACGAGTGAAGAGTCATGATGTCAAAATCCCAGTACTTACTCCAACTGAGGTGGAAGAAAATGAAGAAAGGAGGAACTATCATGCCGAAAAAAAAATAAAATCTAAAGAGATGTAATGAGGACAAATGCATTCATAGGCGAGAAGTTTGAACTGTATATGAAAGCATAGGAGGACCCGAAGTAGGACCAGCTTGATCTCTACTTTTATTTTCACTTCATCAATACTAAGGATCCTCTGTGCTTATCCCAGATTTTCTTGAATTCTGTTAGGTTGTTTTTTTTTGCCTCCATCACCATCCCTGGGAGGCTGTCCTATGAATGCACCAACCCTTTTGTAAAGAAATAGTTCCTAATGTTACTTTGATATCTGATCCTTTTGAGTCTAAAATCATGATCTCTTGTTGTAGAGTTTCCTTTCCATTTCTTGTGCATTATTTAATCCTGTGATATTTGTGACTGTCTCTATCACATCCCCCTTATCTCCTCTGCTCTCTATGGCACTCCTATTTAAGGCCTTAGGTGTTGCTCCATAAGAAAACTACAACCTGCCCAATGATAACAGGAGGAACTTTTGCTCATGATATAGATTCATTAGGGATGTGTTGTCCCAAAATTTTTTGTTCGGTTTGTTTTTTTTATTTAGGTGCTTTTTTTCCTCAAAATTTATTCATTTAATTTTCTTTTTGGTTCAGTTCATTTGCCAAACTGAAAAAAAATATAAACAAGGAAAAAGCCCCAAGAAACAAATTAAAAAAACCAAACTGCAAAAAAATTCCAAAACAATGGGCCAGTGATGGGACCAGGACTCGGCATCAAGGCCAAACTGAGGCCTGCTCCTGGTACCAGGGCCCAGCCTGAGGTCAGAGCCTATCACTGAGGCCTAGGTTTAGTGCTGGACTGAGGCTGGGTCCCATCACTGAAACTTAGGACTGGTCCTGAGGTCCAGAACAAGGCTGGATCCCACAACTAATGCCTAGGCCCAGCCCCTGGTCCTGTTGCATAGGCCTAGGCTGGGTGGGTCCCATTGCCAGTGATAGATCAAGGCTTGGTCCTGTCACCTAGGCTTATACCCAGTGCTGGGACCTGGCCCAAGGTCTAGTCCCATCGCTGAGGCCGAGGCTTGGTTCCATCACAGAGGCCCAGCCCAAAGCCAAGGCCCAGTGCCAGAACATGGCCTTAGGTCTAGGCCTGATCCAGTTGTTGTGGCCTACACCTAGGCCCAGTTCTGTGGCCTGGCTCAAGGCTTGTTCCCATGGCCTAGGCTCTGGTGCCAGAGCACTGGCGTGAGGCCTGGTTGCATCACCAAGGCCTAAGCCTAGGTCTTGCCCTAGGCTCAACCTAGAACCAGGCATCCTAATGTCATCTTCTGTCCACAATCTTCCAAATATGACGCCGTCCTCATGAGGGATGCACTGGAATGACATAACTATGGCAGCTTCCTCTGGAGTGAATGACAGCATTTTGATGTATGGCTGTACATCAATATGGCACCATCCTCTCTGGAGAAAGGCACTACAGTGATGACACTCCTCATTCGATCTCCAAGTGTCCTCAGAATGCATTTTCAGTGAAGGTTTTATGTTTTATCATTGTTAAACTGTAATTACTGTACATATAATGTGGCCCTTTTTGTTTACTAATTCATCCCCTTCTGTTCCCTCCCCTTCCTTCACCCCTAGTACAGTCTGTATTGTTGTTATTGTACTCTTATTAGGCTCTGCTATTGATTATATAATAAGTTATCCCCTGCTGTCCCCTCCCCCTTTCTTTCACCCCAAGTACAGTCCGTATCCTGTTAAGCTCTGCTCTCGATTATATAAGTTATTTACTTGTACCTTCCCCGAGGTACTTGTTCCTATCTCGTTTATTCCCTCTGCTCTCCTTCTCTGCTGTTGCTTCTCTCCTCTCTTCTCGTCTGCTCCCCTTTCCCCCCCTCCCTATTTTTTTGTATTTTCCATTCTGTCAGTTATGTAAACCGGCGTGATGTCCTCACGAACATCGCTATAAAAAAGTTCATAAATAAATAAATGTCCTTCAAGCAGACAGCCATTTTTGGATGGAGATGGGACCATGCTTCTGGCCAGGCCTTGTTGCTGGCCCAGATGATGACGGGAGCAAGCTTTGGGCCATGCTTTGGCATCAGGCCTAGGCCTCAGACCAGGCCCCAGTGCTGAGCCTAGGCCTCTGTGATAGGACCAGACCTTAAGCCAGACCCCAGCATCGGAATTTAGGCATTAGCAATGGGATCAGACCTTAGGTTGGGTTTTTGTGCTAGGCCTAGGTCTTGGCAATGGGAGCAAGCCTTGCGTCGGCCCTGACACTGGACCAAGTCCCAGTGCTGGGCCTTAGATGTAAACTTTGGCAATAGAATCAATCCTTGGGTTGAGCCCTTATACCAGGCCTAGATCTCGGCGATGGAACCAGGCCTCAGGTAGGTCCCCAGCGCCGGTCTTTAGGCTTTGACAACAAGATCAGTCCTCTAGGCTGGGCTCCGACATCAGGGCCTAGGCTTGGTCCTGCTAGAGTTCTGTTTTTTTTCATTTTTATTATTTAATGCACAACTAAGAAAATACCTGAACATTTTCAAGTATTTTTGTAGGAGGCTATTTTTGGTTCATTCCAAATGGCCTCATTCATTACGTTTGCATTTATTTTAAACAAATGCACATCCCTACAAACCACAATTACTCTGCCAAACTGTGGTTAACAATGTGAAAGTCCTGACTTTTCTAAATCAGAAAATGAATCCTTTTCTTTACTTTCTGCTTCTTCTTGGGTAAAGATACAACGTTTTCTTTGATTTGCTCTTTCAGAAAATGTCAGTATGTTAAAAGTCAATGGTTAGGTTTGTTAAAAAGGACTGTTCAGAATCCAAAATACCTTGAACTGAATAATGTGTCCATTTTTTTTTTCCATTTAATTATTATTTTTCATTTACCATAGAACTGCTGGATTTCACTTTTAAAACATTAGCTCACAAGTTTTGTTTGAAGACTCTTTCCCCGTTTATAACAAACAATTAGCAAATAATAATTATATTAACTCCTGTTTCACTAGGGATCAGCTTCCCAGCCTTGGGGAGCCATAGGGGTCACTCTCCTAAGGTGGAGGATCAGATCTCTGGGTTCGTGAGCTGGGGGGAGGGGGACAGGATGACCTGCAAGGCCTGTTCTGGGCCGAGGACACTCCAGGAAAAAAAAAAAAAAAACAACACTCAATGCCCGGTCAAAAGTTGTGCTCCAATAGCTTACTACAGAATCTTCAGAATAAAACATGCTGTCAAACACCAAATAAAAGAGGTAATCAACTAAAATGTACAGGTCTTAATCAGCTCTTCCCTCCTCAAATTACAGAAATGTCTTTTTACTCAACACTTCTCATCCTTCAGAAAGTTACTTCTTCTGTTGATACGATGCATCCTCTTGTTACTCAGTCTCTATCCTGGTCCTCTCTTCCTCTCCATTATTAAAGTAGTGACTCACAGTCCTGTTCAGCTCGGGGGGGAAAGTCTCCCTCGCATGTAGCAGACCAGAATCCACCCGGCCCAAGCAAGTCCCCTCACCACGGTTAAACACAGGTTTCTTCAGATCTTCAAAAACTGTATGGCAACACTTTAGTACCTTTCCTTCAGGCTTCCTGAGATTTTAAAAGATAATCTCTGCCCCACTCCTGCTACTTCCTTCCGCAACCCTGGGAGAGGATCGCAGTGGGGGTTGCCAAGTGGCTCCAGATTTTCGGGACAGGTTGATTCCAGTGCTGGTTTTTACTCCCCTGCATGCAGGTGCTTACAAGCCTTGCTTTTCTTAGGGAATGCAATAGGCAAATCAGAATAAATCCCAGCATGCAATGGGATAAAACCAGGACTGGATCAACCTGTCCTGGAAATCTGGAGCCAGCTGGCAACCCCTAGTTGTCAGTCCTTCCAATCTGGAGCAGCACCAGAGTCAGGGCTTTTATCTCTTTTGCTATTGACCCAGCCCCTAGGGGCCGTACCCACTGTCAGTCAAGACCAGATAATGCCCTGCAAACACTGGAACAGTCTCACCATAGTTCCAATGCAACCTTGTTCCCCCTTTCATTTCCTGTGCACCCTTTACAGTTCTTTTCAGACCTTTCAAATTTCCCATAAGAGGACAATCTCTGCTTTACCATGAACCTCTTTGGAAATATAACATCCTATGCACTTTGTGACATAGGGGCCACATATAGCTCGGTTTAATTGGGGAAGAAACAATATAGGAGCAAAGCATTTCATCTACTGCTTCTCTGCTGGAATGTGCTGCCTAGAAAAAAAAATACATAAATGTACAAATCAATCAGTCAAATACATAAAAAAAAATATCACATTCAAGCTGCCTGTGAATCGGTTCTGAGATGACTTGCATTAAAAATCTGGACCCATTTAAAATATGAACCAAGCAGGTCCAAACTAGCCCACAAAATTATGATTTTTCTATACTTCTTTTCTAGCTTTGACAATCTGAGCCTTATGAAAATTCTTTTTCACTCAACGCACAATAAAGCTCTGGAATTTGTTCCCAGAGGATGTGGTTAGTGCAGTTAGTATAGCTGAGTTCAAAAAAGGTTTGGATAAGTTCTTGGAGGAGAAGTCCATTAACTGCTATTAATCAAGTTTACTTAGGGGTAGATTTTCAGACAAGCGCGAACAGCCTACTTTTGTTTGCGCTCCAGGCGCAAACAAAAGTACGCTGGATTTTAGTAGATACGCGCGTAGTCGCGCGTATCGGCTAAAATCCTGGATCGGCGCGCGCAAGGCTATCGATTTTGTATAGCCTGCGCGCGCCGAGCCGCGCTGCCTCCCCCCGTTCCCTCCAAGGCCGCTCCGAAATCGGAGCGGCCTCAGAGGGAACTTTCCTTTGCCCTCCCCTCACCTTCCCCTCCCTTCCCCTACCTAACCCACCCGCCCGGCCCTGTCTACACCCCCCCCTTACCTTTGTCGGGGGATTTACGCCTCCCGGAGGGAGACGTAAATCCCCGCGCGCCAGCGGGCCTGCTGCGCGCCGGGCCGCGACCTGGGGGCGGGTACGGAGGGCGCGGCCACGCCCCCGGGCCGTAGCCACGCCCCGTACCCGCCCCCAAAACGCTGCCGACACGCCCCCGGAACGCCGCGACGACCGGGCCCGCCCCCCGACACGCCCCCGACACGCCCCCCTCCGAGAACCCCGGGACTTACGCGAGTCCCGGGGCTCTGCGCGCGCCGGGAGGCCTATGTAAAATAGGCTTCCCGGCGCGCAGGGCCCTGCTCGCGTAAATCCGCCCGGTTTTGGGCGGATTTACGCGAGCAGGGCTCTGAAAATCCGCCCCTTAGGGAATAGCCACTGCTATTAATTGCATCAGTAGCATGGGTTCTTCTTAGTGTTTGGGTAATTGCCAGGTTCTTGTGGCCTGGTTTTGGCCTCTGTTGGAAACAGGATGCTGGGCTTGATGGACCCTTGGTCTGACCCAGCATGGCAAGTTCTTATGTTCTTATGTGTCTAATAAACAGTCAGCCAGCCAAAGGCCAGCTCACCCATTCATGTTACTCCCTCATCCCATCCTTCCTTGCTTTACAATCCTGCTCCTCCTCTTGCTCTCTTTCCAGCTACTTCCCCCCCTCTCTCTCTCTCTCTCACCTAGAATGCAACAGCATTTCTTCACTGTGCTAAGGATCTGCAGCCTCTGTCTTCGGTTTTAGGGTCATGCCAAATGAAGTTTTTTGAACTGTGGTTGGCATAGGCTTTTGCAACGGCAGCTGCAATGAGTGACACCTCCTTCATTTGGACGTTTATGCAGATTCTATCTGAAGTTTGGGCATGGATGTTTAATAACTGTTTTCTAATCTGTGTATTTTATTTGCATATGTGTACTTTTTTGGTTGATTATGAATGCTTTTTGAATCGTGTATATGTTTTTTATTGTTATGTATTTCTTTTGTATTTTGCTTTGTAATATTTCTTTAAGATGTGATTTTTGACGTTTCACTGATGTTATATTAAATATCTTTTGTAATGTATTGAGTTTAGATTAAATTTATTTTAAAATAACTTTCTTATATATTGTTCCATTTATCTATTTTGGGTTCAGTGCTTTAGCTATGATATTCTATGCCCAAGGAATTGCATTTTTATTTCATCTTCAAGCATGTATGTGATATATTCTCTATTTTCTGTATTTATCAATGTTTAATGTGACCTGCTTAGGATCTTGGATAATGCGGCAAATAAATTATTTAAATAAATAAAAATATAGAACTGGGAGATAGAGAGGAGAAAACTGGAGCGTTCAAGATCAAGCAATGGATCCCAGGTTTTGGGAAGGGAACCCCGGCAATGGGAAAGGAAGGAAAGCCCCTCCAAGGAGGGCCATTTAAGAATTTACTGAAGTCTGCAGGACCCTCTAGGGCAGGGCTTCCCAGTCAGGTTTTCAGGACATCCACAATGAATATGCATGAGAGAGATTTACATGCACTGTCTCCATAGCATGCACATTTTCTCTCATGCATATTCATTGTGGATATCCCGAAAATCTGATTTGTTGGGTGTCTCCCAGGTCAGGTTTGGGACCCTCTGCCCTAGGGTGTCTCTTTCCGATGACTTAGTCCAGGGATACCCACAGCCAGTCGGGTTTTCAGGATACCCGCAATGAATATGCATGATATAAATGTGCATGTACAGAGGCTCTGTAATATGCAAATGTATCTCATGAATATTCACTGTAGATATCCTGAAATCCTAACTGGCAGTGGGGATGCCCATGACAGGTTTGGGAAGCTTATTGATGATCTGCAATTCTATATCCCACTAACAAAATCATTTGATAAAGCAGCATCACTTATCTCTGAATATATGGTCGATGAACCCCCAAAAAGCAGAAATAATTTGGCTGAACCAAAACCCTCCAAAACTATTCCACCAGGTATAGATCTCGGAAATTGCCAGTTAATCCCAGCAACTCAAGTGAGAGATCTAGGAGTTCACATTGATGAAAACTTAATGATGAAAGCCCACATTAGCAAACTGATCAAATCTGGTTTCTACGAGTTACGAATCCTGAGCAGACTGAAACCTCTATTAAACACTGCAGATTTCAGAACAGTATTACAATCTCTAATATTCTCAAACCTGGATTACTCTAATTCCCTACTTCTGGAGCTTCTGACTAGTCACATAAAACCCCTGCAACTACTGCAAAATGCTGCAGCTAGACTACTGTCTGGAACTAGGAAATACGACCACATTCACCCCCAGCTCTGATTGCTCTGCACTGGCTCCCTGTTCAATCAAGAGTAATCCACAAAGTACTTTCAATAATATTCAATAACAACGGCAGGGGAGCAAGACTGATACTTCACTTTCAATGCATAGCCAGCATAGCTCTCTGCTTCAACGGCAGGGGGGAATGAAGAAAGGTGGATCTATATTCAGGCAACAATCAACAAGGACTGAATTACATAGTCTGAATAAACAGATAAGCATGGGTGTAGTTTGCTTATTGCGGTAGTTAATACTCCTAACTAAATTAAGCTATTTCACTTAGATGCAGGTCCAACACTGCTTTCTACATTAATGGTGGGGGTGGAAGGGAAATAGAATAAAAAAAAAGGTTATTAAGAGCCAAGAGAAACAGATAAGTATGTGAAAGAAAAAAAGTGTGAAAGCTTGCTGGGCAGACTGGATGGGCCGTTTGGTCTTCTTCTGCTGTAATTTCTATGTTTCTATCACACACTGGCAAAGTTGCTGGCATTGAACAGAACTGACTGATGAATGTTGTTTGTGGACACACAAGAGATGAGCGATTGTCTTTTATTTTCTGCTTAAACTGTTAATCAGAATTGCCTGCATTGTGTATTTTCCTTCTTGCTCTGTGTAAATCATATCATTGCTAATCTGCCTGTGTAGATTAATTGTATTTATACAAATGTGCATGTATGAAGATTCAAAACCATCTTATTTTGCTGTTTCAGTAAAACATTTTATTGTAACTATAACTGAGTTGGTGTCATTCCTGCTGAGTACCAAAACCCCACTTGGTTGTAATTGTTTTCGTTTTACTCAATGCAAAATTTGCAGCCCAGGGAAACCTTGAAGAACCCCGAGGAAGTGTATGGTGTATGAAATTTTCTCATTTTTTTTTTCCACCGACCCCTTTTCCTATATTGACAGCTAGCTTGGAAGGGCAAGGTGGTTACACGAGTTCGAGGAATCTGTAAACGGTACCTCTGGCTTTCTGGAGGAAAGTGCAGAGAGGTTATCTTTTGCCTGCGGAGGGTGGGGAGCAGAGGGGCACTAGCACTTGGCCCATTTAGGAGGCCACCCACCCCCATGCCTCCGCAGATTATTAGAATCTAAGGCCATCCTGGGTAGTCTTATGCCCATATTTTGTTCTCTGGATGTCGTCAGCTCGGGTTAGGAAGCTTCTGCCAGATGATGTTATGCCCTGGAACAGATACATTGTTAATGCCTCGAGGAGGGAGAGGGGATATGTTCAGCCTGCTTAAAGTGATTAAGTGTTACCTCAGTTTAAAAAAAAAAAAAAAGTCCACTTTGGATCCCACCCACTGTAGCAACTATTGATGGGTTTCTCATAGTTCCTTTCTCGCTAAAGCATATTGAAACACATTTCCTCTTTTGTAGATGAGTCATATGGACTGAATGATTACCATTTTGGTTTCTGAAGGGGCAGTTTGTAGGGGTCTTTATCACTGCTACAGCAGTTGGTCCTTGTGGCCGTCTTCGATTTCTCCAGCATCTTTAATCTTGTAGATGATGTGATGCTGCTGGAGAGATGTCAGACTCCTGCTTTGCAGACAAAAATTGCTAGTTGGATTGGATCTTTCCTAAGGGATAGGCAACAACAGGTGTGCATTAATGGTACAGCTCTCCCCCTTCTCCCAACAGTCCACAGATCCCTTACCCAAAGCCTCTCCCCTCCTCCAGCAGTGCTTCCTCCTTCAACAGTGACAGCTCCAACCCAACTCTCCTTCAGCAATGGCTCCAGCACAGCATCCACCCTCTGTCTCTCCCTCAATTCCCTCTCTTCTCTGGCCAGAATTCTCCTCCTACTCTCTTCCTCCACCAGGCAATATCCACCCCCTCTCTCTTTCCCTCATCCACCCAGAATCTTCCCTCTTGCTTTCCCCTCCCCTCCCAGCAATATCCATTTCCCGCTCTCTCCCTTCTTCTTTCTCTCTTGCTTTCTGTCTTTCCTTCCACCAGCGGGAACTCCAGGCTCCAGCCCAGGCTGTGCTTCTCCTACCTCCTTTGGTGCTGAACACCTGCATTCTTCTGGCTCTAAAACCAAACACGGGAAAGCTTATATTCCTTTTTGTTTTTTTGTTGGGGGCATTTTTTTTATGCATTCTTGGGCATGAAAGTTGATTTAATGCATGTAAATATGATTTTGCATGCATAAAACTGTATGTGCATTAAGTAATGAAATGATGCAAAGCAAACGCACAGCCCTATATGCTCCCATCCTCTGCAGCTGATGCTGACAACTCTTCTGGGTCTGCACCCGGAAAGCCCAATGTTGCCGGGCTTTTGGTTATCTTCGGCCAATGAAATGGGGGACCATGATGACTCCTTTTTTTGGCATTATGCCCAGGATAGGTGCCAGTGTGCCTTATGCTTGTCCAAACACTGGGAGAAGGATCAGGGGAGAAAGCTGGGGAAAATCCCAGAAGCAGCTACAGGCAGTGTTGCACTACGGTACCATCCACGGGTGGTGGGCCACAAAATGTCACCACAGCTTAAGGAGGAGTGCATGTCATCCTGTGCTTACACACCCCAAAAAGCAGCCCTGTGTATTTATTCTTCTAAGAAGAATATTACAACCATTTCTACAGGTATTCTTATGCTGAAGTTACAATACAGGTTTTATCAAAGTTCTATAAATATGCCATAATGCTCCTGCTATACAACACATTATCATGATAGGCTCTTATAGGACCTGTACTACATTAGGATGCTACATAAGACATAGTAAAAGTGAAGCATCCACAATAAAACTATACAAATTGTTTCCCATATTGATACTATTCCCGTCACAGTAGGATTCCCTTTCCACCAATGAGACATGGTAAGTCTGAAGTTTTGGCAATGCATTGGTTAGAGAGGGACTTGATACCATTTCACTGACATGGACAAACACCCCCTTCACTCCCCCCCACACCCCTCATATCTTTATGACAACATTGCACAGATTTCCCTTTCAATGTAGATTTGCTCTTCCAACCTCCACACAGCCAGAGTCGGTTATACAGAGGAATTTGAAAGTTTTTTTTTGCAAACTGTTGCCTATATATGGTAAATGCATGTTGTGACCGATTTTGGAAGGGATGGAGATTTCGAGGCTCTCATACGCACCCCTTGTTCTGATTCTTCATGTGTCCATACTACCTGTGGATGATTAAGTATATATGCATGTCCACACACACCGCCGTGCCTCTCCATGCTGGAGTGGGTTGCATGCACGCACACGTACACAGAATTCCCAGGCTGCTCATTGCAAGACAAGGGCAGCAGTACAATTACAGAAACTAACCTGCAGTGTCTCAGTACAATTGCTTTCAACTCTCGGCTCCGTGATTGAATTCTGTGCACAAGTGCTACCTCATAGGGGAAGGACGTCCTGGCAAAGCATCCTGAATCTGGCACGTCTGAGAAAAAGACAGCTGCATCACTTAGCAAACTCTTCCACACATCCCTTCCACTTCCTCCATCCATCGCTCCCGTTTCTCATTTCTGTTTTGGGTTTACTTCTCCGGCTTTTCAAAACAGGCTTGATTTTCTTGTACTTCGTTCTTCCCTCTTACCAGTTCCACCCCGGTTATCTGTTCTTCATGTGGGCTTTCACTGGAGCAATCTTTAGAGGGATGTTACCATTCACAAAAGTGTCAGGGTAGGTTGCAGTGCTTCCTGGTAGGATATGTCCTATGACGCAGAGGCATTCCCCTCCCTCCACCACCCCAGAATAATTCCCCGACAAAATGCCTTCACAGCAGTGGGAACAGATGATGCCCCCAGAAAAGACATCTGAAATGGGAAAAGAGTTGTAAAAAAAAGGCCCATTGTTCTCGATAGCCCAAACACTGCCAAAGATCCCAGAACTGAAAACCCCTTATCAAAAGTATTAACTTGGGTAGCACCTTTAAGAGGGAAACAGAAAAGTCAAACGCCTACCTCAGCTAGCAGGAATATAAACCAGATCCTTAGTGTCACAGGAACTCAAAGAAGGTATTCAGAGATTGGTGACCAATGACCTAGCTAGAAATGGAGCCACTGGAGCAAGGTATGTCAATGAATGGACAAAGTACAGAAGTAGGACTGTAAGACTGAAAGGACAAAAAGAGGATTGTGTAGAGGGTGACGAGGAAAAAAGCAAATACCTCTGTTTAGGATTCACTGACAGGCCGATACAGTAAGAATTGCAGGACAGCGGGCACTCCGTGTTGAACGCTCGCTCTCCCGATGCGTGCCCAGTCACCTCTCCTGGGCACGTGATTCAGTATTTAAATGAGGGGTCGCGCTAAAAGGAGGCGCTAGGGACAATAGTGCAACCCTAGCGCCTCCTTATTAGCATAGAGGTGGCTGTCAGCAGGTTCCAACAACTGACGCTCAATTCTACCAGCGTTGGTTTTTGAATCTGCTGACAGCCACGGGTTAGGAAAACAGACGCTGGTAAAATTGAGCATCTGTTTTTCTAATCTGCTGACCAGCGGGCAGATTTAAAAAACTTTTTTTTTTAAAAATATTTGGTTCCTCCGACTTAATATCGCTAGGATATTAAGTCAGAGGGTGTACAGAAAAGCGGTATTTTCTGCTTTTCTGTACATTTTTCCAGGTTGCTCAGAAATGGAAAGAACTGGAGATGGACTGCAGACTGTTGGCAGGGATACATATGGTAATGAAGTACTGCTACACCATTTGCAGAACTAGCTAAACTACAAGTGGGCAAAGCCACGGACCAGATGGGATCCATCCTAATATATCAAGGAAGCTAAGAACGGTTCTCATTGGTCTGCTGAAGGATGTTTTCTTAGAATTTTGGAGAGGAGAATAGTTCCATGGGACTGAAGAAGGGCAGATGTTGTTCCTCTTCTTAAAAGTGGTACCAAAGAAGAGATTGGAAACTAGGCTGGTACGTCTAACCTCGGCGATGGGAAAATTAATGGAGACTCTAGCAAAGGAAAGGATAATGATCTGAAGGATCTAAAGCAGCACAGAAGATCAGGTCAGGTGAATCTGATCACATTTTTTAATTGGGTAACCAGAGAATTAGATCAACGGTGTGAGCTGGATGTAATTTACTTGAAACTTTGCAAAGCTTTCATAATTCTTCTGACGGACTCTTGTCTTTGAAAGCTTATGCCTCAATAAATCTGTACGGTTTCTATAAAGTTAGTCTAAGTTTTGCAAACAGAGCCAGCCTTTGTGTTCTTTCAGCAAAGCGTCTGATACTGTCCCACATAGTAGGTTCATAAATAAACAGTGTAGCATGGGGTGGACCAGATTACAAACTAGTCAAGAGATAGATAACAAAGAATGGTGGTGTATGGAATTCACTCTGAGGAAAGAAAGATGATTACTGAAGTGCTTCAGAGGTCTGTCCTGGGTTGGTTCTGTTCAAAATCTATGTGAGCGATATTGCAGAGGGGTCATAATGAAGTTTACCTTTTTTTTTCAGATGACACTAAGATCGTCAACAGAGTGGACAACTCTGATGGAGTGGATAGAAAGAGAAATGATCCAAGAAGTCTCAAAGATTAGCCACAGGGATGCTAGGGTGCATGGGGAAAGACATAACTAGCATAAAAAAAGGTGATAATGCCTCAGTACAGTCATTAGTGAGCTCTTATCTAGAATATTGGGTTCACTTCAGGGGGTTCTACTTCCATAAAGAAATAGACAGGCGGGAGGCAGTCCAAGGAAAAATTACCAAAATGACATAAGGTCTGCACTAAAAGCCGTTTTGTGGAGTATCACAATTGGCCGCAAAATGGCAGCCAACTGAGTGAAGAAAACGCTGTCAATAACTCTCCCTGGCCCCTGAAGCAGATGTTCAATCGTCAAAACGCTGGCAGTGTCGGGCATCAGAGATAGCAGGAGCAGTATAATGGACATCAAACAATGTGATAACATAGAAGTTCGATTGGGTATAATAAGAACAAATCCCGCAAAGGAATAACTGGAGAGAATCAAAATTATAAATGATTGTTACATCTGCCAGCTCATTCACCCCAACTCTGGTCTCTCTGAAGTGTGGCAGGACACCACCGGCATACATGCGGCCAGACCCTGCCACTCCTGCAGTTTTCTGATGTGCCCCTAGGCGCACACACACCAAACTCAGGAAGATTTAAAGGGCCAGTGGCAGGAAAAGGCCCACGACATCCTCAGATGACATCACACACTAGCCCAATAAAGAGCTCTCGCTTTGTCTCTCCCTTACTGCCTCAGCAACAAATTGACTACCAGCCTTGCCTCTTTGTTTTCAGCTTTGTCCAGCCTTGTTCAGCCTCATCCAGATCTTGAAGAGTAGATGTGAATCAGTTATTTACACTTTCAAATAATAGAAGGACTAGGGGGCATTCCATGAAGTTAGCAAGAAGCACATTTAAGACTAATCGGAGAAAATTCTTTTTCACTCAATGCACAATAAAGCTCTGGAATTTGTTGCCAGAGGATGTGATTAGTGCAGTTAGTGTAGCTGGGTTCAGAAAAGTTTGGATACGTTCTTGGAGGAGAAGTCCATTAACTGCTATTAATCAAGTTTACTTAGGGAATAGCCACTGCTATTAATTGCATCAGTAGCATGGGATATTCTTAGTGTTTGGGTAATTGCCAGGTTCTTGTGGCCTGGTTTGGCCTTTGTTGGAAACAGGATGCTGGGCTTGATGGACCCTTGGTCTGACCCAGCATAGCAATTTCTTATGTTCATCTCCAGCCTTACCGTGCCTTCCACAGCTCCAGCCTTGCCTCACCCTCCTTGTACTACCCCACAGTATTGACCATAGCCTGTGACCTGACCTTCCTAGTCTGCCGCCTGCCTTGACCACAGCCTGACTATGGAATCTCTCTTCACTCTCACCAGAGACACTCATCTAAGACCTGCCAGCCCCCAGAACCCAAAGGCTCATCAAGCGGGGAAAAGGGCTGGTTTAATCTCTGATTCGTCTCCTGCCCATTGGCAGTGAGGACCTACTGGGCCATCCCAGTAGGTGGCATCAACCTCATTCCAACACAAGGGTCCACAATGCTAAAAATGATTTTATATGCAAAGAAAAATACTTGAAAAATTGAAAACATAAAAAGTAGTTCCACAACAATATATAATTACATATTAATGGTAACAGCTGATGCAGTGGCGAATAACACCAGAGACAGCCATTTAGGCAGATGTGCCCCTTGATAGTATATTAGTTTTATTAGGAGGGTGAACTTACAAGGCTCATGGTGATTTATAATTATCCAGATAAATGTCAACATTTGAATATTGCCGCCACGTATCTGGGTAAATTTTATCTGGAAAAGTCATTATCCAGATAACATTTAGCTGGATAAATGAAAGGCATTTCAGGAATGTTCTGGGGTGGAGTTGAGTTAGCCAAAAACTTATATGCCTAACTCTGATATTTGGAGCATGTTCTCAGATAACTTTACCTTAACTGGCTATATTCAAAAAAATATATAGCCGGTTAAGTGGCGATCTCAGCACAAAGAAAACAAAAACAGGATAATGGGCCTACTGGCCAAGTTCCCTTTCCAGTGGCCAAAAACTGGGCCTGCTGGCCTAGGCCCCCAACATAGTTTAAAAGTATAAGTGCTCTGAAGCCACTTGCTGCCCCCACCCCCAGTTTGCCAAAAGTCCTTAACAATGGCCCTCTCTTCTTCCTTCCTCCCCACCCTACTTGGCACCCTTCCCAAACTCCTTCCCAACACTGGGATCCTAGTAATCTTGTACCAGTCCTGGCAGCTTCCAACACTGCGTAAACCTGGAGCAGTACAAGAATAATATGATCTCAGTGGGAGTAAGGGGTTTGGGAAGGTGCTAGTAGGATGGTAGGGTTAGGATTGGGGTGGCTGGGGGAGGAAGAAGGAATAAGAGGGGTACAGAGGTAAGGAATTTTGGCAAACCAGTAAGGGAAGGAGTGAGTGACCCCAAAACACTTACACTTTAACTCTGGAATTTGTTGCCAGAGGATGTGGATAGTGCAGTTAGTATAGCTGTGTTTAAAAAAGGATTGGATAAGTTCTTGGAGGAGAAGTCCATTACCTGCTATTAAGTTCACTTAGAGAATAGCCACTGCCATTAGCAATGGTTACATGGAATAGACTTAGTTTTTGGGTACTTGCCAGGTTCTTGTGGCCTGGATTGGCCACTGTTGGAAACAGGATGCTGGGCTTGATGGACCCTTGGTCTGACCCAGTATGGCATTTTCTTATGTTCTTAACTTATTTATACTTTTTTTTCTACACTATTTAATTGGCCCAATCAGGTCATTAAAAAATGTGAACAATAAAATTGCATAAAAATCAGCCACAATCTGATTCTACTTATGTTATTTATTTATTTAACTTTTTTCTGTATCGACATTCATGAAACATATCATATCATATCGGTTCACATGGAACAGGGGTATTTTTTACCCCTCCAGTTTCCCCTTCCCCTCCACAACCATCGCCAGATAAAATGTAAACAGCTCTATCACAATCAAAATCATCTATAATCAAACAAACTGAAGCAACCCAAATGACTAAATGTCTGACTTTAAACTATGTTTGGAGAGGATTGGGAGGCATAGGAGAGCTCAGACCAGTAGGCCTACTTTTCCATCAGGCCGGCAGGCCCGCTAGCTGGTTTGTTTTTTGCTGAGATCGCCCCTTAACTGGCTATATTTTTTTGAATAGTCAGTTAAGGTAAAGTTACTAGGCACATGTGCCTAGATTACTTTGAAACTTAACCAGTGATATTTAAACATAGGGGGTTATTTTCCAAGCTGCGTTGTGGGCTTTTCGCATGCGTTAAGATATTTTTCGCATGCAAAAAGCACCATAACGTGATGCTAATTTAGAAAAGGGGTGGAGTTTGGGGCAGGATTTCTGGCCAAGTGGGCTGACTTCACAGCTTGTGAAGCCATATTGCACAGTTTTAACGCAGCTAATAACTACACCTTTTTTATTTGTGTTAAGCTGAGCACTATAGCTTTATCACACTTTGCAATGTTTTCACACATAGCATCGTTAGTCTTTTAAGCCACCTACAGCCACTGGGGGGGGGGGGGAGAGAGAGAGAGAGAGAGACTAGCTATAAGGCCCTTCTAGTAGTTAGGTATTTATACCTCTATATGAGGCCCACCTAGTTACTCGAGGTAAGGTTTAGGTATTAGTGTAAGGGTTGGGGCCACTTTGACATTCAGAACAGAACAGTACACTCTTGTGAAGATTTGATGTCCTTTGGAGTGAGGAAACTCACCCGTGAGAAGTTAGCAATCTGTTAGGAAAGCTCTGTATTAGAGCTGGGAGTTAGCAATCTGTAATGAATCTGATACAGTTGTGGGTGGATCCCTGGACCGGTGGCAGATGACCACGCCCCCAGGAGGATATCCCGAGAGGGACCACCGGCTAGGCTGGAGTATGGAGACAGACACACATTAGTTCTTTTATTAAACAAGTTATTAGAAACCACCAGAGATGGCAGTAGTGAGCTGATATGCCCGGCAGGGCTGTAGTCCCTCAGGAACTGGAACAGCGATCCAGGATGGCTGAGCGGTTGAGAAACTGTAGAAAAGTGAGTAGGCAGAGTAGGCAGAGTTCATGAACAGAACTAGATGACAAAACTCACATAAGGTCTCAAAGAAGCTCAGGAACTGGAAAGGCCCTCGAGGAGCGAGTACCTGGTTCCAGGGAAAGCTCTGAGAGAGTGATGGTAACTCACAATTGTTTGTAGCAGCGATAGTGTCCAAGCAGTAGAGAATCTTCAGAGTGTCCAGGAACATGGGCCCTCGAGGAGTGAGTACCGGTTCCTATCTGTAATCTGAAAGTAAAGAAAAGAGCGAGGCTCCCGAGGAGCGGGTACCTCTGGTAAGTCCGAGGAGGCAGAGTAGCTTGGGGGGAGTAGTCCCCCCAAGTGAGACACACTCCCAATCCAACCCCTTGCTAACTCAGTTAGATAGCGAAATAGAGACCTTTAAATATTGGAAGTGGATGATGTCAACTCAGGGGGGACGCCCCTGAGGTTCGCGCCCTTGCTGGTACTTCAATCAGAGCGCGCGCGCGCCCTAGGTCTTCAGGCAACATGGCGGATCTGCAACGTCGAGCCGGTCCAGGGACGCCAGAGGGAGACGGCATGGAGACGCCGCGGCAACCAGCCGTCCATCAGACCCGGAGGGAGTCGCCATAGAGGTAAAGAGAGCGGAGTGAGGATGTTGAGCAGCGACAGTCGCAACACCAGATGCTGTCGACTGAGAAAATCCGCCTGAACGTTGTCTACCCCGGCTATGTGCGAGGCCGTTAGCCGGACCAGATGGCGTTCTGCCCAGGCCATGAGCCAGTCGGCTTCCAAGGCCACCAGCCGGCTTTTGGTTCCCCCCTGACGGTTGATGTAGGCCACTGTTGTTGCGATGTCCGACAAGACTCTTACCGACCACTGATCGACCAGAGGGAGAAAGACGCGTAACGCCAGGCGCACCGCCCTGGTCTCCAACCGATTTATGGACCACGTCACCTGATAACTCGTCCAATGGCCCTGAGCGGACTGTGATTGGCAAACTGACCCCCAACCAGAGAGGCTGGCATCCGTCGTGACGATCACCCACTGTGGTTCCCCCAGGTCCATCCCCCGTTGCAAGTGGACTGGGATCAACCACCAATCGAGACTGGACCTGGCGGGTTTCAAGAGGGGCAACTGTAGGTGGAACTCCTCCGACTTCGGATCCCAATGAGAAAGCAACGCTCTCTGTAATGGTCTCATATGTGCAAACGCCCAGGGAACCAATTCCAGGGTAGACGTCATGGAACCTGCTTGTAAGAAAAAAAAGAGTTTAATAACCCTGGGAAGAAATAATTTATAGGATCAGGACCGCAGGTTCTGTCGACCTCCTCTGCTGAGAGTCAGAGAAAATACTGAAGGATCGCAGGAGGCACACCAAGTTAAGAGAGGGTGCCTTTTCAGTTTTTTTCTCTGACTCCATCTGCTGGAAGGGAGACACAACCCAGCGGTCTGGACTGATCCTGGTACGTACAGGGAACATGTTTTGATATATATATATATATATATATATGGTTTGTTTTAGTATCTTATATTTTGTAACAGAGGTTTGAAAAATCCTAATTTCTGCATTTACAGGGTAAAGTAAAATGTGTGTTCCCACTGGTACATGTAACACTGTTTGTGCTGCACGTATTATGGAGAATCTTAACTGATTTATAGTGTTTCCCTATATAGATATTTGGCATAATGTTGAAAGTAAACTTAACTTGTGTGGAAATAAAATCATATTTCTTAGGATGAAAATAAGTTAAAAAAATATTTTTGTAAAGTATGAAAATGATATTATTGATTTTTATTTAAACTATAATTCAAAGGAGTCTGCGAATTTGACCATGAGAATATTTTTACAAAGAAGCTGAAGATTCTCTAGACATGTGTCGTCCTTGGTGAAATTCAAATGAATGATTTCATTGGTGAGAGCTTAGTGACATGCTGATTATATCACCTTATTAGGTGACCTCATGTTAATTCTTCATTTCTTTTAGGGAATAAGAGGTAGAGTTGCAGCTGCTAAAATTTGTGATCCAATGGTGGCTTTCAATTTATTTATTTTAATTTATATTCTACTATTTTAGTACATCGCAAAGCAGATTATGTTACTTTGATGACATTTCCTTAAAACGATCCAGATCGAATCAGAGCTGGGCTTTGTGTTAGTAAGTGCTTGTGGGTTTTGTACAGGGAGATTTAAAATGGAGAGAGGTATTTGCTACTGTGAACATGGTCTATTTAATGTACTGAACTACCAGCAAATTAGTAGTTATAACAAAAAAATTGTGTGAGTCAGCCCAAAGAGTACAGTCATTGTAGAGAGAAGCAGTGACTCAGTCTTGGTATTGCTGTAGTAATTTTTTTTTAATTGAAAGTAAATGTGCTCTTTGATATTGTCTGGTATAGTGTTTTAGCTAAGACACTGAGAAAGGAGGTTAAGCTCTTTTGTAGATAATCAAACATAAATAACTAGGGCTTCTGATGTTAGATTTTCATAAATTGTAAATGTGTTTATTTTCCAGCTAATTAGGGGTTCTTTGGGGGCATCAAAAATTGTGCTTATTGATAGTTTTGTGGTGCAGTTAAATATTGTTGGATACCTTTTCTGATTGACTCAAATACATACATTTGTGTAGCTGAGGAGTCATTAGCATGAAAAAGCCACAAAAACAAAGTGAAGGGTCCAGAGAAAGCAAAGGAGGGGTAAGAGAGTATTAGCGGAAGTGGGGTTTTTTTCTGGTGTTTATCTAATAAATACCTATTTTATTTTTTTTGCATCTGTTGTATTTTATCAGGGTTTATTGGTTAAAAATCTAACATCAGAAGCCTTATTCATAATATACCTTAACTAGGGGTTTCAAAGTTATCCGGCTTTATTAGTTAACTTTATTTGTGGCTTACAGTAACTTTTAGTACTCTAAAAACCAAGTAGACCTCCGTAAGTCTATGCTGACAGATAGGAGTCAATTCAGGATCATCCAAACTTCCAGGATCACCGTCTACCTGGTTATCATCCACGTATTGCATGGGATTCATCTAGTGCCCTCTCCTGGTCACATGAGCTTGAAATGTAAAATTATACTCACATACGGGCAGATTAGTATGGCGCGCTCGATCGAGCGCACCGTTAGCCCCCGTTTCGCATGCGTTTTCGCCTCGCTATTTTTACCCCTTATACAGTAAGGGGTAATAGCGTGTCGAAATGCGCAGCCAAACCCCCCCCCCCCCAAAACTAATAGCGCCCACAACATGCAAATGCATATTGATGAGCCTATTAGTTAGTCCCGCGCAATCCAGAAAGTAAAATGTGCAGCCAAGCCGCACATTTTACTCTCAGAAATTTTTCGGCCAGCACTTGGCAAGTGTACAGAAAAGCAGAAAAAACTGCTTTTCTGTACACCCTCCGACTTAATATCATAGCGATATTAAGTCGGAGGCCCCCCCCCCCCCAAAAAAAAAATCTGCCCGCGGCCCGTGGGTTGGAAAATGGACGCTCAATTTTGCCGGCGTCCATTTTCCGAACCCATGGCTGTCAGCAGGTTCTACAACCGATGCCGGTAAAATTAAGCGTCGGCTGTTAAACCCACTGACAGCCGCCATTTCTGTCAATACCACAGGCCCTAATTTCTGTCAATACCACAGGCCCTAATTTGTATACCTTTCCTTAGTGAATCGTGTGCCCAGGAGAATGGCCTGGGCGCTCGCTGGCTCTCCCGCGCGATTTACTGTATCGGCCCGAAAGTCTGGCCAAAATTATGAATTTAAATTAAAGTAACATACATTTTATTAATTTGAACTAGTTTCTTAAAAGCAGTGGCTCTCAACCCAGTCCTCGGAACACACCTAGCCAGTCAGGTTTTCAGGTTATCCACAATGAATATGCATGAGGTAGATTTGCTTGCACTGCCTCCATTGTATTCAAATCCATATCATGCATATTCATTGTGGATATCTGAAAACCTGACTGGCTAGGTTTGTCCTGAAGATTAGGTTGAGAACCACTGTTTTTAAGTTACTAGTTTAAATTAACCAAATATATATCGCTTTAATTTAAATTCATAATTTTGAATGAATTTGTGGAAGTCACTAAAGAGTACAGCTTGGCTAGTTAGCCTGATAAACATATCCAGCTAACTAACAGGGTATATTCCCCGATGTAGGCATGCCACTGAATATACCCGGCTATATTAACCCACTAACTTTAGGACAACCCTATCAGGCCAATACAGTAAAGTCAGAAGGAAAGCGGGTGCTCATTGTTGAGCACCCGTTTTCCTAACACACGCCCAGCCGCCTCTCCTGGGTGCACGATACAATATTTAAACGAGGGGGTCGCGCTAAAAGGTGGCACTAGGGACGATTTCTCACCCCTAGCACCTCCTTGGCTGTCTGCGAGTTAGGGAAACAGACGCTCAATTTTAAGAGCGTCCCTTTTCCTAACGTTTGCACAGCCATGGATTAGGAAAATGGACGCTCGTTAATTGAGCGAACCTTTTCCTAACCTGACCACCGGCACTTATTTTTTTACCCTTTTTAAAAAAAAATTTTTTTTAACCTTTTGGCTTCTCTGACTTAATACTGCCACGAAATTAAGTCGGAGGATGTACAGAAGAGCAGTATTTTCTGCTTTTCTGTACATTTTGGGCCGCTCAGAAATGAATGCCTGCTCTGGGCAGGTGTTAATTTCTGAGCGTACCATGTGTGGATTGGGCGCACATTTTTTCTTGTATTTGGGGCGAATAGCTAATAGCCTCTTCAACACGCATTTGGCTGTATTGAGCGCTATAAGTTTCGGGGCGGTCAATGGTTGGGCACACGTTTTGGATGCGCTAAACCCCTTACAGTATAAGGGGCCGTGGACACGCGTCCAAAACGTTGAGTCCAGCCGCGCGTTAAACAGTGCGTTCGGCTGAGCACGCTTTGCTGTATCAGCTTGTATGGCCCCATGCAGAATTAGCCGCACAAGTTAAGTGGCTAACTCCAAATATCGGAATTAGCCGCTTAACTCATGTGACTGACTCCGCCCCCTCCTCGGAACGCCCCTTGTCAACCCTTCTTATCAGGCTAAATTCTAGCCAGGTAAGTCGTTTTTAGAATAAGGGCTAAATATAGTCGGGTAAGCCATTTAGACAGATAACTATTACGTTACCTGCCTAATGGACGCCACAATATCTTTCCACAGTGTCCTATAGTGACAGATTCCCACAGAGGCATTGTGGTTATTATAGCTGCACATATCTCATTGCTATTACAGCTGTACAAATCTGTACAGAGAAAAGAATATAGTTGATGATAAGACTAAAAAATTGGCTATCATAATTTATTTTGATGTCTCCCTGCAGGAGGTGTTCTACTGCAGTACTTACTTGTAAGCTGCGGAATTGTCTTCTTGTTAATTCTGTGCAAACTATTAGTAAGAAAAAGAATAATATCTGAAATACCAGCCATAGAAATGTCTGTGCTCTAATCTCTCATCCCCCATCTTTGGGGAAAGTTTTAGCTGTGTTGGCAAAACTCCTTTGTCCATTGTAGATGTAGAGTTATTGATATCCGAGTGATCACTGGCAAATATCAGTCATTTAAAAATAATATTAAGGCAGACATTCAGCCACCACTTATCCGGCTAAGTGGCAGCATTTAAATATCTGCCTGCGATCAGTGGCTGCTATTTAGCCAGATAACTACTTATCCAGCCAAGTAGTTAGCTGGCTAAGTGCTGGGTGGGACGGGGAAGGAGCTACTTATCTGGTTACCTTAGCTAATAAGTAGCGATAGTCAAACTGCTACTGATCAGTCTAAAGTTAGCCGGATAACTTATCCAGCTAATCTGTGTCTATTCAGCAGCGCAGCCATGCCAATGAATATCCCAACTAAGTTAACTGATAGGCAACAGCCTGACTAGTTTGGATAGCTGTTTGGATTGTTTCAAGGTATAGTGGTGGAACGAGTGGGGTGGCCGGCTGTGTGTTGGATTGAGTGTGAGATTTTGTATGTTAATCGGCCCAGGGTGGTGGAGAATCGGTAAGGAAGCGAACAATAACTGACTCAGATAAGGAGTGACAGTATGCAAGTGGTCAGGTTTCTACGGCTGGTAGCCGGGATACATCCTTGCAGCGTGGATAGGAAAGGATGGGCCGCCGAATGGTCTTTTTTTTTCTGCCGCCATTTACTACAGGAAGCAATTTTTACAAGAGGAATTTGGGTTCTTTGAAATCTGCCTTTCCTCTCGGCTCCTCGCAGTCTGCCCATGGCGCCGGTGCGTTTATGCGCACTCAGAGAGAGGAGATCTTCCCAGGGCAGGGTCAGGGAGGGGCTGGCCCTTAGCTGCGGATCGGCACCCGCGAGCGTGCGTTGTTCCACTGGAAAAAAACAACCCGCACAAGCGCACGCTTTCGCCGACCCAATCCGCAAATGGAAAGTTTCCACCTTTGAAAACTGACACAAAAGTCGGGCGGGCAAACAACGCCCGCCCGACTTATTTATTTACGCAGGCTCAGCTATCGCCCGACTTCCTGAAAACTCCTGAGCGATTTACAAGTTGCTTCGCGCTTCTGCTCCCAGCTGGAAAGTCGCCCTCTGCGTTAGGGCGGAGAAGAAAAGTGTGAGATTGTAGGAAAAACCAATAATCACAAAGGGACCCTGGTTTCAGAATGCAAGGGCAGTGACGACCACCGGAGGGGGAAGGGGAGTGGAAGGAAGGGGTGGCTTTAGCCCTTGTGATAGGAAAACTGACTGAGGCTGTGAGCTCACCCCAGACCATCCGCAGAGAAATTAGCAGGCAGTGAGCAGCCATAGGCCTCCAGCCCCCACCCCATCTTTAAATGGCAGTGTCTTAATTTGACAATCCCCCCCCCACACACACACACACACACACGCGCGCGCGCACATGTCACAGAGCTATTAATTGGTGGTGGCTGGATTTAAACAACACCCACTCATCTCTAAGCTCCCTACCTTGCAGATTTATTAGGTGGCAGTGGCTGGCTCTGCGATTCTGTCTGGTGCAGAGCTTACAAATGGAAATACCTGACTCTCATGCTGAGTTTCCCACAGTATGGTACCAAAGACCTCCACTGGGCCCTGCAGCCTGCACACGGTGCAGTTTGATTTTGAAGCAGTCGGAAGCCTACAGAAGAAAAGCACGCAAGATGAAATCTGGTGTCAGAGCGCCACCTGCTGTTATATATATATATATATGGTGAAAAATAATAGTAAGACAAAATTATAGGGTACGTTTCCTGTCCCTAATTACTGCACTTCATGATGTCTCCTGCGTGTTCCACAACAGTTGAATTTATCTGCATCTCCAGAGAAAGCAGCAGAAGTCCGGTAAGATGTCTGGCCGTCGCTGGCACAGCTCTCAAAGGGCTCAGACGGAATGGGGAGAGCTCCAAAACCCTTCTAAAGAGCTATATTCTTGGCAGGCAGAAGACCACAGAAACTTAGGAAAAACCATATCAACTGTTGTTTTTAAAATTCATATTGATATATATCTATATCATCTTGACTCGTTTTTTCTCTGTGGGTTGCAATGACTTCTATTGGAATACCATAAAAATAGATATTAGTGTCCATTAACCTTTTAATTGTTATAGTTTTTATAATGTATTTAAGTTTTATATATTTATATACAAGCCGTTAAGCCCGTTAAAACGGGCTACATTACATTTTTTTTTCAGTCCATTTTCTAACACAGCACCCTTCTACACTTTTTCTCCCTCTCTCCCCTTTCCCCTCGTTCACTCCTCCCCTTTCCTCCACTCAGTCTTACTCACCCTCTGTCTCCCACTGCCTTCTTCCCCTCACTCTCACCTCCCTCCCCTTCCCTCAGGCACTCCCACCTCTCTCCCCTTCCCTCAGTCACTCCCCACCCTCTCTCAATCCCATCCCCTCCCCCTCAGCCCTCCTCCACTCCCTTTTCTCTGCTCCACAACTTCTTACCCTTCCACTTACTCACATCCCTGTCTCTCACCTCTCCCTCTCCTCTCCCTCACCCCCACCCCCTACCTCCCACACACTCACCCACTCCTCCCTCCCTCTCACTCAGTCCCTCCCTCCCTCTCTCTCTCTCCTCCCTCCCTCTCTCTCCTCCCTCCCTCGCTACTGGCCGCCGCTGCCGCCCGACGCCGCCACTGCCATGTTTTTTTTTTCTCACGCTGGCTAAGACCGACGTGCTCGCCCGCACATGCGCAGTAGAGCTGCTCTCTACTGCACATTTGCGGCACGTCGGTCAACCTTCATTTATTAGGTTGATATATGATAATTTTATTTTGGTTTATGTTATGTGATCCACCTTGGGCATTCGCTTTTGGAATGGTGAAAAGAAGAGGAAACGAATAAGCAAATAAAAATACTCGCGCCTCATGCCACCGACTTTTGGAGCAGGCATGGATATCGGTGTTTTCAGAGGTCGCTTTTATGGGCCAGGCCAGTGGTTCCGTGGCAAGCGCTGCGCACTTCTGTTTTGAAAGGCCCCTGATTTGATTCTCACCCCAGAGCGGCTGGGGCCGGGGGTTGCTGCCGAGGCAGTGTTCCCTGCTCCTGGGGGTGAGGGGTGGCGGTGAGTTCATCATTAAGGGTAACACCTGGCGGCTGGATTGAAAGCTGCAGAGCTCTGGAAGGATCCTGGGTGCAGGGCTGCCGGCCTCAGGGCCATTATGGGAGAGACTGGCCTAGGCATCGTGGGAGAGCAGGTCCTTGTAAAATGGGGAAATCCCCGGGTGGGTTGTGAACGAAGCATTAGTTCTGATTGAGCTGGAACAAGTAAAAAGGGGAAAGCAGGAACCCAGAGGGCCATAAAGAAATAATTCAGTTGTATGTTTAATATTTAAAAATTAGTTTCCTTTCAAGGCAAATAATAATAAGAGCTCAGGCCAGTGCAGCTTATAAGCAAAACGCGACAAAGCGGGGAAGTGCCACTCACCTGGGAGATTTATATCAAATAAGTCATTTCATGTCAAAACTGCACATGCAGGGAATCCATCATGCAAGCTTTAAACTTTGGGGCTTTTTGCATTTAAGAAACAAAAGCTAATTTTAAAAACAAAGCCTATAATTGAATTTCATATGTCAGACCAGGTAACAATCCTCTTCTGGCTTTAAGGAGAGGGAGCAGGGTGGGGAGAGCAGAGAAGCAGCGCCTTTGCAAGGAAAGGCCGGTGCTAAAGCATCCTGGAGCTCATCGTTGGAGGGCACGGAGAACTGTGACGTCGTGGAGACCTGAATAAAAAAAAGATAGCGAAAGAAACAAAGCTAGGATGTGGTCAGGTCAGAGGTCAGTAATTAGGAGAGCTACTCAGAACAGTGAGACATCCAGCTGAGCCCAGTCAAACTCCGTTCAGCTCCCAGCGGTTCCCAAAGGCGATGGTAGCAATGAGGCCCTTGTCTGGGGATTTCCTGTCGCTGGAATAGGATCAGCGGATAAACCCCTGCACTCTAGGAGAAAGGAGGGAGGTGGCTAGTGGTTTGGGCCCTGGGCTACATCAGCAGTGGGAAGTCATTCTGCTACATAACCTCAAGTCTTGCCGCTCCCACTCACAAGTTATATTAATGCTGTTGGTAATAATACTGAAAGAAACAGCAGGCACTGGTAAATGGGGACCTGTTGGCCCACCAGTCTGCCCAGTTGCTCCTGCCTTCTGTGTGGCACAGAACTTAACTCAATCTTTGGTCATCTCCCCCCTTTAACCTTGCCACTGCCCTCTGATATGGCAAAGCGTGCTGAATCCTGTCATCGTTTGGGTTACATGATTAATGAATCTCTGTCTTTACATCACCATTATTACTGTGCATTTACTCTTCTAGGTGGTGATTGAATTTATCTCATGCATATTTATTCATTATGGATATCCTGAAAACCCGACTAGCTGGGGGTCCTCCAGTGCAGGCTTGGGAACCACTGCTCTAAAGTACATTTTGAGTTCCTTAAGGATCTCTGTGTAGGGCTTATGTGTTGCAGGCCACATACCAGTTTGGAAGGAATATTCTGAACTGCTTCTAATCTCCCAAGGTCTTTTCAACAGACCAGAGCATTCAAGATGGGGTGTGTGACCAGTAACCCATAGAAGAGCAACATGACCCCCTATTTCTTCCTTATACACAGTACAAACACACGAGCACACTGTTAGTTTCCTTTGCCACATTAACATATTCTCTGGCAACCATCTGGTCATTCAGATTTTTTACTGTGTAGGTTCCTTTTTTTTTAGTAGCTGCCAGTTTTTGCCCATATAATTGATAAGTGGTTAATGAGGTTTTATGTTCCAAATGCATGATTATATATTTTTTGAAATTGAAATACAGTTTCCAAACCCTTGGCAATTAGTCCAGTTTTTTTTCCAAGTCTTTCAAGTATTTTTATTTTTTCATTTTGCTTTGTTTTACAACCATTCTGAGTCTACTCTGTGACAGATTTTTGTATCACCTGCAGAGAAGCATATATTTCTTTCAAGTCCTCCTGCAATAACATTGCTCCTTCTCCAGACTTGCAGGCATGTTTTCTTTAATCCAGACATTAGACATGCTCTGCCCGCTCAGCAATGATTGTAGCATGATAACCTGAAACCCTAGTAGTATCATCATGTTGTGATAAGTCCTAAACAGGAGCCAAAGATAATTTCTTACCCTTTTTTTTTTTGGCTAAAATCAGATCGCATCTTGGCCTTTTGGCTAAGATCCAAGTGTATGGTCTGAGTTATGAACTGAAGCCTTTTTTTTCCTTGGGTTTTTGACTGAGATTGAAAACTTGCATTATAGGGGTGTTGATGCCCTACCACTCAACTACACTGAGGACATGATTATGTTACAATCTGTGTGATCTATTGTATTGTAAACTGCCTTGAGCAGTTTTTATAGTGGTATAAAATCAGAATAAATTTAAAAAATACAACCGTTGCCAAAGCATGATGATTAAACTTCCTTTACAAAAAATAACATTTCTGTAGCATGAAAACTGTGAAACAAGATAGAGTTTTGTGTGTAGTGGCTGGGAACACTGCCGAGGAATTATTATCAATCTCTTTTCTTCTTATGTACTCATGGGCTGCAGAAAGTTTCTTTGGCACAGTTCACTTCATGACACATCATGTTTTAGTTTGCTACAGTGAAAGTAAAGAATCAGGACAATCAGCCCAGCGCACAGCCTTACGCACAGTTGGATGCACTAAAATAACTCCCGATGCAATAATGGGATTAGTGCATCCACAACACTCATCCAAACAAACACCTAGCTAATAGCGTTCAGTCATGTAAATTACATGTAGATGAGGCTATTAGCTATTACCCTGCGCTGCAAGGAGGCACGACTCCTACTACTGCCAGAAATTTAAGGCCTGCTCAGAGGCAGGAGTTAAACTTCAGGTGGCTGTGGCCTGACCAAAGCTCTGCCACCCCCAAGGATTTGCCTGATGGGCCAAGCGGTCGCGGGTCAGACCTGAGGATCCTGTACCTGAAATGGTGGATTCTGTGGTCCATTCAGTAACACAGTCCTTGCTAGACTCCAATTCCCCTGTCCGGGCCAGGAACGCCTGCCGGAGACCCTCCCTCGGCAGGGCTGTTTCCGATTGGTCCTTTTCTCTGACACTTGTCAGTGCAAAAGACCAATCCCCTTTCAGGACACCATTCTGAAAGGGGATTGGTCTTTTCACTGACATGTGACAGCCTATATGTTCAAAACAAGATCCCCATTCTGTGCATCTCAAAGGTGAAACTTTTCTCTTATTAAAAAAAAAAAAAAAGCAACAAACTAAACATCAGAGTTTACTGCAGCAAACCAGGATGCACACACTTGGAAGGCAGGAATATTTTTTTAAGACTGCTATCTACCATCAGCCTGCTAGTGACACATCCTGCTGCATGAATTGGAGCTCTAAGGGACTGTGAGCATATCTCAGTCTGGATGTGATGGGAAAGTAAGTAGGGAAGAGGCATGAGAAATGATCTCCTATTAGCTCAGCTAGGGAAGCAGGCCTTGGCATAGTTTTTGGTTTGCCAACAGGAGGAAACAAATTCAGGTCCCAAGATGCAGCTGAGTGCTGCAGTGAATGTCAAGCCCTCACTTATGGATATAGTGCTGTAGTGAATGTGCGGCCTTTATTTATGAATGTAGTATTGCAATGAGTGTGGAGCCCTCACTTACTGACATAGTGCTACAGTGAGTGTAGAGATCTTATTTATGAATGTAGTGCTTCATTGCACAGATTATAGTGCTACAGTGAGTATGCACATAGTGCTATAGTGAGTGTGTAGCCCGCACTTATGGATTTAGTGCTGCAGTGAGTGTGCAGGCCTCACTTATGGACAAAGTGCTATAATGAGTGTGAAACCTTCACTTACGGGTATAACGCTATAATAAGTGTGGAGCCCTCACTTATGGTTGTAGTGCTGTATTGAGTGTGGAGCCCTTACGGACATAGTGCTACAGTAAGTGTGGAGCCCACACTTATGGGTTGAATGGTGCTGTGCATGTGCGGCCCTTATTTATGGACATAGTGCTACAGTAAGTGTGGAGCCCACACTTATGGGTTGTAATGGTGCTGTGCATGTGCAGCCCTTATTTATAGACATAGTGCTACAATGAGTGTGGAAGCCTCACAGATGCAGAGCTCAATTCTGAATATCCAGACTACTGATGCTGCGATATTTTGTAATGTGATATTAAACCCTTTTTGATGGAACAGCTTCCCACCTGGCCATCTTCTGTTCAAGAGAGCCCTTCACCAGTGGAAATTAAAGACATACCTACTTTTATTGACTTTTTTCCAAGGGCCTGATGTACTAAAAGATATTTCCCATTTTATGACTGTGAGGAAAATGCTTAGTGCATTGGCCCCTAAGTGCCTAATTCAATTTCCCATTCCTCTGTTCACCTCCATTAAACATTATACTATGTACTGTGGTATTTGTGCTATTGTAAGGTGCTGTATGAATGATGCAAAATAAATAAGATAACATCTTTTTCTAGATGAGAACAAATGGTACTTTGCCATGGCAATTGGGTTGTTGCAAACATGCCTCACTTCTCCGGGATTTTACTGGCTCTTATTTCCAGTGAGCTGCTTACTCTGGACACGACTGAAACAGTTTCAATGAATATCCTAGCCCCTTGCTCCCGCCTCTGTCTCCCTTGCTCATGAACGGAGACAGAGGCCAGCAGGTGACAGTCCTCAGTAGGTTTTGGATCCTTTCTGACGTCACAGTCTGGGGACAGGAGGTTAACCATCGCGTTGTACAGCAGGAGCCTGCTGGCAGATGGCAGTGCCCGTTGAGCAGCTTTGGCTTTGTCGCTCCCCTCTGCGATTACGTTCCACGTTCCTAACCTACGGCCGTATGGGAAGGACTACCCCGGCGATCAGGAAAAAGAAAAGGACCAGGACACGATTTCCTACAGCAGGCTGGCAAACACCTTCCAGTGCAGAGCATCTTGCGGGCTTCATCCTGAAAAGGATGAGGCTGCCGCAGTCAAGGACGGAGGGCTCTCGGCAGTGATGGGGGAGGCTCCGGGAGACCTGGTGCGACAGGGAGACTCAAGATACAGGCCGCAGACCTGCCCTCCCCCACAGCTAACCAACTACCCAGACCTACCTCCTCGACAGGCCCTGGCTGGCACATCCACCCCAGGACCTAATCGACCGGGCACTACACACAGATCGACACCCGGACCTACCTACCTCTACTCTGGCTCCACCGCCCTCTACAGCAGACCAACCAACGCCACAAGCCACCCCGTACTCCCAGGAAAGGACCATCGGCCCCTCCCCAGACCCTGCCCACCAACGCACCCAAGACGGCGAACCGGATCTGGATCGGACTTCCTAAGGCCCTACAAAAGAAAAAAGCAGAACGCCTCTAGCATCTCGCGCCTAAGGAGCGCTACAAAGGAGCCTCCCTCTCTATACACCCCCTCGTAACGCCACTGAAATACGCCACTCCCCACCCACCTCCCTCCCACAAAATGGATACAGGACACTCACACCCCACTCAAGGATTCTACCCTACCCACAAACACCGCCCATACAATACACCAACAGGAAACAGACACAGAAGACTACTCCAGATTCCCCTATTCTATGCCCTCACATGTCCGCCCTATCAGTTCTCACCCTCTTATTACTGAATGCACAATCCATTACAAAGAAAATCCCCATCATAAATGACCTCCTTTTTGATCTAAAGCCGGAACTACTATGTATCACAGAATCTTGGCTCAAAGACACAGACTCTCCTCTCATTAATCAACTTCCAACAAACAATTACAACATCTTCTCCATACAAAGACACACAAAAAAAGGAGGCGGCCTACTGTTCCTAGCAGCCAAAAAACTTAAATTCAGCATGCTCCCTATCAACTCCCTACTACCCATCGAAGTCAGTTTCTTCAAGTCCAAAACCCTCGAAATCCTGCTGATCTATGCCCCCCCAGGCACTCTCAACAAAGACCCTTGCCCTCTCATCGAAACAATCGCTTCTAATATCAACGCCAACCACCCCACCATCATCCTAGGAGACTTCAACCTCCACTTTGACAAGTCTCCCCTCTCCTCTTCAGGCGAGCTTCTCCTCAACTCACTATCTGCCATGGGCTTCATACAAATAATAAACTCCCCCATGCAAAAATCAGGCCACATCCTTGACCTGATTTTCATTAACAACAAAATAACACTCAACTCCCCTCTCAACACCTCGCCTGTCCCCTGGTCAGACCACATGATAATAAAAACCAAACTCCAAGTGGACTACACCCACATCCACACCCCAAAAGACAAAAAACGGATAGTCTTCACCAAACCTTGCTTCAGTGAAACCCTAGAAAATACCTTACCCGACGCCCTAAAACAACTAGACACCACTAATACCGTCAATGCAGTGAACTCATGGACCACAATCAACATGGAGACAGCGAAAAAGATCTGCCCAACCATCGAAAAAGATATCAGAACCACAACAAAACACAAATCACCCTGGTATAACCAGGAACTAAAAAACATGAAACGCCGACTAAGACAAGCAGAAAAAGCCTGGCGAAGCAACCCCACAAGCCAACTACATGACCGATACAGAACTCTCCTATACATATATACAAGTGACATTAACGAAGCCAAACGGAACTTCTACTCCCAAAGAATTCACAACTACCAATACAACCCTAGAGTCCTGTTCGAGTATATAACTCAGCTGACGCGACCCATCAACAATCCTTCACAAAAAGAAGCTTCATCAACAATATCCAGCCACAGCTTCGCCCAGTACCTAATAGAAAAAACAGCCAAACTTAATCCAAAAGACCCACCAATCAACCCTGAACACAACACACAAACATCCCTTACAGCAACAGCATGGTCACAATTTGAGACCATAGCCTCTACTGAAGTGGAAAACATCATTCGAAAAATCAACCCAGCAGCACACCCGCTGGACCCCATCCCAACAAAAACACTCAAGCTAATTCCGAACTGCCTAGCAAAACCCATCGCTGACATCACCAATCTCTCCCTCGAACAAGGAGTACTCCCGAATTCCCTGAAATGTGCCGTTGTCAAACCTATTCTAAAAAAACCTCAACTCGACCCGACAATCCCATCCAACTATTGACCCATCTCGAACCTACCGTTCTTAGCCAAATCATCGAGAAAACGGTAAACCACCAACTCTCAGAATTCCTGGAAACCCACAACATACTGGCCCCCGCCCAACACGGCTTTAAAAAATTCCACAGCACCGAATCACTACTACTCACCCTCACAGACACTATACTACGTGGATTCGACAAAGGCACATCCTTCCTCCTAATCCTACTAGACATCTCCGCCGCATTTGATACCGTCAGCCATAAGATTCTAATTCACAGACTAAAAGAAATAGGCATCACCGGCACCATTCTCCAATGGTTCCAATCATTCCTTACCAACAGAACTTTTAAAGTAGCCCAAGGAAATACAACATCAGAAAGAATCCTCCTCCCACAGGGAGTCCCACAAGGCTCATCCCTATCCCCTACCCTCTTCAACGTCTATATGCTACCACTATGCAAATACCTAGACAAAGGCTCACCTTCTTTCTTTACGCCAATGACGTCCAGATCCTGCTCCCCATCAAAGACAACGTCAGCAATACCCTAAACCGATGGGAAATATACCGGACAGACATAACCTCCATCCTCTCTGAAATGGCACTAAAGCTCAACCAGAGCAAGACGGAAATTCTTCACCTCTCCAGAAAAGCCTCAATACCCATCGCTGACCACACAACTCTATCCAATTATAACATGCTCCCGACGGTTAGAGACCTCGGAGTCACCCTGGACCAGGAACTGAACTTCAAACAGCATATCAAGACACTGATAAAAGAAGGATTCTACAAACTCCAGATCCTGAAGAAACTCCAACCTCTACTTCATCCCCCAGACTACCGGACGGTAGTGCAATCCCTCCTATTCGCCAAAATAGACTATTGCAACACCCTCCTGACTGGCCTTCCCGCATCCACCCTCAAGCCCCTCCAGCTCCTACAAAATGCTGCTGCACGGTCACTAACGAATAAGAGAAAAACAGATCACATCACACCCGCACTCAAACAACTCCACTGGCTGCCCATCCCGTTCAGATCCCAATACAAAACACTCATGCTCATACACAATTCTATCCACAATGACAAAGCCAGCTGGTTACAAGGACCTCTGACCCCCTGCAACCCCACTAGAAATCTCCGCTCAACCAACACAGGCCTTCTCCCCATTCCTCCTGCCAAAGAAGTACATAGAGTGTCCACCAGAGAACGCGCTGCATCCGTAGCAGGCCCTCACCTCTGGAACAACCTTCCAATCGCTCTCAGAACTGACCCATCTACACCCACCTTCCGAAAGAACCTCAAGACCTGGCTCTTCCGGAAAGCCTTCAGACAAGTCAATTAACCCCGCCAACCCCTACTCCCATCTTTCAACATTTCCCCCCATCCCCCCCCCCCGCCTCCCAGCCCCATTTCCCAACCCTGCCACTGTACATAGTTAATTTATCTTTTAATATATTCTGTAAAAAGTTATGCTATTAAGCACGTTATATTGTATTACTATCTTGTTGTAAAACAGTTATATGTACGCAACCAGTTACTCAAGCGGTTATACTGTATTATGTCATAAAAGGCTCGCCTTAGACATCTTGTTATATGTAAACCAATGTGATATGTCAAATCAAATGTCAGTATAGAAAAATAAATAAATAAATAAATAAATAAAACTATGATTTCCTGCGTATAAAGATAGAATTATAGTTGATACCTTATTATTGGACTAAATAGATGTGTGATGAGCTTTCAAGGACTCATCAGGTTAAAGAAAGTGTAAAAGAATAACAATTAGAGCTCCCTGATAACGTGGAAGGCCCATGTCCTTGCCTCGGACAGATGTGTATTTGAGGTCTTAGGCTGGTTAAGAGCACTGAAGCTTTTACAGATTTCCGCTGCGAGTATGGTTTGCATGACCACATCACCCCTGTGAGGATATCATTGCATTGGCTACCTGTCCAGCAGCGGAGTTTATACAAGATTGCAGTTTGGGTTTTTAATCTACTAAGACTTGACTCATTTCCCTGGGCTAATGGCCCTTCTGAGAATTTATGTTCCCCACCAGGTCTCTACATTCTGCTCATAGGGGTCTTCTTGATGTGCCCTCGTGCAAAATGGCCCATCTAGATGTGACTCACGAAAGGGCTTTCTCAGTGGCAGCACCAGAATTCTGGAATTCTTTCCCTGTTGAGCTGAGGCTCACTACATTTATTTATTTATTTATTTATTTATTTATTGTGTTTTGTATACCTTCATTCGGTTTCGCCATCAGAACGGTTTGCAGTTATTGGGAAATGTGTTAGATAAACATCATTACAACGTGTTGCCATCAAATTGGTTTACAGTTTCGGGATTTGTGAGTTAGTTGATATAACTTGTACTAATAAACATAGGGTGGGGTTACTAGATAAGGTAATTGGGTAGGTTTGTAACTGGGATAAGATATACAGGTAGGTTAGTAAAATAGGCTTTCCAGGTTCAAGGTATAGTTAAGATGTGGTTAAATATGCTTTTGAGGTTAGTTAAAATAAATGTCTTAGAGTTTCGAGTGGTTGTAATATGTTGTTGTTCATGGGATGGAAGGATGTTTCTTGATGTTGGGTTGCATAGGTGTCTGGCAGGCGGTTGATGGTGTGAGTTTGAGTACATGCCCTGAGCAGTTTAAATCTGGCCCATGGGTAATCCGCAGAATTGTTTAAGGCAGGCTTTTTACATTATTCTCTATGTTAGTTTTGTTTTATTGTGATTTTAACTAAGTTTTTAGCATTTCATTTTTATCTTGTCTGTGATGTATTCTACTTTGTTTTATTGTTTTATGTTTTATTATGGATGTCTTTTATACATTGTCTAGGGCCTTGAGCATCAGGCGATACCTACATTTTTAATAAACCTAGGGACGGAGTAGGTGATAACCAGGAGGCAATCGTACAGGACTGGGAAAAGTCATAAATATCACAGTATCAATTCTGTGTCTCCCCACCCTGCAGCTTCTTAACAACAAAAATGAAAGAGAAGGTCTGAGTGTGTCCAGACTGCATTTGCACGTGCACACAGCTTGTGACCCCTGTGCACACGGCAAACATAGCGTGCACAGGAAATCCCGATACTGTTTGCATTGTACTAGCTCGTGGCACACAAATTTGAACTTGGCTTCGAAAAAGCTGCACCAAAGAAAATGGTGGCTCTCACAGCCTTTCAAAAATTGGAGAGAACACCGGACCAGGAGAAGGAGGCCAAGAAGTGGCACTAACAATGTGACTCAAAGGAGGCACCCTCCCCAACCCATAGGCCACTCGTGGTTCACAGAGCTGCCTGGGCATGGCAACAGAAAGGGAAATAAATACCCCGAAGATCTGGAACTGGATGAGAAAAATAAAATACACAAAGGTTTTACAGTACATCCAACCTCTGACCCGGTTCCTGTTCGATACCTAAACACGAGGTCTTCAGCTACAGCAAGGGGGCAAAGTTTTGAGCAAATACTTATAGCACAGAAATGAGAAGTTTCCTTCAGCCTGGGCCCTATCGCAGAGCTTGAGAAGCTAAGGCCATCAGTCATCCGTTAAGCGGATTCTAGCACAATGCTCTCCTTTTAGTGGCAGCACTTTGACGTTTTATTACAGTATTGCACCATATTTATTCCTTAATTCATAAGCCTCATTCCCCTTGCGCACTGTAAGTGATTAACTATTAATAAGGGTATTACAGAGTTAACAATACAAGCGTGTATAATTCATGAGGCGTGGGACTGGTGCGCGAGGCACCATGTTTGACTAGAGTTCTATGCTGGGGTGAATTGATGGATTGCATTGTACAGATACCTTTTCTTGGCACTCCAAAAAAAAATAAAACGAAATCAGGGGCACAGTGCCTAGGCCGAGTTCTTTGTGGATCAGGTGGTGGTGGTTGGGAGGGGGGGAGTTCCATAGGTCAGGCCCTTTGCACTGCTCTGCTGGGGGAGGGGAGAGGGTTCATGGGATCTCATCTTATTTTATGACTGCAGTTGAGTGTCTCCCTGAGTCCAGCCTTGCTCACGGCCGGGCCGGTGCACAGCCGTGTGTGGGATACCGGGTTCCAGGGCAGGGTCTGAACGGAGATGAGGTCTTGCACCTGACCTACTGCGAGATGCGGCACACCAGGCCTGAGGGGCATTAGCAAAGACCAATGGCGCTCGAACCTTAGAGATTGTGAGAGACATAGGCTCAGCTGTGCATGCAAGTCTGAGGATCTTTCTCTTCACCCTTATGGTCTCCTTTTCCCCTCCAGAGGTTACTTAGGACAGGCAGCATATACTGGTATATACGATTTTATTATTTTTTTTAAAAGGTCGAGTTCTCGCTATCATTTCTCCCCTCCACCTACATATTCTGTGACCTTAGTGTGACGAAAGAAAACATCCGTGCATCCAGGTCACTGTTTGTCATGGGCCCTTCATGTGACCAGACAGCAAACATTGATTGGTTTAATGGTAATTAATCAGAAGATAGAAACCTGCAGAAAGCAGGCCAGTGTTAGAAACAAAAAAGCTTTTCAGCACATGGATCCCCTGCCTGGCAATCACAAGTTTTAAGAGGAGATGAAAGGAACAAATAAAAGTAATGAAATAACACAACAGAAGTAAACCTGACTCGCTCAACCAGTCTCTCCCTCCCCTGTCCCCTGTCCTTCCCTGCCGTTTCCCATACAGCCTAGGACCACCTCTCCTTTCTCTGCTGAGCAGAGCAGACTTGGTACATGCACTGCAGCAAGAGACTCCGTTTTCCGCAGGGTCATCTTCAGCCCTCCCCTCTGACTGAACTCATCCTCGGGCAGCTACTCTTCGGGTCACCCTTCCGTCAGGCGCCCTTTGGGATCCTGATGTTCCTGGAGACCTGGCACCTGCTCCTGTGGCGTGAGGAGCAGGTGCCTCCTCTGCACCATCAGTTCCCAGCTGTGCCCATAACACACTGTACAGAAACCTACATAAAATATCCATATCCCTACTGCACGGGTCAACAGGCTGCTATCTGTTTGCCACTTTTTATTGTTCCTGTTCCCTCTGCAACAGGTCATCCAAGGACAGTGAGAAAGGTCTTGGGGGTATCTTCCAGATTCTGATCTCTGTACCCTTTCTGATCCAGACGGGTAGCCCAGGAACGAAAGGGCAACGTTCAGCTGAAGGACTTCAAAATCGCAACCCCAGTCTATTGGCATTTCTGTTTTTTTTTTTTTCAGTATGAAAGAACTGCCAGAGCCATCAGTAGCTTTCCCTAGTAATACTCCTCTGCACACAGACACACAAAGTCACAGGGGACTCTACAGTCATTTAAAACCATTTACTAAGCCCTCTCATTGATTAAAATCAAGCCATAAGACATTTTTAGAAAAGTACTACAGAATTACCAATCTCCTTTCTTTTGCAGGGATAACTTTGATGATTTGGGTAAAACCGAGATCTTTTTTCACTTTTCCCCTTCTATATATTCTCTTTTTTCCACCTGGGACATCAAGATATTTTTATCATAAGAACCTTCAAACACCAACAGGAATATTTATGGCCAGAAAATGATCAACTGTTCTTACAAATCTACAGGAAAATTTAAATTATTTTTCCTTAAACCTTTTTCTCCCAATTTAGACATCAGTTCATATGTAAAATATTCACCATATTCTGAAATCATTAAACTATACCTTCAAATGCAAGTCACTAAAGAAAGACTTTGCAGGTGGCTGTGCAGAAATGTTGCTTTAAGAAACGGTCTTTATGAGCCATTGCTTGCACCTGTTGCGTTTGGCGGACCATTATCACCAGGCTGGGCCTGCCCTCTCTGCCTCCTGACACCGCACCGGCCTTCTGGGACATAGCTGCCTGCCGTGCCTGCCTCCAGGCTCCTGTCCGCTACCTAGTCTTGGGCCCCTCCAAGAAGCACGGCAGAAGGACACACCGCGACTGTTCTCTTCGCAGCAGCTGCCCTACAAAGGGTTGAGATGGAGAACCCTCCAGTGACTCAGCAATAGATTGTCCCACTTTGAAAAGTGCTTTGTCACCATATTCCTGTTCCTGACTCTTGCTCCTGGTTTCTGGTTCCTTTTCCCGTTGTGTGTTCCTGAGTTCCTGTCTCTTGTTCCTGTTCCTGTTTGGCAGTCTGGTTCATCTTGAGTTCTTGTCTTCATGGTCAGTCTTCCTTGTCTGTCTTCAGTGTCTCCTGCTACAGTGGTCCCCGTCCTCCTCTTCACTCTCCATCCCTTGGATTGGACTTCTGGCTTTTCCTTAGGCTGCTTTGACTTGGATTGGATTTTGGCTTGCCCCTCGGACTGGACCATGATGATGATTGACCTCTGCCTGCCTTTGACCAATGCCTTTTCACCATCTCTGATTGAACTCCACCTGCCTCGACCACTGCCTGGACCTCGACACTCTTTGAACTCTGCCTGCCTCTGACCACAACCTGAACTTGACCATGTCTGCCTGCTTCCTGCCCTGATCGCGGCTTGCCCTGACTTCACGTCTTTCTCTATGCTGGTCTGCAACATTTCCATCGTGCTGGATTATCACCTTCACCTTCACCTTCACCTGCACCTAAGACCAGCCGGCCCCAGCACCTGAGGGTTCAACCTAAAGGGCTGGTACTGGCGAAGCTCCAGCTGGGTCTCTGCTCCACCCACTGACGGTGAGGACCTTTAGGGCTCCTTCCTCAGATTGTGCCAACTCCGCCTTGGTCCAAGGATCCATATCCGCAACAGATTGCCAAGGCTGTGGATCCAGCGGATGCCTCAGGCCTTCAGGCCATCCCGGGTTTAGCACAGAAGATCTAGCAGCAGCAGTTTCTTGAGCTCCTAGCGAGCTCCATGGATCAACTCAGCGCCCACCTGTATGCAGCAGCAGTGTCAGCCACCTCCTCGCCGCCTGCTGCAATTGCAGCCCCCCAGCTGTACCTACTCCTTCCATGATTTGGCTACTGGCGCCACCTCGGTGTGCTGGGGGACCCAAAACAGTGCCGAGGGTTCTTGAACCAATGTTTCATGCAGTTTTCTCTCCAGCTGGCACTGTTCCCCAATGACTCTGTCAAGACAACCTTTGTGCTCTCCCTGCTGGATGGTAAGGCTTTGACCTGGGCCTCCCCATTTTGGGAATGAGCAGATCCTCTTCTCCAGGAACTTCAGCAATTTGTCAAGGCCTTCAAGCTAGACTTCAACGAACCCAGCCAGCTGGCCAAGGTGGGCTCAGATCTTCTGCACCTTTGCCAGGGTTCCCAAACACTGATGGATTATGCTATAGAATTTTGGACCATGGCTACAAAGCTAAACTGGGGAGAGGACAGCCTCCGTAGTATATTCAAGGAAGGGTTGTCTTCATGGGTCAAGGATGAGTTGGCCACCCACGAGCTTCCAGAATCCCTGGATGGTCTTATTGATTTAGCCAGGAGAATCAACTGTCGCCTCCAGCAATGGGCCTGGGAGCTCCACGCAGACCCATCGTGCTAGCTCCTCAATTTCAGCAACCTCTTTCTCCCGTTCCAATGGCAGCTCCAGTGCAAGCACACCTGAAGTAATCAATGCAGCTCAGACAGAGACACCTTACCCCTGAAGAAAGGCTCTGTTGATGTCACCTGGGGTTATGCTTCTACTGCACTGGGACTGGGCACCTTCTGCTGCACTGTCCACTGAAGCTGGGAAACTAACCAGCCTAGGATATAGTAGGGAGATGATCCTAGGCTTCATGACTCCTGCTCCTCAACTGACACTCCCGGTGACTATCGCTATGAATAACCAAGAATTTCCTACCCAGGCCTTGGTAGACTATGGCGCCGGGGGGGGGGGGGGGATTTCATAATGAAAGCCCTTGTCGACCACTTGCAGCTTCCCATGGTTACCAGAAAGATACCCCTAGTCATCTCCTCGATTCACTGGGATCTGCTCCCTGCCTGGATCACCCTAGCTATGGCACCCTTGTACCTACACATCGGCTTGCTACATGTAGAGAGCATAGTCTTTCATATCATTGAAAAAGTGGTACATCCCATTGTGCTGGGCTTACCCTGGTTACAACTCCATTCTCCACACTTTGACTGGGTTTCATTACAGTTGACCAGCTGGGGCTCTCATTGCTACAACTCATGCCTGCAACGTGTTGAACCACCACCTTGCTTGCCTTTGGCAACAACCCTGGTAGGGCTGCCTCCACAGTACACAGATTACACTGACATGTTCTCCAAGAAGAGGCTGAGACTCTGTCTTCCCATATGATATATGACTGTGCCATCAATCTGTTACCCAACACCAAACTGCCTCATGGGAGAGTATATCCTTTACCCGCCCCAGAGACTAAAGCGATGTTTGAATACATCATTGACCAGGGTTTCATCAGGCCCTCCACATCCTCCACCAGGGCAAGTTTCTTCTTCATCTCGAAAAAGGATGCCTCATTACGTCCATGCATTAGTTATAGAGGGTTGAATACAATAACAAAAAAGGACTGGTACCCTTTACTACTCATTTCTGAGTTCTTTGACTGTTTCCAGAGATCTAGAGTATTTACAAAGCAAGATCTTTGCAGGATCTACAATCTAATTCAGATCAAATACAGAGATGAATGGAAGATGGCATTCAATACTCAAGAAGGGCACTATGAGTTTCTAGTAATGCCCTTTTGGTTATGTAATGCTCCTGCCATATTTCAGAAAATGATGACTGAATCTTCAGAGACCTCCTCTATGTCTGTGTCATCATGTACCTCAATGATATTCTCATCTTCTCTAAGGATCTCAACTCCCACTGCCAGGATGTTCGCCTAGTCATCCAGAGACTATGAGAAACTGAATGCTAAGTTGGAGAAATGCCTTTTCGAGAAAGAGAGACTGTCTTTCCTAGAATACATCATATCTAGCAAGGACTTCCATACAGATCCAGGTATGGTCACGTGCATCCAAGACTGGCTGCAGCGCTCCAGTCTTCGCACCATGCAGAGATTCCTAGGCTTTGCCACTATTACTGGCATTTCAATCCTAACTTTTCCTGGATTGCAGCTCCATTCACAGCACTCACTCAAAAAAGGAGCCAACACCAAAGCCTGACCTTCAGAAGCAATCATTGCCTTCCAAGGATTGAATGATGCATTCCTTCAAAAGCCTTGCCTCCACCACCCTGACGCCACGTGTCCCTTTATCCTCAAAGTCAATGCTTCCTTGTTTGGGATAGGAATAGTACTGAGTCAGCACTCCGATATAGGAGTCCTTCATCCATGCTCCTTCTTCTCACGAAAATTCTCATCCACAGAACACAAATATGAGGTCGAAGAAAGAGAACTGCTGGCCATTAAGCTTGCGCTTAAGGAATGGCACCATTGGAAGGTGCTCAATATTGCACCTTCAAAGACTTCAAAGACTTTGCTTCTTTCTCCTTGCTGGCCTGCAACATCTTCATCGCGATGCATCATTACCTTCACAGAGGCTCACACATAAGACCAGCCAGCCCCAGCACCTGAGAGCTCAACCTAATGGGTACATGGGCTGGTATTGGCGAAGCTCCAGTTGGGCCTCTGCTCCAGCCAACTCCGCCTACAGAGGTTGGGGCCCTGCAGATTGCACCACCTCCACCTTGGTCCAAAGTTCCACATCCGCAACAGCGCACTGAATGAAGCATCCCAAGATGAATGAATGAGTGAATGATTTCATTCATTCAATCCTCGTTGTGCCTCAAATGGCACATAAGGATTCCACAAAAGACTGTCACTGCTGTCCACCTCTGGGTTTTCCACATAAGAACATGCCATACTGGGTCAGACCAAGGGTCCATCAAGCCCAGCATCCTGTTTCCATTCCAACAGTGGCCAATCCAGGCCATAAGAACCTGGCAAGTACCCAAAAACTAAGTCTATTCCATGTTACCGTTGCTAGTAATAGCAGTGGCTATTTTCTAAGTCAACTTAATTAATAGCAGGTAATGGACTTCTCCTCCAAGAACTTATCCAAACCTTTTTTAAACATAGCTATACTAACTGCACTAACCACATCCTCTGGCAACAAATTCCAGAGTTTAATTGTGCGTTGAGTAAAAAAGAACTTTCTCTGATTAGTTTTAAATGTGCCACATGCTAACTTCATGGAGTACCCCCTAGTCTTTCTATTATCCGAAAGAGTAAATAACCGATTCACATCTACCCGTTCTAGACCTCTCATGATTTTAAACACCTCTATCATATCCCCCCTCAGCCGTCTCTTCTCCAAGCTGAAAAGTCCTAACTTCTTTAGTCTTTCCTCCTAGGGGAGCTGTTCCATTCCCCTTATCATTTTGGTAGCCCTTCTCTGTACCTTCTCCATCGCAATTATATCTTTTTTGAGATGTGGCGACCAGAATTGTACACAGTATTCAAGGTGCGGTCTCACCATGGAGCGATACAGAGACATTATGACATTTTCCGTTTTATTCACCATTCCTTTCTAATAATTCCCAACATTCTGTTTGCTTTTTTGACTGCCGCAGGACACTGAACCGACGATTTCAATGTGTTATCCACTATGACGCCTAGATCTCTTTCTTGGGTTGTAGCACCTAATATGGAACCTAACATTGTGTAACTATAGCATGGGTTATTTTTCCCTATATGCATCACCTTGCAATTATCCACATTAAATTTCATCTGCCATTTTGATGCCCAATTTTCCAGTCTCACAAGGTCTTCCTGCAATTTATCACAATCTGCTTGTGATTTAACTACTCTGAACAATTTTGTATCATCTGCAAATCTGATTATCTCACTCGTCGTATTTCTTTCCAGATCATTTATAAATATATTGAAAAGTAAGGGTCCCAATACAGATCCCTGAGGCACTCCACTGCCCTCTCCCTTCCACTGAGAAAATTGTCCATTTAATCCTACTCTCTGTTTCCTGTCTTTTAGCCAGTTTGCAATCCACGAAAGGACATCGCCACCTATCCCATGACTTTTTACTTTTCCTAGAAGCCTCTCATAAGGAACTTTGTCAAACGCCTTCTGAAAATCCAAGCATACTACATCTACCGGTTCACCTTTATCCACATGTTTATTAACTCCTTCAAAAAAGTGAAGCAGATTTGTGAGGCAAGACTTGCCTTGGGTGAAGCCATGCTGACTTTGTTCCATTAAACCATGTCTTTCTATATGTTCTGTGATTTTGATGTTTAGAATACTTTCCACTATTTTTCCTGGCACTGAAGTCAGGCTAACCGGTCTGTGGTTCCCGGATCGCCCCTGGAGCCTTTTTTAAATATTGGGGTTACATTAGTTATCCTCCAGTCTTCAGGTACAATGGATGATTTTAACGATAGGTTACAAAATTTTACTAATAGGTCTGAAATTTCATTTTTTAGTTCCTTCAAAAGTCTGGGGTGTATACCATCCGGTCCAGGTGATTTACTACTCTTCAGTTTGTCAATCAGGTCTACCACATCTTCTAGGTTCACCGTGATTTGATTCAGTCCATCTGAATCATTACCTATGAAAACCTTCTCCAGTACTGGTACCTCCCCAACATCCTCTTCAGTAAACACCGAAGCAAAGAAATCATTCAATCTTTCCGCGATGGCCTTATCTTCTCTAAGTGCCCCTTTAACCCCTTGGTCATCTAATGGTCCAACTGACTCCCTCACAGGCTTTCTGCTTAGGATATATTTTAAAAAGTTTTTACTGTGAGTTTTTGCCTCTACGGACAACTTCTTTTCAAATTCTCTTAGCCTGTCTTATCAATGTTTTACATTTAATTGCCAACACTTATGCATTATCCTATTTTCTTCTGTTGGATCCTTCTTCCAAATTTTGAAAGAAGATCTTTTGGCTAAAATAGCTTCTTTCACCTCCCCTTTTAACCATGCAGGCAATAGTTTTGCCTTCTTTCCACCTTTCTTAATGTGTGGAATACATCTGGATTGTGCTTCTAGGATGGTATTTTGTAATAATGTCTACACCTCTTGCACACTTTTTACCTTTGTAGCTGCTCCTTTCAGTTTTTTTCTTAGAATTTTTCTCATTTTATCAAAGTTTCCCTTTTGAAAGTTTAGCACGAGAGCCGTGGATTTGCTTACTGTCCTCCTTTCAGTCATTAATTCAAATTTAATCATATTATGATCACTATTGCCAAATCCTCTCTCACCAAATCCTGTGCTCCACTGAGAATTAGATCTAAAATTCTCCCTCTCTCGTCGGTTCCTGAACCAATTCCTCCCCCAGCAAGTGCTCTTTAAGGAAGCAACCTGTCATGCAGGTATTCCCAAGCCTGAATAAGGAGGAGGGTTGGGCATAGGAGCAGTGGCCCCCATATTGTAAAAAAATCTCCTGCTAGGAAACAAATCTCAAACCAAAGCTACAATTAAAATCAATAGTTTTCAGCTCAAGTCCACAAGGCCCCACACACAGGTCTGTTTTCCAAGATAGGCAAAATAAATATTCATGAAGTATATGTGAACATGTTAGTTTGCATACTTTAGCTACTCTGAAAACCAAACTGGTTTGAAAGCCTCCAGGACTAGATCTGAGAAGCACAGAGTGAAACAAAGACCTTCCTCCCCTTTGCCTCCATGTTCTCCATGTGCTTTTACAGATGGATATGCAGCACCTCCTTCAACAGTAGGTTACAACCAGCAACAGTCCCACCTCTCACTGCCTGCAAAACTGCTTTGTGTTTTTTGCTTCTATCACTATGAGCCAGGGAGCTGATGCTCCAGCAGGCTGTACACCGCTCAGAATATTGTGTGTGTGAATAATGCGTGACCTGACTGGAAGCCCAGTGTAACAATATTAACTCCCAGTATTTTAAAAAGAAAACATCAACGACATCTATATGTGAACAAATGCTGGCCCCCGTCCTCTTTCTAGTCCTTCATCCATGTACTAATTTTGGGGGCCCTCGCACCTTCTAACACCATGCACAAACATCAGAACAGGAGTAGACAACTCCAGTCCTGGAGTGCCTCCAACAGTGCTGGGTTTCAGGATATCCACAACGATTATGCATGAGATATATTTGCATGCACTGTCTTCAACAAATGCAAATCTATCTCTTGCATATCCATTGTGGATGTCCTAAAAATCCACCCTGTTTGTGGCACTCCAAGACCAGAGTTGCCTACCCTGCACTAGAAGTTATGCTCTTGTTTAATTTGTGCACATAAAACTGGATCCTGTGCACCTCCCTAGGTACAATTACTTAAACCATTTATACAGCAACCAACATATTAGATATACATTTCTGGACCTGTTTTGTGATATTTTAGGTTGGTCCATAAGTGACATTTTTCTGTAAATTGTAGGTCACAAGCCATATCATCTAATACTATATACTTTTTGTCTGTAACTTCCTATTAGTGATCCGAGTAGGAAAGAATCTGCAGCCTCAGGACTGCATAGTCCTGTCCTGAATGGACATTCATCACTGTATGTGTGTGTGTGTGTGTGTGTGTGTGTGTGTGTGGGAAAGAGGGAAGGATTGGAGTGGGAGGAAGGGTCGTGACATCGATATGGACTATACCGCACCAAGGTAGGAGTATAAACGACTACAGAATGAAAAACAAGTTTTCCTTAGATGGTTTAGTCTCTCTCCCTTGCCAGTTCAGCCATGAGATACAAAATTGGTGGCAATTATGTAAGGAAGTTTAGAAAATCTCATTCCCTTTGCTTTGCCAGCAGAAATTAACCCCTTCTACTCGATGCTGCTGAAGCATGGGGTCCTTTGTAAAGAAGGATCTCACTCTGTTGGCACCCTCCCTGTTTCCTTAGGGCCCATTGCTTGCTCCCAGCTTCTTTTGCCTGCATGCAACCTGTAGAGAAATCCATAAAGGCAGCAATGTATTAAGCATGTATGCTGGGCAGACTACATCATGACAATCTATAAGGGAAGGGACGGAGCAGAGATCTAACTCAAACGTCATAAAAGACGAAGATTCCAAAGTGTAGAAAAGTGCTGAATCATCACCAGTATTGCTAAGTCTTCTGTATCTGACACAGAATCGCCAGCATTAGCACCGATATTAGACAGTATACTATATAACTATTTTTTTCCATCACCGCTGCCAGATAACTTACTTATATATGTAAACCCCAGCAAAGGGCACATAAAATAAGTCTGATGTTTAGTTTAGTTTACTGGTTTTTCTATACCGTCACATCTGTAATGCTAGGTTTCTGTGGTCCTGGCACCAACTCTGTGGGTTAAAAAACCCCACAATGGTTAAATATATGGTGGATTGGACCTAGTTCAGAGGTTAAAGAGCATAGTTATCTACTGCTGAATAGGGAAATTACCAAAATCAACCTTTTCCCCTCTGTGCCCACCAGACTACTCCAAAGCAAAAAAGATTTTGCCTTCTCTTTTCCCATTCATTGGCAGACCCAAAACCTCAAATCCACAACCCTGGGATTTCTTAATCATTGTCCCAGACAACCTCTTGTGGTTTAAAATTATCAAAACTGTTTATACTAGCAGACAGTCAAGAACAAAAAAAAAAAGTCAGAAAAGGAGGAGTCACAGGATTCTACAGTAGAGATAACAGCAACAACAAAATGAATACACACTTTACTCTGCCTTTAGCAGTGCATCAAGATCCATATCTCTTCTACTCACAACCGAGGTGCATTAGTCATTCTTCAAATATAATCTCATCAGTACTCACAACTTTTTTACAGGAGAAAATTTCCAGAGAGGGACAAAGGATCTCTCATACTGTAGCTAGTGTTTGTGCCTCTTCCTAGGTACTTACTGGCAAATGCCTAGGAGCCTAGGAGCATTTGCCAGTAAGTACCTAACAGGCGGCCCTGCTGGACTGAAAGAACCAGCAGGCTTAAAAAGATGCCTTAAACTCACTTCAAGTCTTTCCCTCTGAATCCCACTGCAGAAACCCCAAGATTCCTCCTCCTATTCTGAGCACAGGCTTATGTTTACACAGGGCATACTCCTCTTAGAGGTCATCGCTCCATGCACTTAAAGAGACAGGCAAAAACAATGCAGTCCTCTTTGGTGCTACCATATTTCCAACACAACCAAAAGTACAGGGTTAAGTGAGGATTTTGGAAAGAGACATATAGACCAGAATCTAGGGCTTGGGCCACATGTACGACTTAATGAAAGCCTTCTGTGAACAGGGAACTATCTACTATCCCTGAATATAACTCGCTTTGGTCTACTAATGAAAAGGTGTGAGAAAATCTAAATAAATAAATAAATAAAATAAAATATTGATAATGAGAATATCGTGCTGCATCTAATAACAGAAAGAAAAATGTTACCATTGACGAGAGGAGTATTTTGAATTGCTACTTTGAATATGAGGAACAGACAATGCACTGTGTGCCAAAGTCTCCAAACTGAGTTTCCCAGTAGGTTTCAGGGACTGAACCCTTACACAATCAAGTTCATGCTCCATTGCCAATCAATTTCCAGGACAAATGATGGGTCGAGTGTCAACACATCTTTCATGTAAGTCCTAAGTGAGGTCAGAGCATGAGAATTTAGTCTGCCACTATAAAGCTTATGGCATTCAAGAGCTGTGGAGTTTGAAAAATTGAAGGGACTGAGGCAATGGAACCTGCAAAAGTTCAAAGTCATCCTCCAGTACCCAAAGATGGACATAATGGCCTAAACTAGGGATGTAAATCTATGTACGTACACCTCTGTTTCTATTAATAGATAAACTATATGAACAGAGGACTCGGCAAAATTATAATGCCAATCAGTAAATATATATTAATTTTTTTATTCAAACATGAATTTAACATATTATATTAGAACCGCTATGTGCTGTAAACATTACAAATTAAAAACCATCAACGGCTCATCATTGCTATTATATCAATCATACCATTCCATTCATACTAAGTGCCCCTAATTACCCCTAAAATTCAATAAATACAGAATTTATATTCACCATCACCAACCAATGTTGACATGCCCAACATATAGAATACAATAAATTTCTGTAATTGGTTCTGGTTAAAACATTATAGGTATTTATCATATAGAATTTATTACAGAAATGTATTGTATGCTATATGTTGGGCATGTCAACATTGGTTGGTGATGGTGAATATAAATTCTGTATTTATTGAATTTTAGGGGTAATTAGGGACACTTAGTATGAATGGAATGGTATGATTGATATAATAGCAATGATGAGCCGTTGATGGTTTTTAATTTGTAATGTTTACAGCACATAGCGGTTCTAATATAATATGTTAAATTCATGTTTGAATAAAAAAATTAATATATATTTACTGATTGGCATTATAATTTTGCCGAGTCCTCTGTTCATATAGTTTATCTAAACTAGGGATGGCCAACCCTAGTTGTTGAGAGCCACAAACAGGCCAGGTTTTCAGGATAGCCACAATACCTGGGAACTTTTGATTTCCAGTCACCCTGAGATTACCATGAATGCGGGAGGGGACCAGATGTGCACAAACTTACTTTCATGCACACACACATTAACACTCACATGTTCGCAATCACTTTCCACACACACACATTAGGAAGGGAATGGTTAATAGAACGGAAAATGTCATAATGCCTCTATATCGCTCCATGGTGAGACCACACCTTGAATACTGTGTACAATTCTGGTCGCCGCATCTCAAAAAAGATATAGTTGCGATGGAGAAGGTACAGAGAAGGGCAACCAAAATGATAAAGGGGATGGAACAGCTTCCCTATGAGGAAAGGCTGAAGAGGTTAGGGCTGTTCAGCTTGGAGAAGAGACGGCTGAGGTGGGATATGATAGAGGTCTTTAAGATCATGAGAGGTCTTGAACGAGTAGATGTGACTCGGTTATTTTCACTTTCGAATAATAGAAGGACTAGGGGGCATTCCATGAAGTTAGCAAGTAGCACATTTAAGACTAATCGGAGAAAATTCTTTTTCACTCAACGCACAATAAAGCTCTGGAATTTGTTGCCAGAGGATGTGGTTAGTGCAGTTAGTGTAGCTGGGTTCAAAAAAGGTTTGGATAAGTTCTTGGATGAGAAGTCCATTAATGGCTATTAATCAGTTTTACTTAGGGAATAGCCACTGCTACTAATTGCATCAGTAGCATGGGATCTTCTTAGTGTTTGGGTAATTGTCAGGTTCTTGTGGCCTGGTTTTGGCCTCTGTTGGAAACAGGATGCTGGGCTTGATGGACCCTTGATCTGACCCAGCATGGCAATTTCTTATGTTCTTATGTACCTGCTCATTCCTCATTCTCTGACACATTCTCACATGCTCACTTCCAGCTTTACTCATATAATTTTCCACCTCTCACACACATGCTTGCTCACTCACTTCTCTCCCTCTTCCACACATACACAAGCCCACTCACTCTCCCACCCATGTTCATTCACACTTTCATTTCTCTTCCTCCTACACAAACACACATTCTCACAGACATGGTCTTTCCCCTCCCCCATGCCCACACCCATTCACACCCGGCAATTCCATTAGAATTCCAGAGTCTCTGGGTCAAATCCAGAGAGTTCCCAGGTATGAATATGCATGAGATAGATTTGCATACAATGGAGGCAATGCATGCAAATTCATTGTGGCTATCCTGAAAAGCTAGCCTGTTTGTGGCTCTCGAGGACCGGAGCTGGCACCTCTGGCCTAAACTTTCAATAGTGTGCGTAACTGCAGGTTTCTGCAAGTGCTGTCAAGCATGCACAAAAAGCCCTCAATTCTCAAATACATGGTAACTGCACAAGTTGACATTCTGGCTAACTGTCTGCCCCTAACATTACCTGTTTCAGTATGTGGTGCAAAGAGAATCTTAGCTGTCCTGAAACCTTGGATTTTTTAATACTTATATTCTTTATCCCATATATTTTATTGGTTCTCTTTGAACAAATCACAAAGCAGAATGAATGCTGACCGTTTTCATGGGTATAATTTGGTCATGTTGAGAACAATAGCTCTAAATATTGCAATTTTATGTTATTTTTATAATGTTCACCCTAATTTGTTATTTGAAAAATTAGTAATTGCAGCTGTTTCTCCTCAATGCCTCATCTGCAGTTCCAGTCCTGTTACCAGTAAATGCATGGTGCATGTCATAAAAATCGCCATTAATACTGACATTGCAGACTCCGTGGAGATCAGAGACTGCATGGGACTGTTGGCCATAACAGCTGTGCTATATAGCATTGTTGAGAGAACCACTGGACACATACGCTGTCACAAGCTGTGCTATCCTTGTGCCTTGGAGAAATGGAAGTCTTCAGTGAATGAGAAACAGGGGTAGTACGAGACATTAACCAGGGATTCTTAGGGGCATTCGCAGCATGATCAATGCAGGTCTTTCATCTATCTGAGAAAGAAAATGAGAACCAATTATAATTAGATAGTAATGGTTGCGTAGTCTGTCAGTAAAGCATTTTGCACAAGAGTGCTATAGAAATTCAATGCCATCATTGTCATCAGAATGGTGGCAAACAAAAAGAATGGTAAATAAAAATGTGATGAAAGACAAATTACATTTTCCATGTACTAAACCAAAATATACAGAGAGGAAAAGAAAGTCTGTTAATGGCTCAGGGAAAACTCAATCTGTTAAAAATACACATCAGGTCCAACAGAAAATCCTTTAAATGTTGCCTCCATATATTGTGCTATGACTTTCTAGTCTGCTCATCTATAAGCTTCTATGCTGTGCGGTTGACAAAAGACAATTTTAGACAGAGTTCAGTAGATTGGCAAGTCCATCGTTAACAATTCTGTACCGATAGCAGCGCTGTCCTGTTTACTGGTAGGCATTTGTGCAGTCCAATGGTAAAACAGCCAGCTGGCCCCATGGAAAACATCAGCTTCCGGTGGCATAATGCCAAACGTCAATTGCCCTGCGCGAGAAGAAGTGATTTCTGAAGCTGACCCCTAAATATCTCCTTTACCATCTTCTATTAGCTTAATGCTCCGAAGGTTCCTCAGAATATAAATTATTCATTTTCTTGAAAACAGATTGGGGTTCCTCTTGGTGGTCTAGATTATAGCCTCTGTCGTCATTTTAGTAGCCCTCCCTGCTAAGCCCTTTATTTCAAGACTGTTTATTGAAGAGAAAAAGTACAACACAGACCTGACATACATGAGGTTCTGCTGTATATCAAGCAACATACAAAGAGCAGTCACAGTAAACCACAAAGTTTTCCTTTGTTTTTTTTCCTCCCCTTCCCTTCCCTCTCCACCCCTGATCAAGCCAATGACGAACATAGAGACATAGAAACAAAGAAACGAAGGCAGAAGAAAACCAAACTGCCCATCCAGTCTGGCCAGCAAGCTTTCACAGTTATTTTTCTCATACTTATCTGTTACTCTGACCGCTGAGGTCAGGGCCCTTATTGATAACTTTTTGGTTCTAATTTCCTTCCACCCCTGCCATTGATGTAGAAAGCAGTGCTGGAGCTGCATAAAAGTGAAGTATCAAGCCTAATTGGTTAGAGGTAGTAACCGCCGCAATAAGCAAGCTACTCCCACGCTTATTTGTTTACCCAGAATATGCAATTCAATCCTAGTTGGTAGTTGTCTGAATGTAAATCCTTTTATCTTCATTCCCCCTGCTGTTGAAGCAGTAAGCTGGCTGTATATGTATTCAAAGTGAAGTATCAGGCTTAATTGGTTTGAGGTAGTAACCACCGCAACAAGCAAGCTACTCCCATGCTTATTTGTGAATGCAAATCCTTTGTCCCACATTTCCTCTTGCCGTTGAAGCATAGAGCAATGTTGGAGTCGCATTAACCGTGTGTATGTTTATTGAATAAGGGTATTAATCACTAGGTAGTAGCCGTCATTCCCGCAAGCCACCCCCATGCCTCTTCTCTTCATTCACATCCTCAAGACTTTATGGATCCACGGTGTTTATCCAACGCCCCTTTGAAATCCTTCACAGTTTTAGTCTTCACCACTTCCTCCGGAAGGGCATTCCAGGCATCCACTACTCTCTCCGTGAAGAAATACTTCCTGACATTGGTTCTGAGTCTTCCTCCCTGGAGTTTTAAATCATGGCCTCTGGTTCTACTGATTTTTTTTGTAATGAAAAAGGTTTGTCGTTGACTTTGGATCATTAAAACCTTTCAAGTTCTGAAAGTCTGTATCATATCACCCCTGTTCCTCCTTTCCTCCAGGGTATACATATTTAGATTCTTCAATCTCTCCTCATAAGGCATTCTATGAAGACCATACACCTTTTATTTATTTATTTATTTATATTCTTTTTATACCGAAGTATAGCTGAGTGCCTTCACTCCGGTTTACAGTGTAACAAATTCATACAATGAACAGGTTATGAATATAATACAATACAAAGGAATGTATATAACATCTCGGCAAAGGCAGAGTATAACATGTTAGAATGAGACAATATAAGGCTTAATTTAGAATAAACTTATTAAAGAAGTATTAGGGTTCAAGATGAAAGTTGATATTGGTATATATAGAATTGGTATATATAGAACATATCAGTCTGTGTATGATTGTCTAAACAACCATGTTTTTAGTTCTTTTTTGAATGTTTTGGAATCTTTGATGGAACTTAGGTATCCTGGGATAGAGTTCCATTCTATTGGTCCAGCTATAGAGAAGGCTCTATGTCTAGTAGAGGATAGTTTTGCAGATGAGAGAGGAGGAATGAAAAGATGTAATTTGTCAGAAGATCTTGAAGAGCGGGGTGATTTTTTTTGGTTGCCCTTCTCTGTACCGCCTCCATCCTGTCTCTGTCCCCAAGGACCTGTACAAGGGGATAATCACTTCCTTTTTCTTACTCGATTTTCCTCTCTCTATGCAGCCCAGCATTATTCTCGCTTTAGCTATTGCCTTGTCACATTGTTTTGCCGACTTCAGATCATTAGACACTATCACCCCAAGGTCTCTCTCCTGCTCCGTGCACATTAGCCCTTCACCCCCCATCAAATACTTTTCTTTCAGATTTCCACACCCCATATGCATGACTCTGCACTTCTTGGCATTGAATCTCAGCTGCCATAACTTTGTCCAGTCTTCCAGCTTCCTTAAATCCTGTCTCATTCTCTCCACTCCTTCCGGCGTGTCCACTCTGTTGCAGATCTTAGTATCATCCACAAAAAGATAAACCTTACCTTCTATCCCTTCCGCGATGTCACTCACAAAGATATTGAAAGGACCCTTCCCAACACTGACCCTTGCGGCACTCCACTCACAACTGCTCTCTCTTCCGAGTAAGTTCCATTTACCATCACACATTGTCTTCTGTCCGTCAACCAGTCTGCTATCCAGGCCACCACCTTGGCATTCACTCCCAAGCTTCTCGTTTTATTCACAAGCCTCCGGTGCGGGACCGTATCAAACACCATAACTAGAATTAGAACATCTGAGCACATCCAGAAGAAAGTACATCCGAAGAACAAATCAAATGCAAATGCCTAGTAGCAAGTTGGCTAAATGTTAATAAAAAGTACATGAATGCTGTATCTCCATACTAGTGTCATCTTCGCCACCGAGAAACCTCCGAAGAAAGCCGCACTCAAAAACCTCATGGGTCTGTTTCACAAACCCCGACTTCTGCAGTGCCAAGGTTCCCAGCGATGCAAAAAAAAAAAAGAAAAAGCATTCAACAGCCTGGCAATCAAAGAGCCTTAGTTTAGCAAAAAGATCAGGCGTGCGCTTAAAACAGCAAAACCAAACCACAAGCCATTATTATTAAGCCCACCACTTCCGGGAATTCGACAACTTGGGTCAACCTTGCTGGCCCAAGCTGATGTCATCCAGGGCTAGAGATGGACTGTAGACACCTATAAAAGGTCTTGGCTATTATATGGTGGAAAGGTGATACAGGGGGGAGGGGGGACAGTGATATCTTAAAAAAAAAATCATAATTAAGATTAAAACTTTGGAGTGGCAAACTGTTGTTATATTAGTGTTATTCTTTCCTAAGAAGCACTGCATTGAAAGACTATCTATGTTTGTTGAAATGCTTTGGTTGGGATGATCTGTCAAGATGTAAGCCCTGGAAGAATATGTCTTTTAATTGATATTCTGTTAATAAAAGTAAATTAAAAAAAAAAAAAAGGTCTCTGCTGATGCTTATCTTGTGGACTCAGGCAGGGCCATGATCATAATCCTAGAAGACAATTGTGAAAAGAAAAAAAAAATTCTTAAACTTAAACCAAGAGGTCTTTTCCAATGTGCTCAGAACACTGTGGGATGATGCAATATTGTCTGTATTACAAATTATCATAATCTGCCTCGACTACAGAACAACCAATCATATGATCCGGTATAGCAGATTATTCTTCCCCTAACGTGAAGAAGTCGCCGAGCCTCTTCGGGGGGGGGGGGGGGAATTATACAGCATGCCGCTGCCAGTGTGGGTACATGATACTGGAATGTAAAACGCGCCTTCTTTGTAAACAAGACATTACAAATGGGAGAAAAGGCCCTGCAAAGCGCTGCAAGCTTAACTGAGTAATCCTGAAATATAAGTATTCTACTCTCTCCCATTCTGGCTGCATGCCCCGACCAAGCGCTTGTAAAACAGCTGATGTCTGCTCAAAACTCAAGAAGCGCGCGATGACCACCCAAGGTCTGACTCGGTGCTCCTGCCTAGGGCCAACTCGATGTGCTCTTTCTATGAGGAGAGGGCCCAGCGATTCGGGAAGCTGTAGTTCTGCCGGCAACCATTTTTCCGGGAACTCGCGAAGTTCTGCATCTAATAAGGTATCGGGAAGGCCCTCAAACCGCAATTTATTTCGGCGCGAGCGATTTTCCAGGTCCTCCAGATTTAGTTTCCAACGCCTCGAGGCTTTCACCGGCTTTGTTCACAGTGCCGACATTGCTGCGGGCACCATCTTCTAAATCCGAAACACATTGCTCTATCGCGTCCAACCTTTGCGTGGCTGTTTCTAAAACACCGGACAGCGCATCAGACTTCGCGAAAATCGCCTCTAGCTTCCCATCCAACTTCATATTGATCGCTTTTTCCACAGCTTTTGTGACCGCTTCAATTAATGCGCCAGTACTAACTGTGTCAGGCACAGGTCCTGGTTCGCCATTGTCCATTTTAATGTCTGCAGACTTTAATGTATCTTTGTCTTTTTTTCGCAAGTTTATTAGACATGGCCTGCACTGAGCACTCGCGGACCCATGCTGTGCATCTCCCTCGAGATATAGCGCTTAACCCAGCTGGATGTGTTGAGTCAGGGCCCAGGGGTGAATGAAAGGGAGGCCCGAGGAGCCGAGCTGAAACACGTACAGCTACTCTCGCAGCACCACGTGGTCTCCCCTTGGTAAGCTCTTAATCAGTGAGTTGCTACTAGTTTCTTACCAAGGTGCTCTTGCTAGCTCAGCTTCACTCAATGAGATGCTTTTTATTTTCACAAAAGAATTTAACAAGCTCCTGGGAGCCTTCTCCAGCACATTATTGCTCTTCATTTATCCCTTTTGTCCTTTGGTGCCCAAAACTGTGAGCTGTGATCTAATCTAATCTTGTGTTAACATTGTGCCTTTTCAGTCCCATAGGACTGCCCACAGTGGCTTATAACATATTAAAAAGACACATGCAAAATACAAACTAAATACAGCATAATAAAAATGCAATAAATACAAACTGAATACATTTCACGAACTAATTCAAACAATTCATAATTCAATACAAAAATACAAAATAATAAATTCACCTATTACCCATCTAACTCTCACTCTCTTCTCTGCTGAATCACAATATGTAAAAAAAAAAAACCCAAAAAACCCAAGGCATTAATTATAAGAAAACATGATCTAAACATCAGTGATCGGTGTTCTAAAGAAGCCTTGTATGTGAATACAATTATGTGGGCTGCATATGTGTACCCCGCCTCACAGAGCATGTGTCCAGTTATATATCAGCGTCACACGTTTTAGATACAAGAAAGGTCTAGTACAACCTAAGTGGTGTAATACAAGCAAATGTTCTTCTGTCCATTTAGCAAAAAAAACAAAACACGTTTATCACAAATTAAAAGGCTATGGGGCCTTTTTACAAAGAGCCACTGAGCAGTGAAGACAGTCAGTGTGTTATAATCTGATATGGTTGTGGACCTGGATCGTAGTGAGAGCTGACTCCACCCACAGGGAGGAGCCCTGTGGGGACTCACTATCAGGCCGATACAGTAAAGTGCGGTCGCGGTTGCCCGTTTTTTAACCCGCTTTGGACGCGCGTTTTGAGCGTGTAAGGCGGACCTGCAATTCAGTATCAGCTTTTACGCGTCCTTATTGCTTGCCGAAAAAGATGCATATCCCTTTCCGCCCGCCGCATGTATATGATATGTTAATGATTGGATTAGCTATTCCCTCCAATACAGTAATGTGCGCCCAAATTATCGCCTTTTTAACCAGCTTATTTACCCCGTCTTTAACCTGAATATTTACCACCTACCCTGACCCTGGCGTTAGTGTGGTGTTCAGTCAGCTTCGTACCGGACAGCGCCATGGACAACATGCATATATTGGCTCTGGCAATATTTTTCATTCAGTTGAGAAGCAGAATGAGAAATGCTCGAATGAGAAATGCTCGAAATGCTCAGCAGATTGGAGAGGCCAACAGGGGAGCCCAGCAGCAAGGAGAACCCAGCAGCAAGGAGAACCCAGCAGCAAGACCGGAGAACCCAGCAGCAAGGCCGGAGGAGCTATGTGTTCTGTTTGGGTTCAACTGTACCATCCATCTCTGGGCGTCTCTGAGGCTCCGGGCATGGACACCTCTACGGACACCGGAGAGATGGGAGGCGCGCCAGGCCTTCATCCAGCGTCTGCTAGGCATCCTGAGACTCCGGGGGTCCAGCGGAGGCATGGACACCTCTACGGACGGCTCTACAGACGCCTATATGGACACCTATACGGAGCCTCTACTGAGGCCGGCGTCTGCTAGGCGTCCTGAGGCTCCGGGGGCCCGGCCAGGCGCTCAAGGCAGTGGGGCCTCTGATCATGGACGCCCGGATACAGGCGGGAAGGTCCATGAACGGAAGCCCCAACCTTGGACGTCCGGCCGGATGCTCAGGGCAGTGGCCCCGGTGTCCATGCGTGGTCTGTAGAAAAGAACCATCCACTCACCTGGTGGAATGACATTTCAAATGACATTTGAAATGACAGGTACCAGCACACCCTGGATACTGTATAGGCGCTGTATACCGCTCTATTCAGTAAAATGGATTGCGAACCTACCGCTTCATTGACGCGCTTTGGACGCTCGTTTACCGCCGCTTGGATTTGCATCTAATTTGAATACTGGATTGAGCGGCTTGTGAACCAAAATGTACGCGCGTCAAACGAGCGGGCACCCGGCACTGCCGCACCTTTTCTTATGCGCATGATAGGCGTGGCCTCAGCTGAGACGGACACAGAAGTAAGAGTCTTTATCAGACTGGAATGTGGGTAGTACCTACAGAGTGGAATGAAGACACAGTCCAGAATAGTGAGGTTGCTCAATGATGATATCCCTGGTAATAGCCCACAGAGCGGGGTACGCCGAGAATCAGTGAGTAGTAGTTCAGAGAGATGCAGGAGGTCAGTAGAGCAAGGTAGATGATGGTACTCACTCCGAAGTGTAGAAGAAGGCAGCTGAGATGAGCACGGTAGTGGCACGGGGTACACCGGTGGTTCCGTCAGCAAGATGGTAGAAATGAGAAATGTACTCACAAGGCTGAATTAAGCAGGATCCTGAACAAGGATAGATGGATTCTCCAGGCAGGAAGGCCCTCCGAGGAGCGGATAGCCAGAACGTGACAAGACCCCCGAGGAGCGGGTACCTAAGGCGTTCTAAGTCCAGGAGTTCAGAAACCAGTTCAGAGTTGAGATGTGCATTCGTTTATCATGAATTAGGCAATTTCAACGAAATTCACATAACTTGTGAAATAAAGGTACGGGGGGGGGGGGGGGAAGGAAAGTTCCCTCCGAGGTGCCTCCAATTTCGGAGCGGCCTCGAAGGGAACGGGAAAAGCCAGCTGGTCTCCCCGAGGGCTCGGCGCGGGCAAGGTGCACTAGTGTAAACCCCCTTGCGCGCGTCGACCCCTGATTTTATAACATGCGCGTGGCTGCGCATGCATGTTATAAAATTGGGTGTACATTTGTGCGCGCGGGTAGCGAGCACAAATGTAGGCCACGCATGTACCTTTGAAAATCTGCCCCTATGTGAAGATTTAGCCCCTGGACTGAGTGTGACTTGGACTGAGTGTCACCTGCACTTTTCAGCTAAAACCCTGAAGCAGGGGCTATATGTAATCTAAAGGAGCTGGATGAGGCATTTCAACGAAGCTGCTTTAATTCCATGAAGATCTTGATTTACCAGCAGCGTTCATGAAAGAAATAGTCCAACAATAAAAAGTAATAATAAAAAATTGTTTTTCTGGCCAGTTACAAATTTAGCAAAAAGGCTTAAGTGTTCAGGATCTAGTAATGTGCAGAGAGAGGGGATCAATCAGGATATGATAAATACAGGAAGATCAAGACCAAGCAAAACATAGACTACGGCTTAATGGCATGGGAATCCCCATGATCTGATTATTTGACAGCAGTGGCTTTGCATTCAGAGGTGGGAGAATTCCCGTGGTTTTCTTTAGCACCAAACCCTGTGCTGCCCTTGCCTAGAATCTGTGATCTATCATTGCTCTTATTGGAGAAATCAAGATTCATTGCTTTAGTTAGGATGAGCTTGCCAAAGGTCAAGCTGTCCTGGCCCTACACATATTTTATTTACAAAATACCTTTCTCTAAGATTTTGCACTTCCCATTTATTTATGATGAGCTATTATCTGTCCAGCGAGGTAATGAGCCTTGGTTTCAGGGGTAGGGAGGCTGCTCAGTGGAGGATCGCCTCTACAGGGGGAAAAAACCTCATCTGGTTCCAAAACCGCATGAGGGCTTTATCAGCAGCTAACAAGGACAAAATGTATCGACTGGGCAAGTCCATCGTGTGGAGGGAAAAGGCAGCTCAAGGGATAATAATAATAATAATATATATGGCCAGTGCTTGCATTTTGTTCCAATTTATTTATGGATTCACTGCTATGCATCGTCAGGTAAGCAAGGCTGGTAAACCAATAGGTCCACAGGGCCATCACGAGGAGTGGGCAAGAAGGGCGACTGCTCCGGGGGGGGGGGGGGGGGGGGGGAATCGGTCTGCAAGCACATGAGCCCAAAAGGGGAAGGGGGCCCCGAAAGCCACCCTTGCCAGGGGCGCCACGTTCTCCAGCATCTGCCTTGATACTCCATCATCTCATCCCTTGCACTAGCAGAGCTGTGTGGAAGATGAACGTGGCGGAGTAGCTTAGTGGTTACAGCAGTGGCCTCTCATCCAAGGTTCGAATCCCGCTGCCGCTCCTGGTGACCTTGGGCGTGTCACTTCACCCTCCGTTACCTCGGGTACAAACTAAGGCCTAGGTTTATCATTTCGCTGCCATTACAGTGAAATGATCGACCGCGGGGGGGGGGAGGGCGATCGTGAGCAGGCGGCCACATCGCGTCTCTGCGTTTTTGCCCGCCGTGCTGTGCACCATCGCCCCCATAGCGCCCGTGAAGTAGCTGTAGCTGTTTCCCGGCGCTAATGTGCGATACATGATTGCTCGCAGCGCTACAGGCCCCTAAGTTTCCCTAAACCCCGCCCAAACTCCTCCCCTTTCCCTAATGGAATTTCCAAATCGCGATGTGGTGGTTAAGCCCGTGCGTTAGCGGGTTATTGCGTGCCTGTAGTACCTGGATGTAATCCGCTTTGAAGAGGCGAAATAAAATAAATCCTTTTCACAGTCATGGAACAAAGGGAGTGGATGTTACAGCCAAGAACAGCAAGAATAACCATTAGTAGAAGGTAAAGAGACGAAGGATATGCACCGCCATAAGAAATAAATTGGCCTTCAGCACACACAACCCAAGTTATTGTATTCTCATATTAAAAGCCAGTGATCTCTGACTAAAATTGTAATGAAACACCAGGGCAAAAAGACGATTTGCATGGATTAGAGAGTACCCTACCCATATTTTGCCTGAAGGCATGTACTAATCTGTAGGTTGTAGCTTTATAATGACTTAATAATACTTTATTATGGTATTTGTTGTTCCGTGCCTTGACCATATCAGTGGAAAGGTGTGTAAGAAATAAAACTGCTATGTTAATGGTATCCGGTGGGCTGAACGCCAGCAGTTTGCAATTTGCCCAGGAGATTGAATTTTGTGTCTGATTATCTTCTTTAATTTCTAGTGCCAAATAAATAAACAAACGAAGGTGAATTTTAAAAGCCCAACGCGCACAGTGATTAGGCTATGTGCAAGCACGTCGGGCTTGCGCGCGCCCAGTGGATTTTATAAGCCGGCGAGGTACACGCGTACCTCCCGCAGCGCACACGTCTGGGAGGTTTTCAAAAAGGGATGAGGCCAGGGCATGGGTGTTTTGGGGCGTGAACCCGAGATGTGCGCATAAATACACGATTTGGTGTAACTTTACTTCTGCTAGGGATGACGTGTAAGTTAAAATATAAAGAAAAATAGCTCTGCGGGGTTGTAAGGGTTGGTGCTAACTGGGGGGGCAGTTAAGGCTATCAAACCACGGGGGGGGGGGGGGGGGGGTGGTTGGAGGACCTATCTCTTAACTGGGTAAACTGGGAACGAACTGGTAAAACTGGGCTTAGTGTCGGTGTGCACCTCTTTTAAAATTTCTCAATTTACATTGTAGAGGTGGCATTTTCACACCCCCATGCGCCTACTTAAAGTTTGGCACGCATGTGCGCTCTGCCAGGCTATCTTATAACACGCGCGCATATATGCGCGCGCATTCTAAAATAGCTGCATCCCTGGCGCAGGCCGACACATGCAAGCACCATGTGCGCCCACGCACTGGTTTGAAAGTTTACCGTCATCATGAGCAGTCCTCAACAGTGCACAGATGCGTGCGACATAATTTCTGGCAACTTGTGGAGCAATTTTCCACCGCAGTAGAGTTTGCAAAGACTTCACAGAGATTTTGCTGTTTTGTTTAACATGGAGCGGCTGGTGAGCAGGATTTCTTACAATGTGTGGCACCGGATAGCCATTTTGTTTCTTTTGTGTAATTCGGCTTCCATGCTGTTGGCGTCGCTATTCATGAAATGCCGGTGCAGGTATATTCAGCCACCCTAGGCGGTGCTATCGCCCTACCACGCGATCTCTCTCTCTCTCCGCGATCTCGCTAATGTATGCATCGCACCACGCGTGCCCTCTCATCAACTGCGGCGCCCTGCCCACTTCCAGCACACTAGGCGCCCGGTTAGTTAGTCTAATGCCTCCCGCCGGCCCTGTGCTCATGAAAGCTACCTTGTGGTTTGTCCCTTGTGCGAGAGGTTGTAGTGATTTAAAGGTGGTACAGTTAGGATGTGCATTTGTTTTTGAAACAACATGAAAAAGACACAATGAATCAAGCAGTTTCGTTTCATGTTGTTTCAAAACACAACAAAAAACACTCAGTGACATTAATTTTTATTTTCGTTTCGCTGTCCATTTTGTGAGCACAATTTGCAAATTGTGTAAATTATGCACATAAAAGTAAATAATGCATGGAAAATGAATTTTGTGATCTTTCTTTGCATTTTTTGTGCAAGTTTGCAAACTGTGCACACAAAAGTAGGAAACTAAATGAATTAAACATGAAAAATAAAATGCTTAACCCCTCCCTGGACACAAAGCAAAAGTAATCAGCATGCCCACCTGTGGTGAAGGTAGAATTATCTTTATCCCAAAAAAACAGCCCAATGTCAGCAATTGTATTCCGAGATCCCAATGTCAAGAATACAAAAATATAAACAGATCTTGGTACTAAGCTTTAATAAAGTTTTTGAAAAAATTGTTTGTAGGACCGTCAGTGTTTGACAATGTATATTAAACGTATAAGACACTGCATAACTCAAGGCCCACTTTTATGTAATTTTTATGTATAATTTTATAGAATGCATGTAAAAAAAACTTTTCCTCATCGTTCATAAACTTGAACAAGTGAAAAAACTGTGATGTCACACCAATGTCAATTACTTATATCAGTATGCGCACACTCAGGTTTATGATCAAACACTGATGGTCCCACAAACAATTTTTTCAGATGCTTTATTGAAGCTTAATACCAAGATCTGTTTATAGTTTTGTGACAGTAGGATTAAACATGGGCAGTGATGTGGGATGCCATGATGGACAGCTCTGTGGGAGTTCTGATATTAATGTTGCAGGTTTGTTGATCATTGGAGCAGAGCAGCCTCCATGCCAATGATGTTTCATGCTGATCGTTGGCACTAAGGGCAGGCAGCTGCAAGCTGTGAGTTAGATAAATATTCTATGTATATTAGATTAAATAAATGCCCTACACTGGCAATTTGTGAAACTGATACTTTGGTATTTATAGTAGTATAAACAGAAATATCTCCACCAAAGGAAAATAACCTTAAGAGGTTGATACTCAGATGCTTTTTCCGCTAAGGGGGTTATTTACTAAATGTTTTCTTCCATTTTGTGTCCCTAGGGCCCTAAGTTAGGGACTTAATAGGGCAAATAGTGGGGTTTGAAAATCCTGCCACACTGACTAGGTGCGATTTATCCAGGTAATGTTATAGCTAAATGAAACAGATAAATGAAGGGTGTTTTGGGGTGGGCCAAACTTACCCCTAGATTTATCAAAATGATATATTTATAGCAGAAATAGCGCCTGTGATAAAAAAAAAAAAAAAGGGGCGTGGCTAGGCTAATTTCCCTGCTCCCGCATCGCATAGGTAATTTCCGCACGGTGCGATAAATTTATCAAACCTGCGCTAATTTTTGCTTCACGAGCTGATTACGGTAATCCACCGTGGAAGCATTACAGCGAAAAGGTTTATATCGCACATGAGAGAGAGAGAGAGAGCTTCAAACAAGCTAGGTAGAGAGTGCATCAAGCTAGGTAGAGAATGCATTGTACAAATCAACTCCTCTTGTACTTTTCATCGATTCAAACAGCAGAAAATCTTCAGTGATGTCAACTTTGCTGTTAGTACCTCTTACTGTGTATGTAAAACCGCCCCCCCCCCCCACAAACCTACCCCCCCCCCAAACCTACCCCCCCCCCCCCAAACTCCCACACCAAATTAAAAGTGCCTCCTCTTAAATAGTAAAGTGATATATTGGTCTCTCTCTCTCTCCCTCTCCCCATTTTCGCCCGGGAATGTGCAGCTAATGCAGGCACAACGCACAGTGAAAAGGTGTAATTATTTCTGGCATTAAAACTGCAATGCTGTGCATTACTCTATCGCATTTGACATTAGGAGCCGTTCATTACCATTAACTCTTCCCACTTGCAAAGCAAACCTTTTAACACACGCGTTACAGCGTTATCACGCGCATTACGGCCTTAATGCTAGCGTTAAGGCCCTGCCGCGAAATGATAAATGACCCTGTTAGCCAGATAACTTCCCCGGATTACTCCAGGTAAGTCTGGTCATGCCATGGGGCAACCCTAAAGTTATCTGGACAAGTATCCGGATAACTCTGAGTGAACTGGCAATATTCAGCGGCATGGCCATGCCGCTGAATATCCGGTTAAATTATCCAGAAAAGTGATCCAGGCAACCCACAGTTCAATATTGGCCTCTAAATAAATTGCCTTGGGTTACCTTTAGAAAGTCGAGAAAGAAATTTGATCAAATAAATAAATCAGCAAATCAAATCAAAGGATGTAGCTCTTGCCTATGGTTTTAAATGATCGTTTTCTACTCTGCTTTCCTCTCTTTCCTGTTAAACTGGAATACATTTACTTGCTCTCTCTTTCCTATGCTCTCTTATTCTTTCTTTTATTCTTTGCTTTCTTCTCTCCATTTTCAGTTTTTCAACTCCTATTCCTATATAAAATGAATGATACTAACAAGTAGCTGTGCTTCAGTGCCTCTGTACTAGGGGTGTGCGGTGTGTGTGTGTGTGTGTGTGGGGGGGGGGGGTTTCATGTTATTTTCATTTTGTGTCATTTTTTTGCTCGTTTTCATTTTTAAAGTAGTTTGAGGTTTTTTGTTTGTTTTTTTCCCCCCATAATTTCATGGTTAGTGCACACTAACTACAATCATGCACACTGCGGATGCCAGTCACATCCCCCTTCACGCCAGTCTCTCACTCTCTCCCCAGTCACCTCTCGCCCCAGTTCCTCTTTCTCACCAGTCACCCCCCACTCCAGTCTCTTTCCAGGCCACATGACAGAGGACACGCACACAACTTAGCTAGCAAAGATAGTGTGATACTCCCTCCACCAATCAATGACAGCAAATTGTACACCAAGAAAATTTAATTTTCACTGCTGACTGCCTGCCTGCTCAGGGCCCCAAGTGCACCACTGCTACCCTATGTGGTGTACGTAGAAAGGGTGCTGCACTTAGATTTATAATTTAGAAATGAGAACTGGCAGTGGCACTGTGCAATGTGTGACTGATATTAATATAAACTGGAGCACTCACTGAGGTCGGTGGGCCACAGGCCAGTGGTCAGTGACAAGAGAGAAGAGGCCCAGCCACAAGATGAAGGACAAACAGAAACCAAGAATATATCTCACGCTAAGGGTAAAGCAGACAGTGAGACTTTGTCAGATTAACGACAAAGCACTGCAGCAGTTAGTGTAAGACCACTCTGCTTCTATGTTGTGTACTACAGAGCCCAGGCACTGATGCCCTACCGTACAGGCTTAGCACCTCCCAAGACTGACATCAACTAAATCAAATCAATCACCAATTATTAATATAATGATGATTAATTTGAAATCCCAAAAGTATTAACTATATATCTCACAAAAGAACAAAGAACTATGCTGGTGTCACCTCAATTCACCCAAAAGCAAAGCAGTAGACAACCAGAGCTCCCCCCCCAAAAAACAACCACATAATTGGCAGCATCAAAATACACTTTTATCACATACTATGTACCTCTTTAAAAAATGAAGCAGGATTGGGTGATTCAAAGTATGCATATTCCAAGGGCCCCTTTTCCAAAATGAACATGGATTGGCAAATTTAAGATAGGCATTTGCATTGCATGCCTATGCTGACTAGAACTTGATTCTATTATTACTTGTTTGTTTAAACTTGTAACCAACCAGGTGGAGCCTTTCCCCAACATACCACCTTGCAACCTAGGCAACACAAACAAGTAACTAAAGAGACAGCCAATGGGAATGCAGAACCATAGCTCTAGCTAACAAACTGCTCTCTCATTTGACATTTTTAAAACTATTTGTAACAATTTTAGTGGTGCACACATCTCAAACATTTCCCAATAAGGCGGGGCTTAGGCAGGGTGTGGGCATTTCAGGGCCTGGCCAAGAGATGCGCACGTAAATACTTACATGCCCCGATGAACTCCGAGGTCCCCTGCTGCATAACTTTATTTCTGCTATGGATGATGTGTAAGTCATAAAATAAAAGGATCGAGCCATTTCTGAGGAGTTTAAAGGGTTTGGGGTAACTGGGGTGAATGTAAGCTATCAAACCAGGAGGTGTTGGAGGAACTAACTGTTAACTGGGCAAGCTGGTAGATGAACCGGTAAACTGGGAATGACATGGACATGTGTCCCTTTTAAAATCTTCTGACTTACACAATAGAAACGTGGTTTACACGCCCTTGTGCATGCGCACTTAAAATTTGGCGCACATGTGCACGTGGCCAGGATATTTTATAATATACATGCATATATGCGCACAAGTTCTAAAATAGCTGCGTCCCTGGACGCAGGCCGATGATTGTGCGCAAATGTGCCCCAGCGTGCTGGTTTGAAAGATACCATCCCTGTGTGCACTAAATCCAGTTAGCGCACACTAAACAGACTCTAGCCCGGATTGGCCCAAATGTGTAAAAACCGGGGTTTATGCGTGTGGCCGGGCCTCGCGCATACCGCGTACATTTTAAAACAGGTCCAGCCACGTGCATACGCCCCGGTACGCGCACAAGTGCGGGGCCTCTCTGAAGGGGCAGGATAGGGAGCGGGGTCTGGACGGGGAGGGGTGGGACGAAGCCAGGACAGCGCCATTCTACAGTATCCTGGGGAAGCGCGTGCCGGAAGCCGGCCGGCGCGTGCAAATTACTTCTGCTCCAGAGGAGCAGTAAGTAATAATAAAAAAAAAAGGTAAGTTGATAGAAAGGGTTTGGGGTGGGGAGGAGAGGGGAAGAGGGAGGAAGTTTAGGTAGAGGGATAGAGAAGTTCCCTTCCAGTGCGCTCCTTAATTGGAGTGGATTGGGAGGAAACTGGGGGAGGCCCGATTGCGTCGCCACGTGTATTAATCTTAAAGAAACCCAACCTGGACCTAAAAGACCCCAACAACTACCGTCCAATAGCTAATCTTCCTATCATAGCTAAGATTATGGAAAGGCTTGTGAACTCCCAACTATCGGACTTCATTGAAGACAACAAAATTCTATCCGCCTCACAACATGGATTCCGCAAAAACCGGGGCACAGAATCCCTACTTACTTCCCTAACAGACCTCCTCATCTTAGGTACAGACAAAGGACAATCCTTTCTATTGATCCTTCTGGACCTTTCAGCAGCTTTCGATACCGTAAATCACGCTATCCTCATCAACCAGCTAGCTGCGATAGGAATCTCTGGTTTAGCGCTCTCCTGGTTCAAATCGTTTCTAACCAACAGAGGCTACAAGGTAAAAATCCAGAACAAAGAATCATCACGCCACGACTCAACCATCGGAGTCCCACAAGGATCCTCTTTATCCCCTACACTCTTTAACATTTACCTCCTACCACTCTGCCGACTCCTTACCAACCTCAATTTAATTCACTTTCTCTATGCAGACGACATCCAGATCCTGATCCCCTTCAAAGAATCATACTCAAAAACCCTCGAATACTGGGAATCCTGTCACCAAGAAATCAAAAGCCTCCTCAACAGCCTAAATCTGGTACTAAACTCCGCCAAAACTGAAGTATTACTCATAACTCCTGATAACAATCTCACAGCCTGTCTCCCAACCAACCTACAAACCACTCATGTGAGAGATCTAGGTGTGCTAATCGACAATAAACTGAACTTCAAAGCCCACATCAATAAAACCACCAAAGACTGCTTCTATAAACTGCAAGTTTTAAAAAGGATAAGACCACTCTTCCACGCCAAAGACTTCAGAACCATCCTCCAAGCCCTCATTTTCTCTAAACTGGACTACTGCAGCTCTACTTTACTTGGCCTCCCCTCCTCATACACAAAACCGCTCCAAATGGTTCAAAACGCAGCAGCCCGTCTACTGACAAACACTAGGAAAAGAGACCACATCTCCCCAGTTCTACAAGACCTCCACTGGTTACCAATTTATTTCAGAGTCATTTATAAAGCCATCACCTTGATATACAAAATCATTCACCAACATACCATAATCGACCTACAAATTCCTCCCCGTTTACACAAATCCACAAGACCGACCAGGGAAGCCTACAAAGGATGCCTCATTGTTCCACCCACGAAAACCACTAATCACAGCACCTTAAGAGACCGAGCTCTTTCCACAGCAGGCCCACCGTTATGGAACTCCATCCCCCCAGATCTCAGAAACGAACCATGCCTCCTAACCTTTAGGAAAAGACTCAAGACATGGCTTTTTAGGCAAGCCTTCCCGAACTCCACCTAACATCCACCATCAATAATTTCTCTGCTCAGAAGCTGTATATATTGTATATATTGGACTCCATATTTATTTTGTACACTTGTATATTATTAATCTCCTCTATCTCTCTTTATTTCTTACAATCCCAGTTCATTAGCCCTTGTTAATTGTAACTGCTTCTCTTCATCACGTTATTTATGTTTTTGGTTGTATTCCTCGCACCCCTGTTTTCTGTAAACCGACATGATGTGAACGAGTTCATGAATGCCAGTATAAAAAAACCTTAAATAAATAAATAAATAAATAAATAAATAAATAAAATTCACCCCCCTGCACGCGCCGGTGCATGCATGCTATAAAATCAGAGCGTCCATGTGCACGCTCCTTTTAAAACCGACCCTATAGTGCACACTAACGTAAACCTAAAAAAAAAAACCTGAAATTTTGGAATTTTTTCTTTTGTTTTGTGGTGTAGATGAAATGAACTCCAAAGTATGTTGCATTTCTACATGTCGGGCCCCGTTGGGATCCCTGCTAAGGAGTACGACCTATTCGATAGATTATGCAGCATACGGCAGAGGAATGCACCATCTTTGCCACAGCACCCCCCCTGGAGGATGCTACAGTGGTTTATTCCTGCTTGCATAATGGTAAGTGATCAGGTGTCTGTATGGATTTTCGAGTTTGCAGTTGAAAGGGAAGGAGTTTTTCCCTTCAGTTCTCTTACGTTGCAGAGTACAGGTCAGTAAAATATTTCTCATTCACATCCCATTCTCTGAGCAGTTTGCTCCTTGTGTGATTTGGGTTGTGGGGACGTTTTACCCACTCTTCCCACCTTTATAAATCCAAATGGGGCAGAAGACATCCCCAGGCACACCTGCCCCACAGGATCCCGTTTTGAAAATGGCATCAACTGGCTGACAACAAAACAGCACTAGCATCAGGGTAGCGACAGAAGAGTTGGAGATTATTAGCGGTCTGCACTGAGCATATTTTTGTTTCATGCTTCTTTTGGGTTTTTTCCATTTCATTTTTATTTATTCAAACCGAAATACATATCAAAAAACAAAATAAAACCAAATAGAAAAGCAAAATAATAAAAAAAAAATGTTGGATCAAGGCAAAGTTTAAAAAAACAAAAGCCGCCCCCATCCAACCCTCAGTCCCTCCACACCAGTGGTCCCCAACCCTGTCCTGGGGGCCCACCAGCCAATCGAGTTTTCAGGACATCCGCAATGAATATGCATGAGAGAAAATTTGCATGCACTGCCTCCATAACATGCAAATTTTCTCTCATGCATATTCATTCTGGATATCCTGAAAACCCGACTGGCTGATGGGCCCCCAGGACAGGGTTGGGGACCACTGCTCCACATCACATCTTACCCCATCCACCAGGCAGGAGGAATTCCCAGTTGCTCCTGAACCTCTTGACTTGCTTTTTAAAATGGCCGCTGGTCAACCTGAGGCTGGTGCTATTATGTTGTACTGCAGATTCTGCCGTGTAACATAAGGGTGGCAACCTCGGGATGACCAGCGGCCATTTTGAAAACCAGAACAGATAGGGCAGGAGCAAATAGGGCTCACTCCTGCCCATGGAAAACTTCCAGATAGGGAAGATTTGGCACAGGGAGTTCAGGAACTCGCTTTTTTTTTTTCTGGCAGCAGCAGAGTTTGTGCTGCTTGCAGCACGTCCAGTCTTTTTTTTTTATTTAATGGAAAACAAAATTTAATTTGTTTTTCTCTTGTTTCTTTTCAAAAAACAAATTGCAATGAAATGGAAATTTTGTTAAAATTTTCCATTTTGTTTCAAACAAATGCAGATCCCTAAAGATGACTAAATCAGGTAAATTGGATTCATAATGGTTTCACATTACATTTACTTCCCATTAACAGCATTATGCAGTATTTCAGACCCTGAAACAAAGTGAATTTCGGAAGAATGCTTTCTCAGGAACACTTCCAGATGTGCTGCAAGGAACAGGGTAACTCGTCTCAGGTAACTGTACTTTCGCAAAGTATAAGGGTCAATTTTCCAAAGCACACTGACCATCCAACCTAGAGCCAACTAAATGAAGCTCATTGTTCAGCTGAACCTAGTGGCTAGGTTTTTGGCTTAAAATGAGCTTAAATCTACACAACCAAAATTTGGGCATCCAGACTTGGGCTCCTAAACTTAGCCAGCAAGAGCTGAAAATCTTAGAAGAAAACGTTGCCCCCGATATTGGTCTTATTCCTCCTGTCACCCACCTGATCTTTTAAGAAGGAGTTCCCCATTACATGCAGGCACTTGTTTTACTTTTCTTATGGCATGCAATAGAGAACATAGAACTACAAGTCCCTGCATGCAACTGGGCAAACGCAGGACTGGCTCACCAGTGTCCTCTGAATCTGAAACCAGTTGCCAACACCAGCCATCCTGCATCGAGATTTGTGTGCCTAAGTTAAACAGCTGGCCCTGAAAATCCTACACCCCCCATTTCTGCCCCATCCCCGGCTGATAACACCACCTGCCTCCACCCTCTAGACTTCCCATAACCATTTTACCAACATCTGCTCATGCCCCCAGGTCCTAATGGGGAATGCGCAATCCTTCTGACCCGTCAACACTATAATGAGAAATGGCACAGCTATGTCAACAATTAGAGCCTGGGTGAGGGGCAGGGTTCAGAGAGCTGCACGGCAGGAGCTGCAGGCCTGCATGGGGGGGAGTGGGGGTAGGGTAGTATGATAAAGGGGCATGGCTTCCTCAGGGAGGTGGGGGGAGGATGTTGTGAATAGGGAAGAAGAGCCGAAGGCGTTGGGCAGTCTTTTGGGCCTTGATTGCCTTTTTAGTGGGCATGTGAAATGAAACAGAAAACGAACAAAATATTTGGAGAACAAAACCTTTGGAAAAATACAACCCCCCCCCCCCCCCCAAATGAAACCACATTTTTTTTCAGCCACACTCCTATCGGAAATCTTTACACTCAGTTAGAGTTGTTCTAATTTTCTGATATTTCCTTTCAGGGAGAATTCTATCACCCAGGACCTCATACAACGCTACCTTTTTAACCTGCACCCTTCAGTTCTTTACGTCCAGGTGGGGATCCTCACGCATTTCTGAAATGCAGTTGCCTGTGTATTGTTGGGGTCCTGCAGATCACCATTGCTGGTGTCCTGGCGCAGAAGCTCGTTCCACCTATGATTGTCAAAATGCATATTAGGGATGCGCAGTCCCAAATGTTTTGTTTTGGTTCATTTTTCATGCTGGGTTTTTTTCTTTAATTTTTCTTTGGTTTGTTTAATGTTTTTCTCAGTTTGGCTCATTAGCCGAATGGAAAAGAAAAACATTAAACAAGAAAAAAAGTAGCCAAAAGAAAAACAAACCACTAAAAAAAGAAAAGATCCTCTGGAAGCCCTAACTTGGCCTTCTAGGGCCAAAAACTGCCCCGAGTGAGGGCCTAGTCCTCCAGGTTGAATGAACCGAAAATGGTCTCATTCGTTGCAGTTTTCACATTCGTTAGAAATGAATGCACATCCCTACCGCATATTCATTTTCTGGTTTCTTTTTTATAACCTCTGATGAAACAAATACTTTCTTTAACCTGTGGATGCTGCTATTTCTCAGTCCATGATCATTGTGTGGAAGTGCCATGGACAATGAGGGAGGGAGGGGGGTCAATACTTAGAAGTGCACATTTAATTCTCCATCATCGCTCCTGCCATCACATGCTTACTCTCATCCTGTGTTATGTTATTGCTATTTTTTATTTGGTTAGTTGGGTGATTTTCCTCACAGTGTCCTTTTCCTTTCAGCTTCCAGCTCAATGTGAACCAGAACTGGGATCTGGTACCATGAGCCTTCATTTGCAGCTACTTGGGTTTTCTTTCCTTTTTTTTATATCTCCTTCCACCCTAGCTCTGTCCAGTGATTGCAATGACAGTCCCCCAGGAGCCACAAAACAAACCCAGGTCCCTCTGCATGGCAAGCCCCAGCACTGCCACCGAGCCACTGGACTGGCCCAACATTGTTGCCATTTCTAATCGTGCTGCTATCGAAGACATTCAGGAGGCAATTTTGAAAAGTGTTTACATCGGGACAAAGCCCACGGACACGTTCCTTCCCGTGTGCCTGCCTTCACTTTACGACTTGCCTCGGTTACTAAGTGCCTGCGGACGTTTGCGCCTCTGCCTCATATGTAGGGGGGGGGGTACTTATCCCATGCAAAATAAAAGCGCACGAATGGAAAACAAAGCCTGCGTGTGCTATTCTCCTCCTCTCAGCCGACACACACCCAAGACCACCTCCTCTCAATGTGGCTAAAAGTGCGACTCTGTTTCATCGCCTTGAGAGAAGGCAGTTCTCGGACGGCCAGCCTAAGCAGTAAGTCACTATTCACCCGCACCAATGGCTTTGAGAATTGCCCTCCGTTTATTTCTTTATTTATATTTAGCCCCCTGCCTTTTCATTGGCAGCTCAAGGTGAGTCACGTTCAGGTACAGCGGGTAGAAACCTAATTTTGAAGAGGGTTTCGGATCTCAAGGTAGTGGCACAGGATGGCATTATGCTTTTCCTTTTAGTCTAAGTGTTGGGAGGGAAAATAACTTCTAGAGGGGGTATAGGAATGGGAGTTCCTCAGTGGAAGTATTACGCGTCCCGCGCGCGGGCCTGCTCACCGTCGTGGTTCCACAGCGGGTTCCGGGACGACCTCCCTCGCGGTAGTTGCCAGCTCTGCCAGGTCCCGGCATCCCGCGGTGGCGGTCGCCGGGCCTTCCACTGCGCGCCAGGCCTCTGCCATGTTAGCCACACCCCTACGCACACGCACGCGGACCGCCCGGACTCATGTAGGGCCTAGGGCGGGTCTTAGCTCCGTGGCGCGCCCTGATTGATCCCTCAATATAAGGAAGTTCCTGTCTATGCTTCCTTGCCTTGGCAATCGGGTCGGTTTGTTCTAAGATTGCCTCTGCATTTGTTCCTGCTCTTGCTTGTTCCTAGTCTCGTTCCAGGATCCTTCTGCTCCAGTTCTGTTCCTGACTTGTTCCTACATCCTAGTTCCTGCTTCCTGCTTGTTCCTGTGTTCGTCTGTCTATCTACCCAGGTAGTACCCATGGACTGTCTTACTGGTACTGACCTCAGCTTGTTCCTGACCTGCCTGACAGCCTGCCGCCTGCCTCAAGACCTCAGCTTGCTCCTGACCTGCCTGCCGCCTGCCTCAAGACCTCAGTCTGCCGTCTGCCTCAAAGACCTGCCTGCCGCCTGCCTCAAGACCTCAATCTGCCGTCTGCCTCAAAGACCTGCCTGCCGCCTGCCTCAAGACCTCAATCTGCCTTTGACCTCGTCTGACCTCCGGTGCCTGACCCCTGCTTTACTGACCATTCCTCGGACTGACCTCTGTATCTTCACCTTTGCCTGCCTGACCTTGTCTCCAGATTCTGGCTCTGTTCCTCGCCTTGTCATCACCAACTCTGTTCTGGTTCTCCTTGTTCTAACCAGCCTCCAACTTCGAACCCGATCATGCTCCCCCTGTGTCCGTGGGCACGCCGGACTTCCATTCTCTCAGGAGACCCTGCGAGGCCCACCTAAGTCCAAGCGGCCCGGGTCCCTACGGGCTCCTCCCGTGGGGGACCTCGGGCTTCCAGTGGTGAAGCTCTTCACAGCCTCTGTCTCCTCCAGTGCTCCGCCCCCTGGGGGCAGTTACCTCCTGTTCCCTTTCAGGAGGCGTTCCTTCACTGTCCCAGGACAAGGGTCCACCCCCGAGCGCAACAGGAAGAGGGGGAGATTCTGGAAGAGGTGGTTTCCTTTTGCTATGCAGGCGGGTGTGAGAAAGGACTGCACCTAGGCACTGACGCTCAGTCTCCTATCAAGCCCTAGGAGGAAGGAAACAAGAACCATTTCCTGCCGGGACTCATCTTAGGTTGATGGGCTCAGGGCTCAGGAGTAAAATAAAAGTGGAGGATGTTTCTGTTTTCCTGGAGCTGAGGGGGCCCTAATTGAGGGTTTGTTTGGGCATTTTTTACCCCTGCTATCAAGATTTGGGATCTGTGTTTCTAAGGCAGTATTTCTGCTGTTAGGATTGTTTGGGTTTGGATTACTGCTGGTACCCCAGAAAAAGTAAGCGAAAGCTGCATCAGTTTGAACCATAAATCGCTTGTGTGAGACTTACTTGGCTGATTCCCAGGGTCATGGGTTCAGTGCAGCAGTGGTGACCAAAGGAAGGTCTGGAGACTTCCACAGGGAGAGGTGGTCACAGAAGGGAAAAGTCATTTTTTTTTTCTTGTATAAGAGGTCACTTTTTTTTCCCTTACTAAGTTTACAGTTGCCATCACCTAAAATGTTCTGTCACTTAAGGTTGGCTAATGGATCATTTTCAGCTAATATTCCAATTTCATGGAATAGCCTCCCTATTGAATTAAGAGCAGAAAGTGATCTGAAACAATTTAGGGAAAGATTGAAAACATGGCTGATGTCTGCAGTATTTGTTAAATAATACTGTTACAATGAAAGGAAAGGTCTGTGAAACTGCCTGATCAGCAAATCTGCGCTCGTAATGCTATTTTATGGTATGTTGCATTGTATTGAGTTATTGTTATTATGATTGCACATCGCTTTGGGCGTTTTTAAACCGTAAATAAATAGTTACATTTCCTCTGGTTCTTTCCCGTCTGTGGAGACCTTCCCTAAGCTTTTTTTTTTCCCACTCAGGGTGCTGGGATGGGTCCAGCTCGGGCTATAAAACCTTTGGCTGAGCATAAAGCAGTTGTGCTTGAATGTAGTTTGCTTTTTGGGGAAGGAGAGGAGTCGATTTTTCTGGATCCCCAATTTCAGGCCTCACAAGCCTGTGCCAAACTGGGAAGGGCTTTGCCCCGCTGTCCAGTTGCCTTCACAGACCTAGAAGAGGGACTGTCCAGCTGGAGAAGAAGAGATATTTATTTAACTTTTAAGACAGTTGGCTGTTTTGATCCCACTCCCAGCTCAGGAGGGCAAACAGCTCTGCCTGAGGGGGTTGGGCACTACATTTGTCCCACGTCCAGTTAACAGTGGGGACGGTGGTCGTCCATTGTGCATCTGAGAAGATTTTTCCTTTCCTGTTGGAAGAAGGAACTTATTTAATCTCCCCTACTACCACCACCACCATCTCCCTGTTTATTTTGAAGAAGAGATGTTTCCACTCTCCCCATCACCGGGAAGGGACAGTGACTCAGAGGGATAAGGGACAGGAAACATTTCTGGCACTTGGAGCTTTCATTTTGCTTTGTCGCTTGACGACTTTTGCTATTTCGCCTTGGATTCTATTTTTTAAGTTACAGTAAACCTGTGTTGATCACCACTCCAAGCTTCTTGCCCGCTCGTTTTCTGTGCTGACAAACCAGCCTGCTGAGATCCAGAGGCGCGAGTACTGCCTTGAGAAAGAGACTGAGATTATGTGCGGATTCCTCTCCACCCAGCCCCGAGGGCCTCGGAGGCTTCTCCTCCCCCCCCCCCCCACCGGTGCAATCCCAGTGGCTAATTGGTCTTGACTGGAGGCCCGGGACATTGCAATCGGCCCTGGCGACGATGTGGCCCCTCTATTCTGGCTCTGAACCAAAGAGGAACTTGCACTGGCTTTTCCCTGTCCAGCAGGAAATCCCCACTCTTTAAACCTCTGAGCCTGGTCCAAGCCAGCATCTTACCCAACCAATTTTTTGTAACCCACTCGCCGGTGCCAAGGAAGGAGAGGGAACCCCTTAGCACGTGATTTCATTTCATGTACCCCCTAGCTGGGGTTACAGAAAGGTGAATGAAAAGGGATGGCACCAGCTGGACCCAAATCCCCCACTGAGTAGGCATAATCCGTCCTAGGGTAACAGCATGCTTAACTCTGATGACCATTCCACAGCCTCTAGGTATTAAAGATGAGAGGAGGATGGTCTCATCAGAACATGGATTTTCCAGAAAGCTTTTTGTAAAGATCACAGCCCAAGCAGCTTCTCTTCAGGAGTTGCCTCGGCGTAAATTCGTATTCATGGCAGGCAGATTTAGTGAAATTGTAAAGGAAAGCCAGCTTTCCCCCAATTACTGAGCACTATAAAGAGTGGGCTGTAGCTTCCCAGTGTCCTGCACTGAGAATCGTGGGTCATGCCTTTAAATACTCAGAGACGGATTTAGGATTTTGGCGCCCCTAGGTACTGTTGGTGCTATCACCCCTTTCCCCGACCCGAGGTTGAACAACAGGGAGCAGAAGGGCTCAAAGACACAGTCCCCTAGTTTCTTGTGGCAGGTTGAGGTAGATTCTGTAGGAAAAATTTAAAAATTCTGAATCAAAAACATTTCTATCTATAAATTAGTTTTGCAGTAAGGGGTAGATTACTGTAATGCCCTACTCCTTGGCCTCCCTGCTACCTATACCAAACCTTTACAACTCTTACAGAATCACTCTGCACGCATCCTTACAAATTCTAAAAAGAGAGACCATATTACACCATCACTTATAGAGCTACATTGGCTACCAATTAAATCAAGAATCCTATAGAAAACCTTATTCCTTATTCATAAATGCATCATAAATGAGAACACTCACTGGATCAACCCTCCTCTCATACCACGCGTCTCCACAAGACCTACTCGTTCTACCCATCAAGGTACCCTCTGCCCCCCTACAATCAAATCCACCAAACTCACCTCCACAACAAAAAGAGCCTTCTCACTGGCTGGCCCCACCCTATGGAACTCCATGCCCCCAGACTTACGTAACGAAACCTCCACCCCTAAATTTAAAAAAAACCTAAAAACTTGGCTGTTTCTACAGGCCTTTCCCTCAAACTCTCCTCATTATTGAACCACCCGTCAATGTGAATTCAATGCAGAGAGTTGTTCTACACTATATTGACACCAGATACTTTTGAATTTTATTGTAAATATTCTGCTTGTATATCCAGTTTTCCTGGCATTGTCTTCTAGCCTTCCGCTATCTTAATAACCGAGCTTATCCCTTTAAATTCTCTTAACTTCTTATCCTAGATATCCCCTTAAAAACATTGTACATGGTTAATCTGTATTTCAAAAACATTGTACCTAGTTATTCTGTAGTTTGCCTCAGGGCAGGCACAGGTTGTGCGCACTGGCACCCTGCCGGCACGCAATCGGGCAAATGGCCGCTGTGCCGGGGGCCTCTAGTCCTGCCCCTTTCCCGAGGCCCCAGGACTTATGCACGTCCCAGGGATTTACACGCGTGACCAGTCCTTTGAAAACTGGCCCGGCTAGGCTGGTCACACACCTATATCCCCGGGCTTTACATGCGTAGGTCTTTTAAAATCTACCCCTATATGTATTAGTATAATTTATTTTACTTTTATTGGCGAAGAAAAGTAATCTCAAGTATCAGTACAGGGAGCAGACCTCAGAGATGAGGAGACCGAGGGAGAAAGATCAGGAATGGGGTGAGGAGAAAGGAGGAGAAGTGCAAGAAAGAAAAAAGACTAGGGATGGGGAGGAGGGGAGATGGGGAAGATTAGGAAACTGGGATGGGGAAGAAGAGGGAGAGAGAGGCAGGATCTTGGATTGAGGAGGAGGGAATAGGAAGGGTTGGGGAGTGGGTTCCAGGATCTGGGGAGAGCTAGGAAGGGAGCTTCCAAGATTTGGGGGAATTGGGGGGATCAAGGGAGGGAAGATGTGAATTGCAGTGAGTGGGAAGAGAGGAGGGAGGTGTCTTTACCTTGCATCCCCTCTCTAGCATCCCACCCAGCGGCGGATTCCCGATGAAGACCGGCCTGGGGATTTGCCGCCCAGGCCAGCCCAGGAGATACCACGTGGTCTGCCAAGCGTGGCTCCGTCACGGCCATGCTCGGCAGACCATGTGACTAGCGCGACCGGCCCACCGGGGGATACCCGATACCCCAATAGGCCAATCCGCCCCTGATCCCACCCAATATGACTTACACATCCACTTGGTACCAATCCCTTCTCTATCACACAACCAAGAACTCTGTCCCTGATCCTTGTTCCCCTCTCTTTCACACAACCATGAACACTGCCCCCGATCCTTGTTCCCCTCTCTCTCTCACACAACCATGAACTCTGTCCCCGATCCTTGTTCCCCTCTCTCTCTCACACAACCATGAACTCTGTCCCCGATCCTTGTTCCCCTCTCTCTCTCACACAACCATGAACTCTGTCCCCGATCCTTGTTCCCCTCTCTTTCACACAACCATGAACACTGCCCCCGATCCTTGTTCCCCTCTCTCTCTCACACAACCATGAACTCTGTCCCCGATCCTTGTTCCCTTCTCTCTCATACAACCATGAACACTGCCCCCGATCCTTGCTCCCCTCTCTATAACACAACCATGAACACTGCTCCGATCCTTGTTCCCCTCTCTCTCACACAACCATGAACACTGCCCCCGATCCTTGTTACCCTCTCTCTCACACAACCATGAATACTGCCCCCGATTCTTGTTCCCCTCTCTATCACATAACCATGAACACTGCCCCCGATCCTTGTTCCCCTCTCTCTCTCACACAACCATGAACTCTGTCCCCGATCCTTGTTCCCTTCTCTCTCATACAACCATGAACACTGCCCCCGATCCTTGCTAACCTCTCTATAACACAACCATGAACACTGCTCCGATCCTTGTTCCCCTCTCTCTCCCACAACCATGAACACTGCCCCCGATCCTTGTTCCCCTCTCTCTCACACAACCATGAACACTGCCCCCGATCCTTGTTCCCCTCTTTCACACAACCATGAACACTGCCCCCGATCCTTGTTCCCCTCTCTATCACACAACCATGAACACTGCCCCCGATCCTTGTTCCCCTCTCTCTCACACAACCATGAACACTGCCCCCGATCCTTGTTCCCCTCTCTCTCACACACAACGATGAACACTGCCCCCGATCCTTGTTCCCCTCTCTATCACACAACCATGAACACTGCCCCCGATTCTTGTTCCCCTCTCTATCACACAACCATGAACACTGCACCCGATCCTTGTTCCCCTCTCTCTCACACAACCATGAACACTGCTCCGATCCTTGTTCCCCTCTCTCTCACACAACCATGAACACTGCTCCCGATCCTTGTTCCCCTCTCTCTCACACAACCATGAACACTGCCCCCAATTCTTGTTCCCCTCTCTCTCTCACACAACCATGAACTCTGTCCCCGATCCTTGTTCCCCTCTCTCTCTCACACAACCATGAACTCTGTCCCCGATCCTTGTTCCCCTCTCTCTCTCACACAACCATGAACTCTGTCCCCGATCCTTGTTCCCCTCTCTTTCACACAACCATGAACACTGCCCCCGATCCTTGTTCCCCTCTCTCTCTCACACAACCATGAACTCTGTCCCCGATCCTTGTTCCCCTCTCTCTCTCACACAACCATGAACTCTGTCCCCGATCCTTGTTCCCTTCTCTCTCATACAACCATGAACACTGCCCCCGATCCTTGCTCCCCTCTCTATAACACAACCATGAACACTGCTCCGATCCTTGTTCCCCTCTCTCTCACACAACCATGAACACTGCCCCCGATCCTTGTTCCCCTCTCTCTCACACAACCATGAATACTGCCCCCAATTCTTGTTCCCCTCTCTATCACATAACCATGAACACTGCCCCCGATTCTTGTTCCCCTCTCTATAACACAACCATGAACATTGCCCCCGATCCTTGTTCCCCTCTCTCTCACACAACCATGAACAGTGCTCCCGATCCTTGTTCCCCTCTCTCTCACACAACCATGAACACTGCCCCCGATCCTTGTTCCCCTCTCTCTCACACAACCATGAACACTGCTCCGATCCTTGTTCCCCTCTCTCTCACACAACCATGAACACTGCCCCCGATCCTTGTTCCCCTCTCTCTCACACAACCATGAATACTGCCCCCGATTCTTGTTCCCCTCTCTATCACATAACTATGAACACTGCCCCCGATCCTTGTTCCCCTCTCTATAACACAACCATGAACATTGCCCCCGATCCTTGTTCCCCTCTCTCTCACACAACCATGAACAGTGCTCCCGATCCTTGTTCCCCTCTCTCTCACACAACCATGAACACTGCCCCCGATCCTTGTTCCCCTCTCTCTCACACAACCATGAACACTGCCCCCGATCCTTGTTCCCCTCTCTCTCACACAACCATGAACAGTGCCCCCGATCCTTGTTCCCCTCTTTCACACAACCATGAACACTGCCCCCGATCCTTGTTCCCCTCTCTATCACACAACGATGAACACTGCCCCCGATCCTTGTTCCCCTCTCTTTCACACAACCATGAACACTACCCCCGATCCTTGTTCCCCTCTCTCTCACACAACCATGAACACTGCCCCCGATCCTTGTTCCCCTCTCTATCACACAACCATGAACACTGCCCCCGATCCTTGTTCCCCTCTCTATCACACAACGATGAACACTGCCCCCGATCCTTGTTCCCCTCTCTCTCACACAACGATGAACACTGCCCCCGATCCTTGTTCCCCTCTCTCTCTCACACAACGATGAACACTGCCCCCGATCCTTGTTCCCCTCTCTATCACACAACCATGAACACTGCCCCCGATTCTTGTTCCCCTCTCTATCACACAACCATGAACACTGCCCCCGATCCTTGTTCCCCTCTCTCTCACACAACCATGAACACTGCTCCGATCCTTGTTCCTCTCTCTCTCACACAACCATGAACACTGCCCCCGATCCTTGTTCCCCTCTCTCTCACACAACCATGAACACTGCCCACGATTCTTGTTCCCCTCTCTCTCTCACACAACCATGAACTCTGTCCCCGATCCTTGTTCCCCTCTCTCTCTCACACAACCATGAACTCTGTCCCCGATCCTTGTTCCCCTCTCTCTCTCACACAACCATGAACTCTGTCCCCGATCCTTGTTCCCCTCTCTTTCACACAACCATGAACACTGCCCCCGATCCTTGTTCCCCTCTCTCTCTCACACAACCATGAACTCTGTCCCCGATCCTTGTTCCCCTCTCTCTCTCACACAACCATGAACTCTGTCCCCGATCCTTGTTCCCTTCTCTCTCATACAACCATGAACACTGCCCCCGATCCTTGCTCCCCTCTCTATAACACAACCATGAACACTGCTCCGATCCTTGTTCCCCTCTCTCTCACACAACCATGAACACTGCCCCCGATCCTTGTTCCCCTCTCTCTCACACAACCATGAATACTGCCCCCAATTCTTGTTCCCCTCTCTATCACATAACCATGAACACTGCCCCCGATTCTTGTTCCCCTCTCTATAACACAACCATGAACATTGCCCCCGATCCTTGTTCCCCTCTCTCTCACACAACCATGAACAGTGCTCCCGATCCTTGTTCCCCTCTCTCTCACACAACCATGAACACTGCCCCCGATCCTTGTTCCCCTCTCTCTCACACAACCATGAACACTGCTCCGATCCTTGTTCCCCTCTCTCTCACAACCATGAACACTGCCCCCGATCCTTGTTCCCCTCTCTCTCACACAACCATGAATACTGCCCCCGATTCTTGTTCCCCTCTCTATCACATAACTATGAACACTGCCCCCGATCCTTGTTCCCCTCTCTATAACACAACCATGAACATTGCCCCCGATCCTTGTTCCCCTCTCTCTCACACAACCATGAACAGTGCTCCCGATCCTTGTTCCCCTCTCTCTCACACAACCATGAACACTGCCCCCGATCCTTGTTCCCCTCTCTCTCACACAACCATGAACACTGCCCCCGATCCTTGTTCCCCTCTCTCTCACACAACCATGAACAGTGCCCCCGATCCTTGTTCCCCTCTTTCACACAACCATGAACACTGCCCCCGATCCTTGTTCCCCTCTCTATCACACAACGATGAACACTGCCCCCGATCCTTGTTCCCCTCTCTTTCACACAACCATGAACACTGCCCCCGATCCTTGTTCCCCTCTCTCTCACACAACCATGAACACTGCCCCCGATCCTTGTTCCCCTCTCTATCACACAACCATGAACACTGCCCCCGATCCTTGTTCCCCTCTCTATCACACAACGATGAACACTGCCCCCGATCCTTGTTCCCCTCTCTCTCACACAACGATGAACACTGCCCCCGATCCTTGTTCCCCTCTCTCTCACACAACCATGCACACTGCTCCCGATCCTTGTTCCCCTCTCTCTCACACAACCATGAACACTGCCCCCGATCCTTCTTCCCCTCTCTCTTACACAACCATGAACACTGCCCCCGATCCTTGTTCCCCTCTCTCTCACACAACCATGAACACTGCCCCCGATCCTTGTTCCCCTCTCTCTCACACAACCATGAACACTGCCCCCGATCCTTGTTCCCCTCTCTCTCTCACACAACCATGAACACTGCCCCCGATCCTTGTTCCCCTCTCTATCACACAACCATGAACACTGCCCCCGATCCTTGTTCCCCTCTCTATCACACAACGATGAACACTGCCCCCGATCCTTGTTCCCCTCTCTCTCACACAACCATGAACACTGCCCCCGATCCTTGTTCCCCTCTCTCTCACACAACCATGAACAGTGCCCCCGATCCTTGTTCCCCTCTTTCACACAACCATGAACACTGCCCCCGATCTTTGTTCCCCTCTCTCTCACACAACCATGAACACTGCCCCCGATCCTTGTTCCCCTCTCTCTTTCACACAACCATGAACAGTGCCCCCGATCCTTGTTCCCCTCTCTCTCACACAACCATGAACACTGCCCCCGATCCTTGTTCCCCTCTCTCTCACAGAACCATGAACACTGCCCCCGATCCTTGTTCCCCTCTCTATCACACAACCATGAACACTGCCCCCGATCCTTGTTCCCCTCTCTATCACACAACGATGAACACTGCCTCCGATCCTTGTTCCCCTCTCTCTCACACAACGATGAACACTGCCCCCGATCCTTGTTCCCCTCTCTCTCACACAACCATGCACACTGCTCCCGATCCTTGTTCCCCTCTCTCTCACACAACCATGAACACTGCCCCCGATCCTTCTTCCCCTCTCTCTTACACAACCATGAACACTGCCCCCCGATCCTTGTTCCCCTCTCTCTCACACAACCATGAACACTGCCCCCGATCCTTGTTCCCCTCTCTCTCACACAACCATGAACACTGCCCCCGATCCTTGTTCCCCTCTCTCTCACACAACCATGAACACTGCCCCCGATCCTTGTTCCCCTCTCTCTCACACAACCATGAACACTGCCCCCGATCCTTGTTCCCCTCTCTATCACACAACGATGAACACTGCCCCCGATCCTTGTTCCCCTCTCTCTCTCACACAACGATGAACACTGCCCCCGATCCTTGTTCCCCTCTCTCTCAGACAACCATGAACACTGCCCCCGATCCTTGTTCCCTTCTCTCTCATACAACCATGAACACTGCCCCCGATCCTTGTTCCCCTCTCTATCACACAACCATGAACTCTGTCCCCGATCCTTGTTCCCTTCTCTCTCATACAACCATGAACACTGCCCCCGATCCTTGTTCCCCTCTCTATCACACAACCATGAACACTGCCCCTGATCCTTGTTCCCCTCTCTATCACACAACGATGAACACTGCCCCCGATCCTTGTTCCCCTCTCTCTCACACAACCATGAACACTGCCCCCGATCCTTGTTCCCCTCTCTCTCACACAACCATGAACACTGCCCCCGATCCTTGTTCCCCTCTTTCACACAACCATGAACACTGCCCCCGATCCTTGTTCCCCTCTCTTTCACACAACCATGAACACTGCCCCCGATCCTTGTTCCCCTCTCTTTCACACAACCATGAACACTGCCCTCAATCCTTGTTCCCCTCTCTCTCACACAACCATGAACACTGCCCATGATCCTTGTTCCCCTCTCTATCACACAACCATGAACACTGCCCCTGATCCTTGTTCCCCTCTCTATCACACAACCATGAACACTGCCCCCGATCCTTGTTCCCCTCTCTCTCACACAACCATGAACACTGCCCCAGATCCTTGTTCCCCTCTCTGTCACACAACCATGAACACTGCCCTCGATCCTTGTTCCCCTCTCTCTCAGACAACCATGAACACTGCCCCCGATCCTTGTTCCCCTCTCTATCACACAACCATGAACACTGCCCCCGATCCTTGTTCCCCTCTCTATCAAAACAACCATGAACACTGCCCCTGATCCTTGTTCCCCTCTCTCTCACACAACCATGAACACTGCCCCTGATCCTTGTTCCCCTCTCTCTCACACAACCATGAACACTGCCCCAGATCCTTGTTCCCCTCTCTATCACACAACCATGAACATTGCCCCCGATCCTTGTTCCCCTCTCTCTCACACAACCATGAACACTGCCCCCGATCCTTGTTCCCCTCTCTCTCACACAACCATGAACACTGCCCCCTGATCCTTGTTCCCCTCTCTCTCACACAACCATGAACATTGCCCCCGATCCTTGTTCCCCTCTCTCTCACACAACCATGAACACTGCCTCCGATCCTTGTTCCCCTCTCTCTCACACAACCATGAACACTGCCCCCGATCCTTGTTCCCCTCTCTATCACACAACCATGAACACTGCCTCCGATCCTTGTTCCCCTCTCTCTCACACAACCATGAACACTGCCCCCGATCCTTGTTCCCCTCTCTATCACACAACCATGAACACTGCCCCCGATCCTTGTTCCCCTCTCTCTCACACAACCATGAACACTGCCCCCGATCCTTGTTCCCCTCTCTCTCACACAACCATGAACACTGCCCCAGATCCTTGTTCCCCTCTCTATCACACAACCATGAACACTGCCCCAGATCCTTGTTCCCCTCTCTCTCACACAACCATGAACACTGCCCCTGATCCTTGTTCCCCTCTCTATCACACAACCATGAACACTGCTCCCGATCCTTTTTCCCCTCTCTCTCACACAACCAATAACACTGCCCTCGATCCTTGTTCCCCTCTCTCTCACACAGAGATGTACACAGCAACCGATCCTCCTCTCATCCCAGAGTCTTTCTTCCCACTCTCCAATTATCTCTACTCTGTCCTTCCTAGGCTCCCCAAAATGATCCCTTTTTGCCGTCTGCTGCAGGCTCACTTCCCCTCCTCTCCTGTTCCCTGAACACTGCCCGGGAGGGGAGGAGCAGGAGTAGGAAGCAGGGGGCTGTTCTCTGCCCAGTGAGATTCAGCCAGCCTGCTGCCCCCAGAGTGTTGCCCCCCCTAGGCACAGGCCTAGTGTGCCTATTGACAAATGCAGGCCTGCAAATCAGGAGTGCCTGGCACAGGGCAAAAGAGGGGAAGAAGATAATTGGGAGAAATCATTCATTTTTAAAATGTGTTCACAGGGAGGCTGTCAGAGGATTGCAGGAAGCAACCTTTCTGCCGGGAACATGCTTCATGATCGTACCCAGAGCTGTCTCCCTCCTGCCTTGGAAGCCCTGCGGTTCATAATTATGCCCAGAGCCCAGACCGAAGGATGCAACCCAGGCAGTTTCGCATTAATGTTAAACCATAAATCCGTCTCACGCACTCGGAGGGATTTCCGCATTCCGACTGATTACCTTGGTAAGCATTAAGGACTGGAAGCTGTGATGAATAAACCAAATGTAACCATGGGGTTTTTGAACAAACAGTAATTAAATAAAGCCCCATTTGCTTTTGTAATAACCACTTTGAATTGGTTACAATACCAAAATATAATAATAACCTCTAGCCAGATTATTAATTATCAGTTAGATGACCTGGTAGTTTATGGACACCAGGTAAATTCTCTGTAATCTCTTTTCCATTTGGTGACCGTTGCATAATAAGTAAGGCATGTGTGAATTATTTGCATTTTAACTAATAAAATCCCTGCGTCGTTGTACGGCATGCAGTTATTAAAAAGTGTGCTAACTGCCAGAAGGACATTTTATTATCTCGGGCAGGTGGGCTGAATAAGTGCAAACAACCTAATGAACCAACCCATGAGGGGAATAATAAGGAGGTGGAACTGGAACGCTCAACTCGTTCTGAATCTGCCTGGACCACTGTAGCAGTTGTTTGTTGTAAAGGTTGCCAGTTTCATTAATAGAGTGTCTGAGAAAGAGTAGGTCTGTGTGTTATCATTCCCTGAGAAAAGCCTCTGCAGCTATTGCATGCCGCAACTAGCAATGTCAACTTTGCTAGTATCTTTCTAACAAAACCTCCAAAAAAAAAAAGACTCTTGTATTTCCCTTGATACTGTACAAAATGTTTCTTTGCTTATTCCCCAGAGAAGCAGCTCGAGGATTTTTTTTTTCATGTCTTGTGACGTCTACCACATTTTTGCCTTTGCACTCCTCGTATGTTCCCACGCACTCTGATGCGCTCCTCAAGTCCCCCCTGTCCTGCTTTGAGATGTGACCCTTGGGAGATCTGACAAGGCTTTGAGGTAGCTTCCTTGTATGTTCGTAGAACATGTTGGAATATGACCCTCAGGGGTTCCCACAGTGCTTGGAGATGGGTCCTTGGGAGATCTGACAAGGCTTTGAGGTAGGTTCCTTGTATGTTCGTAGAATATGTTGGAATATGACCCTCAGGGGTTCCCACAGTGCTTGGAGATGTGACCCTTGGGAGATCTGACAAGGCTTTGAGGTAGGTTCCTTGTATGTTCGTAGAATATGTTGGAATATGACCCTCAGGGGTTCCCACAGTGCTTGGAGATGGGTCCTTGGGAGATCTGACAAGGCTTTGAGGTAGGTTCCTTGTATGTTCGTAGAATATGTTGGAATATGACCCTCAGGGGTTCCCACAGTGCTTTGAGATGTGACCCTTGGGAGATCTGACAAGGCTTTGAGGTAGCTTCCTTGTATGTTCGTAGAACATGTTGGAATATGACCCTCAGGGGTTCCCACAGTGCTTGGAGATGGGTCCTTGGGCTTTCAGAGGTCCCTATTCCTGTGTTGTGTGTCATCCAATTTTCTTGTAGAGCCTGTTTTTGGTTAGCGTTAAGAATATCCTAGATATGGACATCCATTAACTTCTGGGAATTTTAACAATTTGTTTTCTAGAAATGCGCATTTATTTGAAATAAAACAGGAAATTTAAATGACATTTCCCATTTTGTTTCAATTTTTTTGTAAAATGAAACTAAAGAAAAATGAACACAATTATGTTTATTTTTGTTCATTTCATTAAAAAAAATGTTTCCAATGCTGCCAAACCCCCCCCCCCCCCCCCCCACCAATCCCTCTTAACAATTCTTCCTTTCTTCAGGGAGCAAAATTGATCTCTGGTCGCTCCTGCCCTGCTAGCAGTATCTTAGAAATGGCTCCCACATACAGAAGCCAGCACCATTTTTTTTATTTCTTCTGTACAAAATGGTGCTAGCCAGGCCCATACCCAGACCAGCACCATTTTTTATAGAAGAGATTAAAAATGGTACCCACCACAGTCTACCTGCAGGAGCGACCAGAGATTGTTCCTGCCATGCGAAAAAAAACATATGGTAAGAGATTTTGGTAGGGGAAATGATCAAAGGTGAAGGCTGGGAGGGGGACAGTCCTGACATTTTTTTATTCTGGTTTTTGTTTGTTTCATTTTATTTTTATTTTAAATACATGAAAAGAAATAAACAAACAAAACAATAAAAAAAAGCAAAACAAACAAAAACACCACCTCTATTGTATTCATTCCTTTGAGATTCCAGAACAATTGCTCACAAAACTAACATCTCCAGCTTTGGAAAATTCATTCCTACGGTAAATAGACAAGCGAACTGGTTTTTTTATTTTATTTTTTATTTTAAAAGTTTTTGTATACCGCGAAATAGCCAGGATCTGGCTGTCTAGGCAGTTTACAGGGAACATACATAATTTAAAATATTTAAAAAAATCAAACAAATACTGTTCATTAAAACAGAACACAATCAAAACAAAATTAACATAACATGCAGTATAGTCTAACACTGCAATTCACAATAATATAATGAAAAAGCCATCCAAAAATGATATCGGTAATAGAGCAAAAACAGTTAAAACAAGGTTTAAAACTGGACATTCTATGAAATTACCTTAAACCAGAAGCATTGTGTAAAATTAAACAGTACTGGAATTGTATGAAATTAATGTTCGAGAGAGTAGACTGAGATATAATCTCTTATTGGATTATTTTATAATTGCAAAAATCAATTATTCAGATTGTAAGCGCATTTATAAAAATAAGTCTTTAACAGTTTTTCGAATTCTTGTTTATTATGTGATAATCTAATATAGTCAGGTATTGAATTCCAAAGTCGTGGTCCAGCCACTGAAAAGGCTCTTTCTCGAGTTATATTGAGTCTTGCATTTCTTTCAAAAGGAACAAAGACTAGGGTACAATCAATGAAGTTACTAGGTAATATATTTAAGACAAATAGGAGAAAATATTTTTTTATACTCAATGCATAATTAAAAACTAGAATTTGTTGCCGGAGGATGTGGTGAAAGCTGTTAGTGTAGCTCGGTTTAAAAAAGGTTTGGACAAGCTCCTGGAGGAAAAGTCCATAAACCATTATTAAGGTAGACTTGGGGAAATCCCACTGCTTATCCCTGGGTCAAGCAACAAGGAATCTATCGACTTTGTAATCCTGCCAAATACTTGTGACTTGGATTGGCCACTGTTGGAAACAGGATACTGGGCTTGATGGACCTTTGGTCTGACCCAGTATGGCAACTTCTTATGTTCAAGCTCTTTTGCATGCCAGCTTACCAACACTGGAAAGCACCAAAAGATCTTCCACCAATCAGATCACTGGACCATTTGAACATTTCATGCCTTCTTATTCTGTGTCATGTGCTCTCATGTAGAGGAGCATCTACAGATTTTCATTAAAACTAAAGCCAGGAGCATTTCATATATTTATTTATAAGCTTCTGTCCTTTCCTAAAGACAGGCCCAAGGCAGATTACATACAGTAACAAGGCACTGAGTATATAAGTAAAGAATACAAATTGATATGAGGTAGGTTGCAAGTAAATAGATAAGAAGAAGTTGGATACATTAGGCAGAAATAAGTAAATGGGTGCATTGGGTATAAATTGCATATAAGAACTTAACAACATAAGATTTGCCAGACTGGTCCATCAACCCCAATATCCTGTTTCCAACAGTGGCCAATCCAGGCCATAAGAAACTGGCAGGCCATAAGAACTGGCAGGATCCCAAGGGATCCACCTTAATAATGGTTTATGGACTTTTCCTCCAGGAACTTGTCCAAACCTTTTTAAAACGCAGCTAAATAATAGCTTTTACCACATCCTCTGGCAATGAATTCCAGAGCTTAATTATGCATTGAATAAAAAATTATTTTCTTCTATTAGTTTTAAATGTATTACCTAGTAACTTCATTGTGTGTCCGCTAGTCTTTGTCCTTTTTGAAAGAGTAAACAACTGATTAACGTTTACTTGTTCCATTCTACTCATTAATTTATAAACCTCTGCCATCTCTTCACCAAGCTGAAGAATCCTAACCTCTTTAGCCTTTCCTTTATCATTTTGGTTGCCATTCTCTGTACCTTTTCTAATTCTGCTCTATCTTTTTTTGAGATGTGGTGACCAGAACTGCACACAATACTCAAGATGAGGTCGCACCATGGAGCGATACAGAGGCGTTATGATATTCTCTGTTTATTCTCAGCTCCTTTCCTAATAATCCCTGGCATTCTATTTACTTTATTGGCTGCTGCTGCTGCACACTGAGCAGATTTCAATGTATTTTCAACGATGACAACTAGATCTTTTTCCTGACTGGTGATTCCTAATGTGGATCCATGCATTGTGTAGCTATATTTTGGATTACTCTTCCCTAAGTGCATCTGTTTGCACTTATCCACATTAAATTTCATTTGCCATTTGCATGCCCAGTCTCCCAGTTTTGCAAGGTCCTCTTGCAATTTCTCCCAATCCTCTTGTGATTTAACAACGTTAAATAATTTTGTGTCCTCGGCAAATTTGATTTCCTCACTTGTTGTTCCCATTTCCAGGCCATTTATAAATATATTAAAAAGTAGTGGTCCCAGAACAGATCCCTGACGCACTCCACTATTCACCTTTTTCCACTGGGAAACTTTACCATTTAGCCCTACTCTCTGTTTTCTCTCTTTTAACCAGTTGGTGACCAGGGCCAGCGGAAGCACTAGGCGAACTAGGCGGGCGCCTAGGGTGCCAACGTCCCAGGGACAGCAGCCGCGGCAGCAAGAGCCAGCGACCCACCTGTCCTCATCCAACCCAGTGCTTCTTTCAGCCGTGCAGTGGCTCCCTCAGGCTGGACACCAGCTCCCGGCGCCTCCCGCCAACCTGCTCCGGCTTACTCCGCATGGAGGAGTGGGAGAGAGTGTGCGAGGTCCAAGGCAGAAGGCGCCTAATACCCTTGCACCGGCCCTGTTGGTGATCCGTAATAAGACGCTGCTCCCATCCCATGACTTTCTAATTTCCTAAGAAGTCTCTCGCGAGGGACTTTGTCAAATGCTTTCTGGAAATCCAGATGCACTGCATCAGCTGGCTCATAGATATAAGAATTAAGTGGTGCAAGATATGGATACAGGGAGGCCATAAGTGGGCGAACCTTATGAGATTGACGGTCAAGAAGACTCCTCGTGGGCAGGTACCAGAGGATGAGCCTCTGCTGTGGGGTCCAGGCTATGACTTTTCTCCAGAAGGCGAGGTAACAAGTTTCCCGTCGCAGCGTTAAAGGTAACTTGTTCCATGTTTTAGGGGCAGAGCAGCTGACAGTGCAAAGTCTCGTGCATGTTAAGTCTGGCTAAAGCCAGAGGGTGGGAGGATACAAGAGCCTGCTGGGAGGATTAGAGCTCCCTCAGGGGGGGTGGTGCAGGACTGCAGAAGTTGGGGAAGCTATCCAGGGGCCAAGTGATTCACAAAGCAACAAGCTAATTATGTGGTTTCTCCCATGGCTGTACAATTGCGGGAGGCCAGGGGCACTGGCTAGAGGTTCCGAGTACACGTTTTGCAGGGTTTTGCGTTATTACACACAGGGAGTTTGTGTTGCTGTGAAGTGAATAGTATTTTTCTATGGTGAATCTTAAGGGGAAATGTCTTAGTTCTGCTCTGCACCCTTTGCTGGGGAGTTTCTCTGAACACAGGGTATTGTAGAACTTGAGATGCTGGGTCTACACTGGGATTCCATCCTATTTCAAATGGCAGATGAAATTTAATGTGGACAAGTGCAAGGTGCTGCATATAGGGTAAAATAACCCTTGCTGTAGTTACACGATGTTAGGTTCCATATTAGGAGCTACCACCCAGGAAAAAGATCTAGGCATCATAGTGGATAACACATTGAAATCGTCAGCTCAGTGTGCTGCAGCAGTCAAAAAAGCAAACAGAATGGGGTAGATTTTAAAAGAAGCGCGATCAGCCTACTTTTGCTTGCGCATCAGACTCAAGCAAAAGTACGCTGGATTTTAGTAGATACGCGCGGAGCCGCGCGTATCCACTAAAATCCTGGATCGGCGCGCGCAAGGCTATCGATTTTGTATAGCCTGCGCGCGCCGAGCCGCGCTGCCTCCCCCCGTTCCCTCCAAGGCCGCTCCGAAATCGGAGCGGCCTTGGAGGGAACTTTCCTTTGCCCTCCCCTCACCTTCCCCTCCCTTCCCCTACCTAACCCACCCGCCCGGCCCTGTCTACACCCCCCCCTTACCTTTGTCGGGGGATTTACGCCTCCCGGAGGGAGACGTAAATCCCCGCGCGCCAGCGGGCCTGCTGCGCGCCGGGCCGCGACCTGGGGGCGGGGACGGAGGGCGCGGCCACGCCCCCGGGCCGTAGCCACGCCCCGTACCCGCCCCCAAAACGCTGCCGACACGCCCCCGGAACGCCGCGACGACCGGGCCCGCCCCCCGACACGCCCCCAACACGCCCCCCTCCGAGAACCCCGGGACTTACGCGAGTCCCGGGGCTCTGCGCGCGCCGGGAGGCCTATGTAAAATAGGCTTCCCGGCGCGCAGGGCCCTGCTCGCCTAAATCCGCCCGGTTTTGGGCGGATTTAGGCGAGCAGGGCTCTGAAAATCTACCCCAATGTTAGGAATTATTAGAAAGGGAATGGTTAATAAAATGGAAATGTCATAATGCCTCTGTATCGCTCCATGGTGAGACTGCATCTTGAATACTGTGTACAATTCTGGTCGCAGCATCTCAAAAAAGATATAATTGTGATGGAGAAGGTACAGAGAAGGGCAACCAAAATGACAAAGGAGATGGAACAGCTCCCCTATGAGGAAAGGCTGAAGAGGTTAGGGCTGTTCAGCTTGGAGAAGAGACGGCTGAGGGGGGATATGATAGAGGTCTTTAAGATCATGAGAGGTCTTGAACAAATAGATGTGAATCGGTTATTTACACTTTCGAATAATAGAAGGACTAGGGGGCATTCCATGAAGTTAGCAAGTAGCACATTTAAGACTAATCGGAGAAAATTCTTTTTCACTCAATGCACAATTAAGCTCTGGAATTTGTTGCCAGAGGATGTGGTTAGTGCAGTTAGTGTAGCTGGGTTCAAAAAAGGTTTGGATAAGTTCTTGGAGGAGAAGTCCATTAATGGCTATTAATCAAGTTTACTTAGGGAATAGTCACTGCTATTAATTACATCAGTAGCATGGGATCTTCTTAGTGATTGGGTACTTGCCAGGTTCTTGTGGCCTGGTTTGTCCTCTGTTGGAAACAGGATGCTGGGCTTGATGGACCCTTGGTCTGACCCAGCATGGCAAGTTCTTGTGTTCTTATCCTGCAAACCCAATTTCACTCCTATAGAGAAGAATTTTATTGACTGATGCTGTCAAATAATTTTAGTGGTAGTTTTCCTAGATTGTTGCAACTGACCAAGGCTTTCTTTGATACACAGAAGGTTCTTCTGTCTATAGAGGCAGCACTGACATAAATGACCAGCAATTTTTTTTAAACATTTATATTCAGCACTATCCTATTTTCTAGGCAGCTTACAAATAAAAACATGCATGTGCATATATAAAACATAGGAGCCTGTTGTAAAACCCCTGCCTGCACTTTGCAACAGTGGTACAAAATGTTTCCAGCGGTGCCTCCTGCTTTAATTATGAGTGGTGGTGTCCTATCCCAACATGGGTGGGCTTTGGTAAGAGGTGGGTGCGGAGAGAGCCCTGGGACCCAGCTGGATTGAACGAACTGGGTGGTTTCCCTGTCATAGGCCTCAAAGGATGACTTTCTACTGACAGCTGCATGGGCATGGAGAACTGAATATTTAAAAGTATGATGTCCATGTCGCTGTTTTAACAGGATTGTTCAGGGCGGTGGGGAGCACTTCACCATGGTTGAATTGATTAATTATCAAAATCTCAGGATGAGGGATGGGGAGACCTTATGGGCCTTAGCAATGCCTCTGGGTCACAGGAGAATTTGGGAGGTGTGGCATCTAAAGGGCAAGGGAATTGATGGCTCCCCTGGAGGATCTTCTCTACATCGTTTCGGTTAAACAGAAAATTAGAAAACATTTAACAGGGGTGAAATGAATAAACCAATTGCTGCTGTGCGCGGGTCACATTAATCAAGGCCATTTTCTGCAGACCCGGACTCCTCTACTTGGTTCCTTCTCTCTAAATTCGGCAAGCTGACATTTCTCATACTGTAAGAGCCTCCGTAAATGAACATTTAATCGTTTCTTATTTGATAAAAACTCCAAACATTCACCCATTCTGGGGGCACGAAAAGTAATCCAAAAATAATTCCGTTATAGGTTGCCTGTGTACTACGCGATGTGGTTGATCCTTTCCTGAGATTGAATGACACCGCAGTCCTTCGACCCAGAAGGAGACTTGCTCACCTGGTTCCTCTTGGTTTCCAGAGTCCCCCGATAGGCTGATGCAAATCCACCTTGTGAACAGGAATCAGCAACACGTCTCGTTGGCTTATTTAAATTAACTTCTCAGTCACCTGTCCCCTGGTCAGTAAACCATGTGTCAAATTGTAACAATCCATACACTACAGAATCACACAGCCCATGAATGTAGAACTATAAAGTCATGCATGCAAGCAAAAAAAAAAAAAAAAAAAATAGTGAACAATTAGTGCACAGTGCTCTGAGCAGAGGCCTCCTTTTCTATCGGCACATTCACTCTCCTTTCACATTGATTCCTTGTCCTTAAACATAGAAACATAGAAATGACGGCAGAAGAAGACCAAACGGCCCATCCAGTCTGCCCAGCAAGCTTTCGCACTTTTTTTTTTTCTCTCACATACTTATCTGTTTCTCTTGGCTCTTAGTAACCTTTTTTATTCTATTTCCCTTCCAACCCCGCCATTAATGTAGAGAGCAGTGTTGGAACTGCATCTAAGTGAATATCTAGCTTAATTAGTTAGGGGTATTAACCACCGCAATAAGCAAGCTACACCCATGCTTATCTGTTTATCCAGACTATTGGGCCGATACAGTAAAATCACGGGAGAGTGGGCGAGCGCCTGCTCTCCTGTGCGCGCGATACAGTATTTTAATTTATTAAAATTAGGGCCGGCGGTAAAAAGAGGCGCTAGGGACACTAGCGCATTCCTAGCGCCTCTTTTTTGACAGGAGCGGCGGCTGTCAGCGGGTTTCACAGCCGACGCTCAATTTTGCCGGCGTCGGTTCTCGAGCCCGCTGACAGCCATGGGTTCGGAAACCGGACGCCGGCAAAATTGAGCATCCGGTTTTTCGACCCGTGAGTCGCGGGCCTATTTCAATTTTTTTTTTCTATTTATTTTACTTTTTTTAACTTTCAGGACCTCCGACTTAATATCGCCAGGTTCGGGGGGTTGGATGCGCATTTTGGATGCGCTATTACCCCTTATTAAATAAGGGGTAAAGCTAGCGCGTCCAAAACATGCGTCCAATCGCGGGTTAACAGTACGCTCCACCGGAGCACACTGTACTGTATTGGCCTGTATGTAATTCAGTCCTTGTTGATTGTTGCCTGAATATAGATCCACCTTTCATCATTCCCCCCTGCTGTTGAAGCAGAGAGCCATGCTGACTATGCATTGAAAGTGAAGTATCAGTCTTGCTCCCCTGCCGTTGAAGCAGAGAGCTATGCTGGAAATGCACATAGTATCAGACTTTCTCCCCTGCCGTTGATGCAGAGAGCTATGCTGGACATGCGTGAAGTGTCAAACTTTCTCCCCTGCCGTTGAAGCAGAGAGCTATCCTGGCTTTGCATTGAAAGTGAAGTATCAGTCTTTCTCCCCTGCCGTAGAAGCAGAGAGCTATGCTGAAAATGCACATAGTATCAGACTTTCTCCCCTGCCGTTGATGCAGAGAGCTATGCTGGACATGCGTGAAGTGTCAAACTTTCTCCCCTGCTGTTGAAGCAGAGAGCTATCCTGGCTTTGCATTGAAGGTGAAGTATCAGTCTTTCTCCCCTGCCATTGAAGCAGAGAGCTATGCTGGATATGTGTGAAATGTCAAACTTTCTCCCCTGCTGTTGAAGCAGAGAGCTATGCTGGATATATGTGAAGTGTCAGACTTTCTCCCCTGCCATTGAAGCAGAGAGCTATGCTGGATATGCATTGAAAGTGAAGTATCAAGCTTATTTGGTTTGGGGTAGTAACTGCCGTAACAAGCAAGCTACTCCCCGCTTTTTTGTGAATGCAAATCCTTTTTTCCACATTTCCTCATTGCCGCTGAAGCTTAGAGCAATGTTGGAGTCACATTAACCGTGTGTATGTTTATTGAATAAGGGTATTATCACTAAAACCTTTAAGTATCTGAAATCAAGGATCGTTAAAACCTTTCAAGTATCTGAACACCTGTATCATATCACCTCTGCTCCTCCTTTCCTCCAGGGTGTACATATTTAGATTCTTCAGTCTCTCCTCATAAGTCATTCGATGAAGACCATCCCACCTTTTTGGTCGCCCTTCTCTGTACCTCCTCCAGATGTGGTGAGTAGCTCTAATATTGCAGCTTAGTTCCCCACCTCTCAGAAACGTCAGTCTATTCATGGGGAGACAATGGCGAACACTTCTTATAATGACGCTTGCATTCACGGAGTCCCAGTGATCACGGAGAGATCCTTAGTGTGAGGAATTGCACACTGCACGAATCAGAGCTCTCACGGACAGGGCACATTGCAGGATGGCGATGTTCGCACAAAAGGTTTTCGTTTCAGTTAATTTTTTCAATTGGGGTATTTTTCATTTTAATTTGGAGTTTGGTTTATTTAATGTTTATTTTGGTTTGATTCATTTTCCAAACTAAAATAAACAAATTAAAAAAAAAACCAACCAACCCCCCCCCCCCTCCCCAAATAAACCAAAATGAGGACTCCCCGGACCCACTGCCACCACCACCACCACCTTCTTAAGTAAGCTGGGACCTCCCTAAGCCCTTCCCCACCCCTCTGCACACAAACCAGGGCCTCTACTGGGCCCATCTGCTCCCCTCCCACCTCAAATAAACAAGGCTCAGGCCCCCACCCACTTTTCACTCCCACTGGGGTCTTCCATGAAGAAAAGGGCAGGGGTGATCCCCAGTAGATCCTGTCCCGCCAGTAGGCCCCGTGTTCTTTTATGGCCACAAAATGTCGCCAGCTTGATTTGTGGCTGCACGGGGGTAACACTTCAGGGCCATGAAACATAAGGGTGCCAACTGGCCCTGGGGCCAGTGCTGTTTTTAAAGACGAGTCAGCAGGGCAGGATCAAGTGGGCATTGCTCCTGCCCCTATTATCATGGAAGATGCCCACAGAAGGGTTAAGTGGGGGCTGGAAGACCCCCAAGTCCAGCTTATTTGCAGCAGGGGGAAAGGAGGGGCCAGGGGAGGCCCTGGCTCAGTAATGGTTACAGTAGGCAGTGGGGGGCAGGAGGGGAGGGGGTGTGTGGTGTGTGTGAGTGTGTGAGTGTGTGTGAGTGTGTGTGTGAGTGTGTGTGGGTGTGTGTGAGTGTGTGTGGGTGTGGGTGTGTGTGAGTGTGTGTGTGTGGGGGGGGTGAGTGTGTGGGTGTGCGTGAGTGTGTGAGTGTGTGAGAGTGTGGGGTGTGGGTGAGTGTGTGTGTGTGGGTGAGTGTGTGTGGGTGTGGGTGTGAGTGTGTGTGCGTGTGTGTGTGTGTGTGTGTGTGTGTGCACGTGTGTGTGTGTGAATATGTGTGTGTGTCTGTGTGAGTGTGTGTGGGTGTGTGTGAGTGTGTGTGGGTGTGGGTGTGTGTGTGAGTGTGTGTGTGTGTGGGGGGTGGAGTGTGTGGGTGTGCGTGAGTGTGTGAGTGTGTGAGAGTGTGGGTGAGTGTGTGTGTGTGTGGGTGTGAGTGTGTGTGCGTGTGTGTGTGTGTGTGTGTGCGTGTGTGCACGTGTGTGTGTGTGAATATGTGTGTGTGTCTGTGTGAGTGTGTGTGGGTGTGTGTGAGTGTGTGTGGGTGTGAGTGTGTGTGCGTGTGTGTGTGTGTGTGTGTGTGCGTGTGTGCACGTGTGTGTGTGTGAATATGTGTGTGTGTCTGTGTGAGTGTGTGTTTTGTAACAAAATGAAAATATTAAAAAATGTTTGGATACTTTTTGGGTTCTAGTCAAAACAAACCGACAATAGACTTTTTCATTGCAAAACCACCACCTTAGTTTAAGTCAAATGCACACTGCCCCTGCGGGAGTCCCAGCTGTCACAGACAGGGCGTACGGTGGGAGCCCTGCTGATACTGAGAGAGCAGCAGAACAGGGTTAAGAGGAGGTTCATTTTCCCTCCATCCTTGTGAGCCGTAACATCTGTCCAGTGTCCGTGTCTGCAGCTCTGCATTAATCTGATGTGTCACAAGCTGCTGGTGGTACTTGTGGTGAGGGTAAATGCTGGGCACGAAGGGAGCATTTAAAAGGCAGGAGTAGATGAGCTGATATGATGTTAAAATAATTCTGACATGTTAACTCAGCGCACAGAGGCCTTGGTTTGCATGTAAATGGATATCAGAAGCATTAATTGGGACACGCCTGGGATTCGGCTCAGCTTTTGCATTCTTTCCTTGCCTGTGTAGCAAGGCTTAAAACCAATTAGCACTTCTGCCTCTTATGTCAGCACCTCACTCTTGCCAGCAGTGCTGGGATAATGTCGGGGAGTAATTTCACACAGGGCCGGTGCAAGGGTATTGGGCACCCTAGACAAACCTTACCGCCTTCAGCCTCCCCTCCCCCGAGCCCATGGCCTTGGCCCCAGGCTGGTGTTCTGTCTTTACGTGCCCTGAGCCATCTGAAAATCGCCCCATAAAGCCACAAAAAAGCCCAAGATACTGCTTTTCGGTGGTTCCTTAGTATCATCTCGATACAAAGTAGGAGGAACCACAGGAAGCAGCATGAAAAAAATAAAAATTTGCCGGCGGTCAGGTTAGGGAAATGGAAGCTCATTAACTGAGTGTCTGTTTTTCCTAACTGGCGCACAGACACTTCTCCTGGGCATCCGATGCCAGGGACATGCTAGGGACGCACAATTTATCGAGCGCCCAGGAGAGGGGATTGTGCACATGTTCAATAAACGTGCATCCAGTTTGGACACACTTTATTCAGTCGGCCTGTAAGTTACTATAGATCCCTACACAGAAACTATACGCTGGCAGAATACCTCACCTTAATCACACTTGAGGAATAAAGACTGATCCTCACCAAATATAGAACAAAGAGACCATAAAGTATCAATAGTGCAGGCAAAAACTGAACTGGAAACCGCAACAATCCAGGCTCTGTATGCAGCACAATAATGGAAGAACAGAACCATTACTATTCCTCATAAAATATCAAACAATAAAATCAAGGAATTAAATATATCAATAATATTAAAATCATACTTACAAAAAGACTTAACATTTAAAAATGGCTCTGAAACAAAAAAACATCCAATAATTAAACACTCATATAAAAATTTTAAAAAATGTTACAACCACCAAAAAAAAATGTTTAAAAACATCAGACATATCAAATAACATCCAATGGTTAAAACTAACAAGGATAAAAAAAAATCCCCTGCTCTCCATACCTGGGAACATTTGATTTCCAAATGACCCAAGATTGTCATGGGGTGGGGAGAGAGGTTGTTACGCACAAATGTTATCCTCTCTCCCACACATACACATACTCTCTCACACAAAAGCTCTCTCTCACACACAAACAACCTCACGCTCACATAAAATTTCACAGGTTCCTTCTCACTGTCACTCCCACATACACACACTAACTCTCTCTCTCTCTCTCTCTCACTCACATACAAACACACAGGCTACTTTCAGGGCCGGTGTGTCCCAATAGGTGAACTAAGTGATTGCCTAGGGCGCCAGTCATTAGGGTGAGGCAAAAAGCAGCCAAGTGGGGCCACGAGTGGAGCCCATCCCACTCACGGCCAAGAGAAAGAGAGTATCAGCGGACCATGAGCGGCGCCTCTTTTTGTGTATGTGTGTGAGTGAGAGGGATTGTGTGTGTATGAGAGAGCAATGGTGTTAGTGAGAGAGCGGGAGAGAGCCTATGTAAAGGTGCATGTGTGAATGAGACAAGGAACCTAAGCGCGTGTAAGAGAGGTGGCCTGTCTGAGTGAATGAGGTCAGGGCTGGGCACAAGGCAGAAAGTTCACCTAGGACACCTAAAACCCTTGCACCAGCCCTGGCTATTTTGCTCTCTCACTCTCACTCTCACTCTCACTCTCACTCCCACACACATACACAACCTCCCAGGTTCCCTCCCTTTCTCTCTATCTCACTCCTTCACACACACATCCTGGCTCTCTTTCTGTCTCCCTCATATGCGAACACAGAGGCTCCCTTGCTCTCTCACTCCCCACCACACACACACCACCAGCACCTTTACTCACTCAGTCCCACACACACACACACACACACACACACACAGACACACACATCAGTACCCTCACTCACTCCCACAAACACAGTCTCACAGGCTCATACAGTCTCCTTTGCTCTCTCACTCCCATACACATAACCTTACAGGTTCTTTCCTCTTCTCACTCTCACACACACACACAAAACATTACAGGCTCCCTCTCTCTCTCTCACTCTCACACATGCTCACACACACTCACAACTTCACACACTCCCATTCTCCCACGGTGTCACACCAACACAACCGCCCTTGCTCTCTCAATACAGGCCTCTCTCCTTTCTTCAACCGGGAGGAATAGGCTCTGCCCAGGGCCCTTTCTACTCGTCTTCTGCCGCGGGTAGGATGGGCTCCACCTGCAGCCGTTTCTCCTCTTCATCTTTGGCTGCAGGAGGGATGGATTCCGCTCATGGCCCTTTCTCCTCTTCATCTTCGGCTGTGGTCAGGATGGGCTGCACCCACGACCACCCTGGGCCTTTCTCCTGTTTGGCTGCGGGCAGGATGGGCTCCACCTGCAGCCCTTCCGGGTCTTTCGCTTTCATGTTTTCAGCCATGAGCAGGATGCGATTGGTCCGTGGCTCTCCTCGCCTTTGGCTGAGGATAGGATGGGCTCTGCCTGCAGGCCTCCTGCAGCCTTCGTCTTCAGCCATGTTTGGGATGGGCTCTGCCCATGGCCCTCCTGGACTTTTCTCCTCCTCATCTTCGGGTGCGGGTAGGATAGATGCCACCTGTGGCCTTGGGATTCTCTCCCTGTCTTTGGCTACAGACAGGGTAGCCTATGCCTGTGGCCTCTCCAGGCCTCTCTCTATATTTTGGTAATTTTGCCGCCCCCTAAGGATCAGTGCTCTCGACGACCGCCTGGTTTTCCTAATGGAAGTACTGGCTCTGATTTCACGGGATCTGCAGCCTTGAAAAGGTAAGAGTCTCCTGGGCCTATTGCTCATGTCTCTCACTCTGTCGGTCACGCCAAACAGCTGCCATATTGGTAGAAACACAACAAGCTTTGCAAATGTCAGAGGAATTGAATGTTTGCTTCCTGGAGGAATGCCCTAACTCAGCCTAACTCAATGTCATCATGGGATTTAAGATCAGTCCTTGTCTGTGTAATTCCTGTCACCGTTCAGGCTGGTTTTTACCTCCCCACCTGTACAGAGCTGATATGTACAATATAGGAGAGATTTAAGCTTGAAGGGAAAAAGATGTCATATGCTCCAAGGCAATTACAGGAGAAAAGAAAGATGTTGTAGGAAGGAAGAAGGCAAATAAAAGTGTGTCTCTTCTAAAAAGGTGGAGTTGACAACTCTATTACTTTTTCATGGTATGAGCTTTAAGTGGGATGGGATGAGATTCAGAAACCTAAAACCAGACCAGAGCAATTCTGGAAGCAAGGTGAGAGTCCTCCCTGACAAGTGCTGCAATGGGTTTTAGCTCTGTCCTCAAAGGGAATGAGGTCACATGATAAAAGGGCACCATCCAGAGACTCAGGATGACCAGCTGACCGGGAAGCTATGTGCAGCTTCTTTGGGGATCTGTATGAGAAGCATGAGGCATTCCCAGCTTTGGGTAAGTGTGGGTAACCTCCCCCACTATGGTTAGGGTGAAAGCTTCACATTCCACTGGTTTCTGTTCCATTTATTTCACTTTATTACTTTACATTCATTTTCCATTGGTTTATGTCCTGGTTACTTGATATCGTACATTTATTGCAAGGGGTCATCTAAAAGCCTAAATTATCATCACCTGTATCTATCGGTCATTCAGTCAGGCTTTGCAAGTGGAAAAGAATTTGTTTGAAACTTCAGCAACAGAAAGAGCCTGTAAATAGTCCACGGAGGAAGTACAGCAGTGGCAAAACCATGTTACTATGCAAACGCAGACCAGACGAAATGACAAAAGGAAGGAAAGCAATGCTCATGTGGTGTAGACTGGCCCAGCCCACTGTGACAGCCCTCACAGCCCCAGCCGGCCATTAAACCCAGGTCGCCAGCACTTAACACTGCCCCTCAGCCAGCACAGCAGACCAGCAGGCCTAAGGCTTAGCCTGGAGCACTGCTGCCCCCTACTGGGTATGACCTGGATTCAGTGCTTGGGATGGGAGTTTGAACATAGCTGGCGCACATCATGCAGGGCCCCATTCATGATGTTTCTCTTTGGGGAAGGAAGAAGATCCCACCGCCATTGCCAGTCACATGCGAGATCGCACATCCCGGCCCGGGAGACGCTGGCACTTTCTCTGCAGCCAGCACTCTAGCTTTCATGTTCTTGATTTTGGGCACCTGTGGCATTGTAATTCTTGTTCCAAGTACTTGGATATCTGAGGTCTTCCTCTATGTAGGAAATAGAGGATTCAGTTTCTAGCAAAAAAAAAAAAGTGTAAAAAATCTGCAAGTCAGTTTGAACCATTTTGAAATAGCCACATTTTTTTTTTACCCAAGGATATAATTTCTTGCAATTTATGAAAGGGTAAAAAATCAACAGCAAGGTTTGTGCAAGCAAAATATTGCTGGAAAAAAAAATCAGGTCAGGATTTTCACCCCAAATTCTAAATCTTTCTGGAAGCTCAGGATTTACAACAGCAATTCTCTGACCAGGAATCACAGACGGTAATTCTCTGTGCCCGCAGATCAGTATGTAGGGATGCTTGGGTTTGCTTTACCTAATGTTCGGAACAATAGGAATATACATGCCCAGAATTTTCACTTTGATTTGTTTAGGTGGGAATTTTCAGTTTGTTTTTACTTTACTTTTTTTTTTTTCATTTTTGGCAATTTGTGCATGCAGTTCGGTGGCTTGCATGCATATTGGTAGTTGTATGCATAATTTTCCAATTTGTGTGCGCAACTACCAACATATGCGCTAGCTACCGAACTTCAAGCAGAAATTGTCAAAAATGAATAAAATGAAAACTTTCATTTCATTTGGAGGCACTGGCCATTCTGCTTGTTTCATTCAGAATGAATAAAAAATGGCCTATTTCGTTTTGGGTTACACATTTGTTTCAAATGAATGCAATCCTTAATGAACACTGACCCTGTCACACTTCCAGCCCCACTCACCCTGAGCAGCAGAAGAAAAGCCTGAAAATATGCACATTTAGCTTCAACTCTGTTGTCCATTAAAAAAAACCCAAAAGAAGCCACATGTGACTCCAGAGATTCAGTTGTGTACCACAGGTGTATGGACTGCTGGGAGCATCACCTGTTTCATGTAGGTCATTGCTGCCACCTGCTGGAGAACAATTGGTAGTGTAATTAGTTCTAGCTAAAAGTGTTAGCAAACCGTACTAAGCTCACAAGAGTGCACTGCCCACGTGTCCTTCTTTTCTCAGGGAATGCTTAGGGTTTGTGTGTCCGGGAACAACAGGTTTCCTCTCCTACCCAGAACTGGTGATGAGCTGTGAGGGGGGGGGGGGGGGGGGAGTGGGAGTCGATGTTGTGGTCATGGGATGAGGAGCAGGAGAGCTACAGGTTTGCACCCAGTGCAGAATGTCCAGTTTGTGGAATTTCCCTCTCCTGGTCCCCTGCAAACTCTTTCAAGGATATTTTACATCCTGAAGTGTCAGGGTGAATAAAAGCCTAATGTGCAGATAGAGGCTATCCAGACCTGAAGAAATAACCCAGCAGAATGTTTATGGGATCCAGAAGGATCCAGCGAGTTCCTCTCCAGGATTCTGATTAGTTGAAGGCTGGTGCAATCTGGTGGGGTGAAGGGTGGATAGGAGAGAGCCTGCTTTTATATAATTGGCTTTTCCACAACAAACCTATTCAGTTTTTGCGGCACACTGCAGGTAATATATAGATGCTTCCATCTCCAATAAATACCAGGATCTCTTGTTCTTGCTCTTGTCCCATTCTCTGGGTTTGTCTGCTCACTCACTGCACTGTTCTCCTACACATTTATTTCTTGTGAGTTTTATGGTCAGTTGCTCACCTACCACCAATTCTCCTTCTCAGACTGGGTTTGGGGCACTCTGTGGCAGAGGTAAGAAAAGCAATAGGACCTCCATCCTGTAAGGCCTGAATATTTCTTGATACTACGTCCACCGTGTTGTCCCTCATGATGCAGAACATAGGTTCAGGCCGGGTCAGGCATATTGAGAGGTTTATTCCTGTGTGGTGAGAGGAGCCGCCAGCGAAAAATCTGTACACACAGGAGCCTCCAGTCAGTTCTGCAAGGGCGTGGGTCCCCTTTCTCAGGCCGACGCAATAAGACGCACGCGAGAAAATGGGCGCTCCCATTGAGTGCCCATCTTCCTAATGTGCATGCAGCCACATCCCCTGTGCGCCCGAGAGTCAAATCAGCGCGGCGTAGAAAAGGTGCGCCGAGGGAGAAATGTGCGTTTCTCTGGTGCTCAAAGGTTTATTGCATTGGGCGCACGGGTGTCTAAATTGTGCTTTTGTCACAGAAGTGCACTTCTTTTAGGCTACATGGCTGAAGATGATAGGTTTGCAGATTTTAAGACTGGAAAATGCCTTTTGGAAACCCGGCTTTCACCCTCATGTGATGTTGGGGGCCTGCAGGTTATATAAAATGATGCAGGGAGACGATGCCTTCATTTATGGCTTCTCCGGTTTCCTTGATGAAGTCACTGCATATATATTTCAGGGCAAATAATAGATATTTTTCTCTCCCTTGTTTTCGTGTTACTAATTTAACAAAGCGCTGGTTTCAAAAAAATGTCTTTTAGCAAACCTGAAGGAAATGAATAGCAGGAGGACCTCATTCTATAAATTTCCTTCAGGCATATTTTTTAAAACAATTTCTAAACCAGCGCTTATTAAATTAGTTACATGAAAACAAGGTGGAGAAATATATATTATTTGCCCTGAAATATATATACATTGACTTTATCAGGGAAACCAGAGAAGCGGTAAATTCAGCCAGGAAGATTCTAAGGAAGAGGACACATTTCTTGCAACACAGAGGAACAAGTTGTAAATGTTCTTTTCTGAGCCCTTGCCTGTCAGCTACCTTTACTCCACCTCCAGAGCTGGAGTTGATTTCCCCATGGCTTTCCTGGATCGAACAGTATTAGCTAATGTGCTCATTTACATAGGAATTTCCATGCGTTGGGCGCTATCCAACACGCATTTGTTTGGGCGCACGTTACACGCACTAATCTCCTGGCTGCGTCGGAGGATATTATTGTGCGCCCGAAACGCGCACTCATCCGCGAGCAAAACCGCGTGCTGGGCTGGACGCCCCTTAGTGCGTCGGCCTGCCTGTGTTGTATCTTGCTTTCTGCAAGGGAGGGGAGGACTCAGCTGCTGCGAGCCATAGAGGTAGATGTGTTTAACGGGAGCTGATTCCCGAGAGCACACAGTGTGAAATAGCGCTCATGGTCTTGGTGGAACGTTTGGTAGAGGTGCCTGGAAGCTTAGGGGAACCTGGGAGGCACAGGGACACTTTGCTTGCAAGGATTTTGTATCTTTCTGCGGCAGAATCTCTGAATTCCTTTTTCTGAGCACCTTTGGAGTGAGTGCTGGATTGGGGGTGGGGAGGAGTGCTTTTATGTGATTATATTTTCATGGGTATGAACACGTGTACAGAGTGGAATCTCTTATTGCTAATTATAATCTTTTTAGGGCTGGTTTTGGGGTTGGGAGGCGTGCAAACAGGCCAGTTGAATGGGTTCCCACTATGAGGGGTCCTCTAGGAGAACCTAAATAAGGTCATTGAGGCAGAGCTTAAGGATACCCGGCACCAGCGGGCTCCAGTGGGCCTAACCCTGGCCCTGAATCTCTGGGTGCTGGTAACTTATGAGGTTGATACTTAGCAGCACATCGAGGCACTTTTACCAGGGACATACTGTTTCCTGGTGACCGGTGGCTCCTTCAGGCCCAATGATGGTGTATGGCTCCTCGGCTTAGCACACTAAGGGACACGCTGAGAGCTGTTATTTGTGCTTGGTCTTTGTTTTCCTTCACTTTTCCTACCCTTGCTACATTCAAGAGATTTTCAGAGTAAATCCTCTGCTCTCCCTTCAAGTCTGGCGAGAGCTATTAATCCCGCTGCCTCTCTTCCTGCCTTCCCTACAGCATAACCCTGTCATGGGTGAAATCTTAGGCTGGAGATGTTGATGTAAGTACATGGAGTCCGTGAAGTTAATTCAAAGGTTATCACACTGTCCAGCTACCCTGCAAGGCAAAAAGTCTTTTAACCTTTTCACCAGTACATGAATGTTTGTTATTTTTCATTTTCTAATGTTACATCAATCAGAGTTAGGTCCCTGAGGGGAGAAAGAGTGAGCTCTCTGCTCGAGTCCCTGCTGCCACTCACAGGCCACTCCTGGGAGGAAGCTCACAGCAGGGGAGTTTAGTTAGGGCTCTTGAGAAAGATTTCACTGCTAAATTACAAATGCCTTTACTAGGGTCAGCCTGGTGGATCAGTGCTGTGCAGAGGGCTTGCGTTTGATTCCTGGGCCATGGCTCTGCTCTCCCCATCCCCACTGGGCTGGCAGCAGATATTGCAGAAGCAGGGTTCACAGTTTCTGGGGGGATGTAGTCTCAGTAGGCATGTCTATTCGGATTATCTAAATGTGAAAAATATAACAATGAATTAATTTTCTGTTTTGTTCAACTGAACTGAATGGGCGCAGTCCCCCCGAGCAATCCAAATCCTTTCCATCTCATTCAGTTCAGTCCCATTAAAGTCTATAATGGAAGCAAAGCATGCATATATATATATATATTTTATATCTGAAAGTTTTTATTGGTCACAAATAACGTAGAAACACCATACATTATGCAACTATATCACTAAAGAAACCATGGCAACCAATAGAGTTTTCCAATAGAGTTTTTTTTAAGTCTTATTTTCCCCTCCCCCCTCCCTCATCCCTTCATACTACGCTTTGCAATGACACAAACTCTTCAAGGGAAATATAGAAATCAAAGTACATATACAGAGTAATACATAAAATTGTTATCAATGGTTCCTCCAAATCTAGACTAAAACAGCATGTAGACAAACTTTGAAGTAAAAAGCCCAGGATTTCATGGTTTTTTTTTTTAACTTAAATCCAGAGTGGAAGCAGTTGAATATGGGGAAAGGACCAATTGTGTTTCAGCAGTTTATTTAACCGGCCTCTCAGCTTGCAGCTGCACATCACAATTTCATTTTTTTTAGGTGAAAATGCAGCTACCATTTTGTTCAGTCATTCCTCTGTTGGATCTCAAAGTAAGAAGGCAGAGATTGTGAAGCTCTTTGATTCAAAACTTAGTGAAAAAAATTAGGAAAAAGATTGCTAAGTATGCTGACACTGTGCCTAGCTGTGGTTTGGGATGCTACCTAGTAGCCAGAGAAACTGTAACCTCTGTGAAAGGGGTGACAGGGTAAGTCTGCCACTACAACTGACACTGTGCAGGTGGCTGCAGGAAAGGTGGAGAGTTTATGTACTACAGCGATTTAAAGACAGACTCCTTCTTTCATTGTATGAAACAGTCAGCGTGACAGTGTATGGACTCTTATATGTGTGAGACTGTGGCACTAAGTTTGACTTATTTTCTTAATGTAAACAATCACTCGGCAAACATCCTCAGTTCACTCACTGTGCTGTCTGTGATGAAAGTGACTGACTAGCCTACTATCTGAGTGTTTCCACACTAGAGTGCACAAATATTATAATATTAAAAGCCCCCACCCTCTGGTGATCAGGGTTGTGCGTTTGTTTTACCTGAATGTGAAAATGAATAAGTCGACATTGACCCATCCGAAAATATCCACAAATTCTTCAACATATTGCACACAGCAACAAAAAAATGCCCCCAACCCCATGGCCTTATATCCCCCAAGAACTCCACTTACCCCTTTCCTTGGGTGGCTCTGAAGTAGAAAACAGCAAGCGCAAACCCCAGTTACTCCTGCCCTGCCAGCTCTGAAACCAGCAGCGTTTTGCTTTACAGTCACAATATCGCCATATGCTTTGCAGTCATCAAACAACCGGGCAGGGCTGGCCGGTGCCACTGAGGAATCGGGAGCCGGTGCGGCAGGAGCAGCTGCTGCTGCCCCTTCTTCTTTGGAGAGCTCCATGGAAGGGATAAGCATGGGCTCTATGGGCCAGGGGTTTGTTTCTTTTCCTTTCATGTCGGGATTGTTAATTCAACATTTATGTTGATTCAATCAACGAACCAAACCACAATATACATTAAGTGAAAACCAAAATCCAAAGAAAACCCCCTGAAAAAAACCCAAAACAAAACACAAACCGAGACAAAACTTTTATCCATGCAGTGATCTCTTTCAATAAATTCTACAGGGTGGCCCATGGAAAAGTAGCCCTGTATCATGGCACTGGAATCAAGCTGCAGCGATGCCGGTAAGAGACAACCCTCCTGCCAAGCTCAGAGGGGGAAAAACCAGGCAGAGGAAGCGGAATAGCGATGGCTTGCTCCTGTCTCTACTATGACTGGGGTGCGAGGGCAGGAAAAGGCAGATTTATTTATTTTATTTTATGTTTTTTATATACCGATAGCCGTTTACACATCGTACCGGTTTACATGGAACAAAATGGAAAGGCCACAAAAGGGCGTATCCTTTACCAAAAACATAGAACAGTGATAAACAAAATAAATATTGATAAACAGATATAAATACAGATAATCAGAATAAAAGATAAAAAACGTCAAATGCAAACTTAGGTTCAGCATTTAAACAAAAAAGGTAATATATATATATACGGCTTATATAAGTATGAAAAGCATATTTACATTGCGAATAATTAGCAAGGGGTTCAAAGGGGGAGAGAATTAATTGGACAAGATTAAAGAGTAAGATATAAGATCTGGAGAAGGGAAGAAAAACTAAAAGGGTGAACAACTGAAACACTTAGGGAAAGGGCACTAGGGAAGCTGGGGTGAGCAGAGGTAAGTCTATTGACAATAGCCGAGGCGTTAGGGAAGGATGGCAGCAGCAGGAGCAGGGATTGGGCCCGCTCCTAGCTCCGTTCTGACCGGCGTCTGTGCAGGAATCCCTCTGCAAAAGGCCTGCCAGGGACTGATGCATCCACGACTGAAAAATTAAGTGAAATGGAACTACCAGGGACAAATGATGCCTTCAGCAGGACCGAAAACACTTCGTCATGACTCCTCGTGTCTCCGGTCACAACGAGCTACTTGTCTTAGTCTCTGAGGAAGGCGGGTGCAGCGGTTGTTCAGTCTCAGGTAGCTTCCGCTGGTTATTAACAACATTAGTTGCGAATGATCCTCTAGTGTCAGAATCAATAACTTCCCGACAGACGATAAATAAGGAGTAGAAAAGCAGGAGTTTCTGCTGCTTGTATTTTAAAAGGAAACGCCTCTCTCCAAGGGATTGAAAGAACCAACAGTGACCGAAAGGTTCTTATTACCTAAGATGTAGGAGATGGGCCAACATAATCTAATTTGGATCCATTCAATAGGGTCTCTTGGATGCCAACGAATGAGCCATTGTCTCTGCTTTTTATGCACAGAGTCAAATGCTGCTGTTGCGATCCCAGTCGCGGCTCCCGCGACCGGGCTCTTACCTCCATCGCTGGCCCCGATGTTCAGCCAGCCTCCCCGGCGCCGTTTCCGGCCTGCACAGGCCTTTCCTCGCTGCGGCGTCTCCACGAGGGAGACGCCGTCGAGCTCTCCGGACTGGCCCTGCCCACCGAGTACGCGCGCGAAGAGGCAGCTTTTAAAGTTGCAGGCGCGGGAAACCTCGGCCGGCCCCCAGAGTGACGTCAGATGCCGGCAGGGTATTTAAACCCAAGCCCTGCTCCAGAGGATTGCCTTGCAACGAGGTTCACTCCTGGAGTCGTCTAGTTGCAGCTCCTGTTCCAGTCTCCGCTCCTGTTCCAGTCTCCGTTCCTAGCCTTGCCTTACCCTCGGACTGATTTCCTAGTTCCTGATTCTGGTACGTCTGCTGTTAACCTTGTCTGCTACCAGCCCTGATCTTGGACTGTCCTCCATTCTGCTGTTCTTCTGCTCCAGGAGAACCCTCTTAAGTCCCTGTGGCCTGGGTCCTCATGGGCTCCTCCTGGGGGGACCTCGGGTTTCCAGTGGCGAAGCCCCTGTCTGGTCTCCCGGCCATCTCATCACTGCAGACTCATCTTCTCGCTCCCTCTCCATCCGCACGGCCGGCCCAAGGGTCCACTACCCCAGCCATAACAGTTTGCAAGGCCATGGAGCCGGCGAATATTTCTGGACTACAGGCCATTCCTGGAATGGCACAGTGTTTTCAACAACAGCAGCACTGTCTGGATGTCCTGGCAGCCACAGTGGAACGACTAGCCAATCGTCTAGCTGCCCAGCCTCCTGAGGTTCCACCGTTCCATCCAGCAGGTCCCGCTCTTGAACCCACAGCGCCCACACAATTGCCGGTGCCGCCACGCTACTCAGGCGAGGCCAAACACTGTCGTGGGTTCTTGAACCAGTGATACATCCAGTTTGCCCTGCTACCAAATCAGTTCCCGACTTGATTCCGTGAAGGTCGCCTATATCCTCTCCTTGCTGGATGGGAAGGCCCTGTCCTGGGCCTTGCCATTATGGGAACACAATGATCCCATGCTGGGTAACTTTCAACAGTTCATTCTCAACTTTAAACAGATATTTGACGAACCAGCATGTCACTCCATGGCGACCACAGAGCTATTACAACTTCGCCAAGGATCTCGTTCATTGACGGAGTACCCCATTGAATTCCGGACTCTGGCTTCAGAGTTGGGCTGGCGAGAGGACAGCCTGAGGAGAATATTCCTGGAAGGTTTGGCGGCTTGGATAAAAGACGAATTGGCAGCCAGAGATCTCCTGGATGATCTGAATAGCTTAATCGATCTGGCAGGGAGAATCGACCACCGGCTGCAACAAAGGTCTTGAGAACTCCACCCACCCAGGAGACAGGTCTCACTGGCTCCCACCTTCTCTAAAGCTCTGATGCCTTCCCAATCTCCAGTAAACTCTCGTTTGGATACTCAAGGGGAGGAACCGATGCAGTTAGGTCACAGTTCCCTAACACCGGAGGAGAGAAGGCGACGAAGAACACTGGGCCTCTGCCTGTATTGTGGCAGGAAAGGCCACTTCCTGGCCAGTGTAAAGAGCGTTTGGAAAACGCCAAAGCCTAGGCACCACAGAGGAGCTGTCCCTAAGCTGTGTTAATCCTGCTCCTCAATGTATTGTCCCGGTAACCCTGGAATACCCAGGAGGGATCTTCTCCACAGTTGCTTTCATTGATTCCAGGGCCGGAGGGAACTTTATCCTGGCCGACCTGGTACAGCAACTCCAGCTTCCAGTTCTTCCCTGTACTCTGCCGCTCCGGATCACTTCCATTCAGGGTACCCTACTCCCCGGGTGCGTCACAACCATTACCAAGCCGCTGACTCTTTGAATGGGAATTCTTCACACAGGGCAAATAACTTTCCTGGTACTGGAAAAAACAGTTCACCCCATTGTACTGGGGTTACCTTGGCGCCAGAGATACTCTCCTGTCATTCATTGAGACACTCTCCAAGTGGCAGCTTGGAGTCCGAAGTGCTTCACCACTTGCCTGCCTGACCGGCCTCGTCCCAGCATTCCTGTAATGACCACCTCTCTAGCTATACCTTCCCAATATGAAGATTTTGCAGATGTATTTTCTAAAGAAAAGGCGGAATTGCTACCACAGCATCGCCCATTCGACTGTTCTATTGATTTGCTGCCTGGCACCACTCCACCCAGAGGACAGGTTTATCCACTCTCCCTTCCTGAGACACGAGCTATGTCAAAATACATCTCTGAGAACCTTGCCCGTGGATTCATTCGACCTTCCAAGTCACTGGCCGGGGCCGGGTTCTTCTTTGTAGGGAAGAAGGACGGATCTCTTCGCCTCTGCATTGATTATAGAGGATTGAACGCTATTACCAGACGAGATCGCTACCCAATACCCCTGATTCCAGAACTTCTCAATTGTTTACAAGGGGCAAAGGTATTCATCAAGCTTAATCTTCGTGGAGTCTACAACCTAGTGCGCATCCGTCCTGGGGATGAATGGAAGACTGCCTTCAATACCCGGGACGGACATTACAAATACCTGGTGATGCCTTTTGGGTTGGCCACCATGCCATGAACGACAGAATTGTATAGGTCTCTTTAAAACGTGGGTACCCCCATGTACCCATGGCATCCACCATTTTTCTGTTGATTCTGGTATTGCCTCCTACAAATTACTATTAAAGTCGGGTGTCGTCGCTTCGTCCAAATGGTGGTTGGAATAAGGTTGATCGGCAATGATTAAGTGAATTTTTGAATGCCCTGGAGTCATGAGGTGCACCAGGTACATTTGGAAGAAGATATGTGTATAAGGGAAGAAATGGTACAAGTACTTTAATGGTAATTTGTTGGCGATCTCCTGTGGATGGAGTTAAGAAAAAGGTCTGCGGATAGTGGGCAAACCCTAATGTTATAAGATGTGTTGTGATTTATGTATGAATAGATGGTATGTGAGATATGTGATATTTGTGTGATATTTAAGATTATAATTGAGCTTACCTTGTATGCTAATTTTATCTATGAATTTTTTTATGTAAACAGTTATGATCTTGTGAACTTCACATGGAATGACAGTATCTAAAACATTTAAATAAATAAATAAATAAATAAATAAATACATTTAGGATATTTTATAGAATATTGGGGTGCACCTCATGTATTGCATGTGATGATGTTTATATAGACTTTCAATTTTATGTTTTTGTAAAAATTCCATAAATTTGAAACATTTGAAAATAATTTGAAAGGTATAATGATTATGTGATATACCTCTGTTTATGTGTTACATTGTATTGGTTTCAGAGGGGGTTACACTCATTATTTATTTATTTATTTAATTTATTTAAAATTTTTATATACCGGCATTCATGTTGCAAACACATCATGCCGGTTTACATATAACAGGGGTGTACAGTAAACAATTCAATAACCTATTTGTGTAGAAGGAAGCAGTTACAAATAACAAGGTAATAGAACTGGGAGGAGAGAAGAAAAGAAAGAGAATAACATTAGGTATAGGTATTTACATTAGTAATAACATTTTTACATGTGGAAGTGGTAGAATCTGGCTGAATAGAATTAATCGGTGTCCGGGAAAGCTTTTTTAAACAGCCAGGTCTTAAGTCTGCTTGAAACAGAAATATCACCAGTCCTCATAAATCATTCATCAAACAATAAAATAAAAAATAGAAATCAGTCATATTAGTAAAACCATACTTATAAAAATAATATTTCCAATGATCTAAGGAATAGAGTAACATCCAATAATTAAGAGCTCATTCACAATTTTAAACATTTCCCAAACAACAATACGTTATTTCAAAATTGCAGACACAGACATCCAATAAGTAAAACTAATAAGGATGGAAAATTCACCACTCTCCATTCCTGAAAACTTTTTATTTACAGTCATCCCTAGTAAAGCATGGGTTAGTGAGGCAGCACAAATTTTTCTTCACACACACCAACAACCTAGATAGATTCCCATTCTCACACACACACAAACACATACACACGCATCCCAGACAGGTTCCCATGATTTACACACATACTCATCTCAGTCAGGTTTCTATTCACACACACATATACTCCCCAATCAGGGTCCTACCCACACACACACACACACACATATACATCCCAGTCAGGTTCCCATGCACACAGGAGCACACACCCACCCACCTAGTCAGGCTCCCATTCACACAGAAACAACCCCAGACAGCTTCCCATTCATACACACCCACATGATCCCATTTACACACACACACACAAATACATACAGACGCATCCCAGACAGGTTCCCATTATTTACACACATACTCATCCCAGTCAGGTTCCTACCCATACACACACACACACATCCTAGTCAGGTTCCCATGCACACAGGAGCACACACACACACACACACCTAGTCAGGCTCCCATTCACACAGAAACAACCCCAGACAGGTTCCCGTTCACACACACCCACAGGATCCCATTTACACGCACACACACAGACACATACACACGCTTCCCAGACAGGTTCCCATTATTTACACACATACTCATCTCAGTCAGGTTTCTATTCACACACACATACTCCCCAGTCAGGTTCCTACCCATACATACACACACACACATATATACATCCCAGTCAGGTTCCCATGCACACAGGAGCACACACACACACACACATCTAGTCAGGCTCCCATTCACACAGAAACAACCCCAGATAGGTTCCCATTCACATACACACATACACACACCCCAGTCAGGTTCCCATTCACACTCACACAGGTTCCCATTCACACACACACAAACACATACAGATGCATCCCAGACAGTTTCCCATTCACGCACACACATATACACACACCCCAGTCAGGTTCCCATTCACACACACACAGGATCCCATTCACACACACACAAACACATACAGATGCATCCCAGACAGGTTCCCATTCACACATACACATACACACACCCCAGTCAGGCTCCCATTCACACACACACACACACAGAGGTTCCCATTCACACACACACAAAAAAACACATACAGACGCATCCCAGACAGGTTCCCATTATTTACACACATACTCATCCCAGTCAGGTTCCCATGCACACAGAAACAACCCCAGACAAGTTCCCATTCACACACCCCAGACAGGTTCTACTCCCCCCCCCCACACACACACCCCAGTCAGGATCCCATTCACACACACACACACACACACACTCACACACACATTCCCATTCACACACTTGGATTTCCATTCACACACACATCAGCCAAGTTCCTACCCACACACACACACCCCAGTCAGGTTCCCATGCACACAGAAAGACACCCCCATGCCCCAGTCAGGCTCCCACTCACAAACAAGCAACCCAAAACAGGTTCCCATACACACACACACACACACATACACACACCCACCAGACAAGTTCCCATTCATTTGCACTCATACACACCCCAGTCAGGTTCCTATTCATACACACCCATCCCCCAGACAGGTTCCTATCCCCCACACATGCACACCCACCCCAGACAGGTTCCCACACATACACACGCACACACCAGTCAGGTTCCCATTCACATACACACACACACACACACACACACACACACAGTCAGACTCTCATTCACACAAACACAAACATCCCAGTCAGACTCCCATTCACACTCCCTCCCCCCAAGTCAGGCTCCCATTCACACACACCGCACCCCCAGGTCAGGCTCCCATTCACATACACCATACCCCTAGGTCAGGCTGTCATTCACATACACCACACCCCCTGTCAGGCTCCCATTCACACATACCACACCCGCAGGTCAGCCTCCCATTTACACACACCACACTCCCAGGCTCTCATTAACACACACCATACCCCAGTAAGGCTCTCATTCACACACAACACATCCCCACTCCCCAGTAAGGCCCTCATTCACACACACCACACCCCCTCTCCCCAATAAGGCTCTCATTCTTATCCACCATACTCCCACACCCCAGTAAGGCTCAGATTCATTCATTCACACACACACACACTCACACACACACTCACACACACACACACATCTTTACTCATCAGCCCCTATTATACTATACTCTATAATAGGGGCTGATGAGTAAAGATGGCCGGCGCCATCTTTAAAGATGGCGCCGGCCATCCAGTGCTCCTACCATGTGATAGGGGCCGGCCAATGGCACGGATACCCTGTCACATGGTAAGGGCAAAGGGGCATCGGCGCCATTTTTTTTTTAGAACAGCTGATGCCTGGGAACGGGAAATCTCTCCCCGAGACCCCCCTAGATCTCTCCTCTCGCCGAGGCCCCCCTGGATCTCTCCCCGAGGCTCCCCGAGGCCCCCCTGGACCACCAGGTAATTTTAAAAGGTTTTGGGGGGGTCGATTTAAAGGGTCGGGTGGGTGTTTTTTTTTAGCGGCGCGGGCCTCCCTAAAAAAAAGAATTAGCAATGTGAATTGGAATCGGAAACGATTCCAATTCACATATCTTAACGATCAGATTTCCCCACCTCCCCCCCAGCCGAATCTGATCGTTAAGATGATCTGGCACACGATTCACATCTCTATCCAAAACAGGATGACTTTAATGGAATCAAATAAAATGACATACAGTAACTTACTAAACAAAGGAACTTGGGAATCAAAACCAACAAAATGAATAAAAAACGGCAACCAAACCAAATGTTTTTTTTAACGTGAACACTCCTAAGAACCAAAAATCATGCAATGGCAACGCTTAGTGGCCAGATTTAGGATCCATGACTGCAGCGTTCCAGAAGAAGCCCTGGTGCACGAACCCTGGCTGAGAGCTGCCACTTCCATGACTAGGCTAAGTGAGTTGAGGGACATGAAATAGGGGGCAAATGAAGGATCATGGTACTTCAGCCCAGGGGAGGCCAGCTTCAAAGGAGCTAGAACAAACCGCTATGCTATAAAAATAAAAATAATTAATAATAAAAAAAACTCTCCAGTCCAAATGTCTCTATATTTATTTATTTATTTTTATTAACTTCTCAGAGAGTGTACATGACAGAATAACCACGTGCATTTTGTTTAACAAGCTGAGTAATATAGCTCCCATGCTTACAGCTGCTTTGAATGGGACATCTACGGTAACAACAACAACGTTATCAACAGTAACAACGTTCTCAACAGTAACTTTATCAATATCGTCCACAACAGTTACTTAGATTGCGCATCTCAGGTGGATGGCACTGGTAGGTCCCCTATGGATGCGCTTCCCGCTGGTGCAGCGCAGGCCATCCAGACTGAAGCCTGATTTCAGTGTCCGGCTGTTGTTTGTTGGCTGTATAGCCTGTGGTTAGGGCTAAGAATCTTAATAATTACAGGTTAATAATATATTTCTGCCATTTCTTACAATGGGTTATGTGGAACATTTTCCAATTTGCCACCCTCCCACCTCCTCCTCCGCCCTTTCCCTCCCTTCCACCCTTTCCCTTTCCATTCCTTCCATTCCAATACAATACAATGCAGTGATACTATGTAATAATTCGGGTGACTAGACATTGGGGATTTGATGGTGCACATTTAGTCATCATTTATGGAGAGATATTCATCCATTACCTGGGTAAACGGACAAGATATAATACTATAACAGGATTTTAATGATCAGGATTGTAATGACCAGTTTCGACAAACTCATCTATAAGAGTCGACCCACTAAACATCCCATAACAAAGCCTTAGGGTGAACTTGGTAAGTCTGTGTGGAATGTCTCCTTTGTTTGTAGCAATTACAGATTGAATAGTGACCCCAATTTAGATGGTGCAGGAATATTACAGCATTTACAAGATACTTGTTGATAGCGCAATGTAGTTGGTAAATCCAGCCCATACCAGGCTAGTTACCATACGTTTCTTTGCTGATGAGGTATTAGCAAGCAAGTGTTCTAAAGAGCAGATACGTATCATTTTCATGAACCAGTGCTCATAGGATAGCTTTTGATTCCCCAGTCAATTATTTATCTATTTATTTATTTGTTCAGTTTTATATACCGTCATTCGGTGCAGCCATCATAACAGTTTACAAAAATCAAACAGAGAATAAACAGTTAAAACATAGTTGCATAAATTAATAGTGGGAGAGAAGAAGGGATGGGGGAGAGGTTGGTGGTGAAAAAGGGAGCATAAGGAAATGAAGGGAAAAGGATTATGATAACAGTATTGGTATTTAATCATCTTCGGGATGGTCTTCTAGTGTTGTTAATTATAGGTTCATATTGCTATTATAATGGTTGATGCTAGATGTTATTTCATTATCTCTTTTGCATGAGTCTGGTTGGTAGTCTTAGTTGAAATTAGATTGTTGAAATAAATAATCATTAATGTAGACTTTATGAAAAAGAAAAGTCTTTAGATCCTTCTTGAAAGTTTTGATATTAGTTTGAGTTCTCAAATAAGGTGGTAGGGAGTTCCATTTTTTAGGACAGGCAATGGAGAAAGCTCAATTTCTTGTTGTTAAAAGATGAGCATCTTTGATGGGTGGAATTATTAGACGAGAAGTGTTGTTAGATCGAAGATTCCTGTTGTTAATCTGTGGAGTGATTTTTAAGCATGTTTGTTTGAGGTGATCGGAGTGTATTAATTTGTGTATAATTATCAAAATCTTATAATCAATTTGTGATTTAATAGGGAGCCAGTGAAGATAATATTGGGGTAATGTGATCATTCTTTTTATTGTCAATTATTACTCCAAGGTTTCTGGCGTGATTGACAGGGGATATTGGCTTAATTTGATTGTTAGTTGCGAATAATGGTGGTGGTAATACAATGGGTTTTTTGTTCATTATAAGTATTTCGGTTTTATCAATGTTGATTATGAGTTTTAATTTTGTAAGGAGTTGTTTGATTGATTCAAGTAGTAAAGAATTGTCTTTATATGTTTCATCAATGGAGTTTTTTATGGGAATTAAAAGTTGTATGTCATCTGCATAAAGGTAGTGGGTGATTTGCAGATCATTTAATAGCTGGCAAATTGGTAAAAGGTATAAATTAAATAAAGTCGCAGATAACGCTGAACCTTGAGGAACTCCAGTATTGAGGATAATTATGTAGGATTATGCTTTTCCCCACTACTCCCGCTTTTTGAAGGAGGAGACTGTCTGTTGATTTTAAAGGTCATAGTGGTTAGTCCAAACAGCCAAAGGTTGGGGAGGAGAGGTAAAGTAGTTTGTAGCATCGATGCACAGGTAGTGCATATCTGGTCCCACAATCTAGCTATGTGAACACATTCCCAGAAACTATGGTAGAAAGTGCCAACTGCCCCGCCACATTTGCTGCAGAGATTTGTATCGCTGATTCACATCTGGTGAGCTCTCTACAGGGATATATACATTTGCCATAGAAATTTATAGTGGGTTTCTCGTAGCAGGATATTTTCAGATATCTTTGATATGGTAGGGAAAAAATTCTGAAAAACCAATTGTGACACACTAAAGGATGGCCACTCCTTCCATTTTGGTATATTCTGTTTATGTGGTGAGACTTATCTATCGACTTTAATGTACGGGAGTAAAATGAAATTGTGTTCTTATGAAGGTTCTGTGTAAAACATGTGCACAAAATGTAATTAGTTTGTGTGAAATCATGCGGTGTGAAATGCAAACTCTGCATAAAGTGTTTAAGTTGCATGTAATCATAGTTGTCGTGAGGGGAAATTTCAAAAGCTTCTCGCACTTCCTGGAAGTCATACATTCTGCCTGTTGAGAGCTCAAACAGTTGGTGGAGATATGTTGGACCTGTTTTATGCCAGTCGTGGAATCTGCCGGTTTCGAAGCCCGGTGGAAATAATGGGTGGCCTGTGATGGTTAATAGCAGTGTTAATCTCGATTTAAATTGAAGTTGTGCGCATAAAGCTGCCCAGGCTTTCCTGCAAGTAGACAATATCATGTGTTTTTTATGAGTGCTGGAATCAGAGCGTGATTAATTTGTACCAGAGAGTTTAATGAGGAGACTCCCAGCCATTCCATAAGGTGTTTAGTGGGTGTGTAAGTGGATGTAGCAAATAACTAGTCTTTCACATATCTGAGACTACATGCTAGATTATACACAGCAAGATTAGGGCATCCCAATCCACCTTTCTCAATCGGTTTTGTAAGGATGTCTAATGGAATTTTAGCTTTCTTCCCTCACCAGAGAAAAAGGTTTAGAGCTGTTTAATGCTTTTTTGGTCCTTTTTAGTAAGCCAAAGCAGTGTCATTTGTAATATGTATATCCATTTAGGTAGCAGAATCACCTTGAATAAGTGTATTCAGCCTGTGAGGGATAAGGGTAGGTGTTGCCAGCCTAGTAAAGTGTTATTCAAAGAATTTAAGAGAGACTGGATATTGGTGTTGTATAAATCTTGCATGTGGAGTGGGATTTTGATGCCCAGATACCTAAGCTCTTTTGTAACCCATTTCAGTGGGAAAGTGCCGGACCATACCACCTGCAGGGTTCCGGTAACATCTATCGCTTCTGATTTATCCTGGTTGATTTTAAGGCCTGCAAATTCCCCAAATTGGGTTTAAAGGCACATTACTGCGGGTAAGGACTTTAGCGGGTTGGTAATAAACACTAAAATGTCATCCGTGAATGCTGAGATTTTAAAAATTTGAGAAGGGCCACCAAATCCCTTGATATTTGGGGCGGTTTCAATTTTCCTGAGAAGGGGATCAATGGAGAGAATGTATAAAAGGGGTGATAAGGGGCATCCTTGTCTTACTCCCCGTTGAATATGTATATCTGCTGAAAGGCATCCATTAGCTATGATACATGAGACCGGATCTTGGTATAATAAAGAAATATAATGTAGGAAATCTCCCGCAATTCCAAATTTCTGTAAAATGGAAAACATATATGGCCAGGCTACTCGGTCAAATGCTTTTTCGGAATCAAACCCTATTGCTAGAGCTGGGATGTTCTGTGATTGGCAGATAGTCATGGCCGTTATTAATTTGATTATGTTGGCATTTGGTTTCCTGCCTTTAACGAACCCCACTTGATGAAGTGAGATGAGTGAAGGAAGAATGGTGTTTAGGCGTTCAGCTAGAATTTTTGCTAACAGTTTTAAGTCACAATTAAGTAAGAAAATCGGTCGATAAGAGGATGCTGATAAAGGGTCCTTGCCTGGTTTCGGAAGTAAAGTAATGTGCGCCAGATTAAAATATCGGGGGAAATATTTTTTGAGACCGTCTTTATAAAAATCAGTTAAAGGCTTGAGTAGATGAAGGTGTAAAATTTTATAGAAGTCATAGGAAAAACCGTCCGGCCTGGGTGATTTATTCGTTTGCGATGTGGCTATGGCATGTGCTACCTCCATTGTTTGTATGGGTCTATTAAGGAAGTCCGCTTGTGAAGATGTGAGGCTGGGAAGAGTTAGGCCTTGGAAAAAAGTTTCTATCTTTCCCGCTTCTGCTTCAGGGTCCGCAGTGTACAGTTGCTCATAAAATTGTCTAAGAATTTCCATGATCTCTTTTTTATTTGAGGTGGTGTTCCCAGAATTGGTTTTCACACGGGTAATAAAAGATTTTTTTTGGCTGATCGGACTAAATTGGCCAGAAGTTTCCCAGCTTTGTTTCCGAAGCAAAACACATGTTGTTCCCCTTTTTGTAGAAAATGTTGTACCCTAGTTTGCAGGAGTGTGGTCAATTGCCTTAGTATGCTAAAACATGCATTATGTGTAGCATCCGAAGGGCTTTGAATCAGCCCTTTTTTGGATTGCTTCAGAAGATGCTCCAAATGTACTATATCCTTATTAATTTGTTTTTTGCAGGCATGGACATAGGAGATAACATCTCGTTGGAGCACCACTTTCCCTGTTTCCCAAAACAATCGGGGCTCGGTAAGGTGCTGTTGATTGTGCTGGGAAAACTCATTCCACTTATTTTGTAAGAATTCCTTGAAATTACTATCATCTTTGAGATAGGCTGGGAATCTCCAAGCACGGCTTTGATAGTTCTCCTGCCTTTGTTGTAATGTAACAGAGACTGGTGAGTGATCCGATATGGCTTGTTGCTCAATAGAGGCCTCCCTGACCCTAAAAAAGCTTTGTTCGGATAAAAGTATGTAATCTATGCGGGATCATGATGTATGGGATTTAGAGACGTATATGTAGTCTCTCTCTCCTGGGTGTAAGGTATGCCAAATATCCAGGAGATTAAAGTGGTGACATAGGTAGCTTATGCCCCTGCGATTTTTCTGGCTAGTTGCTGTGTGTGGTGGGCTTCTATCAATCGTGGGATCATGGGTATAATTAAGGTCTCCCAGCAAAAAAAGAGTGCCTTGCATGTGAGTATGGAGCAGGTTTTGAATGGTCACAAAAAAGGAATGGGAGTAATTATTAGGGGCATACACGTTGCATATTGTGATCCATTGGTTATTCCACTCTCCTATGACTATTATATAGCGGCCTTCGGGATCCACTATACTTTTAGATATCTGAAAATTTGTGTTTTTATTTATGAGGACAGCTACGCCTGCCTTCCTGTTTACCGCTGCTGCGTATATATACAAGATCCTACCCAATCTCTTTGTAATTTCTGGCTTTCTGTGTTCGTGAGATGTGTTTCCTGTATATATGCGATATCGGCATGAAGGTGTTTGAGGTGTGTGAGTATTTTTTTTCTCTTAATAGGGAAGCCTAGTCCATTTACATTCCATGATATTATTTTATCCATCTAGTGGTGATTGACAGGGTATGCGACATGGTTCATTGATCTGTCTAGCAGAGGAGGCCCCCAGCTTAGCCTTCTCTGCCTGTTCGGTTATTCCCCAGTAAACCTGAGTTTTGCGTGCCTGATATTGTCGGTGACGATTGCGTTGTATGTTGCAAGAGGACAGACTTAACAATAACCCTTGTGTGTGCCATGCAAAGAGTGGGTGACTTGGAACAGAAGAAATTAGATCATCATTCCCTGCCCCTCCCCCTTCTTCCCCCCCCCTCCTCCCCAGCTGTGCTCGATAAACAACCCCTTTCTTCCACTAAGGAGTGACCCCTCCTCTTCCTGCCCTTCCCTACTTCCACCCTCCCCTCCCCCCTTCCTCTTTCCCCTCTCCCCAATACCCTTAGTCCAAAATAAGGACCTCATCTAACAGAGGTAGAGTCACGTGTAGCATGTGTGAAGGTCAGCTCCTATAATAATACTCTAGGTTCACCAGCCCTCCTTCAGATTGGTGGGCATATTTGGGAGGTCTGTAGTAAGGTTCTCCTCTGGGTGGGGTCCATCAATGGTGAAGATCGGATGATCAGTGATCCTTATGTCAGCCGCGATCTTTGCCTCTTCGAGTATGACTAAATCCGCAGGCCTGGTTGCACTGTCTCTTCCTTGTGCCATAACGGGAAGGAGGGTCTTGCCTAAAAGCCATAAATCCAGTGTCAGCCCAGACCCCGACCACAATGATCAGAGAAGAGGTAAAAAAAAGAAACAAGAACAAGAAAGAAAAAGAGATTCGGGTGCGGTACCCATCAGGTGGGTGAGGCGAGTCCACTTAACATGCTGTTTAAATCCGCTGTCTCTGAAAGGGAATTCTTCCATGCAGAGCCATCTCAGCCCCATTCTGGACAGTAGGGGGAGTGTTCCTGCAGCGCTGAGACGCTGTGATCTTCATCGGGGCTGGTGATATTTGCCCAGTAAGATACGGGGTGAAGGCCCCAGTCTGGCTTTGTTGTGCGGGACAGCCTACGTTTATGCAGGCGTCTCTGCTCTTCTGAGTTTTTGTCCAAAACGGAGCGCAATTCCCAACTGCCATACATGAGACCGCACCACTAAACGTGCCAAAACGTTCTTTATATGGGTTAGCGATATCCCAGTAATTCCCCCTGATATGGGCCGCCTCCGACCCGGTCGTTGGGGTCATCAACAGCGCGTCTTCCAAGTCCTTAAAGAGAGTACCATACCGGGTTTCCTATAGTTGATTAGCAAAGTCCGCTGCTGCCGTCGGGGTCTCAAACGTGTGCACTTGATCTTGGTGCCAAACTTTCAATTTAGCGGGGAATTGCAGTGAAAATTTCACCTGCTTCTGAAAGAACAGATGCGGCTGAATCCTTTCCTTGCTTCTGAGACTCGTACTGAGTAGTCTTGGAAGAGTCAGATTTGATGCGATTCATACATTATTTTTTGTTTCTTCCTTGAAGAGTTCCATATTTTCAGTTTGTGCTGGTAATTCAAGAATTTTGCGATTACCAGTCATGGTCGGTCCACGGTTCCTCGGTGGGCTCCCAGCCTGTGTGCACATTCAATGATGAGGCATCCTTTCAATTCAGGTAAATCCAGTGCGGTCGGGATCCAGGCCTCCAGCAGCTGCCCTATCTCGCTGTCCTCAACGGCTTCAGGGAAGCCCAGAAAGCATAGATTGCTGCGACGCTCTCTATTTTCAAGGTCATCCAGCTTATCCCTGAGGTCTCCAAGCATTTTCTCCTGGGCCGCTATTTTTGCCTGACCTGCGAGCGCGTCGTCTTCCAGGGCGCCAATGCGCCCTTCTGCTTGATCGAGTCGGGGGTGCAGCTCTGCCAGGGCGGATTTTACTTCAGTTATTTGAGTGGCTATTCCAGCTAGTTTTTCGTCTAGCGCTGTGTATATTACTTCCTTGATGTCCACTAAGGAGGCCGGTGTTGGCTGCGTTTCTTTGTTCGCCTCGGCCCCGGCCGCCATTTTGGCTTTGGGGCCACATGGCTTCTCCTTCTCTCACTTACCTCCCTTATTTTGGACTAAGGGTATTGGGGAGAGGGGAAAGAGGAAGGGGGGAGGGGAGGGGAGGGTGGAAGTAGGGAAGGGCAGGAAGAGGAGGGGGCACTCCTTAGTGGAAGAAAGGGGTTGTTTATCGAGCACAGTTGGGGAGGAGGGAGGGGGAAGAAGGGGGAGGGGCGGGGAATGATGGTCTAATTTCTTCTGTTCCAAGTCACCTACTCTTTGCATGGCACACACAAGGGTTATTGTTAAGTCTGTCCTCTTGCAACATACAACGCAATCGTCACCGACAATATCAGGCACACAAAACTCAGGTTTACTGGGGAATAACCGAACAGGCAGAGAAGGCTAAGCTGGCGGCCTCCTCTGCTAGACAGATCAATGAACCATGTCGCATACCCTGTCAATCACCACTAGATGGATAAAATAATATCATGGAATGTAAATGGACTAGGCTTCCCTATTAAGAGAAAAAAAATACTCACACACCTCAAACACCTTCATGCCGATATCGCATATTACCGGGGAGGCTTTTTGCATGTAAAATTCAATGGACATATGCCCCTACCGTCGCTGAGAAATTGGATATGATTCCCCCTTTCTAGAAGGAAGATTACAGGTGATAAGCAGAGCTGACCCTCGGAGCTAAGATTTTCCCTGCCTGCTTAGCCCATCACATCATGTGTCTCCCCTCCCAAATGTCTCTATTGAACAAAAGATTTGCCATGCTGGGTCAGAACAAACATCAATCAAGCCCAGTACCCTGTTTCCAACAGTGGCCAATCCAGGTCACAAGCACCTGACAGGATCCCAAAAGGTTGATAGATTCCATGTTGCTTAACCCAGTGGATTTCCTCAAGTCCACTTTAATGGTTTATGGACTTTTCTTCCAGGAACTTGTCCAAACCCAGCTACACTAACAGTTTTTACTACATGCTCCAAAAATGAATTCCAGACTTTAAATGTGTTGAGTAAAAAAATATTTTCTCCTATTTGTATTAAATGTTTCACTTAATACCTTCATTGAACATCCCCTAGTCTTTATACTTTTTGAAAGACTAAAAATCAACTCGCATTTATCTGTTCTACCCCATTCATTAATTTATAGTCCTCTATCATATCTCCCCTCAGCCATCTCTTCTCCAAGCCCTAACCTCTTAGGCCTTTCATCAAAGGGGAATTGGTTCATCCCCTTCATCATTTTGGTCATCCTTTTCTGCATCTTTTCTAAGATACAGTGACCAATCTGTTTTATTCTCCATTTCTTTCCTAAACATTTCGAGCATTCTATTTGCCTTCTTGACTGCTGCCACACACTGAGCAGAGGATTTCAATATATTATCCACATTGATGCTTAGATAATTTTCCTGGCTGGTGATTCCCAATGTGGAGCCTTGCATTGTGTAGCTATAATTTGGATTGCTTTCCCCTAAATGCATCCCTTTGCACTTGTATACATTAAATGTCATCTCCCATTTGGATGCTCAGTCTCCCAAGATTCTCTTTCACTTTTTCACAATCCTCTAGGGATGTGATTAGTTTTCAATAAATAAAAAAAAATGATGTCCAACATAATGGCACCGGACATTTTTTGTCACTAGATCAAGAAACTAAGACAGTGGAAGGACAGCTCCTGGGTCTCAGGGCCTAGGATTTTGGACCCTGGCAATGGAACCTGGCCTTAGCTGGGCTCCAATGTCAGGCCCAGGCCTAGACCTGGGCCTGGGTCTTCATAAAGGGACCTGACCTTATCTGGGCTCTGGTTTTGGGCCCAGGCCTAGTCCAGGATCCTAGACCCGGCCTCAGTGACTGAGATTTGGAGTCAGAATGGGGCTAGGGTTTATGCCCAGGCCTAAATGACTGGGACATGGCCTCAGGCTAAGCCTCAGCATTGGGTCTGGGACCAAGCCCAGGCCTTGGCATCAACAATGTGGCATCAGGTCCTGGCTTTGGGACTGGGCCTAGGCATTGGGCCTAGGCCTGGGCCTCAGTGATCATGACCCAGGCTTGGGATGGGCCCCAGCATCTGGCCTAGGCCTATGCCCAGGCCCAGACCTCAGTGATCTTGACCCAGCCTTGATAAAGATCTTGCATCAGACCAGGGCCTAGATCTGGACCTTGGTGATGGAACCTGGCATTGGGCTGTGTCTCGGTGTCAGATGTAGGCCCAGGCTTCAGAAACTGGGACCTGTCCATGCCACGGTATTGGACCCGGCACTTGGCCTCAAAAACTGGGTCCCACCTTAGCCATCAAGCCTAGGCCCAGGCCCGGGCCTTGGCAAAGGACCTAGCCTCATGTCTGGACAGCACTAATAGAACCTAACCTCGGGCCAGGATCCCGGACTGTGTTTCTTTTAAAGTAAAGTGAATGAGGCCTACCTCCACTGACTTAAATGTAAAACAAAAAACAAAAGGAATGAATGAACGAATATTTTTTTCATTCCAAAACTACTAAAACAAATTGAAGTACCCACAAAACGAACCAACATACCGAAATGAATGTTTCAAGGCTACACATCTGTACAATTCTCTTGTAATTTAACAACTTTGAATAAGTTTGCATCATCAGCAAATTTTATCACTTTACTAATTGTTCCCATCTCTAGGTCATTTATATTTATATTAAAAAGCAGTGGTCCCAGTTCAGATCTCTGGGGCACTCCACTATTCACCTTGCTCCATTGAGAAAATTGGCCAGTTATCCCTATTTAACCAGTACTCAATCCACAATAGAACATTGCCTACTATCCCTTGACTTTTTAATTTCCTCAAGAGTCTTTCATGAGGTACTTTATCAAATGCTTTCTGAAAATTCAAATACACTATATCAACTGGCTCATCTTTATCCACATTTATTCACACATTCAAAAAAATGTAGCAGATTAATGAAACAAGATTTCCCTTGGATACATCCATGTTGGCTTTGTCCCATTAAGGTATGACTATCTTTATGTTTAGTAATTTTGTTCTTTATAATAGTTTCAATTACTTTTCCTGGCACTAGCATCAGGCTTACCGGTCTGTAGTTTCCTGGATCACCCTGAAGTCCTTTTTAAAAAGTCCAAAGAAACAAACCGGAAACCGATCCAATACTGCAGTAGCAACCAATAGACGAGAAGGACCAGTGAATACCAGGAATTCTTTATTCTGCACAAACCTTTTTAAAAAGTGGCATTACAATGGCCACCCTCCAGTCTTCAGGTACTGTAATCGATTTTAATGATAATTTACAGATTATTAATAATAGCACTGCAATTTCATTGTTCAGTTCTTTCAGCACTATGGGATATATTTGGTGCAGGTGATTTTCTACTCTTTAGTTTGTCAATTTGCCCTATTGCATTGTCCATGTTCACTGAGATTTGTTCTGTTCCTCTGAATCATCACCTTTAAATATCACTTCTGGCATGGGTTTCTTCCTCAGTAAAGACCAAAGCAAAGAATTCATTTAATTTCTTTGCTATGGCCTTGTCCTCCCACAGTGCCCCTTTTACCCCTTGATCATCTAATAGTCCACTGACTCCCTTTGCAGCCTTTTTGCTTCAAATATACCTGAAAATGTTTTTATTATGAGTATTTGCTTCCTTGGCATGATTTCTTTCAAATTCTATCTTTGCCTTCCTTATCAGTGCTCTGCATCTAATTTGCCCATGAATAATGCTGTTTCCTGTTGTCTTCATTGAAATCCCTTTCCATTTTTTTGAACAATTTTCTTTTGGCTAGAATAGACTCTCTCCCCTCATCTTTTAACCATGCTGGCAGTCATTTGGCCTTCCTTCCAGCTTTTTTAATGCTTCCATGTTGGCATTTTTAAACAGCATCCATGCCTGATATAAACTCTTAACCTTTGCAGTTTCACCAGTCAGTTTTTTCCTAATCATTTTCCTCATTCTATCACACACCCCTTTGAAAGTTAAATGCTATTGCAGTAGATTTCCTTAGTGTCCTCCTTCCAGTTGTCAAGTCAAATTCTGATCATTATTATGATCACTATTGTCAAGTGCCCCCCCCCCCCCCCCCACACACACACACCCACCCCATTACTTCTTACACTAAATCATGTGGTCCACTAAGGATTAGGTCTAAAATACTACTACCATTTAACATTTATATAGCGCTACATGACATATGCTCTACCATTTCTCTGCTTTACCATTGGTTCTTGTACTAGCTCCATGAAGCACTCATTTATTTCATCTAGAAACTTTACCTCCTTAGCATGTCCTGATGTGACATTTACTCAGTCAATACTGGAGTAATTGAAATCTCCCATTGTTAATGTGTTACTAATTTTGTTAGTTTCTCTAATTTCTCTATGAAGCACTCATTTATTTCATCTGGAAACTTTACCTCCTTGAAGCACTCATTTATTTCATCTGGAAACTTTACCTCCTTGGCATGTCCTGATGTGACATTTACTCAGTCAATACTGGAGTAATTGAAATCTCCCATTGTTAATGTGTTACTAATTTTGTTAGTTTCTCTAATTTCTCTAATGTCTGTTCATTCTGGCCAGGTGGATGATGGTACACCCCCACTATTCTATTCCTCTTCTCACATGAAGTTTCTATCCATAAAGCCTATCATTGCAATATAATTTGTACCTAGGTATCACTGGTATCACAGTGTCCCACTGGTTATCCTCCACCAGGTCTCTGAGATGCCAGTTATATCTATCTCTTCATCCAGTGCTATACACTCTAACTCTCCCATCTTATTTTTTAGAATTCTAGCATTTGTATATAAACATTTCAAAGTACGTTTTTATTTGTATTAGCAAACTGCTCATCAATTGACAGGGGTAATTTTGAATCTTTCTGCTCTGTCTGCTCTTTACTTAAAGGCAGCACAGCTATTTTAGCATTTATTACAACCTCTCTACTAGGATTCCCTAAGTATCCTTTAAAGATACATCATTCTGAACCATGCACTTCTGAGCAACTGTCAGCTTTCCCCCATCATCTAGTTTATCTCCTTTTTAAAGGTTGGTGCCAGCTGTCTGGTTCCACTCTGATTAAGGTGGAGCCCATCCCATCAGAATATGCCCCCCCCCCCTTCCCCAGAGTGTTCCCCAGTTCCTGACTGATCTAAAACACTTCTTCCCTGCCCCATTGTCTCATCCACGCATTGAGACTCTGGAGCTCGGGCTACCTCTGGGGTCCTGCGCATGGAACGGGGAGCATTTCTGAAAATGCAACCCTGGAGGTTCTGGATTTCAGTTTCCTACTTAAGAGCCAAATTTTCTCCCTAAAAGCCTATCCTTTCTCATTGTTCTCTGGAGAAAATAAAAGGTAGCCCCTTATACAGTACAGCTCTCATCAGACAGTCCCTAAAATGACTTTTACATCTAGATGGGTTTCATTTGAGATAATCTGCACAAAAAGACTGAAATGCTCTGCTGTCTCACTGCATACTTTTCCTCATCTACCTTTAGAAACTGAAATGAGAATGCTTTCCTTCGAAGCTGAGGGGAATTTAATTGAGTGCTGTATTATATTTGCACGCTCACAACTCCTGCAGGTATCACGATCTGATAAAGTGCAAACTTACCTCTTGGAAGTTAAAACAAAGTTGTCAAATCTGTCACATTTTTCCTTCTCTCCCTGCCGACTTAAAGGCCCCATCCCTGGAATCCCTGGCAAACTTCCTGGGAGCCGTTTCCAAGATCAATCGTGAGTATTGATAGGAGAAGCAAAGAGCAAGATCAGATGAGGGATAAAATTCTCGGCAGAGTGCCATTTTGGGGTTTTCCCACAGCCTCCCCCCACCGACCTTGTGATGGTTTGGTCCAAGCATCTGATAAAAAGGCAGCTGCCAATTCCACTCTTCCTCATAGGAAGGATTCTTCCAAGCCTTCACTATATTATTTCCTCGTTGTAGTACAACCACCAGAGTTTGTATTATTATACATTTTGGTATTATTGTTCTACTGTCTTATGCTTTTTCTTTTGTGATACCCTTCATGTAAAACTTGATATGCAGCGGCCGCCTCCTTCTATTCCAACTGCAATGGGGGAAAAAAGAAGCAATTTGCTACAATTCAGAAAGAAACCCAAGTCAGCAATAAAAGGTTGCAGGTCAGTGATCTGGGAGAAGATCAGCACTGCCCATACATCAGAACATGGTAGCATCACTGTTCTTAATTTCTTTAATGTTTCTGGATGCATCTGAAAACTTGATTGATAAATAGAAGGCTACAGTTAAACAGGCAGGTGAGTGTGTGGTGGTGGTGGTAGTGGTGGTGAGGGTGGGGGGGGGGGTCAGGCCATGACCAGGGTACTGTCCATAGCCCAAGACGGCTGAGGGGGGATATGATAAAGGTCTTTAAGATCATGAGAGGTCTTGAACGAGTAGATGTGAATCGGTTATTTACACTTTCAAATAATAGAAGGACAAGGGGCATTCCATGAAGTTAGCAAGTAGCACATTTAAGACTAATTGGAGAAAATTCTTTTTCACTCAACGCACAAATAAGCCCTGGAATTTGTTGCCAGAGGATGTGGTTAGTGTAGCTGGGTTCAGAAAAGTTTTGGATAAATTATTGGAGGAGAAGTCCATTAACGGCTATTAATCAAGTTTACTTAGGGAATAGCCACTGCTATTAATTGCATCAGTAGCATGGTATCTTCTTAGTGTTTGGGTAATTGCCAGGTTCTTGTGGCCTGGTTTGGCCTCTGGTGGAAACAGGATGCTGGGCTTGATGGACCCATGGCAATTTCTTATGTTCTTAGGTTGGAGGGTGTTCGTGACGTGGGAAGTTTTCATGAGCATTATTGAAGAGAGAAATGTTTGAATACAGAAAAAATAAATAAATAAATAAATGAAGGGATAATGCAATAAATCAGTGAAAACTAGGGGTGCCATGGCTACAAGTCCTGTTCTGCTGATTCCTAGGGTTTCACAGACAACCTGCTTCCTCAGTGCCTTCTCAACATGCCTTCACACTCTCTATGCCTAGACTAGGATTTTACAGTATGGTGAGAGGCCTCTGGCACTCATACAGATTGCTGTTGTCTATGCAGTTTTACAAAGCATTGTGTTCTTAGTAACCTTTGTTTTTCTGAATAGACTAATAGAAAAATAAGTAACCGCTGGTTATTAACAGATTGGAAATTCTTTTATGACTTTTCTTTAAGACTAAGTTATTGAAATACCATCGGCAATCCTCAGGTACAATTACTTATGTTTTCTCTGCCTTCACTTATTTCACAAAAATGATACAATCAGGTAGACCAGAGCCTTCTTGAAACTGAATAAGGTGTAGAACCCTCAGGTGGAGAAAAAGCTACAGGTGTTTACTCTAACACTAGGGGGCGCATTCACTAAAGGTTCGCATGCACACTAAGGCCATTTAACTTACATGCAAGATAGGATGCAGAATGCTTAACATGCATGCTAAAACAATCTTTGAAGACATTAACACATATGAGATAAAATTAACTGATATGTACACATAAATGAAGGAACACCAGATACAAAGGACTCTGCAGAGGGTGCACAGAAATAGCATGATATGCTTTCCTCTATGCACTATTTAGCACACAATCCTACATTTAAGAAGTAATATCTCAAAGAGATAGTAACTCAATAATAAACCTGGACTTGACCAACATTACTCAAATAATGATTTTATTTATGAAATTGTAACCGAACTTTATTGGCACCTGTTAGAATGTACGATATCCTACATTTACTTACCTTAGTCTATGTGCCTATTGGTAAACCGTTGCGATGGTATATAACCTCGCGACGGTATAGAAATGTTTTTAAATAAAAAAAAAATAAAAAATTAAACACTCACTAAGGCCTAATATTTAACACCAGCCTTGAACCAACTGTTAACGTTTTAACATAAACTTCATAGGTAAAGGGCTTGGCTAACAGGATGAATTGTGGTTTAAAGTTGGCACAGATCTGATGTACAATAGATAACACGTCAACACCAACACAATTTTTTTCCTAGTTTCCCACCTTTACTTATAACACAAAAATGTATTCTCAAACTAAAGGTTTAACGCGTAACAAGTGGTGTTCAAACATTGTTGTACACCCTAAGGTCACTGCAGGTGGACTGAGTCCTGACCTCCAAACCACAGTTTGGCAATGAGGACTTCTTTAAGCTTTTGATTTGGCTATGTAGTTTGTGTTGTATTTTTTTTAGACTTTCTCGGGCTGTGTCATTCTTGCTGTTGCAGCCCTCAGACAGGGCTGCAGCTATTCCTAACCCCAAAATCTTTAGTCTGCCAGGGCAAAGGCTCCAATATACTGGATGCTTGCGGAGGTGAGGGGTGGGGGGGGGGGGGGCTTGGCAGATGGCAGTGCCCTTTGTGAAAAGTGTGGGCAGATACAGAGAAGGGGGGAGGGTCACTGGGCACTCCTCAGTGTGTGGCACAAATCTAAATGGAACAGTTCAAAAGCCATTGGGGGAAGGGCACACTTATGGGGGTGGGGTGGGGCAGACAGATCGACATCATGATTTGGTAAAACCTGCTTCCCTGTAGTAAACTAGGCTAAATAAAAAAAACCCCAAAAACAACGCATTCAGTGCACTCAGAATCAGACCCAGACATGTGGGCAGGCTAATAATTGGCAAGCCCTTGAAACCATTCAACACCCTTCCTACTGATATTTAGCGGCTCTCACAGGGTGGCACACTGGACTGTTGCCCAGCAGGACCATTCCTTAATCTAGCCCTGAATACACTTTAAGATAGAGTGGAAAATGTCCAGGGCTGCACACCTCCAGATACACATCGACAGCTGCATTGTAGCAAAAAATGAAAGCCTTACACCGCACCATATGAAATATTTTTAGAAAGCAAATGTGAAACAAAATTATTTTTGAAGATCAAAAAAAAAAAAACTGTGCACAGGTCACAGTTTGCCTGGAGACCATACATAATATTGTCGTGTGTAATTAATGAATTTGTCTGTTTCTCAGACAAAATGTTCAAGGTGGAGTTTGAATAAGCTGAAGAGGGGAAAATATCCAAATATGTTCATTAGTCGTGCAAAAAAACCCAAGCCACTTTAACAGAAGCAACTTTATAAAGCTTTCAAAGATGATTCTTAATTGAGTGCCCTTAGTTTTGTGAGAATTCAGAGCCGTGATCTGGGATATCTGTTTGCAGGGTGTGTGTACTGCTGGCTTTCTGACTGCTGGGGGCGCACTCGTGCAGTGCGGCACGCTCACCTGGGCTCAGAGGGAGCAGACAAGATCCTGGCTGCAGAGAGGAGGAATCTCCACTCCTCCTCCCCTGTACCTTCACCTGAGTTGCCTCCCTTCCTCAACCAAATGGTAGATATGACGGGAGTGTTTTATAAGGAGTCTGCAGACTTTTATAGTTAATGTTTGTTTGTTTGGCTTCTTTTTTTTTTTTTTAACAGTACCACACTTGGGAGCGGTACAGCAGGGAGTAATCATGATTAGGGTTTTCTGCTAAAGCAGTTCATTATCTTGTGTTGCTGGGTCAAACATGTTCTGGACGCTCATTGACCCATACTACTATTCTGACTGCCTGGCACTGGCATTGTGAAACTCATTCTATGCTCCATTTGGTTTTCTGGAACCCAAATGGTAGATGCGCTGAATCGTCTGGCTCCACAGCTGCCCGACTGGAAGCCGGGCTGCCCAGATCGGGCACCCAGACCCTGGTCCACGTTCCATTTCAATACAACAGCAATCACACAGTCCTGCAATTGTATTCTCTGCCTGTTATCTACATTCATTATAAGAAGCTGAACGCAAGCCCATAACTATGTCTCTGTGATGGACGAGCTCCCTCGCTGCAGCCCCCCTTGGCAAACTCCATCCTAGAAGAGAAAGGGACCAGTTTATAAAAAAAAAAAGAAATAGTAGAACAATCTAAACTGTCCTACATCATTTGTTATCTGACAGAGAAAAATAAGTGCTCCACTTCTACTGCCTCCAACCAAGTTTAAAACCCTGCAGTAAATCCACGCCACTGAAGTATAGTGTGCTGCTCAGTAAATCAGACAAAAGCCCTGAGCAGGTCTGACTGAGGGCAGCTTTCCCAAGTGCATTGATTGGGTGGTTGTTGGCTCTGATTTCAGAACGAGTTCATCACCTGGGAAGCTGTGCGAGGATGCACCGAAGCCTGGGTTCCAGAGACCTGGAGATGATAAGTCCAGCTCTCTGCTCGCCCCGGATTAGAGAAGCCCAGACAATGGAGAACATGACAGCAGATAAGGAGCATCAGGCCCGTCAGTCTATCTGCCCGGTTTCCATAGGCCTCCCCCCCCTCCCACCTGCTCTCTGGCTTTCCTTCCACTGCCTGGGAGAGTCACCCCTGTCAGTGAGGGGGAGGAGTCCGTTTTGTTTTGCATTTAATAGAGAGGACCTCATGACACAGGAAGGCTGGAATGAGGGCTTTAGTCATTTGATGGCTGCTGTGAGAGTTGGAACCTCGCTGCGCTGGGTGTCCTTTAGATACCTCCGTTTCTGTGCACTCATGTAATTATTACCTGGAATACTGTTCCATTGCCTTCCCCCTGCCCTGACCCTCGGTGATTTCACCTGCACCGGGCCATGGGGGTGGGGGGGGGGGGGGGGGCGCCATTTCATCCTTCACCTCAGGCAGATTGCCTTGAGCCGCTCCTGAAACCCCGATCCAGGTCAGCACCTGGGCTCCGCTCTCAGTGCCTCACAGCAGCAGGAGTCACCGGAGGAGGGTCTTAAAACATGTAGGAGCTCCTTTTTGAGAGCAGGTGTAATTCTACATGGCACTGTCTTACTAGCTACAGCTTGAGCCCCAGAGTTTGGTAATGAATGGGCAGCATGTGTTGTGTCCGTTGGTCTCAGACGGCTTCGACCTCTGTGCCTCACCTTTCTTCCTTCTCCCTCCTCAAGCCTTGGGAAGATGGCTGCTGCCGCGTCTTCATGCCGCTCTCTCCGGCGTCCCCGGATCGGCAACGGCGACAGTGTTCGCCATGTTTCTCCTGAGTGCCTCCTAGGGTGCGCGCACACACGCCACCCGCGTCCTTATCCAGGACGCGGGTGGCGTGTGTGCGCGCACCCGCGTCCTGGATAAGGACGCGGGTGCGCGGGTCCACGCGTCCTTATCCAGGACTCCAGGGCTCCTCGGGGGCCCTTCTGCTCTATTTCAGGTACCTATCTTGGGATACTGGGTACTCGCTCCTTGAGAGCCTGCTCTCCCTAATCTGGTGCCTGCCACTGATCAATTTCTGCCTGCCAGGACCTTCAACTATACAGCTTTCTGCTTCAGTGAGTACTAACCCTTTCAGTCTGTCTCACCTTCAGCTTCAGCGCTCTGTGCCTACATCCGGGACCTGTCCCTGCTACGCCGCGCTGCCATCACCTACTCGAGTGTGAGACTGGTCTCCTCTGCTGAGGACCCCTGGACTACTTCACTGGGTTATCTCCACTGCTGCCCACTCCCCAGGCAGTACCATCGAGCTGTATAATAAATACAACTTCTCTGTGTCTGCATGTATAGAGTCTAGCCTAGTACTGCGGTTCCTCACGGGGCTCCTCCCTGTGGGAGTGGCCATCACTGCAGTACCCAAGAATCCACTCCAACACCTCATAACCATAACAACATGTAGGACACGGATAGACAGGACCTGCTTTGTGCAACACAAACACAGCACAGCCTCATCTTCCCTCAGCCTTGTACACATTACATGCACAGGCCAATGCAGAAAGGTGAGGGTAGCCGAACGCTCCTTTCTGCCTGCACTGGAACGCGTTTTTTCTGTGCACAAAATTTACTGCAGGTGCAGCGAGGAGTTTTGTGCGCAGAAAATGTGTGCCCCTAAACGGGAGTACTGCCCAGCACCCTCGCATAGAAACCTCAAGCAAATGAGGGCATTAAGCAGAACTCACTGATGGAAAGAGACTGCATCTGGCCAGCACGCCTTTCTTAGCACTGGAGACCTAACTCTGGGTCCAGACAGCAGATACATCACATTCAATAATTAAAACTAACAAGTGTTAGTCCTTTTCCGAAAGGACGGGCTCCACCTTAACCAGAGTGGAACCAAGCTGCTGGCACTAACTTTCAAAAAGGAGATAGAGCAGCTTTTAAACTAGAACAAGGGGGAAAGCCGACAGTCACTCAGCAGTGAATGGTTCGGAGAAATGTATCCTTGAAGGATACTAATGAAACAGGAGAGTTAGGGCATCCGAACAGAGAGGTTCCATCAAAAGCAAACACAGTTCATATGCCTATATGTAAAAAATCACCAAAGCTAATGATTACCGAATTATCCCAAACAACTGAAAAGCAGGTTGTTAAAACAAGCAAAAACCACACTTTGAAATGTCTGTATGCCAATGCCAGAAGTCTAAGAAGTAAGATGGGAGAGTTAGAGTGTTTAGCAGCAAATGATGAGATTAACATAATTGGCATCACAGAGACTTGGTGGAAGGAGGATAACCAATGGGACAGTGCTATATCAGGGTACAAATTATATCGCAATGATAGGGAGGATCAACTTGGTGGGGGTGTGGCACTTTATGTCCGGGAGGGTATAGAGTCCAACAGGATAAAGATCATACAAGAGAGTAAATGCTCAGTGGAATCTATATGGGTAGAAATCCCATGTGTGTTGGGTAAGAGTATAGTGATAGGAGTATACTACCATCCACCTGGACAAAATGGTCAGACAGATGATGAAATGCTAAGAGAAATCAGGGAAGCAAACCAATTTGGCAGTGCAATAATAATGGGAGATTTCAATTACCCCAATATTGACTGGATAAATGTAACATCAGGACTTGCTAGAGACATAAAGTTCCTGGATATAATAAATGACTGCTTCATGGAGCAATTGGTTCAGGAACCTACAAGAGAGGGAGCTATTTTAGATTTAATTCTTAGTGGAACGCAAGATTTGGTGAAAGAAGTAACGGTGGTGGGGCCACTTGGCAACAGTGATCATAACATGATCAAATTTGAACTAATGACTGGAAGGGGGACAATAAGTAAATCTGCAGCTCTAACACTAAACTTTAAAAAGGGAAACTTTGATAAAATGAGGAAAATAGTTAGAAAAAAAACTGAAAGGTGCAGCTGCAAAGGTTAAAAGTGTTCAACAGGCTTGGACATTGTTTAAAAATACAATCCTAGAAATGCAGTCCATATGTATTCCGCGCATTAAGAAAGGTGGAAGGAAGGCAAAACGATTACCGCTATGCTTAAAAGGTGAGGTGAAAGAGGCTATTTTAGCCAAAAAAACATCCTTCAAAAATTGGAAGAAGGATCCATCTGAAGAAAATAGGATAAAACATAAGCATTGTCAAGGTAAGTGTAAAACATTGATAAGACAGGCGAAGAGAGAATTTGAAATGAAGTTGGTCATAGAGGCAAAAACTCATAATAAAAACTTTTTAAAATATATCCAAAGCAAGAAACCTGTGAGGGAGTCGGTTGAACCATTAGATGACAGAGGGGTTAAATGGGCTCTTAGGGAAGATAAGGCCATTGCAGAAAGACTAAATTAATTCTTTGCCTGCGTGTTTACTAATGAGGATGTTGGGGAGATACCAATTCCAGAGATGGTTTTCAGGGGTGATGACTCAGACGAACTGAACGAAATCACTGTGAACCTGGAAGATGTAGTAGGCCAGATTGACAAACTAAAGAGTTGCAAATCACCTGGACTGGATGGTATGCATCCTAGGGTTCTGAAGGAACTCAAAAATGAAATTTCTGATCTATTAGTTAAAATTTGTAACCTATCATTAAAATCATCCATTGTACCTGAAGACTGGAGCGTGGCCAGTGTAACCCCAATATTTAAAAAAGGCTCCAGGGGCGATCCGGGTAACTATAGACCAGTGAGCCTGACTTTAGTGCCGGGAAAAATAGTGGAAACTATTCTCAAGATCAAAATTGTAGAGCATATAGAAAGACATGATTTAATGGGACACAGTCAACATGGATTTACCCAAGGGAAGTCTTGCCTAACAAATCTGCTTCATTTTTTGAAGGGGTTAATAAACATGTGGATAAGGTGAACCGGTAGATGTAGTGTATTTGGATTTTCAGAAGGCGTTTGACAAAGTCCCTCATGAGAGGCTTCTATAAAAACTAAAAAGTCATGGGATAGGAGGCGATGTCTTTCATGGACTACAAACTGGTTAAAAGACAGGAAACAGAGAGTAGGATTAAATGGTCAATTTTCTCAGTGGAAAAGGGTAAACAGTGGAGTGCCTCAGGGATCTGTACTTGGACCGGTGCTTTTCAATATATATATAAACAAGCCGTTAAGCCCGTTAAAACGGGCTACATCCCTCTGTCTCTCACCTCCCCCTCATTCTCTCTCCCCTCACTCTTCACCACCCCCCTCCCCCACCCACTCCTCTCCACCCTCCCTCTCCTCTCACTCAGTCCCTCCCTCCCTCTCTCCCCCCCTCTCCCTCACTCCCTCCTCTCCCTCACTCCCTCCCACTCAGTCCCCCCTCTCTCTCCCTCCCACTCACTCAGTCCCCCCTCTCCCTCCCACTCACTCAGTCCCCCTCTCCCTCCCTCCCTCCTACTCAGTCCCTCCCTTCACCCGCCTCCATTTCCTTCCGACGCCGTACTCGCAACTCCTCGCAGCCCACACCCACCTCCATTTCCTCCCGGCGCCGTAAGCGCGACTTCCCGCAACCCTCACCCGGCTCCATTAACTCCTCCCGCTCCTGCCGGCAGATCTCGGGGGGGGTGTCACTCCCGCGCGCGCGACAGTGACCCCCCCCGAGATCTGCCGGCAGATCTGGGGAGGAGAAGTAGCGGCACCGCGCCTACTTCTCCTCCCGCTCCTGCCGGCAGATCTCGGGGGGGGGGGCGCGGGAGTGACACCCCCCCCCGAGATCTGCCGGCAGATCTGGGGAGGAGAAGTAGCGGCACCGCGCGCGCGCGGCGCCGCTGCTTCTCCTCCCGCTCCTGCGGCCCCACCGCCATTTTTTTTTTTCTGACCGACGTCCTTGCCCGCACATGCGCAGTAGAGCTGTGCTCTACTGCGCATTTGCGGGCCGTCGGTCACAGGCCATTTATAAGGTAGATGATCTGGAAAGGAATACGACGAGTGAGGTTATCAAATTTACGGATGATACAAAATTATTCAGAGTAGTTAAATCACAAGCAGACTGTGATACATTACAGGAGGACCTTGCAAGACTGGAAGATTGGGCATCCAAATGGCAGATGAAATTTAATGTGGACAAGTGCAAGGTGTTGCATATAGGGAAAAATAACCCTTGCTGTAGTTACACGATGTTAGGTTCCATATTAGGAGCTACCACCCAGGAAAAAGATCTGGGCATCATTGTGGATAATACTTTAAAATCTTCAGCTCAGTGTGCTGCAGCAGTCAAAACAGCAAATAGAATGTTAGGAATTATTAGGAAGGGAATGGTTAATAGAACGGAAAATGTCATAATGCCTCTGTATCGCTCCATGGTGAGACCACACCTTGAATACCGCGTACAATTCTAGCCGCCGCATCTCAAAAAAGATATAGTTGCGATGGAGAAGGTACAGAGAAGGGCAACCAAAATGATAAAGGGGATGGAACAGCTCCCCTATTTTTATTTATTTATTTATTTAACATTTTTTTATATACCGACAGCCGTTTGCACATCGTATCGGTGTACATTTAACTCAGAACTAACAGGCGGTGCCTTTAAATGGAACAGAAACTAAAAATTAAACATTAAACAGGTATTACAACAGATAAAGTAATCAAATTAATAATAATTGAGAAATAATGTACAATATATTTACAAGAGAGACGACAGTGATATGGACAAATGGCTTTCATACATCAAGTGGAGGGAGTAGTGGGAAGGTAGGCTTGTTGAAAAAGCAAAGTTTTTAGTTTCTTTTTGAATTTTGGGGTGGATGTTTCTGTGCGGAGATCTGGAGGGAGGGAGTTCCAAAGAGTGGGGGCAGCGAGGGAGAATGCTCTATTCATTGTATATTTTAGCTTGTAGGGTTTGATAGAGGGGGAGCGGAATGTTCCTTGGAGGGCAGGACGTGTACATAGCCTCATAGGAAAGGCTGAACAGCCCTAACCAAGGCTGAAGAGGTTAGGGCTGTTCAGCTTGGAGAGGAGACGGCTGAGGGGGGATATGATAGAGGTCTTTAAGATCATGAGAGGTCTTGAACGAGTAGATGTGACTCGGTTATTTACACTTTCGAATAATAGAAGGACTAGGGGGCATTCCATGAAGTTAGCAAGTAGCACATTTAAGACTAATCGGAGAAAATTCTTTTTCACTCAACACACAATAAAGCTCTGGAATTTGTTGCCAGAGGAGGTGGTTAGTGCAGTTAGTGTAGCTGGGTTCAAAAAAGGTTTGGATAAGTTCCTGGAGGAGAAGTCCATTAATGGCTATTAATCAAGTTTACTTAGGGAATAGCCACTGCTATTAATTGCATCAGTAGCATGGGATCTTCTAGGTGTTTGGGTAATTGCCAGGTTCTTGTGGCCTGGTTTTGGCCTCTGTTGGAAACAGGATGCTGGGCTTGATGGACCCTTGGTCTGACCCAGCATGGCAATTTCTTATGTTCCTATGTGCTGGCACTTAAATCCCCTAAAAAAAAATGGTGGGGGCAGGGGGGGGGGCAGTGAAAACCATGAAAAAAAAGTCTAGAAGCATAAACTTACCCAGATAAGTACTGGCAGCAGCTCACTGTTTACTTATTCGGGTAAGTGGTGGTGGCCTGTCAGGGTTGGCCCCCATCCTCTCTCCCCCAACCTTCCATGAGTTAAAATATGCATTTAGCACAGGAACATTTTACCACAGAACATGTTTTTTTTTTAAACTCCCGATGCATTAGCATAAGATTATCTTACTGCATCGGGAGTTTAAAAATAATTAATCTGGGTTTTAAAAAATGTGCACTGAAAACACAGTTTCTTAACGTCCAGGTTTCTGCATTGGCCCGATAGACTACAGCCAATATCACTCTCTCACTCCAACTCAAGGGCACCATGACACTGGAATCTAGACTCCTCTGGTCTTAAGGCCTTAAAATGTACACAAAAACATTGCACCTATTGAAAAATACATGGGAATGCAGTTTTGAAGACAACCGGATAAGTTTCCAAAAGCACTACTTAGCCAGCTAAATAAGATAGCCGGATAAATCTGGGGTAAACCTGCTAGCTGGTTAAGCAGCGTTTTGACACTTATCAAAGCTTTCCTACCAGAGATACAGAATGGAAGCTAATCCTTGGCAAACATCATGCACTTCATATTCTGTGTTTCATCATTTTCGGCTCTTTGCTCTGCTGCAAACAAATAAAAACTGGAATGTTTCGGGGTGATATGGAATTAGTCAGGAAAACACTGAAAATAGTTGCAGAAGACTAAACACAATATCTGTCCATGCTTTTTTGAGAGAAAAAAAAATTAAAACGCACAGAGGAAAACTCTGCCGTTTGTGTCCATATCTAATCTACTAGAAAAATGTAAAGTAGGCGAACGTTTTAAACGCTCTTAAGAGGCACGTTTACACTAATCTTGTTTAAAAGTGCACATTCAAGAAAAATCGGATTTTTGTCTACAACCGTTTTTTGGTCTGTGCTGATTTAGTCAATCAAACCTATCCGACACTCTTCAGAAGCACTAGGGCTCTCCCCCGAGTCCCGAAGTAGCACTAAATCCCGATCACAGACCAGAAGTGACATTCCAGAGCTAGGGGTTCCCCCCTTTTTTTTTCCGCTGCATCGGCAGCTGCTTGGCTATAAGCGCAGCTCCAGCCGCGAGGAGGCTCTCCGCGCTGCGCCGGGGGGGGGGCGTGAGAGGGGGACCCGCTGACCTGAAATTAGTGGAGAACTCCCGGAGCTCGGGGGGGGGGGAGCTCACTCTCGGCTCTTCCGCAGCCGCCGCTGTAATTTAAAGGGACAGCAGCCCCGGCAGCTCTCAAGCCAGGAAAGCATCCCAGAGTCCCATTGATCACGGTAAAAGGCAGTGACTTGAATGTTTTGCAGTAAGCGGAAGGCTTTGCACCTTAGATGACAAACATTTATCTTTCTTACGGTTTTGTTTTTGTTTTTCCCTGTGTGCTTTTAATGGTCAGAAAGGCATCAGGAGGTGATGAGCTCACGTCTGGGCTCGCTCTCTCTCTCCGGATGTCAGCTTCCTGGTCCCACACGTGCGGGCGCCCAGGCTGGCGATCTTGCACTCTGCTGCGGGTCTTGGCGGGCTCGGGGCGGGGGCTCGTCCTTTTCTTGCGTATATGAGGACCGATGAGCCCTTTGGCTTTCACAAGCTCCATAGCCTGCTCGCTGCCGGGAGCCGAAGGGACATCTAGCTGGGAGATTTGAAAGTCTGAGCTCCCCCCGCCCTCGAGAGCTACTGCTAATAGGAAAGTGTAACGTAATGAAGGACAAATTAGATGTATTACCAGCAAAATGAAACGTAAGTATATCGTGGTGACAGTCCAATATCGGGTCGTTGGGGTTTTTTTTTTGCATGGCTTGGACACCGCAGCTCCAAATTAAGCCAAAACAATTTTAAAGATGTATTTTTGTTCCTGTCCGAGTTTCTTAATAGATGAAAGCAATTTAAATACTTCCTCAGCGAACATAATGACTTGTTTTCCTTTCAGTATATTAAAAAAAATATGGGGATAGTAACTTTTCCTAATTGTAAATCATGTATTCTATGTATTTATATATACTGGAACTCATCATATATAGCAACTATTAATTACTATTAATTAAATGAATGGACACATGTTATGAGCACTTGCGCATATATTTATCTGTAGGTCGTGACGGATGCATGCTTTGGAATAAACAGTTAAAAATGTTTAACCAACTTGTTCTGATCCCTAAGGATATTTTATTGTAATCTAGCAGCATGCAAATGGTGCCTAAGATGCATCGGTAGGAAAATGCAATGTGAACAGTGCATGCTGCACAGATAACTTAAACCTGTGAACGATCAGGCTAAGGCCTGAGGTTTTACAGGTACATTTCATTTCAGTCTTTTCTGCAAGACTGGATCATTGTGTGCAAGAAGCTGTTTTCTGCGCCCAGTGCGCTTCACAGTAGAGAAGCCTTAGGGGGTACTAGTGGTAATTGTCCTCGAAAACGAAGTTGTGGACATAAGTAGCTTACGGGGCAAATGCAGGTACATCCGTCTGTGAGATGTACCCGAGGAGTAAGTGGTTTGTCCCTGGATCCTTTTTTTTTTGTCGAGCAATTCTAGATAAATAGTCTGCGTCCCAGGCCCCTGACTTGCTTATTCAATTGTTTCCAAGGTGTTATTTCACAGTTTGCCAGGCCTATGTCCTCCGATTCTGGAAATAAGTTGAACTTCTACAGATAATGATAAGCGAGCCGGTTCTTCCGCGGAGGCTGAGCCGCGACCCGTGTTTGACCTTTGGGGGGGGGGGGGGGGCGCTGTTCAGCTCAGGAGCGGCGTAAAGCAGAGAGCTGCCCGCTTTTCTTACAGAAAGCTAAAGAGGGCTTCCGGCCTGGGATTAAAGGATGGGCGGAGAAAGCGTGAGGGCACGGAAATCGTTAGGACGAATCCTAACTTTTTCTAAATGATGGCGTGGCGGGGAAGGAAGCATTGTCGGTGCAACAAAAGGCCTCATGGTTATAAAAGGGCAAGAGACTTTGTAAAGGTAATAGTGAACGGTGCAAACCCGGATCGGTGCTGGACATGGATGCCGAGATGAAGGAGGAGGGACTCCAGAATAAACGAACTATATGAAGAGTACGCCTGACTTAAAAAAAAAAAAATTCCCCCTCTTGTGGAAAGGTGGGAGTTGTTGCAGGCCTTGATAAATTGAGTGCAAATCAGATCAGCAGGAAGAGACAAAAAGTGGTGCGAAATATTTCTGGGCAGTCTGCCTGGTACTGCAGCTTTGAGCAGCTGAACATGACCAAAGCTAGAATGGATTCGCTTGACTTCGACCAGGGAGGGGATTTCCTCTCAGGTGGGAAGGAGCTGCTGGCGTCGGGGTGCAGCCGAGTAAGGGTCTGCCTTCATTTATATTCGTTTTGTAAAAAAACAAGCTTTATGTGTATAAAGCTTGTTTTTTTACACCTATAAAATTCAGTCTTATGTGTGCAAAATGGAATAGACATGCATAAACTACTGAAACAACCCCCTCCCCCTCCCAAAAAGTATCAAAAACAGCTGCAATGAATGGCCGAGCTGAAAAAGGCTTCTCCAACCAAAGGGAAAACCCTTTGTGTGCGCCTTCCTACAGTCTGGTCTTATCATGGTGATTCGTTTATTCCTTCCTTGTTGAGGGTTCCAGGAGGTTCCGTAGCTTCCTGGACAGTGGGATTGGTCAGAGTTGGATCCCAAGCCCGCTTGCTGTCTGTACTTAGCAACACACAGTTCTGCACCTCACCAGATTTAATTACATAATGAAAACCAAGTGGGATTGTTAAAAAGAAATCATTTAAATTTGTTTTACAGAAACAAATGTGGCAGTATCACATAACACAATCTGCCTTTTGTGAGGATAATTACTGAAACACTGTCTGTTTGACTTAACACTGTGAATGACAGATTTATCAACAAAACTCTGCCCTGTTACAGAGACTGACCTAGGCTGCACCTGTTACTGTAGTGTAAGTCCTATCCATTTTCCAGGACAGGTATACATTAAGCATTGTACACTGGTGATAAGTATTCAGGCACAATAAGCCCCTTCCCCAAAGAGCTTACAATTTAAGTGATTAGCTGAGGCAATGGCAGCAGCGTTGGGTGGGGGAGGAGTGAAGTGGGATTTGAACCCTGCTATGTCTATCTGGTTCTGAGCTCATTCCTCTAACCATTAAGCCACTCCTTCTAGAGGTAAGGGCTTTTCTAAAATAGCTACTGGAACTGGGTACATGTTTGTTTGTTTGGTTTTTTTTCTAAAAATTAATACATCATTCACAACCGTGCTGTCCTCCAGGAATTTCTTGTGTGGAAGGTAGATAGCAAAACAAAATATAGTGGAGTCAATCATAAGCATCCAATGAGGATCTGTGCAGGTCACGTTCTAAAAGAAAGTGAATGCAGGTCTTCAAAAGCTCGTACCTCATTAAACCTGTTCGTCTATAAGACGCCACCAGTCTCTCTGTGGTTTTTAATACCCTATGTAATCCTTAGTGTAGGATGCAATGATTGGAAGTACCCACATCCTAAATACTGCTATATTCTTGGAAATTCAGGCTGTACATTTATTGATTTATTTAATGGGGAAATCTTGTACTTCAAAATCAATAAATTCCTCAATTCTCCAATAAAACAATTTTGTTTCATTCGTTTGTATTATGGGAGTGCTGACAGGAGGTAAGTTTGGACTTGCTAGAAAGAAGTGCTTAAATCTTCAGACAAAATTAAACAAAATAATTCTTGGACAGTAAAACTAATACTGGCTGTTTATATTGTTTGCTAGTTTTAAGGTTAGCATTTGTTTGCTAGTGTTAAAATAGTTTGTGTAGTGGGAGAATAGACTTTGATTTTCTGAGCTAATAAAAGATAGTATTTGTTTGCCAGTATTTGAATTGTGAGTTTGCAAAAGTCACTTAATTTGAGAAAGTGAGAGTCCTGGTTCCTGGGCAATTAGTTTGATACCCACCTCATCTCTTTCTTTATTATTTTTTTTTTATATATATATACCATTATTAGGAAAGTTGTCAAAATAAGTCAATTAGTCATTTAAAATAGCATTACATTAACTCTGATTGTAGTGATTGCCTAATGTCAGTGCTACTACTGGTCTTTCACTAACATTAATCATCCAGTTACCAAATTTAAAAACCATAGATTTTAAATGACACTTAATAAATAAATGTAAAAACCCCAATCACATTTAGCAACCCTTACATTGAGACATACCGACTTCTTAATCAGCCTTTAAGACTTTATTAATTCAACAAATTAAGATGCAGGGAGATGGGGGGGCTATTCCAGTCTTTTGCACAGAATGCCACATGTATGATTATCTACCTTTTTGGTGAGCGGTTATATGTGTTCACCCAGTGCAAAGAACTCCTGGATCTCGGAGAGCAGGTCCGACCTCTGGAGGCCAGAATGGCTGACCTGGAGGAGTCGCAACAAAGAGGTATACAGAGGAGGCCTTCAGGGACACAGTAGAGTGATCCCAACTCCAGTCTACTAGATCTTGGGCTGCTTCAGAGATGCAAGGTCATCTGGCAGGAGACAGACCATCTCCTTGGCATTGCAAGAAGTGATCCTGTAGCTAAGACCTGCCCTCAGGTGACGCGTTATCCACTCGCATGAAGGTTGTTATGGCCCGGATTGGCCACTGTTGGAAACAGGATGCTGGGCTTGATGGACCCTTGGTCTGACCCAGTATGGCATATTCTTATGTTCCCCAGGATCCATGTCGAGGAGGGAAGGATTAGGATGACCATTGTAGAGAGTGTTTCAATCATTAAGAATGTAGCTAGCCGGGTGACTGGTGGGCATGAGGATCGTTTGGTGACTTGCCTGCCTAGTGCAAAGGTAGAGGACTTCATCCGCCATCTAGGTAAGATTTTAGAGGATGCTGGGGAGGAGCCGGCTGTTGTGGTACATGTGGGTACCAATGACATAGGAAGGAGGTTCCGGAGCTAAATATAGACTCTTACGTAGGAAATAGAAATCCAGAACTTCCAGGATTGCATTTTCGGACATGCTTTCTGTTCCATGAGGAGGACCCCAGAGGCAGGCCACACTCCAGAATCTGATGGTGCAGGTAAGTGGGTTTTAGGTTTGTTAGGAACTGGGAAATATTCTAGGGAAGGGGGAACCTATGCCAATGTCTGCTGGTGCTAACTTTTAAAAATAAAAAGGAGAGAGAGCAGTTAGTGATTAGATGGAATCACTGAGAAACTGGAGGACGTAATAGCTCAGACTGACAGACAAAAGAATGGATGGTATATAACCCAGACTTCTGAAGGAACTCAGAACTGAAATTGCAGACCTGTTTCTGGTGATTTGCAATCTATCATTGGAAACAGCTGTGGTACCACTGGAGGGTGGCCAATATGACACCAATTTTTTAAAAGGGCTTCAAGGTGATCTGGGAAACTATAGACTGGTGAGCCTGATGTCTGTGCCTGGCAAAACTATCTTTACAAACAAAATTAGTGACCACATACACAGACCTGATATAATGGGGGAGAATCGACATGGACTTTGCAAAGGGACGTCTTGCATTACCAATTTACTAGATTTTTTTGAGGGTGTAAACAAACATGGATACAAATGAGCTGGTAGATGTAGTATATTTGGATTTTCAGAAGGCATTTGACAGAGTCCCTGATGAGAGACTGCTCATGAAATTGGGAGGTCATGGGATCTGAGGCTGTGTTCTTTTGTGGATTGGTAACTGGATATAAAACAGATGGTGGGATTAAATGGTCAGTCTTCTGAATGGAGAAAAGTCATTAGTGGAGTGTCCCAGGGGTCTGTATTGGGACCTGTGTTATTTAGCATATTCATAAATTTGCAGATGACACAAAATTGTTTTGAAACAGTAGTGGATTCTGAAGAACTGCAGAAGGACCTTGAGAGACTAGAAGCCTGGGCTTCTAAATGGCAGATGCAATTTAATGTGGACAAGTGCAAAGTAGTACACATAGGGGCAGATTTTCAAAGGGGTACGCATGTAAGATACGCGCGTAATCCCCGAAAAGTTGCCCCTTCCACCCCCTGCGCGCGCCGAGCCTATGTTGCATAGGTTCAGCGGCGCGCGTAAGTCCCGGGGCTTTCCTGGGGTGTGTGTCGCAGCGGTGCGTCATCAGTGGGCGTTCCGGGGGCGGGGCCATGGGCATGGTTCCGGCCTGGGGACATTTCGGGGGCGGGGCCGAGTCCTCTGAAACTGCTCCTGGGCCAGGGAATCGCATGCTGGCAGCTGGCCAGTGTGAGTTACGCCTGCCTGAGGCAGGCGTAACTTTTATAACAAAGGTAGGGGGGGGGTTTAGATAGGGGTGGGGGAGGCGGAAGGAAAGTTCCCTCCGAGGCCGCTCCGATTTCGGAGCGGCCTCGGAGGGAACGGGCAGTGCGCGCAGGGCTCGGCGTGCGCAAGGTGCACAAATGTTCACCCCCTTGCGTGCGCCGACCCTGGATTTTAAAAGATATGCGCGGCTACGCGCATATCTATTAGAATCCGGCGTACTCTTGTTTGCGCAGGGTTGCGCGAACAAAAGTACGCCCGCGCACTTCTATTAGGATCTGCTCCGTAGGGAACAATACTCCCAGCTACAAGTACACGATGCTGGGTTCTGTGTTAGGAGTCACCGCCAAGGAAAAGGATCTTGGGAGTCGTTGTGGACAATACCTTGAACATTCTGCTCCGTGTCTGGGCGGTCAAAACATCAGATAGAATGTTAGGAATTATTTGGCAAGGAACAGAGAATATATCTGAGAATATCCATGCCTTTGTACAGATCCTTGAATACTGGGTACCGTTCTAGTCACCCCATCTCAACAAAGACATAGCTAACACAGAAAAGGTACAGAGAAGGGCGACCAAAACGATGAAACGGCAGGAAAAGCTCCCTTGTGGAGAGAGGCTAAACAGATCAGGGCTCTTTAGATTGGAAAAGAGACGACTGAGAGGGGGATATGATTGAGATTTATAAAATCACCAGTGGGGTGGAACGGGTAAATAGGGAATGGTTATTTACTCTTTCAGACACCACTAAGACTAGGGGATCCTCCATGAAACTAGCAACCAGCAGATTTAAAAGAAATTGTAGGAAGTATTTTTTTTTTCCCATTTAGCACACAATCAAGCTGTGGAATCTGTTGCCAGAGGACGTGGTCAAGGCGACTAACAGACTGGGGTTCAAAACAAGATTGGACAAGTTCCTGAAGGAAAAGTCCATAAACAGTCATTAGACAGGTGGGCTTGGGAAGGCCGCCACTTATCCCTGGAAATGAGATTCGAGAAATAGATCAACTATTGGGGATCTGATGGATATTTGTGACCCAGACTCACCAATATTGGAGACTACTGCCCCTTTAAAAAACAAAACAAAAAAAAACAAAACAGTAAAATATAGTCAAGAAAAAGCAGAATTTTCCACAAAAAAAAAAAATCCAGACTTCTTTTTCTAAAAATAAGCACCAAAAGCACTCTGTGGCCAGAGGAAAATGAATAGCCGTATTATTTACAGCAGTGATGTCAGTGTAGACTGTTTGCTAGAAGATAGATTGGGGCAAGGACCTCGCAGTGATTCTGTGACTGATTTTATGATCTCGTTCGGAGCACAAGTGATTTGCTGAAGGTCATACCGTGACTGGTGGGGTTGGAGCTTAAATCTTTGTCCTAATGTGTCCCTCTGCTGTTAAACATCACTATGTCAAAATGTAGCCCTTGGTATGCCTGCCCGGGACTGCATTATGACTTTGGGTTTATAGACTTAGTTTAATGATTCATTTTTGTTTGATTTGGGTATTTTTTTTTCTCTCTGTGTAACTGTGGAGGCAAATAGGAAAATTTAAAGCTGAGATGCTGGTGTTCTATTATTGATGCCACAATCTTTTGGACCTACTGATTTAATTATATTGTCTGAAAGTGTCATTCTGGGATATCCTCAATGACATAAAAACTTTTTGTGGGGTTTTTTTTTTTTTTTTGCACATTTAGTTCCATTACTGTACAAGCACCATGAACAGTTACCAGATGTAAGCTGTCAGTCGCAGGGCTATCGCACCTTAGCAACTTGAAGACCTCACTGCTATAAAGTGATTTATTATCACAGGGCATCATAGTTCTGTGCTGTAGGAGTGTGCGACCTGGGCGGATTTGCACAAGGTGCTGACGCTGTTGGGGGGTACGGCAATGGCTTTGAGGCGGTACTGCCGACCACAGGGGGTAAAGTGGCTGTCGCCAACTCCACGGCACATGGAGGATATTGCCTCTGGCTGCCGCTGGCGTAGGGCATCACCTGTACTAAAGCTGGGCCTGCTCACCCTAAGCATTTTGGCTCATATACTCGGCACTGAGTGCGCTGCCGATATCGGATACCTGCGATGCGTTAGCACAGCCAGGACGGACTTGCTGGCCCTGGGGTTAGGTTGGAGAAAAACAAGAGGGTCATTGAGTTCAGTTTCCTTCTGATTACCTCACCTCTTTCTCCTTATTATTTTGGGGGTGGGGTGGGATGAATAATCACTGTGCATCTGTTGCCAGCTGTGCAATGTTGGAAAAACTTCCTTTTTCATCCCAAGGCCAGTGATCAGCTCAACTGCTGGATGAGGAGAAAGTGCTATCGTGCACTGCCAGCCGTGTCCAATTGTTTATTTAATTGACTTAGGTGTATTTTTAAAAGCCCAATATGTACATCAGTTAGGGGGCACGCAAATATGTAGGGTGGGTGCGTGCCAAGTGGATTTTAAAAGCTGCCTGGATACGCGCATACACGCCACTGCGCGAACAAATGAAAAGTTTCTAACATTTATTTATTTATTTATTTATTTATATATACCGAGGTTCCTGTATGCGATACAAATCACTCCGGTTTACATAACACTGCAAATTCGCCCAATAGGCAGTACATAAAACAAGTGAATACAAGAACTAGAACAAGGAACTTAAACTAAAGTAATCTATAATATGAAATGGTCTAGAAGACCGCAGACAGGGAGGGTATATGCAATCAAAAAATAAAACGGGTATAGAGTGCGGGAAATAGTTACAAAAAAAAAAGGGGGCAGGGCATTGCGTTCTGGGATTTTGACATGAAATGTGCACATAAATACTTGCGCACACACCAGGTCCCTTGCATAATTTTACTTCTGCTATGGATGCCAAGTAACTTATAAAACAAAAAAAATTCTAGGCAGATCAGCGGGATTTTAAAGGTCCGAGCTAACAGAGGAGACGGGAGGCTATTAAACTAGGGGGTTTGGAAGTCCTATCCCCGAACTGGGAAAACTGGTAATGGCGCCGGCACGCAGGCCTTTTAAAATCCTCTTCCTTGCACGATAGAAGCAACATTTGCTCACACAGACACATGCCCATTTAAAATTGAGCACATGTGCACGCAGTCAGGCTATTTTGTACCATGTATACATATACATGTATATGCTATAAAATGGCTATGCCCCTGGGTGCGACCCGATGAACATGTGCGCCTGAGCGCATATATCATATTGGGTCAGACCAAGGGTCCAGCAAGTCCAGCATCCTGTTTCCAAAAGTGGCCAATCCAGGCTACAAGTATCTGACAAGTACCCAAACATTAAATAGATCCCAAGCTGCTATTCCTTTTTGATTAATAGCAGTTTATGGACTTCTCCTATACAAACTTATCCAAACCTTTTTTAAATCCACTTACACTAACTGCCATATCCACATCCTCTGGCAATGAGTTCCAGAGCTTAATTATGTGCTGAGTGAAAAATATTTTTTTCCGATTTGTTTTAAATGAGCTAGTTGCTAACTTCAAAGAGTGCCTACTAGTCGTTCTATTGACTGAGAGAGTAAATAACCGATTTTACATTTATCTGGGCAAGTCCTTGCATGCTTTTGTAGACTTCTATCACATCCCCGCCCCCCCAGCAGTCTCTTCTCCAAGCTGAATAGCCCTAACCTCTTTAGCCTTTCCTCATAGGGGAGTCGTTCCATGCCCCTTATCATTTTGGTCGCCCTTCTCTGTACCTTCTCCAGTACAACTATATCTTTTTTGGGATGGACCAACCAGAATTGAACACAGTATTGAAGGTGTGATACAGAGGCATTATGACTTCCACCGTTTTTTGTTTGCCATGCTCTTCCTAATGAATCCTAACATTGTTTTTCTTTTTTTGACCACCACAGCACACTGAGCCAACGATTTCAATGTATTATCCACCATGACCCCTAGATCTCTTTCCCGGGTGGTAACTCCTAATATGGAACCTAACATTGAGGCCGATGCAAAACAGTGCGCTCAGCCTAGCGCACTGTTTAACCCACAGTTGGACCCGTGTTGTGTAGGCGGTCCACAGCCCCTTATGCTATAAGGGGATTAGTGCCTCCACAATGTGCATCCAATGCGCCGCAAAACTAATAGCGCTCATCACATGCAAATGCACGTCGATGAGGCTATTAGTTATTCACCCCCATGCAAAAAAAAAAAGAAAAAAGTGGGTCCAATCCTCACATTTTTATGCTCAGAAATTTTTATGCTCCAACTTACTATCGTGGCGATAGTAAGTTGGAGGAACAAAAAGTTTTTAAAAGATTTAAAAAAGGAATTAGGGAATCAGGAGGACTCCAAGATGGCCACTGAGTGAGGAACACTGTCTGAGGGCTCCCAATTTGCTTACCTTTATCTTTTGATTCCTTAGTCCAAAATGCCTCATGCTAAAAGGAAGGCAAGACGGAGAGAGATTACTTCCGGCTCTCCCTCACTGCTGTCTTCTCAACCTCGCATTGAGGGATTTCTCACAGCGACTCCGACAACAACGCCGGGAGTCCTGCTCGCAGCGGGGCTGGTGGGGGAGCGAACACCGTCCCCTTTGACCCCGGACATCACATGGAGCACTGGCGCTCCAAACAAGCCTGCTCCACCATACCATGAACATATGGGCGACCCGGCTACCGTGGCGACCTCCCCTGAGATATATCGGGGAGACACGGGAGCAGAACAGCCGGGAGATCTTGCAGGGAGGACCCCAAGGGACGCGAGCCGCCAATGAGGTTTCGCCCGGGAGGCGTGAGGGCAGCGCGGGTCAGGGCCTCCTCGGTGCGGTGGGCCGCATGGACATATTACCATCAATAAAAGGTATAGAGACTGGGTGCAGGTGGTGCCTATCCAAAAGCCCTGGATTTGAGAATTAATCTGCAGCGTCCTTCAGGAATGCCACTCAACGGAATATGGGCTGCTTTAAAAATCTGTAGAGTCCTCGATTGCTTCATTGTCTCAAGTTACTCTTGATGTCAAGTATTAACAAACGCAAATTTGATTTCCTCTTTTAATCTCAAAGTTGATGCTATGGAGCTGCGTTTATCTGCTACTGAAAAAATACAACAAAACTTGGTTCAATCGGATTCAGTAAATAATAAAAAAAAAAAAAAACCTGGAAAATATAGAAAATATTTTGAGATCCCACAATCTAAGAATATTGAACTTTCCAGTGACAAATTTGATTTCCCCGTTCGATCTCTTCAAAATATATGTTTCCCAGGTGTTAAAGATACCAGAAATAGCAATGCCAGTGATTAGAAGAAGGCCTATTATTTACCCCAAGTTGCTGAGAGTGGTGAGGATGCGTCAAGGCAATTACCTTCATTGGAAGTTTCAGAAATTCTTAAAATGTCCTCAAGAAACCGAGCTCGTAAGAAGAAGAGCACTTTTGGTCTCTTTCGCTTTTCTTATGGACTGGAATAATATTTTAAAACTCTTCTTTCGCAAAACACAGTCTCTATTCTATGGTCAAAAGGTCCAGACCTTACTAAAATTACCCAAACCCGAAGGAAAAATGTTCTATCTATGCGTCCGGACGTACTGCAAAGAGGGGCACAATTTACTCTTCGATACCCATGCAAGTGTTATATTAGGCATCGAAATGTGAATTATATCTTTTTTGAGCCTCTGTAACTCAGAGCGTTTTTGGACACGCACATCTAAAGGCACCCTTAGCTGGTTTGGCATTAGGATGTGTTTGTTGTGAACCTCGCTCAGCTGTCTTGTGTTCTTTGTCAGCTTATTTTTCCTGATTGACAATTCGCTCATATTTCTGAGTCCTCCCTTTTTTCCTTTTATTTTTCAGTGCATGTTTACCTTGTAGCAGTATATTATACTGTATTACCTTATTTGTATTACCTGTTTCACACTGATATTTATGTACAAGATTTTTTCTTGTGTTAATTTGAAAATTCTTGAAAATTAAAAATTAAAAAAAAAAAAGAAATTAGAAAAAAAAAAAAGAGTGCCGGTTGTCAGGTTAGGGAAACGGACACTCAGTTAACCAGCGCCCATTTTCTTAACCCACGCATAATCGACCCTAGTGCCTTCTTGGCAGCGCAACCCCTAATTTAAATATTACATGGCACCCCCAGGAGAGGTGCCTGGGCATGAATTAGGAAAGCGGGCGCATGTTTTGTTTTTTTGCATCGGCGCTATTGTGTAACTATAACAAGAGTTATTTTTCCCTATATGCATCACCTTGCACTTGTCCACTTTAAATTTCATCTGCCATTTAGATGCCCAATCTTCCAGCCCTTCAAGGTCCTCATGCAATTTATCACAATCTGCTTGTGATTTAACTACTCTGCATAATTTTGTGTCATCTGCAAATGTGATTACCTCATTCGGCGTACCCCTTTCCAGATCATTTATAAATACAGTACAGATCCCTGAGTCATGCCGCTGTTTACCTTTTTCCACTGTGAAAACAGACCATTCAATCCTACTCTCTGTTTCCTATTTTGTTTTTTTTTAACCAGTTTGCAATCCACAAAAGGACATCACCTCCTATCCCTGACTTCTTAGTTTTCTTAGAAGCCTCTCATGAGGGACTTTGTCGAACGCCTTCTGGAAATCCAAATACACTACATCTACCGGTTCACCTTTATCCACATGTTTATTAACCCCTTCAAAAAAATGAAGCAGATTTGTGAGGCAAGACTTCCCTTGGGTAAATCCTTGCTGGCTGTGTCCCATTAAACCATGCTATCTAAATGTTTTGTGATTTCATTTTTTATAACAGTTTCCATGATTTTTCCCAGGACTGAAGTCAAGCTCTCCAGTCTATAGTTTCCTGGATCACCCCTGGAGTCCTTTTTAAATATCAGGGTTACTTCCAGTCTTCAGGTACAACAGATGATTTTAATGGAAGATTACAAATTAATTGTAATAGCACTCAAAAATGAAATTTTAGATTTTTCAGAACCCTGGGGTGCATACCATCCGGTCCAGGTGATTGGCAAACTGAAGAGTAGTAAATCTGCCCTACTCTATCTTCCACGTTCACCATGATTTGGTTCAGTTCATCTGAATATTTGTCCTTGAAAACAGTGCCTCCCCAACGGGTATCTCCCCAACATCCTCTTCAGTAAACACCGAAGCAAAGAAATCATTTAATCTTTCCGCAATGGCCTTATCTTCCCTAAGTGCCCCTTTAACCCCTCAATCATCTAACAATCCAACTGAATCCCTTGCAGGCTTTCTGCTTTGGATATATTTTAAAAAGGTTTTATTGTGAGTTTTTGCCTCTTTGGCCAACTTCTTTTCAAATTATCTCTTAGCCTGTCTTTTCAATGTCTTACATTTAACTTGCCAATGCTTATGCTTTATCTTATTTTCTTCTGTCGGATCTTTCTTCCAATTTTTGAATGAAGATCTTTGGCTAAAATAGCCTTTCACCTCACTTTTTAGCCATGCTGGCAAATGTTTGACCTTCCTTCCACCTTTCTTAATGTATGGAATACATTTAGATTACACTTCTAGGATGGTATTTTTTTAACCTTGTCCATGCTTATTGCACACTCTTAACCTTTATAGCTGCACCTTTCAGTTTATTTGTTTTTCTTTAACTATTTTTCTCATTTTATCAAAGATTCCCTTTTGAAAGTTTAGTGCTAGAGGCGTGGATTTACTTACTGTCCCCCTTCTAGTCATTAATTCAAATTTTATCATGTTATGATCACTATTGCTAAGAGGCCCCACCACCGTTACCTCTCTCACCAAATCCCATGCTCCAATGAGAATTAGATCTAAAATTGCTCCCTCTCTCGTCTGTTCCTGAACCAATTGCTCTATAAAACTGTCATATATTCTATCCAGGAACTCTTATCTGTCTAGCATGTCCTGATGTTACATTTATCCAGTCAATATTGGGGTAATTGAAATCTCCCATTATTTCTGCACTACCAATTTGATTAGCTTCCCTAGTTTCTCTTACCATTTCACTGTCCGCCTCATCATTTTGGCCAGGTGGACGGTAGTATACTCCTATTGCTATACTCTTACCCAACACACAAGGGATTTCTGCCCAGAAATATTCAATTGCTTTTGAAAGTTACCATCCCTGTGTTAAAGTTATTACTTGGCAAGATGTTAGCCGGAAGAAGATATTTCTTACGCATGGGGCTTATTTGCCCTCTTCATCTCTTAGGACTTGATTCACTAAGCTTTTCGCCTCCATAAACTGAATGGGGGAAAAAAGCCCCAGAGAATCAAGCCTTTAATTTTTGACTCTGGCCTCAGGTTCCTCCTTTGGGTAAAAATCACTGTCTTTTTATTTGTTTGAGGGTAGATCTTCCAGAAGTTGAGGATTTCCACTCAGCACCTTTAGGAAGTTTTACTGCAGTGCCTTTGGGCTGAAGTTTTGCATTTTAGATTATTTTCTGAATGCCTCCTTTTCTGCTGGATGGATACTTTGGGACACAAGTCTGATATGTAGCCTGGGATGTAAGATTACTTCACTCTCCAGATCATTCATTCATTCTATTTTCCAGGTGCTCAACTATTTTATCCTGTGCATCAGCTTAAGTCTCAGAACTGTACAGTGCTCTGCAGTGAACCAAGGAGTGTGGCCAACATCATTTTCATTCTGTGAATATTGCATACAAAGAAGCAAATACTTCACTGGCGTTTTCCATCAGAGACTTCAGTATTGTTACTGCAGATACTGTCAGCTCGTCTCCAGTGAATGCACCGCCAGTGTCTGATGTATTGTAACTGCAGGGTTTACACCGAGACATATGAACTGCGAGAGAGACATCAGTCTTTGATTGCAATGATATGGAGGAGAGAGAATTCCCAGGTACCTATGAAGCCTGTGGATAGAAACCTAGAAGTATAGAAACGTGACGGCAGAAAAAGACCAAACAGCCTATCTAGTCTGCCCATTCGTACCAACTGCTCAGCTCTCCAGTCCCTCTAGTCTAGATCATGGGCAGGAGGACCCCATGTTCCAGCGCACCTCGACATTCCTTGTAAGTCAGAAGCCCAGTATCTAAGTCTGCCTCTACAGGTGGCCCTTCCACAGCAGAACTGAACGACATTGGCGAGGAAGAGAGAGAGTATGTGTGTGTGTGTGTGTGTGGGCAGATGGAGTTTTTCTACCTTGGTTGTAGGTAGGTAGATGACCAGCAATGTCGGTCTGTCCATTAGACTGACGGGGTTTTACAGCAGGGCATTTTGCTTTTGGATTTTCTGCTCTAACTTGTGAGATCACTGTGTGTATATCTTCACCCCTCTCTCCCCAGTATCTTTTGTGTTTAGTGTCCTAGCCACACCAAATTTTCAGCACATTTTAGGGGATGCTAGCAGGCTGCTTCTTTTGTGATCCCTTAAAGTTAAGTTCCATTAATTCTGCATGTAATTTCTTGTTTCTCATGCTGCTTTAAAAAGCTGTTTGTTTGGTGAAGTTTTATGATGTCTCTAAATTGCTTTGACAATTTTTTCCATCAGTTGTGCTATATTTAACGTGTATGCAGAGTTTTCATTTTCCATTCATGCAACTATTTTAAGACATTGGCCTTCTATCTTAACCATCGTTCATTTTATTCAGCTTATATGACCATTGCACAATCTTGTAGTTGGGTGTGTTGGGTTTGTTTTTTTTTTAATCCATGAGTCAGGTGTGGATAGTCCACCTGGATTGCAAAGGTTAAACAGATTTTTCCAGTGGATAGGCAGTGTGTTTGCAATAGGGGCAGGCTTGTTTTTAAAGCGTGCTGTGCCCAGATGTTTATAGAGGAGTTTGGTGGATGTGATAATACAGCTACACGGCAGCACGTGAGCCACTCAGAGAAGTAACAAAGTATGTCACGGGAAGGCTTAGAGATTTATTCCTTAGGCCCAAAACTGCCTCCAGTGTTTCTCTTAAGGTTAATTCTTCTCTCATCTATGCGTGTGGGTTTTTTTTGGTTTTTTTGTAATGAACTTTGAAGAAAGACAAGACAGAAATTCTACACAGAACTGACGTGAGAAAGCAAATAGCTCTTCCACATGACTTGATCCTCTTCTCAGAAACAATCTCCCCAGTGGGTAGAGTTGATTGTAAATGTAACAGATTTTAATATTTTTCAGAGAAGATATTGTACGATTTGTCCTTGCAGCCATATTGATCCGCTGCAAGCTCCGGTCTCCAAACAATACTTAGGGGGTAGAGAAACATGTTTTACGAGAATGTCTATTCACGTCTCGCTCTCCTCTCCTCACCCCCCACCACCCACCCGATCAGCATTTAGGGACTCCAGCAACTGAATATCTCCCCAATATTTTGGGTTTGCCAAATAGCAACAGGATCTGTGTGTGAGGTATCAGGAGTGAACCAAAAACCATTTTGGCGCCACTAAAAGAGAGAATAAAATGCAGGTAGGTTGGAGGAGGAGCCCCAATGGATATCTCAGACCGAATCATCACACAGGCGGTCGGGGAAGGGAGCTGGAGCGTAGGTTTCCCGTGAAAGTTGCGGTTTCTTTCCTGCAATCGATCTTGGCCCTCCTTTTTTTAAAAGCAGCTTCAGCTTCTTACTTTCTACATCTGCATCGTCCTCCTCATCCTCACGTGCTCTTTTAACCACACGTTAGCAGTACTACCCTCAGGGCCAGCCGTGATGAAAACTGAAAGTGCTGCTCCTTTCTCGCTTTGGGCAGTGGGTTTGGCACAGTCCTCCCTCCGTCGGTGCTAGTGATGGCTCTAGCACAGTGTTCCCCCCCCCTCTCTCCCCCCTCCTCACAATCAGCAGCATCCATCCCTCCTGCTCTCTCTCCCTCCCCCCCCACACAATCAGCAGCATCCTTCCCTCCTCTTCTCTCTCCCCCCCCACAATCAGCAGCATCCTTCCCTCCTCTTCTCTCTCTCCCCCCCCCCACAATCAGCAGCATCCTTCCCTCCTCTTCTCTCCCCCCCACAATCAGCAGCATCCATCCCTCCTCTTCTCTCCCCCCTCCTCAGTCAGCAGCATCCTTCCCTCCTCTTCTCTCTCCCCCCCTTCACAATCAGCAGCATCCTTCCCTCCTCTTCTCTCTCCCCCCCCCCACAATCAGCAGCATCCATCCCTCCTCTTCTCTCCCCCTCCACAGTCAGCAGCATCCTTCCCTCCTCTTCTCTCTCCCCCCCTTCACAATCAGCAGCATCCTTCCCTCCTCTTCTCTCTCCCCCCTACAATCAGCAGCATCCTTCCCTCCTCTTCTCTCCCCCCCTTCCACAGTCAGCAGCATCCATCCCTCCTCTTCTCTCTCCCCCCCCACAATCAGCAGCATCCTTCCCTCCTCTTCTCCCTCCCCCCCACAATCAGCAGCATCCTTCCCTCCTCTTCTCTCTCCCCCCCTTCACAGTCAGCAGCATCCTTCCCTCCTCTTCTCTCTCCCCCCCCTCCACAGTCAGCAGCATCCTTCCCTCCTCTTCTCTCCCCCCCACAATCAGCAGCATCCATCCCTCCTCTTCTCTCTCCCCCCTCCACAGTCAAGCAGCATCCTTCCCTCCTCTTCTCTCTCCCCGTCCCCTCCCCCCCCCCCCCCACAGTCAGCAGCATCCTTCCCTCCTCTTCTCTCTCTCCCCCCCCACAATCAGCAGCATCCTTCCCTCCTCTTCTCTCTCCCCCCCTTCACAGTCAGCAGCATCCTTCCCTCCTCTTCTCTCTCCCCCCCTCCACAGTCAGCAGCATCCTTCCCTCCTCTTCTCTCCCCCCCACAGTCAGCAGCATCCATCCCCTCCTCTTCTCTCTCCCCCCTCCACAGTCAGCAGCATCCTTCCCTCCTCTTCTCTCCCCCCCCCACAATCAGCAGCATCCTTCCCTCCTCTTCTCTCTCTCCCCCCCACAATCAGCAGCATCCTTCCCTCTTCTTCTCTCTCTCCCCCCCACATTCAGCAGCATCCTTCCCTCCTCTTCTCTCTCCCCCCTCCACAATCAGCAGCATCCTTCCCTCCTCTTCTCTTTCCCCCCCTCCACAGTCAGCAGCATCCTCCCTCCTCTTCTCTCTTCCCCCCCCACAATCAGCAGCATCTTCCCTCCCTGCTCTTCCCCCCCCCCCCCCACCATCAGCAGCATCCTTCCCTCCTGCCCTCTCTCCCCCCCCCCCACAATCAGCAGCATCCTTCCCTCCTCTTCTCTCTCTCCCCCCCACAATCAGCAGCATCCTTCCCTCTTCTTCTCTCTCTCCCCCCCCCCACAATCAGCAGCATCCTTCCCTCCTCTTCTCTCTCCCCCCTCCACAATCAGCAGCATCCTTCCCTCCTCTTCTCTTTCCCCCCCTCCACAGTCAGCAGCATCCTTCCCTCCTCTTCTCCTCTCCCCCCCCCCCAATCAGCAGCATCCTTCCCTCCTCTTCTCTCTCCCCCCCACAATCAGCAGCATCCTTCCCTCCTCTTCTCTCTCCCCCCCTCCACAGTCAGCAGCATCCTTCCCTCCTCTTCTCTCTCCCCCCACAATCAGCAGCATCCTTCCCTCCTCTTCTCTCTTCCCCCCTTCACAGTCAGCAGCATCCTTCCCTCCTCTTCTCTCTCCCCCCCCCACAATCAGCAGCATCCTTCCCTCCTCTTCCTCTCCCCCCCCACAATCAGCAGCATCCTTCCCTCCTCTTCTCTCTCTCCCCCCCACAATCAGCAGCATCCATCCCTCCTGCTCTCTCTCCCCCCCCCCACATCAGCAGCATCCTTCCCTCCTGCTCTCTCTCCCCCCCCCCCCACAATCAGCAGCATCCTTCCCTCCTGCTCTCTCCCCCCCCACAATCAGCAGCATCCATCCCTCCTGCTCTCTCCCCCCCCCACAATCAGCAGCATCCATCCCTCCTGCTCTCTCCCCCCCCACAATCAGCAGCATCCATCCCTCCTGCTCTCTCCCCCCCCCACAATCAGCAGCATCCTTCCCTCCTGCTCTCTCTCCCCCCCCACTATCAGCAGCATCCATCCCTCCTGCTCTCTCTCCCCCCCCAACAATCAGCAGCATCCATCCCTCCTGCTCTCTTCTCTCCCTCCCCCCCCCACAATCAGCAGCATCCATCCCTCCTGCTCTCCCCCCCCCACAATCAGCAGCATCCTTCCCTCCTGCTCTTCCCCCCCCCACAATCAGCAGCATCCTTCCCTCCTGCTCTCTCTCCCCCCCCCCCCCACAATCAGCAGCATCCATCCCTCCTGCTCTCTCCCCCCCCCCACAATCAGCAGCATCCATCCCTCCTGCTCTCCCCCCCCCCCCACAATCAGCAGCATCCTTCCCTCTTCTTCTCTCTCCCCCCCCACAATCAGCAGCATCCTTCCCTCCTCTTCTCTCTCCCCCCTCCACAATCAGCAGCATCCTTCCCTCCTCTTCTCTTTCCCCCCCTCCACAGTCAGCAGCATCCTTCCCTCCTCTTCTCTCTTCCCCCCCCCCCCCACAATCAGCAGCATCCTTCCCTCCTCTTCTCTCTCCCCCCCACAATCAGCAGCATCCTTCCCTCCTCTTCTCTCTCCCCCCCCTCCACAGTCAGCAGCATCCTTCCCTCCTCTTCTCTCTCCCCCACAATCAGCAGCATCCTTCCCTCCTCTTCTCTCTTCCCCCCTTCACAGTCAGCAGCATCCTTCCCTCCTCTTCTCTCTCCCCCCCCACAATCAGCAGCATCCTTCCCTCCTCTTCTCTCTCCCCCCCCCACAATCAGCAGCATCCTTCCCTCCTCTTCTCTCTCTCCCCCCCACAATCAGCAGCATCCATCCCTCCTGCTCTCTCTCCCCCCCCCCACAATCAGCAGCATCCTTCCCTCCTGCTCTCTCTCCCCCCCCCCCCCCCACAATCAGCAGCATCCTTCCCTCCTGCTCTCTCCCCACCCACAATCAGCAGCATCCATCCCTCCTGCTCTCTCCCCCCCCACAATCAGCAGCATCCATCCCTCCTGCTCTCTCCCCCCCCACAATCAGCAGCATCCATCCCTCCTGCTCTCTCCCCCCCCACAATCAGCAGCATCCTTCCCTCCTGCTCTCTCTCCCCCCCCCACTATCAGCAGCATCCATCCCTCCTGCTCTCTCCCCCCCCCCCAACAATCAGCAGCATCCATCCCTCCTGCTCTCTCTCCCCCCCCCCCCCACAATCAGCAGCATCCATCCCTCCTGCTCTCCCCCCCCCCACAATCAGCAGCATCCTTCCCTCCTGCTCTTCCCCCCCCCCACAATCAGCAGCATCCTTCCCCTCCTGCTCTCTCTCCCCCCCCCCCACAATCAGCAGCATCCCTCCCTCCTGCTCTCTCCCCCCCCCCACAATCAGCAGCATCCATCCCTCCTGCTCTCCCCCCCCCCCACAATCAGCAGCATCCTTCCCTCCTGCTCTTCCCCCCCCACAATCAGCAGCATCCTTCCCTCCTGCTCTCTCTCCCCCCCCACAATCAGCAGCATCCTTCCCTCCTGCTCTCTCCCCCCCCCACAATCAGCAGCATCCTTCCCTCCTGCTCTCTCCCCCCCCCCCACAATCAGCAGCATCCTTCTCTCCTGCTCTCTCTTCCCCTGCCAATCATCACCCTCTCTCCCCCGAGGGAGCTGCATGCCTCATTTGCCTGTCCAGTATCCCCCTCTATTTCTTTTCCCACTTCTAACATTTATTCTGAAACCTTTGTGTACTAATCTTGGACACCCAATTTTGCCTGTAAGTGAGGGGAGGGCATGGTAGGCAATATCCAGCTCTTACTGACAGCAATCGGCTGGGGCTTTCAGGATCTCCCTAATGAATATTGTTTTAGATAGATCTGCATGCACATTCATTAGGGAGATCCTGAAACTCTGAGCAGATTGGTGACATGAGCAATGGAGTTTGCCTTCCCTGATTCCCCGTCATATGTTCTTCTTTCTTAGCTACAAGGGGATGTGGGCCTTGTCTCCCCTTCAGCAGCTGGCAGAATGGACTCTGCCCAATACCCAAAACAGCTCAGAAAAGCCGGCCCTAACCACCCTTTACATTCACATATTTACTCTTGTACACAAGAAAGGTCACCATTGTACACAATACAATTTTTCCTGGCAATTATGAAAAAGTAAAATCATAATTGATCGGATGGGGGAGCCTCCTGGTCCTTGCACTGAAAGACCAGCATGTCGTGATGTGAATAAGAGAGAAACAAGACAAATCAGGCATGATCCTGCACAGACAAAACAAAGTATAAAGCGAGACGTTTCACCCGCAAATTAAATCCCGGTGCATGCATCCATTAATGCGGAATATGGTCTGGAGAACCCAGACCCTTTACAGAGGCAGCTGTACGGTCTGTCTGCACTAAAAAAAAAAAATACAAATCAAGAGGGAGACAACACAAAATAGAAACAATTACACGCAAGGTCATAGATTGAAAATGGAACACTCGAATCCACCGAAGACAAAAGACAGGCAGGAACATCATGAAAAGTGTCGATGCAGCATGAAGTCATACACAGGACGTAACATGGAGATGACAATGCAGACATGAGCAGAAGGCATGCAGTGTATCAAAGCTCATCGTGACACACACAAATTTAAGAAAAACACTCCACTTTATTTCTGAAATCTTGCAGTATCCCACTGCAGAGCTACATTAAATGAGAGGAGAAAGGCTTCCTGTGGTATTGCTCCCTTTCTGAGTGTGGGTGAGATTCTGCGACATCCATAAAGGCAGAGCAGTCTACAACGATAGGCGTGCATAATAGCTGCTCCTTATGAACGAGTACTCTTATGTATTTTATACGTGTGTAAAAGATTTGCATTCCTGAGTATGATACATACACCTTGAGTAGTGATTGCTCATTACTGTGTATATTTAATCAAGGATGTAACGCCTATCCAGTCACCATGCATAGTGCTATGGAGCTTAAGTGAGCGCATTTAAATCCCATCCAGTTGTAAAATGGGGAATCTCTGCTTGCAGCTCTTTAATGCCAAAAGACAGAATCTAGGATTACAAAATGGTGGAAGTAGATATTATCATCCAAAAAGGAAATCCCAACGCGACTATTTTTTAACTTTAAGTACCACTCACCAAAATGATATATTAACAAAAATATATCTATAAACAATTTTTTTTAGGGGTTTTTTTTTAGACTTTATTTAGCCGCATCATCAAGCTTGACAGGGTGCCCACCTGAGGAAACAATATCAATTTAAAACAATTTGTTCACGAAGCGAGCTGATAGTGATATCATTATGACTGTTCATGACAAAAAAAAATGTTTGTGCTGAAGAAATAATACTTGTACATCAAGATATCACCGTGATTGTTTATGAAAAAAGAGTGCTGAAGAAACACATATTTGTCACCGTGGTTGTTTATATCAAAAGAAATAACAGTATCATAATAAACGACTGTGACCGCAGATGATTAGAAGACCAGATGGCCTCCTTTTGAATATCAGGTGGGCACGCTGTCAGGCTTGATGATGCGGCTAAAAAAAGTCTAAAAAAATCCTAAAAGAAATAAAAAAAAAACCAAACTAAAAGTTTATAGATATATTTTTGTTAATATATCATTTTGGTGAGTGGCACTTAAAGTTAAGAACATAAGAAATTGCAATGCTGGGTCAGACCAAGGGTCCATCAAGCCCAGCATCCTGTTTCCAACAGAGGCCAAACCAGGCCACAAGAACCTGGCAATTACCCAAACACTAAGAAGATCCCATGCTACTGATGCAATTAATAGCAGTGGCTATTCCCTAAGTAAATTTGATTAAAAAATAGTCGTGTTGGGATTTCCTTTTTGGATGATAGTTTTCGTGAATGGAAATCACGATAAGCTCTGTTTTTTTGTTGGAAGTAGATATTAAACATGAGAATCTTTTATAGTCTTAATTGATGAACAAATTGACCGTATGCTATTCATATGATATAATACAAGGGTGGGCAACTCCAGTTCTGGAGTGCTTCAAATAGGTCTGGTTTTCAGGACATCCACAATGACTAGGCATGAGATATTTGCATAGATTGGAGACAGTGCATGTAAATATTCCTCATGCATATTCATTGGGGATAGCCTGAAAACCAGACTTATTAGTGACACTCCAGGACTGGAGTTGCCTATCCCTGAATAGTGCATGGTCGTACATCGACTGAGAGTTTGTGGACTGATTAGAGATGATTTTATACTTGGCTAAAAGTGAAATTTATTTTATGCAAATATTAAAAATGTCATAAGCAATTGCTGATGTCTGAAACGGGGTTTTCATAAACCACGAAATATGAAAATAAAACATCCTCACCCTTATGTCTAGGTTTATCAAGTGGTTAATTTTCTGATGCTTTGACATTGGCTCAGGAGAGCAGCCACCTCAATTTAACAGCCCAAATGCTCGTGATATACTTCTGCAGTTAATGTAACAGTGCACAAAACTGGAGGACGCAGAGGGGCAGGGAGGACTGGAGCCATGGAGTTGTTTTGATGCAGTAACTGATACAGAAAAGATTCACGTCTTAGAAATGGATAACATTTTCACTACCTGCTGAGAAAGAAAATAATCCATAGGACTGAGAGATTCTGGGATAGCGTCAATGTTGCCAAAAAGGCTCCCTAGATCCAGTAGGGTGTTCGGATCATTGCGTTACCTTTTTATGTTGAATTATAGAAAGATAGAAAAAGTAAAAAACATTGTGCATTCTATGTGGGAAAAACGTAAGTGTGAGAGCCTTCCAGGCTGCGTTAAATAATTTTCCCAGGTAGTTTGTAGGGTTGAATTTGGATGACATGGTTGTAAGTTGGTTTTGAGAGTTAAAATTGGTTCTGGATCAGTTAGTCTCAGTTAAGCAAAGGCATATTCATTATTAGCGATCCTTCCCCTGGGGCACTGAAAACATTGAAAGTATGTTCGTTTTGGAGATTATGTTTATCTGCATTTAAGAATGACTTTGGAAATGGAAGAACAAATAAATAAAATAAGACCCAAGGGAGAAAGAACTATGGTTAAAATCCCAGTTCTAGTGAGGATAAAAGGAGTTACAGATTATCTACGATTGTATAATTAAACAATTAATTAAAGAAAATGCTTTTTTCGGTAAATTGCACTGGCTATATTGCTTTATAGCTGTAACACCTGGTGCCAGATGGCCCTGAGACCGGTGCCATTTTTAAACCAGAGCTGACCGAGGATCATTCCTGCCCCTTTCATCTTCAGAGAGCTGCAGAAGGGATAAGTGGGTAGCACAGAGGTGTAGTGCAGGGGTGTTTTGTCCGGGATTTTTTTTTTATTATTTTGGTTTGCAAATGAACCTTCTCCCACGCCACACAAAAAAAAAAAAATCAAAATGGAAATGTTTCCCTTTAACATCCTTAGCAGTTTTCTGGTGGGGATGTCTAATGAATCAAAGCTGTTGCGTCCGTTGGTCTCAGATGCCTTCGACCTCAATGTCTCACCTTTCTTCCTTCCCTCTCCGCTAACCTTGGGAAGATGGCTGCTGCCGCGTCCTCATGCCGCTCTCTCCAGAGTCCCCGGATCGGCAACAGCGATGGTGTTCACCATGACTTCCTGAGGGCCTCCTAGGGTGCGCGCGCGCCCGCCACCCACATCTTTAACTACGTCATGGCGGGAACCTCGGGGGTGTCTCCCTCGAGTGTCGTCATCCCAGCCAGATATTTAGCCTGCCTGCTTTTGCTAGCTGTTCGAGTTGGCAGGGATTGGACTGCTCTGGTCTAAGCTGCCCTGCCGCTTCCAGTTACCACTGGAAGCTCTCTCTCTCGATCCTTTGGGGTTATTCCTAACCTGGGTACCCACTCCTCGGGGGCCCTCTCTCTTTACTTCAGATACCTATCTGGGACACCCGGTACTCGCTCCTCGAGGGCCTGCTCTCCCTATGCTGGCGTCTGATACCTAACAGCTTCTGCCTGATTGGAACTCTATTACAGCTTCAGCTCCTGTGAGTACAAACCTTCTCAGTCTATCTTCAGCTACAGCGCTCTACTCTACATCCGGGACCTGTTCCTGCTACGCTGCGATGTCTACAATCTACTGTCTACGTGACTGGCTTTATCTGCTGAGGATTATTGGACTGTCTTCCTGGGTCACCTCCACAGCTGCCCGCTCCTCGGGCAGTGCTACCAGCTGTATAATAAAGTCAAACTTCTCTGTGTTTGTGTCTCGAGTCTAGCCTAGTACTGCGGATCCTCACGGGGCTCCTCTCTGTGGGCATGGCTATCACCACAGTGCCCAAGAATCCACTCCGACACCTCAAAACCATAACAGGTTGCTAACTCCATGGATTCGGCTCAGCTCACCGCTTTACAGGCCATTCCGGGCCTGGCCCAGCGAATCTCCGAACAACAGAATTCGTTGGACAGGTAAAGATGCTACACCACCAGCAGTGATGGTCAAATCTACAGTGCCTCTATCTGCTCCAACACGCTTCGCAGGTGAAGTTTGGAAATGTAGAGGATTTATTAATCAGTGTTGCATGTCCTTTTCTCTACAACCTAATCATTTCCCTACAGCATATGCCAAGACCACCTATATCCTTTCGTATCTGGACGGAAGAGCATTGGCTTGGGCCTCTCCACTGTGGGAGCATGATACCCTAGCCTGAATGATCTAGCCGGGTTCCTTGAACTATTTAAGTCAGTATTTGATGACCCAGCCCGGTACTCTACAGCAGGATCAGCTCTGGTTCATCTTAAACAAGGTAATAAACCTTTACCAGACTTCGCCATTGAATTCAAGACATTGGCTTCAGAATTGCACTGGGACCCTAGGTTCTTGAAAACCCTGTTCTTTGAAGGCCTGAACTCCCGGTTGAAGGATGAGTTGGTGGCTCGTGAGATGCCCGGGACCTTGGCTGAACTTATGAAGTTGGCAGCAAAGATTGATCACCGAATTCGTGACAAGGTTCAAGAGGTCAAGAGCCCCAGAAAACCATCCCAGGGAGAGACTCGAATCAAGCCTGTACCCAGGTCTAAACCTCCAGTTCCTGTTGCTGGCAAAGAAGAACCAATGCAATTAGGCCGCAGTCATTTGACTTCAAAAGAGAGAAGATTCCGAAAGAGGTCGGGACTATGCATGTATTGTGGTCAAGCTGGCCATGCTGTACAAACATGCCCTATATGTCTGGGAAACTGGCAGACCTAAGTCCTGTAGGAGGACTCTTCTTAGGTCTAACTGCACCCTCTCCTCCACTCTCTCTTCCAGTATCTTTAATCTGCGGACCTTTGGAGTTTCGGACCCTTGCCTTAGTGGACTCTGGGGCAGGAGGAAACTTCATTTTGAAACGTCTAGTGGAACACTTGCAGATCCCTACCACTACCATGACGTCTTCACTACTGCTATCCTCTATTCATGGAAAGCCCTTGCCGGGTGAAGTAACTCTGCTTACAGAACCAGTGGGCCTACGTACCAGTGCTCTTCATACAGACACTATTTCCTTCTTTGTGCTAGAGAAGGCCATGCACCCTGTGGTACTTGGGTTACCGTGGCTGCAGGAACACATGCCTCAATTTAACTGGACCACTTTAGAGCTTTCACGTTGGGGTCCAGATTGTTATGGCAAATGTCTAATGGAAGTCTCTCCAATACCCTGCATGCCAGCTACCCCGCTGTTGCCTGGGTTGCCGCCTCAGTATGCATTTTACCAAGATGTATTTTCCAAAGAAGCTGCTGATGTACTACCTCCACACAGATCCTATGACTGCGCTATCAATCTGAAGCCTAATACAGAACCACCCAAAGGAAGGGTCTACCCCCTCTCCATGGTGGAGAATAAGGCGATGTCAGAATACATTCAGGAGAATCTCCAAAAAGGCTTCATAAGACCTTCTAAGTCTCCTGCTGGTGCAGGATTCTTCTTCGTGGGGAAAAAGGACGGAACATTACATACGTGCATTGACTACAGAGGTCTGAATGAGATCACCATAAAGGACTGCTACCCGCTACCACTCATCTCAAAGCTATTCGACAGGTTACAGGGAGCCAAGATATTCTCCAAGCTTGACCTCAAAGGAGCGTATAACTTAGTTCGCATTCGCACTGGCGTTGAATGGAAGACAGCTTTTAATACACGAGATGGACACTTTGAATACCTGGTGATGCCCTTCGGCTTGTGCAACACCCCGGCTGTCTTCCAAAAGTTGATGAACGACATTCTACGTGATCTACTCTACAAATGTGTCATTGTCTACTTAGACGACATCTTGATATTTTATCAGGATCTTCAATCCCATCAGGAAGATGTCAAAAGAGTTCTGCAGAGACTTTGCGAGAACCGCTTGTACGCCAAGTTGTCTAAATGTGAATTTCATAAACAGTCTGTACCCTTCTTAGGTTACATTGTCTCAAACAATGGTTTCCAAATGGACCCTCAGGAACTTGAGAGTATTTAGAAATGGCCACAGCCCACAGGCCTAAAAACTCTAAGATGATTTTTGGGGTTCACCAATTACTATCGGACCTTTATCAAAAATTACTCTTCATTGACCTTTCCATTAACAGCTATGACTAAGAAAGGAGCCAATACTGCCAATTGGTCTAAGGAAGCTGTGACTGCATTCCAGAAGTTGAAAGACGACTTTCAAAGCAAACCATGTCTTCACCATCCAGACCCTATGCACCCCTTTCATTGTGGAAGTCGATGCCTCTGATGTAGGTGTAGGGGCCGTGTTAAGTCAGGCCGGTGATTCTAAGATCTTACATCCCTGCTCATTCTTTTCCCGATGCTTCTCGCCAGCGGAGAAGAACTACAGTATTGGAGATAAAGGACTATTGGCAATAAAAATGGCATTCGAAGAATGGCGCCCTTGGCTTGAAGGTGCCCAGCACCAAATTACTGTTTACACTGATCATAAAAATCAGGAGTACCTCCATCACGCTCAGTGTCTCAACCATAGACAGGCGAGGTGTTCCCTGTTCTTTAACAGATTTGACTTTGTCCTGAAATACCGCCCTGGTGACAAGAATGTCAGAGCAGATGCATTATCTCGCTCTTTTCTCTCAGAAGATGTACCTGATGAACCGCAGTATATCATTGACCCGAAGAGAGTGATTCTAATAGCTACTCATCCGGTACCCCCGGGTAAGACCATTGTATCCTGCAATTTAAGGAAGAAATTGCTAAGATGGGCTCATGACTCGAAACTGGCCGGACACCCTGGTCAACGGCGAACAATGGCTAAGCTAGAAAGGTATTATTGGTGGCCCACAATGAAAGAAGATACTTTAGCTTATGTGGCCTCATGTGCCAACTGTGCCAGACAGAAGTCTCAGCCTTGACGTCCTTGGGGTCTGCTTCAACCCTTGCCAGCACTGGACGAGCCCTGGTCTCACATTGCAACAGATGTTTTGGTGGACTTGCCACTCTCCGGAGGTAACACCATTTGGGTTACAGTGGATCAATTCTTGAAGATGGCTCACTTCGTGGCTCCCCCTGGCTTGCCTTCAGCCATGGAACTAGTGAAATTATTCATCACTTACATCTTTCGCCTACACGGCATGCCTAAACACATTGTCTCTGACAGAGTAGCTCAATTTACAGCAAAGTTCTGGAAAGCCTTGTGTAAGAAATTCGACATCACACTTGACTTCACCTCTGCATACCATCCTCAGTCAAATGGGCAAACAGAGAGAATGAATAGAACTCTCAAACAGTTCCTCCATGCCTACGTCGGTTCCCGCCAGTATGACTGTTGCCCTGGGCTGAATTTGCCATCAATTCTCATCCAGTTACTTCTACTGGATCTACACCATTTGAAGTGGTCTAAGGATGACTAACTTCACCACCCTTACCACTTCCACTTTCTGTGTCGTCCCCGGCAGCTCAGTCCACTGCCATTGACATCCAGCAGCTCTGGAGAAAGACTAAAGAGATGCTTAAAAAAGCAGGACAAAGAGCAAAGAAAGACTATGATGCTCACCATAGCACGGCTTCTGAATTCCAGCCTGGAGATAAAGTTTGGCTGTCTACCAAACATCTGAGACTTAAGCTTTCAGCTGCTCGCTTTGCTCCACGATTCGTTGGACCCTTTCCTATTCTCCGACGACTGAGCTCTCTTACCTATAGTCTGAAGCTCCCTCCAGCCATGCGGATCCACAGTGCATTCCATGTGTCGCTGCTGAAACCGTTTGTCCTTAGCGAGTTTTCCACCAAGACACCTGAACCACCTCCAGTTGATACAGAAGACGACATCAAATACAAGGTTGATGCCATCCTTGATGTCAGAAAGAGAGGCAGAGCTTGAGAATACCTCCTGTCATGGGAGGGATACAGACCTGAAGAAAACTCTTGAGAACGTCTTGGCTAATATCATGGACAAAGAGATGCTCTGATAATTCCATTGTTTGCATCCTCAAAAACTTAGACCAGGCAGGGGATCTGGAGAGGGCCCTTTGAAGGGGGGTACTGTTGCGTCCATTGGTCTCAGATGCCTTCGACCTCAATGTCTCACCTTTCTTCCTTCCCTCTCCGCTAACCTTGGGAAGATGGCTGCTGCCGCGTCCTCATGCCGCTCTCTGGCATCCCTGGATCGGCAACGGCGACGGTGTTCACCATGATTTCCTGAGGGCCTCCTAGAGTGCGTGCGCGCCCGCCACCCATGTCTTTAACTATGCCATGGCGGGAACCTCGGGGGTGTCTCCCTCGAGTGTCGTCATCCCAGCCGAATATTTAGCCTGTCCGCTTTTGCTAGCTATTCGAATTAGCAGGGATTGGGCTGCTCCGGTCTAAGCTGCTCTGCCACTTCCAGTTGCTGCTGGAAGCTCTCTCTTTCGACCCTTCAGGGTTATTCCTAACCTGGGTACCCACTCCTCGGGGGCCCTCTCTCTTTACTTCAGATACCTATCTGGGACACCTGGTACTCGCTCCTCGAGGGCCTGCTCTCCCTATGCTGGTGTCTGATACCTAACAGCTTCTGCCTGATTGGAACTCTATTACAGCTTCAGCTCCTGTGAGTACAAACCTTCTCAGTCTATCTTCAGCTACAGCGCTCTACTCTACATCCAGGACCTGTTCCTGCTACGCCGCGCTGTCTACCATCTACTGTCTACGTGACTGGCTTTATCTGCTGAGGATTATTGGACTGTCTTCCTGGGTCACCTCCACAGCTGCCTGCTCCTCGGGCAGTGCTACCAGCTGTATAATAAAGTCAAACTTCTCTGTGTTTGTGTCTCGAGTCTAGCTTAGCACTGCGGATCCTCACGGGGCTCCTCCCCATGGGTGTGGCCATCACCGCAGTGCCCAAGAATCCACTCCAACACCTCAAAACCATAACAAAAGCAAATAAATACATAAACGTATTATGATCTGATCAACTGGTCCTGAATGCCATGTTATTACAGTCTGGTATGTTTTGCCCTAGTAAATAAATTGGGATGGTGGTAGAAAAAACTAAATTTCATATGAACAGTTAAGCTAGTGACGCTGCAATCTCCACAATGATTTCATCAAAATAGGTCCATTGCCAACAAAATATTGAAGGATGTCACAAACTATGGCCTGGATTTATCAAAATGCACTAAATATCGCATGTGATAGGAAAAGGGGGTGTTTTATGGTAATAGGAGGTTTATTGCAAAGTGCACTAATACCTATGTGAAACACTAACCTTTTCACAGAGAGTGAGAGAGAGAGACTAGCCATAATGCCCTCACGCTAGATAGGTATTTATATCTCTATGGGAAGCCCACCTGGAAATTCGAGGTGAGGTTTAGGGGTTAGGGGCCACTTTGACATTCAAAGTGAGACATACGAACAGCACAGTGCTCTCTTGTGAAGATTTGATGACCTGCGGAGTGAGGAAACTTACCCAAAGATGAGATTTGTGCAATGTTCTCTCAACCTATCTTGATACAGAGCATCCATCAAGATAGGTTGAGAGAACATTGTACAAATCTCATCTTTGGGTGAGTTTGTTAAAGTGGCCCCTAACCCCTACATTAATACCTAAACCTCACTTCAAGTTACTAGGTGGGCTTCCCATAATATAAATACCTGTCTAGTGTGAGGGCATTATGGCTAGTATCTCTCTCTCTCTCACTCTCAAAAACCAGCACAGCAAGGACCCCCTATGATGGTAACTTTCAAAGGGGTGTGCATTGTCACATGTGTGTCAGGATGCAGCAATTCTATAACATGTGCATCCAATTTTGCAAGTGGGTGTACACAGCCATGTAAATGTGGGTAGGAGCTACAAAACAGGGAATTTTATATCAAGCACATGCCCATTCCCCTGGTTTTAGTCTGCAGTCCCCTCAGTTACCTCAGACCCCTTAAACCACTCAGAGATGCCTTTTTTTTTTAACTTGCATCTCCTCCATAGCAGAAGTAAAGTTATGAGGCGCTAGACCTGGGCGCATGCACATCTCGACTCCGCCCTGGCGTGCCCATTACCCCACCCACAGCACGGTCCCTTTTTTCTCCGTTGTGAGATGTACACGCATTGGCACATGTGCGCGCATCGCCCCAGTTTATAAAATTGGGAGGACACAGGCCTGTCCTACGTGCGCGCATCGCCCCAGTTTATAAAATTGGGAGGACACGGGCCTGTCCTACATGTGCGCATCGCCCCAGTTTATAAAATTGGGGGGAACACGGGCCTGTCCTACGTGCGCGTGCATCTCCCAATTTTGGCACGTGCCCGGCCTTTAAAATTCACCTCCGTGCGAGGTGCAACTAAACTTGATGCAGGAAGAGACCAGGAAAGAGGCAGGGAAATATCAGGGAAAAAATCCACAGATCAGTTCTAACTGCCAGCAGTAAATAAAATGGGAGAAAAATATACATTTTGTGAACTGGTCTGACTGTTGGAGAGAGTCTGGTTATGAAATCACAAATTCTCTTTGTGTGTGTGTGTGTGTGTGTGTTAGTGGGTACTTAAATATCTCACACCTCTTTGTTACATTTCTGCATTTCTTATAAGGATTAAAAAGTCAACGCTTTTGATATGAATCCGAAGATTAATGTAATGAAATTTCAGCGTGTTAAGGAGAAACAGGGTGGGGAGGATCTTTTGAGTAGTCTAGGGAATGGACAAGTGTTTCATGCATTAGATTTTTTGAAATGATTGACCTGGGGAGAAAACTAAGGTTAGATTTAAATGTCCTGGCACGGTTCCTTTTTTTTTTTTGTGGGCTGCATGCACAGAATGTTCCCATGTGCAAGATAATATACAGATTTGTGCACAGTGTACTCCGAAAGACTATTCCAGTTTCCCTTTCTTTTATGCATGCTGCATGTTCCTGTGCGTGCTTGTTTTTACTACCTGTGTGCGTGCGCACAGCTTATAAAGAATATTGCTGTGAAGTATAGCCTGAGACGTATGCTTCAGATGTAACAGTTTTGCCATTGCCAGAGAATGTGTGATAACCTTTGGAAAACAGGATTTTTGTATATGGAAGGTGAAAAAAATGGAACAGGAAAATAAAAGTTCCAAATCAGACCTGCATCTTTTAGCTGACATGTTTTCTAAGGTTGGAACAAAAGGCACACTAAAACATTGTGATAGATTCTACCACTTCTTGTACTTATTTTCAGAGTAAGCCAGCCCATCCCCTTCTGCTGAACATGGTCCATGAAGCCTTAATCTACTGGGATCCTGATTTTGAGGATCACCTCATCAACATCAATGTAGGAGGTCTGAGAAGAAGCCTTAGCTCTAACACCCTCTCCAAGTTCCCTAATACAAGACTAGGCCGCTTGCTGTCTTGTAATACAGAGGAATCCATTCTCGAAATCTGTGATGATTATGATGTGACTGCAAGGGAGTTTTACTTTGATAGGAACCCTTGTCTGTTCCTCTATGTGTTCCACTTCTATCAGACTGGAAAGCTGCATGTCATGGATGACCTATGTGTGTTCTCATTCTCTCAAGAGATTGAGTATTGGGGCATCAATGAGTTCTTCCTTGATGCCTGCTGCAGCTATCGTTACCATGAGCGCAAACTGGAAAGTAGAAGTCGAAACTGGGATGAGGAGAGTGAAGTGAGCAGTGTGGATACTTCTCCAGATGAAATTTCTGACTTTAAGCATGATCTGCTCCATTTCAACACACTACATTATGGCAATGTTCGGAAACGTCTCTGGTTGACCATGGAGAATCCTGGCTATTCCATCCCTAGTAAACTCTTCAGTTTTGTGTCCATCAGTGTGGTTCTCATTTCTTTGGCCACCATGTGCATCAATAGCATGCCAGAACACCAGTTAATGGATGAAAATGACATTGTTACAGATGATCCAGTCCTTCACAAGCTAGAGTATTTTTGTATCTCCTGGTTCACTTTTGAAGTGTCTGCACGCTTGCTCCTTGCACCAAACCTGAAGAAATTCTTCCAGCATCCCCTAAACATGATTGATATTGTCTCAGTGTTGCCATTTTACTTTACCCTCTTGGTGGAAATGACGATTGGTAGGGATACTGAGCTGGGGAACTTGGGGAAGGTAGTCCAGGTGTTCCGTCTCATGAGGATATTTCGAGTATTGAAGCTGGCTCGACACTCAACTGGACTGAGATCACTAGGAGCTACACTGAAGGTAAAACAAATTGATATTGATACCAGAGGTCATTATGGCCTGTTTGACTTATTGGACACTGATTAGATTATAGACGATGGCATAGGAGAGGTTGGAAGTCCCATAGATAAAATGGGACATATCACCATTTCATTCCTAGAATGAGATCCAGCTGTTGGGAGAGTTGTTCAGATTTCTATACATGAAATGAATGTCTCCACATTGTTGAAAATGCTAATGAAATGGAAAGGATACAGAGAGCCATAATTATTATTATTGCACAGTGCAATACAGCTGAAAGCTTTTTAAAAGACTGTGTGTGTGTGTGTGAAGCAGGCCTTCACTGCTGTACTGCTCATGTGTGAGTACTTTTCACAAAAAAAAAAATTTTTTTTTTTTGTGGCAAACATAGCAATGCTTAGCATTTTTAGTCATTTAATTTCCTTCTGTATTTTCAAAGTTTGTGTAACTCCATCTTTTTATTTTATTTTTTTCAGCACAGCTATAGAGAAGTGGGCATTCTGCTGCTGTACCTGGCAGTGGGCGTCTGCGTGTTCTCTGGAATGGCGTACACGGCTGAAAAAGAGGAGGATGTTGGTTTTGACACTATTCCAGCCTGCTGGTGGTGGGGCACTGTAAGCATGACAACTGTAGGCTATGGCGACGTGGTACCAGTGACTGTTATGGGCAAGCTGGCAGCCTCTGGCTGTATCCTGGGTGGCATCTTGGTGGTGGCATTGCCTATAACCATCATTTTTAACAAGTTCTCCCACTTCTACCGCCGGCAGAAAGCGCTTGAGGCTGCAGTTCGGAACAGTGATAGGAAGGAGGTCCAAGATGAAAAGATTAGCGACAGCTAAAATAAAGAATGTACAGAATAAGAGGCAGAGCAGAGGGAAACCTTATAAGACCGAGGCTGATAAAGTGAATAAAGACAATTATAGTGCTTGCTGAAACATACAGTGGAGGTCAGCTTAGACTATTTATCATCACTGCATTTTTCCATTAAGTAAAAGCATTATGTGTACAGTATTGAACTAGCATTGATATGGCTTTGTCCTTACACTGACCTTTTAATGGAAAAATATATTGTTTAGAGAGAATAAAAACAGAGTCATACATGCTTTTCTGCTACAGTCCTGATAGGAGGACATGTTGAATGTAAGAAATATTTCCTTTATCACTTATATACTGCAGAACCAGATCCTAAGAACTGCTGACTGTGATATACAATACCAATCAACATACAATTACATCAGATAAAAACATTAGATACATTAAAATAAAATAATTAAAAAAAAACTTAAATATACATATATATCTACAGGATAAATAGAAACTGTCTGTTTAAAGGGGTTATATGCTTGAAATATAGTTTTTATGCTTCTATAGAACCTGCATTAACTATATTTAAACTCATGTCAAGAAAAGAAAATCCATAGCTTGGTTCACTGGCATGATGATGTTTTTAAGCTGCAGAGAGATGTCAGTGTTCCACTTCTTGGACATTTCACCAGTTTCTATAGTGTTGCCCTGTAGTTCCTGGAGCGTTGGATATGCCTCCGACTTGCACTGAATGGCCTCTCCAAAAATGAAAATGCAGTTTCTTAACTAGAACCAAACTTATCCTAACGCTGATGCCTTTAAGGAAGTGACTCAGACATAATGCAGAACCACCAAAATGATGACATAGCTCCATCCTGTCCGTATCCTACCATTCAGGGCAGTAAGTCCTGTTAGCATGAGTAGGCTCAGGCCTGAGTGATGGCTCAGAGGTCATTTTTGAGATGTTAATCCATGCTCTGCAATCATGACTTAAAACCTAGTGTAAAAATGAAGGTTTTGAATATATTGGGAGCTGGGACTGTTTATGGAACAGTAAAAGGCTATATGGCCTACGTCTGTCTGTGGCAGGAAAAAGGAACATGAGTGTATGAGCTCTTAATTATTGGATATTATTGTATTCATCAGTGCATTAGAAATGTTCTTATTAGTATGGTTGTACTAGTTTTGAGTGGGGGTATCCAGCGGAGACAGAGGGAGTTGGGGAAGGGGTTGCCAAAGGTAGTATCTGCCCTGCGTGCCATATATTTTAGGTACACCAATGGGAGGAGCAGCACTTTAAATCCAAGGAGCTGAAACACAGATGGCATGGGGAAAGAAGTGCTGTGGGCTGTCTTAAAAAAAAAAAAAAAGGCACTTCCATTACACCGGTGTGGTCTACAGGCTGCCAACTCGAACAGAGGAACTGGACATGGATCTGACCAAAGTTATCCAGAAAGTGGGATTGGAGAGATGTTGCCCATTGGAGATTTTAATGTACTGGAGGTGGATTGTAGTATCCCTACTTCAGAATCTGCAAGCAGTAGAGAGATTGTTGATGTCCTTCAAGGGGCTCTGCGCAGACAAATGGTGATGGAACCCATGAGGGAAAAAACGATATCTCTAATGTCTAAGTGCCCTACCTGAGCATGAGTGATTAGACAATATGATTTGATACAATGGCCAATATGTTATCTGGAGCTAGAAGGCTGGAAGAAGATGGGTGAAATAGAACAACAGTAGACCAAATAATAAGGAGTGTTAAAAAAGGCAAGAAATCTTTATGTAAGAAAAGTAACTAAAAGTGAGAGGAAAAGGAATTGATCTGATTCTCCAGGGAGGTGGCTGAAAAAACATATAGACAAAAAGATCAGTGTTCAACAAATACAAAGGAACTCATAAAGAGGAACACAGGGAAGAACATCTGGTGAAGCTGAAAAAGATAAGGAAAGAAATCAGGATAGGAAAAACTCAAGTGGAAGAAGGGTAAAGTGAGATGACAAAACATATTTGAGATATATCAGAAAAAGGAGGAAGACCAAGGTAGTGTGATAAGAGCAATGTGTGGAGAAGAATTAGGAAACAGCAGAAATATTAAGCAAATACCTCAGCTCAGTGTTCACTAAAGACGACCTTGGAAGAGGACTTTTGTTGGTTGGGAAGAGAACAGATGGGAGTGGGAGAGCTACCACGACATTTTCAGAAGAGAGTGTTTGGGTGGAACCAGCAAAGCTGAAAGTGGGTAAGGCCATGGGACCTGATGAGATACATCCCAGGCTACTAAAGAAGCTCAGAGAAGTGTTGGCAGGTCTGCTGAAAAGATCTGTTCAATAAATCTTTGGAAACCGGAGTGGTGCCACAAGATGTTTAGAAAATGGTTGTGACCCTGTGTTAGAAAAGTGCTAGCAGAGAGGAGGCTGGAAAAAATAGGCCAGTTAACCTCACCTCGGTGGTGGGAAGATTAATGGAAACTCTGCAGAAGGAAAGGATAGTGAGCTATCTACAATTCAGTGGGTTGCAGGATCCGAGTCAACATAGTTTTTACCAGAGGAAGCTTGTGTCAAACAAGTCTGATTGATATTTTTGATTCGGTGACTAGGGCATTAGCTCAAGGAAAAGCACTTTATTTAATTTAGGGTATTTGGATTTCAGCAAAGTTCTTCATATGGTCCTGCATAGGAGGCTCATTAATAAAATGAGAAGCCTGGACATGGATTCCAAGATGATGGAATGGATTACAAATTGGTTGATTGACAGATAACTGTGTGAAATGGCAAATGGAACCTTCTTTGGAGAGAACACATTGATAAGTGGAGTGCCTCATGGATCGATTCGGGGGCTGGTAATGTTCAATATCTTCGTGAGTGATATAGCAGAGCGGTTGGAAGGTAAGGTTTGCCTTTTTCTGAACACTAAGATCTGCAACAGTGTGGACACACCTGAATGAGTAAAAAGAATAAAAAGCAATCTAAGAAAACTCAAGGAGTAGTTGAAAATTTGGCAGCTGGAATTCAATTCTAAGAAGTGCTGAGTCATGCATTTGGGTGCCGAACTCCAAAGGAGCTGTGAGTGATTTTGGGGGGGGGTAAAGGGCTGATGTGCATGGATTGGGAGATAGACCTTGGGGTGTTACTGTTAAATGGTCTGAGGGTAGAGAAGCAATATGACAAAGCTGTGGCTAAGGCCAGAGGCATGCTAGCTTGGATAGAGAGAGGCACAACCAGCAGGAAAAAGGAGGTGAGAATGCCCCTATACAGGTCTTTAGTGAAGTCTCATCTGGAAAGGATAGAGTCAGGATAGAAGCGATCCAGAGAAAAGCAATCAAAATGGCGGGAAGTCTGCATCACAAGACTTATGAGATGGGACTTGAGGACCTAAATATGCATACCTTGGAGGAGAGGAGAGACAGGAAATAAGTTACAGATATAAATTATGCACAAGCATCAATCCTTTCCAATGGAAAGAAAGCTGAAGAGCTAGGGGCCCATGACATGAAACCTCAAAGGAGGAGACTCAGGAGCAGTGTCAGGAAATATTTCTTCACAGAAAGGGTGGTGGATGCCTGGAATGTCCTCCTGGAAGAGGTGGTGAAGAGAAGAGCGGTAATGGAATTCAAAAGGGTTTGGACTAAAGGATGGAAAAGAAGAAATGGGACAAACCTGTGTTCACTTTTGGTGTAACCTGCACAGAACGGCAGTTACGTGGGGAGAACCTGCATGGAGAGAGAGTTAGTTGCCACCCTAAGCAACTTGCTGGCTAGACTCTCTGGACCATTTTGGTCTTTATCTGTCGTCATTTTCTGTGTAACAGTGACAGAAAAGTATTGCTTTCTTTGGATATCAGAACTAAAGACTTGGTGTGGGTGTGTAAAGACATAGCTCATTGGTAGAAGGCACACCTGGCTGAATTAATAGGCAGGGGCTGATAAATTAATAAAAAAAAAAAAAAGATAACTATGCACCTTATTGGCTGGCAAGATGTATCATTTGCCACAGGCTGGCTTATAAGTGCTTTACCATAAATGTTCAGGATTTGGCCCCATTATAAGGACAACATTCTTGGTGCCAGGTTATGCATTTGATAAATGTATCTCTTGTTGTTATTCTGTGTCTCCCACTGCCTCTTGGTGATGAAACTAAGGTCGAAACTAATTTCTTCTTCATGGATGAGCCGGAGAGAAGAAAGTGTGAAGTGCAGACTCTGACATGATTTGTACTGGTTTTTTGGGGACAATTAGTATGCATCAGTGTAGTTTCAGTCGTAGCAGTGAGCATGCACAGTGCTGACCTTTTTACTTAAAGGCTGACATTACAATAGGCTCTCATCATCATTTATTTATCCCTCGCTTTTCCAGCAGAGCCAGAGCATGTTACTATTAAAGATGCCGGCTTCTGTTGTGTAAACTGGGTTTACGTTTTGTATGTTTTCTGATGTACTTGTAATTGCATCCACACAAGTACTGAAGGTGCTAAGATGGTAACAGTGGAATTCCTGTCAATGTTATTGATGTAGAGGTTGGAATTTCACTGATTTATGTGGTATTTGCCACAAGTTTAAGCTGGACCCCACCCCCTGCCCAAAAAAATTAGTTTGGGTGGACTTAGTGAGATCTAGAAACAGGCATGTCTACTCTGTCCATCAAAAGGAAAAATCAGTGTGTTGATTGGTTAAATAATTTGAGAGGATAAAATAGATCATTTCAAGCATTTTACTTAATTTTGACAGGGCCTCACTTGGTAGTTGCAAGGTGACTCATTAATTTAGCATTGATAAGTACATTGTAAGATACATTGTAATTTATGGTAGAAAAAGGACCGGCCAGCCTATCCAGTCTGCTGAGTTATTCTGTCCACTGCAAAATTATACCCCAAATACCAACCAAAGACTGTGACCACTTGTAAGTTATCACTAGTTATCCAAGTCAGTTTTAGTCATCTCTCATTTGTACTCTATCCTCTTGGGCAAAAAAGCATACACATTCCTCACTTAGTTCACACCCAGCTCCCCTACCTTCCCACATCTAACCACAAAAGTTTGATGATGATTTTATGCTATTTATTTATTTAGTTCAGTTCCTCTCTTACCATACTAGCATTTGCACACAGAGAGTTGCAATAAAAAAAAATCCCACAGCATATCTTGGAACAATTATACAAAAATACAAATAAGACTTCTACAATCAAAACATCAAACAGCATACAATCTAAACTATAACAAAACAATAACTCAAAAAACATCCAACTCTCACACAGAGTAGATCTAAATGGCTCTAGTACCAGCGGAGCCTTTTCCCGAATATCCAGCTGCCTAGGTCCCTTGAGTAGCCTGCCGCAGAGACACAGCTGTCTGAGCACCTATGTTTCCATTAGGATTTCTAGTAATTACTGTACTTGCAGCCTGCCAGACAATCAAAGTCTATCATCCCAGCCTAAATTAATCTGTCATATCAACTTAACCACTCTAGTTTTTCAGGTGATCTGTAATGAATACATGTACAGTAGATTTGTGTATATTGATGCTGTGCCTGCAAATCTATTTATATATATATATATATATATATATTTATAGTAATTTGCAATACTACTACATAATAAATATCTTGAGCTACATAAGAGCATGAAAACATAGCAAAACTGAAAAAATATTACAACAAACATGCTGGAATGAAAGTCCACAATATATATGGGGGGTGAATCCATGTAAAAGAGAATATATTTAAAGAGAAAACAATAAGTCAAGAAAACAAAAGCAGGTAAGACAAATGGAGGAAGCAAATACCAAGAAGAAAATATTCAACCTAAATAACATTATAAATCACTGAGGGACTGTCCATTTACTTGCTGGGTCCTATTTTGAAAAAAGGTTTGAAATTGTTCTGTATTGAAGAAGCCACCTCACGATATATAATTTGGGGTAGATTTTAAAAGGATGCGCGCAGGCGTACATATGCCGCACACATGTACTCCCGATTTTATAACTTGCGTGTGCACATGTAAGCCCGCGCGCAACCTTTTAAAATCTACCCCAAATTATATATCGTGAAGTGGCTGCTTCAAAATAGGACCCAGCAAGTAAATGTTAATTCATCATTGAGTCAGCTTGGACAGTCTCTCAGTGATTTATAATGTTATTTAGGTTGAATATTTTCTTCTTGGGATTTGCTTCCTCCATTTGTCGTACCTGCTTTTGTTTTCTTGATTTATTGTTTCCTCTTTAAATATATTCTCTCTTACATGGATTCACCCCTCCATATATATTGTGGACTTTCATTCCAGCATGTTTGTTGTAATATTTTTTTCTGTTTTGCTCTGTTTTCATGCTCTTACATGCGCGCAAGTTATAAAATTGGGGGTCGGCGAGCACAAGAGGGTGCACAATTGTGCACCTTGTGTGCGTTGAGCCGCGCTGCCTTCCCCCGTTCCCTCCCCGCTAGCCCTACTCTAACCCCCCCTGACCTTTGTCTTACCTTTTGCGCCTGCTGGCAGCCTGCCGGCATGCGATCCTCCAACACAGCAACAATGGCCGCTATGTCAGAGGCCTCTGGCCCCCGTACCGCCCCTTTTTGCAAGCCCCGGGACTTACACGCGTCCCGGGGCTTTATGCACGTCGCCAGGCCTTTTAAAAATAGTCCTGGCGCACGTAGGGCTTTTAAAATCCGGGCCTTTATGTTTAATCTATTTATTCACATTTTCAAACATATGCATGAACAGAAATCAACCTATGATACATAATGTACTCTTTTATATACCATATGATTCGTAAACAAAGTCGTGATTGAAACATTCTAAACCCCAGCATCCCCCCCCCCAAACTGCTCCCCCCTCCCTACCTACCCACTGCTGAGAAGGCATAAAATAGTCTTAAATTTAAAAAAGAGTTAAGAATCCAAATCATTGAGAATCTGGCTGCGATTTCTTTGGGATAAAGACATTAAATAAGGCCTCTAGAGCGATATCCTCTTTTTCTTAGAAAAGATGTGTATCTATTAGATAGGGTTTCCCTAGTGAGGAGGTGGAGAATAGTAGTGTGCTAGTGCATAATAGATGGCTCTTCAGACGTCCGCCACACCTGCAGCACAACATTGACTGCTCAGAGAACAACTTTGTTGATCCAAAGCTTGTGATATAAATTTCCCGAGAAGGACGGTGGAAAGATCCCAAATAAAATGGGATCAAAGGGTCCAACACTCGGCTGGCAAAATGAAACACTTTCTTCCAAAAGGGTTGAAGTGGATCGCAGTGCCAAAGGGAATGGCCCAGATGTGCCAACTCCTCCTTACATTTTAAACATAAATCAGAGTCTGTGATCTTAGCCAAGTAAGTTTGACGCTGGGAAACGTAAAGCCGATAGAACACCTTGTGTCGACTCTCTTAGCAGAACGTTGCAGGTGATGTTGGGCGGGCCCAAGAAGGAAGCAATAAAAGTTGAAAGTTGGAATGAACTCTGCAGTTCCTGCTGCCATTTGGTCCAAGGTGTCTCCAAAGTCAATGTTTTATAATTGTTTTCCAAAAACGTATAGAAAAAAAGATACAGACCTTTAGAGAATCTGGCATAACGGGGGTGGGGAGCGAAGCGGGGGGCGGTCCTGCGATAGCCGGCAGCGATCACACCTCCGCGGTGAGATCGCTGCTGGCTTTCGCGCCGAATAAGTACACATAAAAGGTGTAGTTATTCAGCGCGTAACTGGTGGCGATAAGGAATCTTATCTTTCGCCGCCAGCGATGTGTCCGCAGCGTCGGGCCCCGGTGCCGCCCCGACTCCTCCTCTTCCGGGGCCGACTCCGCCCCAAGCTAGCTATCGCACGTGACAAGAGACTTTTCACGTGCGAAACGTCCCTTTTTGCGTGCGATGGTGTTAGAGAATGACCCCCTAAATATGGAAATACAGAGATCTTGTGTTGTAGAAACAAATTTGTCATTTTTTCCCCCTTGAGCAACCTTGTAATCCAATTTTTATCAAGTTCAAAAGTAAATGTTACTACTAAAGTGCATTTCCCCACACAAACATTGCCATCCACTCCCAGCAGACCCCCCCCCCAAAAAAAAAAAAAAAGCTGCAGATATAGGGGCCCTAGCTTCCTTTGTAATTTGCTGTATTTCATGAAAATACCTCATAAATAAATCAAAAGGAAAAATATTGTTCAAAATAGGAAAGCTAATCAATTTCAAATGCTGCATGTGCAAAGAATATTCCATATTTTCAACCTTGTGGTTCAAGATTACATTCCCTTTTATTTATATGGCATTCATTGTTTGTGTAGCAGCAACTTGATCCTTTATCTTCTGGACTTTATCTGACATAAGGTCAATATTTTTAGCTTGCTGGAAATAATTGTTGTCCAGAATAAGCACCGCAGAGGAAAGGGCAGTAATCTGGGCAAGAAAGACAAACATGGTTGCCTCTTCTTTGATTTGTCTTCCCTAACCCCTCCTTGGGGGAGGGTCACATTTTTAATCCCTGCTGAGCACAGATCCACTCATTGTAGGAGGATTGGGAAACACAGATTCTGTGGTGGGGACGGAATAACCTGTAGGGCCCTAAAGAGGATCACCCACCAAAAATAAAATGATCCACTCCAAAAAGTGTGTTTTAAACAGAAAATAGTTTAGTGAAGAAAAATCTAAGTTCAGGAAACTTTAAAAAATAGATACAGACCAGATTACATAAATCACAGCAGGAAAGCAGTTCTTGAAGTTCCAAAGCTCACCATAAGGCAAACATAGGCCTGGATTTATCAAAATGGGGGAAGTATCGCATGCGATAGCAAAAGGGACATGGTTTATGCAAATATTCATTTTATTGCAATTTGTGCTAATTACCTATGTGAAGAGCTAAGTTAGTGCAAATTGTGATAACATTATCAGACATTGCAATAGGAGCCAGACCTGTTGTATTTCCCACATATAACCACTGGGGGGGGGGGGGGGGGGAAGGAGGAAGAGAAAGAGAAAGAGAGAGAGAGAGAGCAAGCGAGCCTGGCCATAATGTCATTGCCCTAGATAGGTATTTGTATCCCTATAGTAGGCCCACCTAGTAACTCGAGGTGAGGTTTAGGTATCAGTGTAGGGGGTTAGGGGCCCCTTTGACATTCAATGTTAGACGTACGAACAGAACAGTGGTCTCTTATGAACATTTGATGACCCTCGGAGTGAGGAAACTGCACAAATCTCATCTTGGAGTGAATGTTCTCTCAACCTAGCTTGATGGACTCTCTACCTGGGTAACATCAAGCTAGGTGGAGAGAACATTGTACAAATCTCATCTTGGAGTGAGTTTCCTTACTCCGAGGGTCATCAAATGTTCACAAAAGACCACTGTTCTGTTCGTACGTCTAACATTGAATGTCATAGGGGCCCCTAACCCCCTACACTGATACCTAAACCTAACCTCGAGTTACTAGGTGGGCCTACTATAGGGATACAAATACCTATCTAGGGCAATGACATTATGGCCAGGCTTGCTTGCGCTCTCTCTCTCTCCCTCCCCAATTCATCTAAATAGGCCTTGCAGGAGACATCACACAAGGCAATAAAACCTTACTGCCCAGTCACAGCAGCTATCACACAGCCTAACACAATTCAAGTCTGTGCAATAGCCCTTCACAAACCCAGCCCATATTTGCATCACACCATATGATATGGTGCTTTCACATGCACTAAGGCCTTAGTGCATTTTGATAAATGACCCCTATAGTTCCTTATGCTGCTTGAGTACAGCTTAAATGCAGGATCTTCCCTAGAAGGCCATTATCTCTTCAGCTCCAGAAGTTAAAATTGGAGAACCTCCTTTTCTCAGTCTGAACTATTCACTATTAGCAGCCTTATAAAAAGCAATCTCCCTGATTTCTGGGTTAGCTTCCTCTTTCTTTCACCACTGATACAGGAGAGACTCTCTCCTGGAGCTCCAAGAAATGTGAATTAATTTGAAACGAATGTGCAGTCTGAACTGAAAATGGGCATTTTCAGTTTGGTTTGTTTCAAACAAAACAAATCCCTAATGCCTTTGAAAAGCACCAACATTTTCAGGTTTTTAGCTTTGGCAAAGAGTGCACACATTTTGCCAAGAAACAAACAAACAAACAAACCCACAAGCACACATACCCCTATGTACCCCCCGCTAGTCCCATATCCTTTCTGTGGCTCTTGTCCAAGGTTGAAAGGAGCAGGAATGATCCCCACTCGCTCCTGCTCTGCCAGGTCTGCTCTAACAGTGGCACCAGTCTAAGGATCTAAGATATATTTTTAAAACAGAATTTGCAGGGCAGGAGTGACAGGGGATCACTTCTACCTCTTTCATCCTTTGAGCAGAGCCATGGAAGAGGTAAGGGGGGCATTTCTTTAGTTTTTTGGGGGGTTTTTGTTTTAATGCTCATTTGATTCAGCAAATGAAGCAAACTGAAATAAACAAACAACTCGAATCCCATAAACACCCTCAAAACAAAAAAAAAAAAAAAAAGTACACCTGCACATCCCTATCCAAGACCCTTGTTCCCTTCAAAATGTCTCTCAATTTTCTGCCCAAAGTCTGACTTAACTTCCTCCATTGACTCATGGAATCACCATTTATACCACTCAGCTAGTGCCCCATTCTTTGGGGGGGGATGGACCTCCCTGTCACTCCTGACAGCACTTCCTTAGAAACCTCCCTTCGCTGGAACATTCCCAGTATTAATAGAGAGGGGATAAGGATTGTTCTGTAGCCTACGTATAGTGGAGTTCAGCAAGGTGATGCCTGACAAGGCGCACACTGCTGCGTGGCCTTCTGCTGCCAATTAATGAAACTGGTCTATTAAACTGATCATCACTGCAGTTGAAGGACAAAGGTCCTCATCTTCTTCCTTTTTCTTTCCTATAAAGTTTGTTGTCAGAACAAAGGACAAAAGAAATGTTCTGAATGCTCGGAGCATCTCACTCACTCATGGCCATATTGGATCTCCCAGTCCATATTATGTTTGCATGCAAATCTAACGTGTGCATGCACTGGCTATGCTGAAAATCAGACCCATTGAGTAGGCCTTCAGGACTGGGCTGGGAAACGGCACAACTGATTCACATGTGTTTAAGGTGAAGTCCTACAATCTTAGATTCTGTAAGTTTTGGCCAAGTTCATTGACGGGAAGATGCCAGCATGGAATAAAAATAAGTGCTGGCAGTATAGTTTTTTAGTTAATAGTTCTGTGCACACGGTTTATAATTTGCACATGTCTGGGCAGGTTACCTTCATGATAGTAGTTTCTGAACTTGTCGGATGCATAATACCATCAGGAAAGGTTGGGAAATAAGCCATGGATGATACCGGAAGGTAAGTTGTGGGGCACGTGGTCAGGATACGAGTCTATACAGAAAAATGAAATCTCGGAAAGGGAAGCATTTGACATTCGATGAGAACTGAACGGGTGAGAATATTGTCAGTGAGGACGTCTGCCCTGGCCTGCTTGTATACAGCATGGGCTTTTGAGAGATCCAAGGCTGCTAGAACTAAGGGACGAAAGGCTGGGATTTGGGTCTGATAGTAAGGAAGGAGGGTTACAGGAATTGAGAAGCTATTCAGTTTTATTTTAGCATGTTAAGTACCATGTAACACATTTGTTTAAAATATTTCACATTCAGAATGCATTTTTTTTTATAAACAGCAAATTATTTTTAATGAACATTTAAATATTTTAGAAAATTACTTACCTATTACTAGAAATGGAATTATTTCCACATTTAACTCGTACACTATATTCTGGTCAAAATGAAGTTAATAAAGCATCAGGAACTCAAGCAATCTACTAAGAAAATAATTTTATTTGAACCTAATATTGAAGGCCAAAGATAAATCCAGTGAAAAACACTCAAGTAAATAAATGTTACATGAATACAATGGGTCATTGCATAAAGGACTTTTTACTGCCACATAATCAAACAAACAAAGAGGTACACACAATACCACATTTTAAATATTGGAGGAAATTGATATCTAAATACTGTTCAGTGCACAAACTTAATCCACTGCCTCATGCTCACATGCACTTCATGCAGGATCAGAAAAAAAGCACAAAAAGTAAAATCATTTGTCCGTTATTCATCACCCACAAAACATCTCTAACCAAACGCACAGAACGGTGTCTTCAGAACTACTTATATTATACATATAATCTTGAAAGAGAAATGCTTCCCGCTTGAAAGCTCCAGGATTTTTTTACCCATTTTTTTGCCTATGGAAAAAGAAAGGTTATTGAATAAGGTACAATGATTGGAAAATTACTTTAATGCCCAAAGTATAGTGGGCATCAATAGTTATGACCTCCCCACCCTGCAAAAAAAAAAAAAGATGCAATTGAAAAAAGATGAGCTTGTAGTAGTAAGAAGAAAATGACAAATTAAGGGGACGGTGTACTAAATTGCATTAACATCAGCTGTTAATGTAGGTATAAACCCTGCATTTACACATTAAGAGCTGATGTTAATGAGCTGCAAATACGGCATGCATTCTGCTGATGGCAAAGTATGTGGATAGTAATGGATTGAGGTGTGGTTATTTTTTTTGCATTAATTAATATTTTGCTGTGCTAATTGGTAATTAACTATTTTGCATTTAATTACCTCACAGATTTTGCATTAAAACTATCCCAAACTCCACATATTAACAGCTTGCAATAGTGCATTAAAAATGCCCATTAGAGCTTACAGTTCTGTTAATGTGTTTTAGTACACTGGCCGCTAAGCTATGACCACTGGACTTTCTAAAGGGGCATTCTGCAATGGTGTGTTATAATAGCCAAAGAAGCTCATGCATACAATAAGCTTTTGCAGTTGTTTGGGATCTCTGTTCATTTATGCAAAGAGGCTCAACATGCAAAGCAAAAGGTTGTGTGGGTAGAAAATTAAATGTCAGTCTCGTAACAAGGGTTCTATAGTTCCAGCAAAACCATCAATCCAGTATCACCTTCAGTTCTAGGAAGACAAAGTCAGTCCCTTGACGCGGCTGTGTTGCGTCATATGTCGTCATCTAGAGAGACAAATAGTATGGGTCGGAATACAATTCATATAAGTAAATTTGCAGAACTCTAGCTTATTTTATCTTATTGTATATTTCAGAAATTGTAGGAAAGAACTCTTGTTGGTCATTTTTGGGGGACTGTCTTGATCTTGTTGAATATTTTGACTGCTGCTTCTGACCAGTCTAATATTAAAAGCACTTTTAACAACACTTAGCAAGTATCAGCTTTTGTCTGCATTTTTTGGTGCTGCAAGACATGGAGCTAGAGACTCATTCTTCTTTAGATCTCAGTGTGCCATAGTGGGCAGCTATGTTATGATTCATTATCAGCACTGTGGCAAATATTACTGTATCCAGTAGTGTGTTTCACAATTATAGAACACAGATCTCAGGGGATCATAAATAAATCATGTATGCATTGCTGTGAAACTGAACCCTGTGAAATATCGGGGGCTGGTTTAGTCTTCCCGTATTAAAACTAACTTTTGTTAATTAAATGTACGATTCTTTTCAGAGTATAATACTTAATACTGAAACCAACACAAGACTTCTCCAAGGATGATGCTTCTTGACTTTAGGTGGTCTGAAAAGCTTATCTGACGTGGACTTGAAAGGTCATGGTCATCAGCTTTGGATAAGTCTTATGTTGGTCCAATAGAGGATATCACAACCTGCCAAAAAATCCAGTTTCCTCCCGAGCTCACAGGAGTACCAGACCTCTGCCCTACATTTATTCAAATACACAAGCTTTATTGAATTAGGCCAGGCAACAGAAAGACTTTGCTGCAGATGACGGAGGCAGTCTTGGACTTGTTTTCTGTTTGCATGCTGGTACAGAAATTGTAACTTAGTGTGCATTTTAGCAGATTGTATTACAAGGAATTAAAGAAACTACAAGCATGTGAATTAAAGTTATATCTATGCACGGCGGCATTTAAACTAATAAAAATCTGTTGCCTCTTTGATTCACTTCTGTTTACAGAACTGTCCAGCACAATTAAAAGTTCTCCCACTGTACCAATTCCTATTTCTAGTAAAAAAAAAAAAAAGCACAGATGGCATAATGTGTCAAAAGTCTAGGAAGTGAGACTTCATTCATTTGCAAGAATAAAATGCCAGTAGAATCAAGGCACCCATACCACGTGATTACCATCACTAGAAATGAAAATACATTTTTTTTGAAAGAACTACCTTATTTTACCATAGAAATATTTTTAATCTCACTCTCAAAAGGGACATTCATAGATGAACAAACTAGCAACATTAATTTGCACTGCACCTATACTTGTTCACCACGTTAATCATTTGTCCCAATGAAACACACTTGTCTTTTTTTCAAATGCCAATAAAATATTGCAAAATGAATGTCCACATGACTCTACTTGGCTTCACAAGCCAGCGATTTCACCCTTCGCCCAACATCGATTCACGTTTCGATGTCTATCTGCTGGTGAAAAAATGGTCATGGCTGGTCTTGGCCGTTGAGAGCCAAGGACACTTGTTTATCTAATCTGTGTTCAGGCAGATAGGGGGCTCTTGGACCTTGGCTATGTGCTTAATGCGCTGCAGCCAGACATCCCTCCATTCTTATGCTACCATTACCATAGAGTGGTAATTCTTAAGAGCAGTGGTGCCTAAACCAGGGCCACTTGGTAACACACTCCTTCCCATTGGAGCATTCACAAGCATGGTCATATGGGACTTGCCCACAAGTTATATGAGAAAATGCATTGGTATGTGGCTCTGCAGCATTAACTTGATGTCTTGATATCAAGTTACTACAGGGCAAATTGTTTGGAGCAAAGGTTGCTCCTTTGTCATTTGGCTGGAAAAGGGGCAGGCTCCAGGTTGGATAGGCACAGGGCAGCACCATGGCAGCCAAGGGAGTCAAACTGATACATGGGCTTGGCTGGGTACTTGTGACCCGACTTGGCCACTATCTGAGACAGGATACTAGGTTTAATGGACCTTGGTCTGATCCAGCATGGCATTTATGTTCTTATGGAAACACCAAACCTGCTAGGACCAGTTGCTGGCATTATTACACTCACTGATGCTCAGAGGTAGAGACGAGATTGTTGATGGTCTTATATAGTCAACATAGGTGCAGTGACACAAGCATCTTATGTCAAATATGTAATGATGGGGTACACTGGTTTAATAATGGGAATTTAACAGGACCTGGCTACAGGTGACTGAATTACTTGTGTGGATGGGGGCAATAGAAAAAATGGAATCTCTGCTCCTTAACTGTGGTGGGGAACCTAAGTTAGCAGCCAATAGTGATACTGGGTTTTGAGCTCATTCGAGCCTGGTGTGAACACCGAGAGAACAGTGCCCTGGACTGGGAGGCACTAAGTATAAGGAAAGGAATGCCACAACTGTTGGCACAGGGCACAGCAGGGAAGGATGGGTGTGGGCTGGGCAGGATCATAGGTGAATCCTGGCTAGGCTAGCTCAGGCCAGATGAGTAGGTTGGATCAGGTGATTATAATGGGAGGGGGAAGGGAAGAAATGGGGAAACTACAGCTGCCAGAGTGGAGGCAGCCATTCCTAGCCCTGGTATCAGAGTCCACATGAGCACCGGTGAGATAGAGCTTTATAACACATGGAGGAGAGCCCACTGAACGTTTATCGCCCAAATCCCATTTACAATGCCTCTGGCATTAAGAAAAAGACCCCCCGAACTCTAGTTTAGGGCACAATTTCTGTCATATTGTGAGCAGCGGCTGGGGACGTGAATTAGGAGAACTCATGTTCACAGCTTCCTGCTGCCTTCAATCTGCCCCTCTGCTACTACTTAGTTTATGAAAGTAAGCAGAGAACAGGCTTAGTGTTAGTGCAGCCTCTTCCCTAAAATTAGTTTGCAAGCACAAGCGTTATAAAAGGAATCTGGTTTTAGGAACATTTTTACCTACATCCTTTATCTTGACTACAGTAGGATGGTTTCCATATTAGTGCACTTTAAATGAAAAGTTCAACAACTAAATTATTGGTAACACCTTTTTTTAATTAAATAGATTTGACTCACTTTCCTTTGTTTACGGTGACCTAATTAAGGAGAGCAAGCCTCTACATTACATTAGTACAATTAAAAAAAAAAGTCTCACCTACAATGGATTTGTTGACCTTTAGTTCTGTGGATATCAGCAATTTGCGTGATCCCTATATTTTCTTCAAAGCTACTATAATGCCATCCAGTATAAAATGTTTCGTGAAGACTGTTTGTAGCTCACCCAGAACCACTGCTGCAGTCTTGTAAATGCTAGGGGTGTGCAGCCTGAAAATATCCATTTTTTTTGTGTGTATTTGTTTAAACTTTTCCTAATCGTTTTGTTGATTCTTTTTTTTTGTTTTGGGGAAATTTTCTTTTCTATTTAGTGCAGACTATTTTAATAGAGTGCGGAATAGATTTGAAAACGAAGCTACCAAGTGCACAATCCCTCATGGCTGCCTTGGTAGCTTCCACCATGGGCTTCTCAATAAGAACCAAGCACCCCAATTTTGCCCATCGTTTTTAATAAAAGTCCTTATCCACAGGTGACATGTAGATATAAGGGCCAAACTTTGGGTCCGGGTGCAAGGACATTCTATAAATAGAATTGCGTTTCAAAAACTCAAGCAAGTACCCTGAAAAGTCCTTGATTTAAAGGCTCATTACAGCTCTGGCTAAAAGCCTGGGCTCACAGTTACTGGCTTCGATTAAATATTAATGCACTGGTGCTCTAGAAATACATCAAAATAATGAAATGATAGGTAACTTAAGCCCGCACAAGATAGTCAGTAGTCAATATGCCATTGGCTGCATGAAATTACTCAATTGCTTATTGCACTTTGCTAATTAATATATTTTCCAATCACCTACTGTTTCTTAAATGATAATTATTTCTCCTAAACAAGCTTGTTTGGAAAGACATTTGGCAACTTTAACTTGATTACAAATGGTCTTTAAAAGGCATCTGTTGCTTTGGATGATTTTTAGAAATGCTATCTTACGATGTTTCTCCTAGGACAAGCAGGATAGTAGGCCTCACATGTGGATGACATCATCCGATGGAGCCCGGCACGGAAAACTTATGCCAGTTTCTAGAAACTTTGGCTGGCATACTGAGCATGCCCAGCATGCCATGATCCCTGTTTCCACGCAGAGTCTTTCTTCGGTCCTTTTCTTTTCCTCGGAGCTGTCATCTCGCAGAAGTGGAGCGCGTGTTTTTTTCATGAAAACTTAAAGAAAAATGAAATTTTTTCTTTTTTTATACTGCACTGGGCCCTCTCCAGTTCCCATCGGTTTTATCTCAGTCGGTGAGTCTTTTTCGTTCTTCTGTCTGCCAGTCGTTGTGCTCTTTGCAGTCCCTGGTGCACGTCATGGCTGCCTCGGGCTTTCGTCGATGCCCCCAGACTATGTCCCTAATGGATCAACCTGAGGTGTGTATCCTCTGCCTTGGGACGTCGCATAATGTCCGTGGCTGCAAAGTGTGTGCTCAAATGACCCCAAAGGGCCACAGGGCCAGGCTGGACAAAATGGAAAAGGTGTTTGGGTTGGGCAAATCCGAGCCCTCTACTCTGGCATTGGCACAGTCAACGCCTAAGGACCAAGGGGAACCGTTCGCCCTCGATCCCTTGGTCATCAGCCCTCGCCTGAAGCCCTTGAGGCAGGGGGGTTCTGAGGATTGGCTGGTCTCGGTCTCCTCAAAGTTCCAGACATCAGGATAGTCTTCCTCATCCTTGGCGCCAAAGACCGGGCCGAGCACCGTGGGAGGTCTCACGGCACTGGTCCCCATCTGCATGTGGAAATGGACACATGGACTATGGTGCTTGTCGCCCTACCTCCGAAGCGTCCTCAGCACGGGGAGGCCCCATCCTCCCTTGATGTTGGTGGACCAAGGCCGTCTGCACCAATTCCAGTGCCAGACATCGACCCTTCTCAGGGCCCTGAGGAGGAGTTGGGCCCTACCTTCCCCTCTCAATCTGCCTCTCATTCGAGGCTTTTGAGGTGGAGTTGGAATGTCAGGTGCACCTGTTGGTGGATCATGCTTTGCATGATCGGCAGACGGTGCCTCCGCCACTGATGCCTTCCCCGATTCTGGTGCCCTCGCTGATGCCTTCAATGCTGGCACCTGTGCTGATGCAGACTTTGGTAACTAGGTTGGAATTGTTGCTGGATCGCCTTGATGGCCTCCTCTGTGTCCTCTCAACGCAGTTGATGCCAGCACCCTGCGATCCCTCTGTGACCCACCGGGCACCAAAACACAGGGTATCTGCGTTAGTCCTTATGGGGGATTCCTCTGGAGATGAGGGCCTGTCTTGTGCCTTCTGTGCCAGGAGGCCCCTCGGCACCACGTCTGGCACTTCCCAGGCCAGGGCCCAGCCCTTTTGGGTCCTCAGCCCCACTGGGCCCTCCGGTATCTTTGCCCAAAGATATGCCCAGAGCTCCACAACCCTCCTCTCTGGGTAGCCTCGAAGAGCCTGAGGGTCCTTGCGACCCTTCGGGACAGGATACCTCCGATGCTTCGTCAGAGAACTCCAATGACCTTCCATCGGTTCCTTCCCCTTCCTAGGAATGCAGCGTTCTCCAGTGGAGGACTTGACCTTCGCTGGGTTCGACCGTGCGACGGCTGAGGCTATTCCTTTCCAGCTTATGATGGAATAGGATGCTTGCCCTAAGATGCTTGAGATCCTCCAGTTCGTCAACACCCCAAAGGAGGTTGTGGCAGTGCATGAGATTTTACGGGAGCTACTCCTCTGGCTCTGGGAGCACCTCCTCTCAGTTGCCCCGGTCAACCAGAAGGCTGATGGGGTGTACCTCATGCAACAGGCTGTGGGCTTCGAAAAGCACCAGCTTCCCCACCAGTCGGTGGTGGTTGAGTCTACGCTCATGAAGGCAAAGCTGTCGAAAACCCATGCTTCATCAGCCCCTCCGAGAAAGGACAACAGAGTATGGGATGCCATGGTAGGGGAGTGTATCAGGGCTCGAGTTTGGTAGCTGGTATTGCCTCCTATACTTGACACAATATACCCACAACCTCTGGATACAAGTCCAGGATGTGGCAGATGGCTTCGTGCAGCAACCAGGAGGCCCTCATAGCACTTGTCCAGTAGGGCCTTGAATGTGGTAAGCTACCTAAGATGTCTTTGAGATGATGGGGCGCATAGCGGCAGTATCTTTGTCCGCCATCTGGCCTAGCTTCAAGCCTTGGACCTTTGTACTGAAGTGCAGGACCGAATAGCTGACTTGCCTTGCACCGGTGACAATCTTTGCGGCGACAAGGTCAAGGAGGAGGTTGCACAGCTGAAGGACCAACATGATACCCTTCAGCATTTGTCCACTGGCATCTTGGTCTTACCGGCCTCTTCTAAAAGGTCATCCAGAGCAGGGCCAAGGAGACCTTTCTATAGACCAAAGTAGTATTTTGCATCAGCCTCCCGCTCCAGACCGCAGTAGGTGAATGCCAGGGGCAGATCCCGACAACAGCGGGCTTCCTGTCCACAGCTAGCCCCGCTACAGGATTTTGACTGGCAGTGAGGGGGCATACGCCAGTTGCCTCTCCCAGTGCCCGGGGACCTGCCGTCGAGGGTCAACTCTGCTTCTTTGAGGACTGGCTGAATCTAATGGAGACTCAAATCAAATTTTCCCCTGTGCCCACAGTGGGGTCCTGTCTCGCATCTGGAATTGCTTCAAGTGGAGCTCTTCGTCCTTCTAATGGCCAGAGCAGTGGAGCTTGTTCCTCAGGATCAGCAGTTTTACTCCCACTACTTCCTGATTCCAAAGAAAACAGGAAGCCTCCGTCCCATTCTGAATTTACAGGCCTTCAACAGATTCCTAAAAAGGGAAAAGTTCAAGAAGGTATCCTTAGGCACCATAATGCCGCTATTGCAAAGAGGGGACTGGCTTTGCTCCCTCGACCTAAAGGATGCGTACACCCACATCGCAATCCTCCCCACAGGAGGTATCTTCGCTTTGTGTTTGAGCGCCAGCATTTTCAGTACCGGGTGCTTCCATTCGGCCTCGCCTCTGCACTGTGGGTCTTCATGAAGTGTCTTATCATGGTGGGGGCTTACTTGAGCCAGCTAGGGGTCCAGGTGTTTCCATTTCTGGATGACTGGCTGGTCAAGTTCGGGTTACAGGCTGGAGCACTGTGGGCACTTTGCAGTACCATTCAGATCCTGGAACACCTGGGGTTTTTAATCAATTAGCCGAAGGCAGATCTCCTTCCATCATCACAGCAGCTTTTCATCGGGTCCCAGCTGGATATGACCCAGGCAAATGCCTTACTGCCAAGCGACAGGGTGCGTGCCCTGGTTTCCCTGGCAGGGGCTGGTATCAGTGCGGCGCATGCTGCAACTTCTAGGCTACATGGCCGCGACCATAAATGTCACCCCCTTTGCCCATCTACACATTCGCCGAGCCCAGTGGACCCTGTTCTCTCAGTGGTAACAGGCCACCCAGGGTCTTCAGGTCCATATCCAGGTGTCCCCACCACTCAGGAACTCCCTGACTTAGTGGACATCCCCACTCAACCTGGAGCAGGGTATGCTTGAGTTCCCTCGCCTCAGGTTGTGCTTACCACGGATGTGTTCCCTCCTGGGGTGGGGGGCCTACGTCGATGACCTCTGCACCCAAGGCCTCTGGACCGCACAGGATGCTCAGTTTCCGATAAACCTCTTGGAATTGAGGGCAATCTGGTACACTCTGTGGGCGTTCCAGGATTGTTGGCCAACAAGGATGTCCTTGTTCGGCGGACAACCAGGTGGCCATGTGGTATATCAAGAAGCAGGGGGGTACCACATCCTTCCTCCTTTACCAGGAAGCAGTGCAAACTTGGAGCTGACGCAGGGATGTTTCTCCGGGGCGAGTATTTGGCGGGCGTAGAAAACACCCTGGCAGACTGAATTGCTGAGTTGCACCTTCCAGCCCCACGAGTGGTCTCTGAAGCAGGAGATGGTGAACTGGATCTTCTGTCTCTGGGGGACCCTGGATGTGGACCTGTTTGCCTCCCCCAGCAATATGAAAGTTCCCTGGTACTGCTGTCTGTCCAGGGTGGATGGCGAGCCACCCACAGACGCATTTACCATCTACCGGGGGACAGGCCTCCTGTATGCCTATCCGCCTCTTCAATTGGTGACGAAGAATCTCCTGAAGCTTCACCAGGAGTGGGGGGTCCATGATCCTTGTTGCCCTGCATTGCCGAGGTAAGTCTGGTTCCCACTTTTGCAGGAACTAGCCAGGTGGGACCTGATCTGCTGGGGACGGCCCTGGACCTCCTCTCACAGGAACAGGGCAGGCTGCACCATCCCAACTTCCATGCCCTCTCTCTCACAGCGAGGATGTTGAAATGTTGATCCTGCTGTTCCTAGACCTTTCGGAGGAAGTAGCCCAGGTCCTAGTGGCTTCAAGAAAGCCTTCTGCCAGGAAATCTTATGCCTTCAAATAGAAGAAGTTCTCTGTTTGGTGAAAGCAGAAGGGTCTCGACCCTTTCTCTTGCCCTGTCTGGCAATTCCTGGACTACCTGCTGCACCTCTTGGAAGCAGGGCTTAAGACCAACTCCATTTGGCCATAGGGGTTTACCACCAGGAGGTGCAGCAGGTAGTCCAGTGCCATAGGGGTTTACCACCAGGAGGTGGTTTGCCCATCTCGGTACAGCCTATTGCGGGGCGGTTCGGCATGGGCTGCTTTAGCTGAGGCCTCCCCTGCTAGCCCCAGTGGTTTCTTGGGACTTGAACGTGGTGCTGGCCCAGCTGATGAAGTTGCCGTTTGAGCCCCTGAGCTCTCAAGCATTTGATATGGAAGGGTCAGTGAGTTGTACGCCTTGATGTCTTATCCTTCCTACACAAGGTTTTTCCATGACCGGGTGGTTCTGCACACGCACCCCTAGTTCCTATCAAAGGTGGTCACGGATTTCCATCTTAACCAATCAGTAGTCCTGCCTACCTGTTCAGCGTGGAGAAGAGACGGCTGAGGGGGGATATGATAGAGGTCTTGAAGATCATGAGAGGTCTTGAACGAGTAGATGTGAATCGGTTATTTACACTTTCGAATAATAGAAGGAATAGGGGGCATTCCATGTAGTTAGCAAGTAGCACATTTAAGACTAATCGGAGAAAATTATTTTTCACTCAACGCACAATAAAGCTCTGGAATTTGTTGCCAGAGGATGTGGTTAGTGCAGTTCGTGTAGCTGGGTTCAAAAAAAGATTTGGATAAATTCTTGGAGAAGTTCATTAACTGCTATTAATAAAGTTTAGTTAGGGACTAGCCACTGCTATTAATTGCATCAGTAGCATGGGATCTTCTTAGTGTTTGGGTAATTGCCAGGTTCTTGTGGCCTGGTTTGGCCTCTGTTGGAAAGAGGATGCTGGGCTTGATGGACCCTTGGTCTGACCCAGCATGGCAATTTCTTATGTTCTTACCTTCTTCTCTTGGCCTCATTCTGGCCCGGGGGAGAGGTTACTGTACATGCTGGATTATAAGAGGGCCTTGGCCTTCTACTGCACCATACAGCAGGCCTCAGGAGGTCCACCCAGCTATTTGTCTCATTTGATTCCAACAGGCTGGGTAGAGCTGTCACTAGGCAGAATCTTTCCACCTGCTACGACCAGGTGGGAATGCAACTGGAGGGCCACATCATGGCGCACTCTGTAAGGGCCATAGTGACTGCTGTGGTCCGCTTGTGCACAGTTCTGATGGGGGAGATCTGCAGGGCTGCGACGTGGAGTTCTCTCCAACCTTTGCTGCGCACTATTGTCTGGACAGGGATGGCAGGTGAGAGATTCAGCCAATCTGTCCTCAGAAATCTCTTTCAGCTGTGAACCCAACTGTTCCAGCCAAAGACCCCCTGGTTTAATTTCAAGCTGCCCCGCTGTTACCAACATCGCCTTTGTTGTTGTGCCCATTGGCACTTGGTTTGGTGTCTGTTGGTCCCACTGGTTCAGGTCCAGCCTGTAGCTAGGGATTCATGCACATGTGAGAACTATGATCCTGTTTGTCCTAGGACAGTGATGGCCAACCTTTTGAGCTCAGTGTGTCAAAATTCATAAAAAAAACCGAGCATAACTCGGGTGGTGTGTCACTTCTAGAAAAATCCATAATTTTGTGATATCTGTAGCTCTAATCAATAACAAAAAGTTATAATTTTAATATATGTACTGTATTTATTAATAAAGCAAAAACAAATAATTCTTTACCTTACCTGCTTAGTGACTTTTTTGTTGCTGAATTTCATTGACTAAATCTTCAATTGAAGGTTGGTATTTCGTACACTTCAAGTCCAAGCAAGCATTACAAACTTCATCTGTCAGTCGGTTTCTTTTATTGGCTCCCATTCATTTTCACACCACTCCCTCCCCATCCCCCAGGCATGCACACATTCATTCTCTCACACACACCGCCCCAGGCAGGCACCCATGCATTCACATACATATACCCCCAAGCAGAGTCCCATTCATACACATGCACACATTAAAGGCAGACCCCCTCTCTTTTGCCAGCAATCTCGGAGCCTCTCTCATTCCTCTGCTGCCACTGTCACTGATGCCGCATAGCTATTGGGGAGGTGCCGATTGCTGCTACTGGCACTGAAGCCCATTCTGCTGCCTCCTCTGTGCAGGCCCCATGGGCTTACACTTTCTCCATGCTGATCTCGTACATTGTGAGATCTGTAGAGAAAGTGCTATTCTTGCACATTCCCAAAGATTACATGTGCCAATCACTAAAAAGTAATTTTTTTTTTTTTTTGCCTTTGCTGTCTGATCTTAGTTTTCTAATTGGTTGGTTACAGGCTTTTTTTTTTCCACCTTCCCTTTCTTATTTTTTTTGCCAATTCCTTTTATATTGTCTTTTTTTCTGTTTCTTTTCTCTCCATCTTCTTCCCTCAAACACACAGTCAGGTTCTCATTCTCACATGCATTTCTCTTTCTCACACACACACACAGGCTCTCACTGGCACATGCTCTCTCTCATACAATCATTCCATATACACAGGCTCTCACTGGTACATGCTCTCTCTCTCTCACACACACACACAGAGGCTCTCACATGCTGTCTCTGCAAACATTCAGGTCCTCACTCTCACACACAATCTCTCAATTCATCTCATACACGCACACATGCACACTCTACAGACCCTCAGCCTCTCTCTCACCTCTGGGCCTCCTCTTCGCGGGTTGCCGCAGGATGGGCTCTGCAGCAGCCCTGCTACCGGGCCTCTTCTCTTCTCGGACCGCTGCGACTTGGAATTCGCAGCGGCCCGTAAACGCAAATGCTGCTCCTCTTCTGCACACGCTGATGCTTCTCCTCCTTCCTGCCCACGCGGCTCCGGCAACGTTTACTTCCGGGGCCGCACAGGCAGGAAGGAGGAGGAGCATCAGCTCGTTTAAATGCGATCTTTGTCTTGAGCCTCATTGCTGCGCCGCATGAGCCTCCCTGCGCCTGGGGGCATTGGTGGAGGGGTCCGGAGGGTAGGGGGATACTAAAAAAACAAATTTTAAAGGGTCGGCGCAGCTGAAAAAGAAAAGGCTCGGCGCAGCCAATTAAAAAAAAAAAAAAAAATTCTCGATAGTCCTTGAAACGCTGCGCGTCAGCCAAAACGTCTCGGCGTGTCATAGGTTAGCCATCACTGTCCTAGGAGATAAGTTGTTTACCTGTAACAGGTGTTCTCCTAGGACAGCAGGATGCAGGGATATTGGCATGCTGTGCTGGGCTCCATCTGATGATGTCACTATGTGCGAGTACTAACATTCTGCTGTCCTAGGAGAACACCTGTTACAGGTAAGCAACTTCGCTTTCCACTTCTGTGGTAGCATTTTACCCTATGAGAGCTTATCAGCCTAACAAGAACAATTATAGCTTTAATTTTGCCAAGGTCGATTTGTGGGACAATCCCAGAATAGCTTGCTGAAAATAAAGGAACACAGTATTATGAAACAATGCAAATTTGACAGGAGTTAGGAATTAGAGTTTATGCAATATAGACAAATGCAGATCATAAAAACTTGGATTAGATATGTACTGTTCTCTCTTCCTCCTTGAACCTAACATGCATATCTTTTATATCTGTAGCTGTATGTATTCTACCTCATGTGGTCCAAAAAAAGTTGCACAAATACGGTAGCATGTTTTACATCTAGAAGATAAACATATCCGAGCTGCATCTTAGTTCACATAGGAATTTAACACTTTGCTCCACTACTTGCAATAGCCTGGCACATTTATACCTAAAAATACATAATTAGAAAAAATAATTTGTTATTTTCACACATCAACAACTGTGCCAGTCCATGGGAGGTGGTGAAGTAGCTTTTTTTCTTTTTTTAAAAAGCTGCAGCTTTGTGCTGGGTGTGTGTGTGTGTGTGTGTAGCACCTCCCCCCCCCCCCACACCCCCCAGTCTGGCCACCAGATGTCACTCGCCCTGGATAGAACACCCTTTACAAGAAGCCATCCATCTCCCGAGTCCCTCCTACCCGGAGGGCCTGGATTGGATGCTTGAACATTATTTAGCTCAGCCATTTTAGGACACTTTGGGATCAGCTGGAGGAAGCCTTTGAACAAGTAAGGAAGTCTGAGCTTCACAGTTGGATGAGATCTCCCAGCTTCACCCATATGGAGTTTCCTTTAGAAGAGATACCTCATCTTGCCCTCCCTGCCAGAGGGTCCTTCTCCTACTGATTAAAAATCTCTCTTAAATGTCTGATACCCTTTTGGGGCAAAAGGGCTCTCACCAGGGAACCAAAGACCTGTAAGCCTGCTCTAAAGCCTAGGTGTGCAAGCACCAGTGGTGGATCCTGCTGTGAGAGACGGTGAGGACAGAAGATGTATCCAGTTTAACTTGTGAAGTATTTTTTGGACTTGAACAGAGTGGGAAGGCTTTTGGACACCCCCCCCCCCCCACTGGGATTGGAGTGCTGAGAAATAGCCTGATCCCACTTGACATTTCTCCAAGAGAAGTACCGACAGAAACAAAAAGCAAGGATGGAAGAACAAGATTGGGAAACCCCAACTGGATCACCACATTATGGGACCAGGGAGGGTTGCGTGTCAGAGGAGATCACCAACCCCTAAGATAGGATTTTTGCTGTGACGTGAGGACCCCTCCACTAGGATTCCTGGATAGACGCTGGGTGAGCTTTATACAATTAAAATCACCACGGGGCTCTACTCAGAGACCTGGAAAAAGGCCACCTACCTATCTAGTTACACTTGTACCAGCACATAGATGTCATTTCAACATTGTGGACAAATGGACTTAATGATTACCAACCAGTAAACTTATTAACATCAACCCTGGTTCTGTCTGATTTATCACAGCCTCTCACCTCATAGGAAGCACCTACATTATTTAAACACACTGGGAATAAGACACCATGGTCCGGGCCACAAGCAAGAGCTTCCCCCCATAAAAAGAATCCCCCCAGGGATTAAGAGTCAAGCATGGGATGGAATTTGCTAGCCGGAGCAGCCCCTGAAGATAAATATTGTGTGTGTGCCTTTACGGTTAAAACCCCACTAGGGGTATTCTACAAAATGTATCATTTTGAGTATAGTTGAGTAAGAAAATTGCTCTGGAAAGTTAGAACCTAAAATAACTGCAATGTCCTCTGTTTCGCATGTTGTAACTTAATTTCTTCACCTGTGTAAGACTTCATTTGCACTTCTGATAATTTGATGAGAGTGCAATATATGCTACCTTTTCCTCACAATGGTGTTGTAAGCAGATAGTTCTGTTTGAAATTTCTTCTTGGTGGATCTGGTGATCTTCAAGCCTACCTTCCCCTTATTTTCTGCTACTTGAGAACAATTTATCAGTAATTGCTCAGTTGACCAGCTCCTTCTGAATTAAGAGACCTATTGTCTGCTCCTGGGATCTTTTTTTAAAAGAGGGTTTTTCCAAAGAACAGAGTTTTTCAGTCTTTTGGCAATTTTTTTTTTTTTTTTTTTTTAATATGTAACTCAAGACCTTCACAAAGTTATTCCACCAGAGCTAATTATTGTGACATCAATGACCATCAATTCAAGAATCAGCTGCATGGCTCAGGGCTTGCCTTGAATGAGCCACCTAAGCAGGGTTCTCCTGTTGTGTGTATTATTCTTTTATTCATTTACTAATATTATGTATGCTTTATTGTGCACTGCTTTGGGCTTTGAGTAAGCAGCATATAAATAAACATTAGGGTAAAACCTCTTACCTTTGTGAGTGCCAGTATTTGTTTCTCATTGTTTACTACCCTACCCCTACAAAAGTAAAAATATTTAATTATGCAGGAATGCTGTCAAATCTGCACAAGGCTATACAAGACAATTCTGATCTGTCGACAAGCAAGCTGGAAAAAAAAATGCAAACTTTGAATAAGACAAAATAGGCCTCTACTTGAAAGAGTCCCAATAAGGGAGAGTTTAATTCTTATTTTAAACAAATAAGGCAAGATATCTGACAAACTGGTCAAGAATGAAAAGCTCACATGTATTGTTAACAAAATACACAGACAAGCTCATACATATACAAACCACAGATCAAAGTCTATTATATACAAACAGTAGGATCTTACAAAATAGCATTTCACATCAACACTTGTGCCAGCTTCAGCAATATCTTGAACATGAAAAGTTAAACTTACAGACTTCACATTATTAAATCACACATCATTGACATTAGCAAAGTTTCCACAAAGGCCTGAGATGGCAACAGCCAACCAGGTATACTTTCAGAAAAGAGGAAAAGAATATGAACTTAGAGTGTACAAAAATACAACTTAAAAAAAAAAAAATCACTGACAAGAATACTTTAATTGTAAGCATACACTCGGCTCACAAGCTTCCTGCCCTTGAGTTTAAGGCCCCAAAAAGTGATGAACTTCTAGGAATGTTAAGATGAACAAAATGTCTCTTTAAATGCCCCCTAAAATTATGTAACAAAAAGATGAAGGTCGCTAAAATTCTAAGTTTAAGGCTCGAGTCAAACACAGTTTGAATGTAAAGTAAAATTTTTCACATTACAGATGTCTGAGAGAGAGTTGCTACTTCCTGGAAGTGTTGTAAAAGAAAAAATTAGTCAACTTTATTCCCCATTTTCCTAGTAATTCACTTGCCCTGTACAGTGTAATTTTATTGTCTACAGTCGCTGGTAACATATTTGATGTCTGATAAATCAGAGTGTGAGCTCACTAAAGGTGGAAAACGTCACAGATAACCTGATCATGTTACAGTTCAGCTGAATATTCTCAATTTAGAAGGGAAAATAAACTCAAATGAAAATATACATATATAATACTGCCATACCAGAGAGTTTCTACAACACACAGGCACTAAAGGATACCACAAGCATCAGTAGTCAACCTAAACTACTCTTTGCTTTGATTGAACTGGATAACAAAAAAATAAAAAATATATGGCTCAGAAATACAGGGATGATAACTCAATGTGGCGGGTGGGCACACGTGCACACGTTCAGCAGCCCACACCCAGGGATGCGGCCATTTTATAACATACGTACAATATATGCAGACGTGCATGCAAATGCCACTTCTACTGCTTAAGTAGGGGAGTTTTAAAAGCCACACATGCCACCATTGGCTGTTTTCCCAGTGCATTCCCAATTCACCCAGTTAAGAGATAGGACTTCCAACCCCCCTAGTTTAAAAAGCCTCTCTTCCCCCATGTTAGCCCTGACCTTTAAAACACCGCTGATCTGCGTATATATTTTTGTTTCACTACTTACAAGGGACCCCAGCGTGCGCCAGTGCGTGTAAGTATTTATGCACAAATTTCATGGTTAAATCCCGGAACGCCCATTCCCTATCCAGATCACACCCACACCCCACCCCCTTTTAAAAGCTTTTCATTTGTGCATGCAGTGGGAAGTACGTATGTATCTGGGCTAGCTTTTAAAATCTGCTTGGCATGCGCTGGTCTGACATTTGCACAGCCCCCTAATTTCCATGCACACTGGGCTTCTAGAATTCACCTCTAAGCATTTTTTTCACAGATCCAACACCAGAGGAACCCAATTGTTCCTGTTAGTGTAATTTTACGGCACACCTTCGCTAAATCTTCATCCTATCTGAAAAGCAGATCCGCACACTGAAAATGTCTACGGAGGTATGTTGTAATTGAAAGAGTTTACACAGGCTTCTTTGTAGCAATGTTGTAATAAACTGAAATTTTGGTCCCCAAAATAATTCTTGTACTTATTAAATGCTAATTTTGTAATAAGAAATCCAAGATGTTTGTTTAACTTCTTTGATATACAGAGGAATTACAATACACTTCTCTGTATACTGCAGTTGTAATGGGTCTTCTGGCTAATTTCTTTGTAAGTCAGTTGTATTTTTTTGGAATGCAATATACCTTTTTACTCTTACCTGAACAATGTCCGAGGGCTTGATTTACACTAAGACTTCTCTCTCATTCTGGGTCTATGGGAAAAAGCTTAGTAATTCAGGTCCTAAATACATACTCGCCAATGCGTCGATACCTAAGCAAGAACGCAATTAAAATACTGAATATATGACCTTGGTGTTTTACTAAAAATATGCCCCGTCTCTAGAGTCTTCCTGTAGATACTGTATAATCTGGCTAATTTTGATTAACAAATCCAGCACAGCAACTATGTTATTTCCAACAGAGACTTCCCCATACTATCAGATATGAAAATAATTCATTCAGCGCCGAATCTGATCATCCGTGCTTAACTGTACACATTCATATCCTGAAATGCTGGTATAGGTGAACAAAACAGAGAACATGGTCGACAAAATAAACTTACCAAAAGGAATATCACAATTTGTAATGAAACATATCAGAAAGTCATCATATGAAAACACAATGCAATTTTTAAAGTTAAATAATTTGCATGAATTTTTAATCAGTTCTATAAATGGTATTTGTTTTTTTGATGTGTTATATCTGCCACCAACTATATCGATATGGAGCACATGCTTTTATTTACAGTCATCTTTTCATGGGACTTAGCAAACTGCAAACACAAAAGTGCCCAGATAAATTTAGCTGCATTAAAAAAATAAATAAAGTATTCCCCTCTTAAAGGTGAATTTTAAAAGCCCGGCACACGCATCAACTGGGGGAGGTGTGAATAAGCTGGGCTCATGCTCGCTGAGTGGATTTTAAAACCCACCCAGATACGCGAGTAAATGCTGCAGCGCGCGCATCTCGAAAGTTTTCAAGAAGGAGCATGGGGTGGGCGTGGTCTGGCATTTCAGGACGGGAACCCGAGAAGTGCGTGTAAATACTTCCGCAATCCGGTGCGCGCTGAGGCATCCTGCCCCGTAAATTTACATCTACTGGGGATGCTGTGGAAGTTATAAAATAAAAGATACTAGGCAGATCTGCAGGGTTTTAAGGGTCGGGACTAATGGGGGGGGGGGGGGGGGAGGAGTGAAGGCCATCAAGCCAGGGAGGGCTGGAGAACCTCTCAACTGGGTGAACTGAAGAAGACCTGGAAAAACTGGAAATGGCATCGATGAGTAAATCCCCCGATTTTCGAGGTAGAAGTGGGATGTGTGTGCACGTGCGTATGTTATAAAATGACTGTGTACGTGGGCGCGGGCTGACGTAGGTGTGCAAATGCATGTACACGCACTGGTTTGAAAGTTATCATCTTAATATATCCAGAATTGTTTTCAATGCTTCTCCAGACTTTCACTACTAGATGATAAAAACAGATTTCGGCTCAGTAATAAGTCATTACAATCAGATCTGGAAATTGTCATTTTCTATGCATGCCTTCGAAGTTATCAAACAGTCTTTAGATTGAGCCATTCTTGAACATTTAATGTCATCCTGACACCATGTCAAGCAGCAGACTTAGATGGGCTGCCTTACATTGAATTACAACCTCTCTATGACCTTAGAGTTGGTTGGGGATAGGAATGCTGGGTTACTAGTGGCCATGGTAAGTGGTCCAGGCACTGTTCACAAGAAGACGCTTTCAATATAATTCAAGACCATCATAGGGGACACGTCTAAGTAGGCTGTATTGGGCCCACTAATTCTTAAGAGGTGCCTGGTGAATAAATTGGGGAGGCAGGAGATTGAGGAAGAGAAGAAAATCTGGAAGAAAGCTCAAAATGGGCTGCTTCTGAACTGTATGCAAAGATTTAAGCATCCTGGGATGGGGCTGGACCAAGGCTAATGAAGTAGGCCTGCAATGCATTGTACAAGGTTGGCAGAGACTCAGTTTCCATGAGGGATGGGAAGCAGCAACAGTGACAGGTCATAGACTTTCAATAGAGGACAAACAGCCTAAATAACTAGGTCTTGCCATGCTTGCAAGTTTAGTATTTATTGAAGTAGTTGTTTATACAAAATTAATTTAAGAGCTAAAAGTTCTAATTTCACTTAGACCACCCCAAAAGATTAGAATTTTCCATAGTGGTAATTACAAAAATAGCTCATCTTTAGAATGTCATTCATCTAAAACTAGAGTCCCAATCCATGCATTTTTGGCTGTCATGTACCCACCAGAAACAGGTAATTTATAAGCTGGATCAGTCTTGTCTGGTACATATATGACCTCTATAATGGGGACATGTTAAAGCCCCTTTTTGTCCTCAGAGTGTCCAATAATTTTTATGTTCTGCAGTTATTTTTAATTGTATAAATTAAAATACTTTAATATTAAAACTAAGCAAAGAGCAAGTTGCTCAGACTCTCAAACTGGAGCTCTACAGAAGCTGAGCAGACAGTTTAATGCAAACATGAAAAAATACTGCATCAGGATGGCTTCAACTGTGCAAAGAAAAAATTGTTATTTATATGCCATTTTCATTATATTCAGATTTCACACCTTAAACTAAAGAACAGATTCTAATATATTTACAGATGTGTATTTAAAAACCATATTATTTAAAACTGACTTTTTGTAACATGTCAGAAAATTTTATACAGTATCCCTGTTTCCTTCTGATTGGCCTGCTTTGTTATTTGGGTGTTTTGTTTTTTTTTAAACACACTGTACCATACTTAAAAAAAAAAAAATGAAATTCACCAACTAAAAGGTGCGCCTCTGTAGTCAGATCATTGTATAATGTATCAAGTCAGCTGGAAAGTTCTTCCTAAGAATGAAAAATATATATTTTGCTGGGATACTGTCATTTTATTTAGTACATTCCAACCAGTTTCTCTGATTAAGACTGTGGCCAAAACATTTCAACAATACGCTAATGTATTTTAATACTATTAACCTGGAACATCCACTGATTAGGCCTTTCTGCTTAGTCATTCCTGAGTTTGCAAAAATGCTATGAAAAAAATAAGTGAACAAATTCTGTCTGCCAGAATAACTATTTCAATAGAAATAAATCTGCTAACGAGCCGTTCCTTAAATTCAGCGCCTTCTCTCTGAGGTCACTTCAGAAGTTCTGTTGCCGGCGTTTCTTGGCTTCAATGGCATCGAGAATGGGCTGTCTCTTCGACTGGTACTTCTGCCGGATTTCTTCAATCTCCTGCTCCATCATGGGATCCAGAGCAGTGAGCCTCCTCTGGAGCTCCTCTACACTCCAGTTCTTTAACTAAAACACAAAGACAATGCAATGGTTTTAGCACTTTTCCCCCTTATGTATGATAAACTGCAAAATAAATAAATAGGCTTCATTGTAATGGAACGGAGAGAAATGGTGTACAAAGAATACAAAATCAGTTACTTCCCTTCCACAATAAAAATAAAAAAAGAGGGCACAGCAGGTAAAAGATACTATATTGATTTGTTTAAAAATATTAAATATGACTAATTTTCCTAAGCGCACAAGGAAAAAAAATCAAGTACAATCAAGATTTGAATTATGCTTATAGCATGGAAATACTATCTCTGGTAGTAAGTCATGCTCTGAGGGTAAGAAAATATTACTGTGTGTAAAACCCTACCACTACAATGATGGAAACTCCCCCACAAGGCTGCAGAATTGCACCCTCAGAACCTACTGATCATTTTACAGTAACTTTAGCAATGTCCTGTTGGCTGTGGGCAACAGTACCCAACTACATGCACATCAGAGCAAGAATTCCCCTGCTGCATGGATTTTGTTACGGCACCTGAAAGACATCAGTATAGAAAGCATTGCCCTAAAGTGATTCAGTTCTTTTTTGACCAAAAGGCTACAGTTCATTTCTTGAACAATGAGTTCTCACCTAAAGAACCTCACCTGTGGTATTCCAAGGTTCAGTGTTATTAAGTCTTTTCAATATCTATATGCAGCCGATCCCAGATAGCATTCAGTTGTTTGACACTGAATGCCATCTGTTCACAGATGACATTCAACTATGTTCAAATCAGATCTGACTAGGTTACCACTATATCCAAAGTATCCCATTTTCTTTCTGCAGTGGCAGATGGGTTAGGCAAGCATACACTTAATTCAACCAAGTTCAAACTATTGTAGGTAAGCAAACACGGGAGAACCCTCATCATCTTGCCCTCTTATGAGCATGATTCTATAACCAAGTGAATCCATTTGTAGTCCAAGAGAGCATTTGCATTTTTTCCTCAATGGAGTCTCAGGACTCATGGGTGGTGACATATTTTATGTACCTTTGCCAGATTCTGCAATTATGCCCTTATTTAGAAAGGAAAGATCAAGCTACAATCATACTCCCTATATTTAGGCGTCTACAGTACCTGAATGTAATCCACCTTGAAGTGTCAAAAGGTGGAATATAAATAGTTACCAACTGTTGTCTTCCCCAGGTAGGCCTTGCACATCTTCAGCTCCTGCACAATATAGCCACATGACTGTTGGTAGGGGCTAAATCCCGTGACTATGTTAGCCTATTCTGTGAAAGCTTTATAGGCTGCCCATTGAGTACAGAGTTAAATTTGAAGTCATGTCTACAGTTTTCAAATATCTCAACCAAATGGCTCCTGCCTATCTTAATTACTATGTCATTAGCCTAGGAGAATTTGAGGTCATCTAAACAAGCATTATTAGCTTGGCCTTCTTTATCTGTACCAAAATTGATCTCTACCAGAAACACAAGTTGTTCTATGCTCTTGCTATGGGATTCACTTCCTCTAGAGGTGCGACTGGAAATCTATTTGTCCTTCCAAAAGAAAGCCAAATCTTGGCTCTTTGATCAAGCCTTTACGTAGTCTTTTCAGGAACGGTTGTATGTGTAGCCAGAGTCTGGGACTATTGTTTTTACTATAGGATACCTATGATTTGATGTGCATTTCTGTTGTATTCTTCTGCATCATGGAATCCAATTTGAGCTAGTTTTTGTAGAAAAAAGTGGCGTATCAGGTGGAATAAAAATACATGTGTTTATGCCAGAAAATAAAAATGACTTTACATGTTTGGCCAGTGATTGCAGAATGCAGCTCCTTTTAAATCAGGGTCCTTACAAGATGTTACAATGCAGCATGGAGGTAGAATCTGAGAACAGCAGTTCATGTGAACTAAAAACTGGTGAACTTGTCACACTTCCATTTTTCAATTCAACTTCAAATGAGAAGAAATCGGTGAACCTTTGCCAGTCTATTTCAAGCAGGGGGGAATTCCTGCTTACTGCCCTATTTTTAACTACAACAAAAAATGTTTAAAAGGTGAACTTTTATGTTCACAAAAAAAAGGGGAAACCCAAAAAGGAATTTTAGAATTTTAGAATTATTCATAATTTTAATATATCGTTATGATATTTGTAAAAATGTTTAAGGAAGAAAGTGAACCACATCAGCAAGCCAGCCAGCGTCTCTCCTACACCGTGGAGATTGCTCAGTCTTCTCAATCATCTGCAGTCACTCATATATTCAGTCCATTTTTAAAGATATTATTCTGTAAAAAAAAAAACAAAGCCTATTGTCCAAAAATACTTAAATTCTCCAAAGCAGGATGACATCAAATCACAGTCCAGATCACAATACAGTATGGACAACTTGGGCTGAAAAACAAGTGTATTAAATCGCCAAAAATAGGCTGATAAACGAAAAATCATATAGAGGACTTGCGCTGAGAGGCTCAGTTTAAGTTGGGAAGTGGTAGTTTTATATCTCCAATTCTCTGACTATACCAACACACATCCGAGTTTTTATAAATTCAGACGCTGACAACTTAACCAATAGGTATATCGCATCATGACCATCATACTAGGCATCATTGTGAAAGCTTGCGTTAGTAGGACTCAGCCTTATACTTAATCATTTAAATGGGAAATCCCACAAAAGTCCTTTTTTTCAAAACAATTTTTCAATTCAATTCAAATCATTATATATAATGATATATATATATATATATATATATAATGATTTGAATTGAAACACCAGAGCGCCGTTGTTAGCAACATATTTGAAAAACTTCCCTTGAGAAAGGACTGGTTTAAGTAGTTAACATTCCGAAACACGGCCCCGTGTTGGGTTATTTGTTTCTGTCGGGAGAAGATGGACCGTCATTAACATGCTGGAAAAAGATATACACAATTGAGTTAAGTACTTTACTCTTTGGAGTTTTAATAGCATAAAAAAATTGTTTTGAAAAAAAAAAAAAAGGACTTTTGTGGGATCTCCCATTTAAATGACTGATGATTAAGTATAAGGCTGAGTCCTACTAACGCAAGCTTTCACAATGATGCCTAGTATGATGGTCATGATGCGATATACCTATTGGTTAAGTTGAGTCAGCGTCTGAATTTATAAAAACTCGGATGTGTGTTGGTATAGTCAGAGAATTGTTTACGTTCACCAACAGATCCATCTTTAGGACATTTTGATTTCACCTTCTGATCTTTAAATATAGTTTTATTAGCCGTTAAGCCCGTAACAACGGGCTACATTTACAAATTTTTTTTCGGTCCATTTCCTTCCCATTCCCTCCCCCTCACTCTCCCCCCCCTCACCTCACTCTCTCCCCCCTCCCCTCACTCTCTCCTCCCTCCCCTTAGTCACTCCCCCTCTCTCAATCCCCTCCCCTTTCAGCTCATCCACAACCGGCAGATGTAAGATCTCCGGGGAGGGGGGGGGGGGGGGGGGGTGAGTGTGACCCTCCCTCTCGTCGCCCCCGCTGCTCCTGCTCCTCGCCACCACCGCCCCTGCTCCTCCCAGCGCCATTTTTTTTCAGGTACGCTCCGCTCTGACCGACGTGCTCGCCCGCGCATGCGCGGTAGAGTTACTCTCTACTGCGCATTTTCGGGCCGTCGGTCAGAGCCCATTTGTAAGGTAGATATCTCCAACACAGGCTGGTGGCAAACACATCACAATGTGAACGGCTTGAAATAAGCAGGCTCAACTATGGCCAAAGTTTCGCTCGGAAGCTTCTTCAGGAGCCAGGAAGTTAACAAAATTCACAGCGTACACCGGCACAAGCGGTGTTACAAAATGCCTCCGTGTGAAGCCTATAAGTCATAACTTCTCCAAGCTTGTAATGCACTGTACACTTCATTAATTTCTGTCAATTCTTCAATTGGAGCCCGAAGGTCTTCCACTTGATTTCAGACATGGACAGAAACCTGATGCAGTTCACGTCCTTAAAAATGTTTACAAATATCATAACGATATATTAAAATTATGAATAGATAAAACAAAAAAAAAAAGATATATATGGTGGAGCTTTTTCTAAAATAATTCCTTTTTGGGTTTCCCCTTTTTTTGTGCTTATATTGATTTGTGGAATCACCCTGCTCTTTTTGTTTGACCTTTTATGTTCAACATTCTAGTAAGATGAAAGCAGCTCCTTGGCCACAATAAATTTTGAGCTGGAACAGATTTTGAATGACTACCTTGCCACAGTGCTTTCCAGAGGCTGCTGGAGTATCTGTGCTGGTAGTGGCAGGGCCATCATTTTGCACAAGAGAATAGACATGCCGACATCAATACTTTGCTGCTGCAGTGTAAAATGGACGTTTCCTCAGCCAATATAAGAGGAATCTTTGCAGAATGTGATACCTTTGAAAGATCTAACAAAAAATACTATAGCATATGGACTTTCCAGATCACAAAGTCCCCTTCTTCACATGGAAGACTAGCAATAGTATTAAGTAAAAAAAAACAAAAAACACTACACCAGAAAAATTACAGATGTCTGCCTGAAACTAGACAATTTCACCATTTTTATAGAAAAAAAGATCTGCAGATGCCATCTAATTATTTTTTCCATTTCTCATAATGGTTTCTCTAGAATGTTTCCAACAGAGATGTTAAAATAATTGCAGATGCTTCAAATTACCAATGTTTCCCTACATTCTGTAGAAGCTACTCTTGGAAGCTGTGAGAGGACAAAAGCTTTCAAAGATCTTAAAAGTAAAATGTGTAGAGATTTTTTTTTATTAATCCCTTAAAATTCTGTAATTGCATATGCACAGTGTTAAGCACAGTGGTGATTTGCTTAAAAAAACCCCCAACAACAAAACACACCCCACAAATGTTTCAGGTTGGGATTAGCAATGGAGAAAAGGAAGTTTGAAAAGGTTTCAGATGAGATACCTGGCAGAAAATCATTGGTTAAGTACTTAAAAATACAAAACTCCTCTTCTCCCATACTTTTTAATAAAATATTTTCTGGACTGCTATGTATTTCTGAACTAGAACTTGAGCCTTGAGTTTCTAGGAGTTATTACATTTCTAATATTAATTGGGATACCATGAAATAACTATTCTACAGACCAATTAAGTAACATCTAATACTTCTTGAAGCAGAACACAGCGCTGCAAAAAAAATAAAATTTGTGAACCCAAGTAGAAGCAATGCTACCCTTGGTTTAATTGAAACCAGTCTTTTCTTATGCAATAACGAGTATAAATTAAATGATTCAGTGAGTGAGTCAAAATAATGTACAAAGTGGGAACAATTAGATTAATTCAGTGTGAATGAAATACGTAAATCCCTAGATTCTTTAGGACAATTGGCTAATTAGAATTAAGTGTTTAAACAACTCAAGTAGTAAACCACCCTGCAGAGTAAATCTGCAGGAAGGTTTGGCATACTGTCCTATATAACTATCCAAAAGGTTTCAAGTTTGTTTTTCACTATAAAGGTGAAGCATTGATCAAAAGAAATTTTAGGGGACCTACAAAAGAGAGTAGTTGATTCTCATCTGAACATGGTTACAAGACCACTTCTAAACACCTCCACTGTCAACTCAAGACAGTCTACAAATGGAAAAAGCTGAAGACTATAGTGATTTTACCCAGAAATGGTCATCCTTCCAAGATCATCCCAAAATCAAACCAGGAAATAGGGATGTGCATTTATTTGAAACAAGTGTAAAGCGTGATTAATGAGCTCATTTTCAAAAAAAAAAAATTTGATCAATTTTTCATTTTTGGGAAATAGGGCATTGTCTATTAGCAAATAAGGCACCATATTTTCTGAAAATGAAAAACTACAAAAAAAACCCCTCCACAAATGAAAATCAAATAAAAAACTGAAGCAAAGATGAAAAAAAATTGTGTGAATTTTAAAAGCCCAGCGCATGACAAAACCGGGAGATACGTGAATGTGTCTGGCCGGTGCTCATCAAGTGGATTTTAAAAGCCTCCCGTGTACACGAGTATCTCTCTGTATGCGCACAAAAGGGGCATGGCATGGGCATGGTCTGGGTGGCACAAGGGCGACGTGTGTTCTGGGACTTTAACATGAAATATGCGCACAAGTATTTACGTACACAAGTGCGTGCCAAGGTTCCCTGCCACGTAACTTTACTACTGCTATGGATGGCATGTAAAACAGATTTGCTTGCCTGTAACAGGTGTTCTCCTAAAACAGCAGGATGTTAATCCTCATCATGGATGACATCATCAATGGAGCCTGGCATGGAAAACTTGTGTCAAAGTTTCTAGAACTTTGACTGGGTACACTGAGCAAGAGATTCCAGCAGAGACTGGCCAAAACTAGTCATGTTGGCCACCCCCTATTCAGACAGTAATGTGATGCAAATGTGTGGAGGGAACTCCATGTCACACCCTTGCAGATTTATTCCACGGGAACTCTCAAGTGGGCCATAGATGTCGCCATGGCTCTGACAGAATGAGCCTTGACATGACCCCCAAGATGCAGTTCCCACCTAGGCTTAACAGAAGGAGATGTAATCTGCTAGCCAACTGAATAGTGTTTGTTTGGCAACAGCAACTCCCAATCTATTTCTGTCAAAAGAAATTAAAAGTTGGGTGGACTGTCTATGGGCTTCCCGTTGACTGACACTCCAGAGAGACTCTTCTGTGCTCCAGCACCCTTGTGCTGTCAACTTCTGACAGTGGGACCCCCAATCTTAGAGGCTCGCATTCATCGTAAGGACTAGCCAGTCTGGTGATTATAGGGAAACCCCCTTCCTTAGATGGTACGCTTGTAACCACCATTGCAGATGTCACTGCAGGAGTGTACACACACACATACACACACACACAGTGACATCAGCTTTGCTCAGTCTCCATCTGCTGGTAGAGATGAATAACCCACTGGTCGCAGATCCACCTATCTGAATGTTAAGAAATAATTATATTGTCCCTTTGAAAGTTGCAAAGCAGATAAGACAACTAAATTGTGAGCCAGATTTCCCATTCCAGAAATGAGTTTATAATTACAAATAAAAGCACTGGAAACCTGTTTAAATGAAAGGCACTATATATATATATATATATATATATATAGTGCACAACTAAACAGTGGCCAAACTAAGTTTCTATTGCCCTCTATCTAGGCACCCACCAGACGAGTTCCCCATGACCTTAGCCAACATGAGTGCTGGCTGTAGACTGAAAATCAGTCATTATATACACCAAACCCCTTGGCGCTTAGATGACATGTGTAGTTTAGTGGCTGAGAAACCCAATATCCAATGAGGTTACAATGCCCTTCTCTACACTTGCAATCAGAATACACTTCATAGTAATACAGTTATTTCTTGTCTACTCCAGAGATGGTGAGAGCTGAGAAGCCAGCCTATGGGAAGAGAATAAAGGTCATTCCTGACACCCAGAGGATGTCACTGGGCCAACCAATATGTCACTGGCCATAAGAGCAGCACATTCACTTCAAGAACATTTCTGTTCAAAATAGGAAATGTACAATAAAATTCATAATGATATTTTAATACCAAAAGTAAACCAAAAACTAAATATGGCTTTTATTAAAATCTATGTTCTTCTTTGAACTTCCCATCCTCCACAAAGAGAGAACATAGAAGTATATTAGTAAGAACCATCTTAGGTTTTTTGTTTACTTTTGGAAGTAAAATGTCAACCTGAATTTTGCTGTACATTATCAAATTTGAACAGAAATGTTCTTTAAGTGATTGTGCTACTATGATAAATTGGCTGGCTCAGTAAATTTCTGTTTATTATTCGATACTGGAGGTCAGTATGGAATTCATTCATTCTTAAGGAAAGGAGACAAAACACCTATTTCAATTAGATCTTTTTATTTTTATTACATTTTATTACCCATTCATGCCAAAAATCTCACAGCAGGCTACAAATTAAATATATATATTTAAAAATACATAAATTGAAAAACAAAAACACAGCATTAAAGAAACAAGATTATAAAGTGATTAGCTACTTGCTAATAGAAACTCTATAGTACGGATTCAAATGCCTGAGTAAACAAAAAGGTTTTTAAAAGAAAGTTTAGAAATAGAAACACATACATCCTGGTAAAATACTGAAATTGGATTTGTTACCATGGGCAAATGCGCTTCTTTGTATATACAACTCAACATGGTCTCTCAGGTCATCTCAGAGGGCCTTCCAGACAGCCCCTCTGTGAAATCAGCAAGTTTATTTGAAGTGTGCCTTCTTGGTGGCAGCTTCAAATATGTGGAACTCTTTACCTGTGGCTTTATGGCTAATGGAATGCACTAAAATATTCACTGCGATGCTTAAGATTCTTTTTTGAACAAGCCCTGGCAGAGCATGCATTATGAGCTATGGCCAATGGATTATACCGGACCCTGAACTTTAATGTTCGTTAAGTGGCTTATACAGGTTTACCCCAATTGCTATATATATATATATATATATATATATATATATATATATATATATATATATATATATATATATATATATATATATATATATATATATATATATATATACACAAAAAACCCCCTGTACATTAATAAATGTAAGGGAGACCACTAGCACTTTTAGTTCTTTCAAAAAATTAGAAATTAAGATATTATTAAAAAATTTATTTGATTTGTTTAAATTGTTTATTGAAAACTTAATCACTATCACTATTGCACATATTGAATTTTTAACATAACACAAAGTACAAATTCACGAAGACTAACATATATACCTCTAAAATATGCCCCTCAATAATCTCCTACTGCTTGCCCTAAACTGGACCCTGTATCTCCTGATCCCTATAGATGTTATTCGGGTCTTTATAAACATATACACCTCTAATATGAAAAACCTTATATATTTTTTCTTTAGATGGTAAGTCTATATTTTTTTCAAAACAGATTTTTCTTTGGTGTATGTCTATTCAACCAGTTCTTTTGTCCATAGACATACACCAAAGAAAAATCTGTTTTGAAAAAAATATAGACTTACCATCTAAAGAAAAAATATATAAGGTTTTTCATATTAGAGGTGTATATGTTTATAAAGACCCGAATAACATCTATAGGGATCAGGAGATACAGGGTCCAGTTTAGGGCAAGCAGTAGGAGATTATTGAGGGGCATATTTTAGAGGTATATATGTTAGTCTTCGTGAATTTGTACTTTGTGTTATGTTAAAAATTCAATATGTGCAATAGTGATAGTGATTAAGTTTTCAATAAACAATTTAAACAAATCAAAAAAATTTTTTAATAATATCTTAATTTCTAATTTTTTGAAAGAACTAAAAGTGCTAGTGGTCTCCCTTACATTTATTAATGTACAGGGGGTTTTTTGTAGGTTACTAGTCATAGCACTAGAGACGATATTGCCAATATTTTTTGATCGCTATATATATATATATATATATATATATATTTTGATTTCAACATTCGCTGTATGGTGTATAATTTATTTGGAAGCTTGTTTGTTTTACATGTTTTACTTTTAATTATATATGCAAGTTGTACATCGCTTAGGGCTTAAACATAAGCAATAAATAAATGAATTGATAAATATGAGGGTCCTACAACTGAAAGCGCCTGATTACATCTAAGTGGGCCAGGTATGGTGAGGACACCTCTAATAGGCCCTGCTTTGCTGATCAAGGAATGCACCAGGGTATAAATGCATAAAATTGCACTAATTTATGGGGAGATATGTTATTCAGAAGATTATCTATCAATAGTGGATTATGTATCAATAGTGTTGTGAGTGCCCTACACAGTGGCTGGCTTGGTGACAGCACTACATGCTGCCATGTAGAGGAATCCAATTCCTGGACCAGGACTCTGCTCCCCAGGCTGGCTGGGAATCACAGTGCCTGTGGGTAAGGAACTCAAGTTCAACATTCAATAGTGACACCTAGTGGCCAGAATGAAGGTGAAATTTATTCCTACCTGAATTTCCTTTCCTTGAAAACAGTCCCCAGTTCAGATGAATGGGTTATGCCTTCCGACCAGCAGATGAAGACAGAGCAACAGACTCACAGTCATCCCTTATAGGGATCTGTGCTGACCTTAGTTTGCCAGTATTACTGTAATACAGAGTGAAAGTTTGTGCTCCCTCCAACCCTCAGTTGAGCGGGGAGGGGGGGACGACACACTATCATTTGGGCTAGTAGCTTCTAGTCTTTAAATTGCTCTTTTTCTGTTCCTCTCTTCCATTTATAGAAACATAGAAACATAGAAATGACGGCAGAAGGAGACCAAATGGCCCATCTAGTCTGCCCCGCAAATTTTCTCTCTCATACTTATCTGTTTCTCTTAGCTCTTGGTTCTATTTCCCTTCCACCCCCACCTTTAATGTAGAGAGCAGTGATGGAGCTGCATCCAAGTGAAATATCTAGCTTGATTAGTTAGGGGTAGAAGCCGCCGCAATAAGCAATCTGCACCCATGTTTATTTGTTTTACCCAGACTGTTATACAGCCCTTATTGGTTGATTTTCTTCTCCCATGCCGTTGAAGCAGAGAGCTATGCTGGATATGCATCGAAAGTGAAGTATCAGGCACATTTGGTTTGGGGTAGTAACCGCCGTAACAAGCCAGCTACTCCCTGCTTTGCGAGTGCGAGCCCTCTTTTCTGGATGTGTGAAGTATCAGTTTTTCTTCTCCCCTGCCGTTGAATCAGAGAACTATGCTGTATATGCATTGAAAGTGAAGTATCAGGCTTATTTGATTTGGGGTAGTAACCGCCGTAACAAGCCAGCTACTCCCCTCTTTGTGAGTGTGAATCCTTTTTTCCACATTTCCCCCAGGCATACATACACTCACTCTTTTCCACATTTCCCCCAGGCATACATACACTCACTCTTTTCTGCCATTTAATTTCAAAGGAGTTAAAGGCAGCAGCTTGTTTTTCTTTAGTTGTCCAATAAAAGTTAAAGGAAAAAAAAAAAAAAGAGGGCAGCTACAGATGAGAAGAGGAGATAAGGACAGGATAGTCCATATACCTGAAAGGCTGCTCTCTGTAGCACTGGGTGAGTTATGCTCTTTTCCCTGGGTCCCCAGCCACAATGGTGGTTTCAGCGAGACAACTCCGATATGACAGTGTCTGCAGAGCATGGGAAGAAGGCCACGCTTCCCACTATTTGTGGGACACAGGGATTGCAAGCAAGAGGATTAGAAAAAGTTTACCATGCTTGTTTGGAGAGGGAAAGAAGGCTGCCAGGAAGTGGTTTTGTATCCCCATGAGGAGCTGAAACAGCGGGACCATTGGGGTAGTAAGTCCCCATGGGGAGAGGAGCTCCACAGTGGGAATGTTGGCCATTTTGAGATCAGTAGGATGAAGGAGATCTAGAGCCTCTATCTCGGACATCTGAGATCCCTAACAAAAATCCTTTTGGACATCCCTTCACCTCGACTAGCAAGATTAGACATTACAAAGAAAAAGGCTTTTTCAGTAGCAGGTCCCTCCCTTTGGAATGCATTACCTGACTCACTGCGATTACTATCTAACCCAGTACACTTCAAGAAATCCTTAAAAACATGCTTTCAAAATTACACCAAATAAACACTAAGTACTTCATATCATTAGTCTGTATATACATTTGGAAATTACACCTTTCCTCAAATCCCCCTTTCCCATATATATGTAGTGGCTACTAGATAGCACTTTGTTTTTGATTTTGATATGTTTGATTTAATTAGATTTTGATAATTATTAAACCTTTATTTTACTATTGTGAGATTTATGTAACTTTTTAGTTATTTCATTTTTATGATTTTTATATTTATGTAAACCGTTTTGACTAAAAACTTTCTTTGTAAAAGTGGTATAGAAATAAATAAATAAATAAATAAATAAATCGCCCTGGATTCCAAACAACTGATGGACCATTTTGCTTTCTCCTTTGACCACAACCCGTGTATCATGTCTAGACAATGAACTTTCCAACTTAAAAGACTGGCATCTATTGTCACTACCACCCAGGCTGGAGGTTCGAGCTCCACTCCCTTCTGCAAATTCTTGGAACGCAACCATCATGCCAGACTCACCTTAATCTGATCTGGCAATGACAAACTCCTGCAACTGAAGATCCCACTTGGACAACAAGGCCCTCTGAAGCGGTTTTATATGCACCAGGTCCAACAATGCAGCCATGGAGCCCAGAAGCTGTAGATAACGCCATACAGTCTGATTCCAGAAAGGCACAAGGAATGAGTTTGAGGGAAGGAGAACTCATTGTTTCTCTCAGGAACTTCTCTAATATTTCCTCTTTGCTCAGCCTAACCATACCTCAGCTCACAGGATGGAATGCTCGCTTACCATCTGCTGAGGACAGAGAATTCTGGCAGGCTGAGGTCAACCTGGATGCCTATTAGGGGTCTCCATTTGCTGGTCAGGAGCAATAATCCATTCGTCTGGACTGGTCTGACTGAATGAAGGGGAAGGACCATGATTGCACATTTGAAAAAGGAATGTGGTTGCATGACCCCTGTACCCCAAGGAACATCACTGTAGTGACTTGCTTAAAGGGTGGGAGGGAGAGGAAAACAAAACAGAGGTATAATATGCCATGAAATAAAAGCCGGTTCTGAATGAGCTGGAAGAATACAAAGAGAAGAGAAAACTACCAGGTCAAAATAAAAAATTTAAAAAAAAAATGGTATATATACACTATAACCATTTTTTTTGGAGAGACATTTTACACTACTGACAAGAGGGAAAGATCTCATTCATTCTATTGTACAGGAAACTTTGAAAAACACAACATACCCACTATATATGAAACGTCTAACTGAAGAGGCGTCTCAGAGTCTCCTTTCGATAAGAATCAATGTCAGACTGTACATAGCAATTGCCTCTAAGAACTTCAATTTCAAATCTGTGGCAATGCTCAACTTACAACAAATTCACCTTGAAGATAACCATGAACAAATCTACCTAAAAAACATCTATGCTCATTTACAGCAAAACCAGATACTCATTTTAAGGATCATAGCTACATAATATTAGAAATAACCCACAAAATGAATGCCTACAGTCAGAATGATAAAAGTGCTACAAGTATAAACTGAAGTTTAATTGGCTATAAGTTGTCTAAGAAACACAACTTAAGGGAATATTATGCTAAAAGATACCCACAACAATCATAAAAAGTTGAAGATCTGGGCTTAAAGCTTTTGTTTTATTGTTTTTGCTTGCCAATGATTGTACGTGTATATTATTCACCACCTTCAGCTGGAAAGGCTGTTAAAAAAAGCAAAACACAAACATAAAACATCTGTTATGATTATGAATGTTTAAACTGCTTTTAGTGTTTTTACTGATTATGTGGTATATAAATTTGTTAGAGTTAACTAAAGGAAAAAAGTGGCCTTTTTATTTCGGCAAGCTTTTAATTAGTTTTATGATGTTATTTATCTTGCTGTATTTAGTTTGTACCGTTTTATCAAATTGTTATTGCTTTCACTGTAATCTACTTAGAATGGCTTATATTGAGGTTGGCGGAATATAAGAAAATGTAGTAACTTAGCAGATGTTGGCAGAAAAGACTTAAGTGGTCCATCCAGTCTCCCAGCAAGCTTTATTTCTTTCATTATTTCATTCTTAGGGTAATTGCTGCTCTGCATTTATTATCTCAGTTATCAGGGGTTACTCCTTTTCATCATCTCCATCCTTTAGCCAACAGGATCCTCTGCATTTATCCCATGTCTTTTTGAATTCCTTTACCACCTTTGTTCTCGCTACCTCTTCAGAGGAAGGCATCCACCACCCTTTTCTGTGAAAAAAACCCCCACTTCTTGATGTTGGTCTTGACCTTACCTTCTTGGAGCTTCATATTATGACCCCTAGTTCTACAGCGTTCTTTCCATCGGAAAAGGACTGATTCCTGTGCATCATTAATATATTTCAATTATTTAAGTCTACATCATATTCCCCCATCTCTTCCAGAGTATACATATTTAGGGCCTTCAATCTTCTCTCATAACTCTTTTGGTGCAAACCCAACCCCATTTTGGTCACCCTTCTCTAGACTGCTTCCATCCTATCATTTCTAAGATACAGTCTACAATAAATAAAATAATTTTCTTTATAGCCCACTTTCTTTAATGTAGCCAGGCAAGGTATCTAAAAAAGCAACCGGCTTTTTCTTAGCATTTCCTGCATTTGATTATCTCCTTACTCAGACTTGGCTGTGCACACGTCAGTGTGCAGTTGAGTGCACATTTTTGTGCATACAACTTTATTCCAGATTTAACAAGGAGTTTAGCGCCCAAATCATGCGTAAACATGAGTAAGACTGCATATAAAAAGTAGAACTCATCCATGCAAATTCCATGTTAAGGCCTTAGGATGAGATGTAGGTAGGATTAACTCATTTTTCTAATGCTGAAAATTTAACTTCTGGTTAGAGGAGCAAAGTTTCTGGAACTACTGTTAGTTTGGAGTTCACAGTGCAGGGGTCCTGAATTTAGGATTTATGTGCAAAAATTATGAAATTGCCATTCTGGGACAGACCAAGGGTCCATCAAGCCCAGCATCCTGTTTCCAACAGAGGCCAAACCAGGCCACAACAAGCAGGCAATTACCCAAACACTAAGATCATCCCATGCTACTGATGCCAGTAATAGAGGCCATTCCCTAAGTCAACTTGATTAATAGCAGGTAATGAACTTCTCCTCCAAGAACTTATCCAATCCTTTTTTAAACCCAGCTACACTAACTGCACTAACCACATCTTCTGGCAACAAATTCCAGAGCTTAACTGTGCATTGAGTAAAAAAGAATTTTCTTCGATTAGCCTTAAATGTGCTACTTGCTAACTTCATGGAGTGCTCCCTCGTCCTATTATCCGAAAGTGTAAATAACAGATTCACATCTACTCATTCAAGACCTCTCATGATCTTAAAGGCCTCTATCATATCCCCCCCTCAGCTGTCTCTTCTCCAAGCTGAACAGCCCTAACCTCTTCAGCCTTTCCTCATAGGGGAGCTGTTCCGTCCCCTTTATCATTTTGGTCACCCTTCTCTGTACCTTCTCCATTGCAACTATATCTTTTTTGAGATGCGGTGACCAGAATTGTACCCAGTATTCAAGATGCAGTCTCACCATGGAGCGATACAGAGGCATTATGACATTTTCCGTTTTGTTAACCATTCCCTTCTTAATAATTCCTAACATTCTATTTGCTGTTTTGGCTGCTGCAGCACACTGAACCGATGATTTCAAATTATTATCCACTATGATCTTTTTCCTGGGTGGTAGGCTCCTTATATGGAACCTAACATCATGTAACAGCAAGCATTATTTTTCCCTATATGCAACACCTTCCACTTGTCCACATTAAATTTCATCTGACATTTGGATGCCCAATCTTCCAGTCTCACAAGGTGGTCCTGCAATGTAACACAATCTGCTTGTGATTTAACTACTCTGAATAATTTTGTAGCATCTGCAAATCTGATAACCTCACTCATCTTATTCCTTTCCAGATCATTTATAAATATACTAGCCATTAAGCCCGTAACAACGGGCCACATTTACATTTTTTTTTTCGGTCCATTTCCTTCCCACTTCCTCCCCCTCTAGTCTCCCTCCCCCCTCCCCCCACTCTCTCCTCCCTCCCCCCACCCTCTCCTCCCTCCCCCACTCTCTCCTCCCAGCTCACTCTCCCTCTCTCAATCCCCTCCCCTTTCAGCTCATCCACACCCGGCAGACAGGGGGGTGCCCCTCCCTCGCGCTCGCCACCGCTACTACTGCTCCTCCCTCCCTCACGCGCATCGCCGCCACTGCTCCTCCCGCTCGTCGCCGCCGCTCCTGCTCGTTGCTGCTGCTGCCGCCGCTCCTAAGGAGCAGGCGCCATTTTTTTTTTTTCGGGCACGCTCCCTTATCTAGTAGATTGAAAAGCACCGGTCCAAGTACAGATCCCTGAGGCACTCCACTTTTTACCCTTTTCCACTGAGAAAATTGACCATTTAATCCTACTCTCTGTTTCCTGTCTTTTAACCAGTTTGTAATCCACAAAAGGACATCACCTCCTATCCCATGACTTTTTAGTTTTCTTAGAAACCGCTCATGAGGGACTTTGTCAAACACCTTCTGAAAATCAAATACACTACATCTACCGGTTCACCATAATCCACATGTTTATTAACTCCTTCAAAAAAATGAAGCAGATTTGTGAGGCAAGACTTCCCTTGGGTATATCCATGTTGACTGGGTTCCATTAAATCATGTCTTTCTATATGCTCTACGATTTTGATCTTGAGAATAGTTTCCACTATGTTTCCTGGCACTGAAGTCAGGCTCACTGGTCTATAGTTTCCCGTATCACCCCTGGAGCCCTTTTTAAATATTGGGGTTACATTGGCCACCCTCCAGTCTTCAGGTACAATGAATGATTTTAATGAGATCATTCACAAGTGGGTGATGTCATCTGACAGTGTCAAGTTAGCTCTCAGAGCTCAGAAAGACCAAGCTGCTCTTTGAGCATGCATGGACATTCCCACACAGCTACCACTGAGCATATCTCCTCAGTTTTCTTCCTTTCCCTAACACAAAATAAAATTTATTTTGCTTTCTCAAAAAAAAAGTCGCTTGTCATTTTTTTCCTTAAGGGTTTTTCCTTTTTCTGATAATCTTTTATTTTTCCTTAATTGGTCTCCTTAAAGAGTTAAATTTTATCAAGATTTGAGTTCAGTTTAGTGTTGCTTCTCTTCAAGATGGTGGACAATCAGCTTGTGTTCAAGAGATATCCCCATTGCTCGTCTAAAATGACTCTCTTGGATCAGCAAGACCAATGTGTTCAATGTCTTGGGCCTATCCATTCAGAAGTTAAGACAGAAGGGTCAAATGATTCTCATAGCCCTGTTCTGGCCTTGCTAAATTTGGTTTCCATGGCTACTGCCGCAAGCTGTTTAAAATCTGGTAAGATTACACATATTCCCATTCCTGATCATACAAAGCAATGGGAATCTTCTACATCCCAACCTATATTGTTGGTTCTGACTGCATTGATGCTGAAAGCAAACTATTTTCTCTACAACTGCCTTCTGAAAAGGGCAAAGTTTTTCCTAATATCTAGAAAATGCTCAATGAAAATTTTTCACTATCTGGTGCTCTACTCTTCAACAAGACCCACTGACAATTCTGTTCCGCTGTTACTTCAATACCTATTAAACCCCTCTCATTCAGAACTGAAGACTGTCAGAGTTCATTTCAGTGCTATAACAGCATACCATAAAAATTTCAAATTTACAAAAGGCCTAAATCATCTTAAGACATCCAATAAAAAAATCCTCCTATACCACAGAATCTAGGTGTCTTTCTGGCTCAGCTCATGAAACCACCATTTGAACCCTCTGGTGAAAGCAAAAGTGAAATTCCTTTCTTGGAAAGTTATGTTTAATAGTTACATCTGCCTAGATGTACAAGCGAGCTACAAGCATTAGTCCTGTACTCTCCCTACAAATTTTTCATAACAGAGTAGCTGTGAAAACTCATCCTAAATTTCTACCAAAAGTTCTCGGTTTCATTTAAATCGATCCATTGTCTTAACATATGTTTCAAGACCTCATGCCAATAAGGGCAAGCAGGTTCTTCATACATAGAACTGCAGAAGAGCTTTGTTCTAAGACCCACTTCTTCTGGCCAACTACCTGAACTCTCAACAAAGAACTGTTACATACACAACAGGTACACAACTGGGTCTAAGATTTAAAAAAATGGGTCTCCCATGCTACTGCAATAGCACATTCTGATTAAGTACACAAGACTTGCCATACTGGGTCAGACTAAAGGTCCATCAAGCCCAGCATCCTGTTTCCACCAGTGGACAATCCAGGTTATAAATACTTGGCAGGATCCCAAGCTGTAGATAGATTCTATGCTCCTTATTCCAGGGATAAGAAGTAGATCATTCTCAAGGTGGCGTTGCATAAATCCACTTCTTATCCCTGGGATAAGAAGCATAGAATTTATCTACATCATTCTTGTTTATGGACTTTTCCTCCAGGAACATGTCCAAACCTTTTTTAAATGCAGCTACACTAATCTTTCACCACATTCTCTGGCAATGAATTCCAGAGCTTAAATATGCATTGAGGTAAAAAAAATTATATATATTTTCTCATTAGTTTTAAGTATATCACCCAGCAACTTAATTGCATCTCCCCTAGTCTTTGAACTCTTTGAAAAACAGATTAGCATTTACTCATTCCACGCCATTCATTTTATAGACCTTTATCATATCTCCCCTTAGCTGTCTCTTCTCCAGGCTGAAGAGTCCTAACCTTGTTAGCCTTTCCTTGTAGTGGAATCATTCCATCCCCTTTATCCTTTTCTGTACCTTTTCTGCTACATCTTTTTGAGATGTGCTGTCCAAAACTGCATGTAAATCTCAAGATGAGGCCACATCATGGAGTGATACAGAGGCGTTATGATATTCTCTCTGTTTTATTCTCCATTCCTTTCCTAATAATTCCTAGCATTCTATTTGCTTTCTTAGCTGCTGCTCACACTGGGCTGAAAATATCAACAAGAATGCCTCTGTTTATTGAAATTTATTGTAACCCTCCTTAGGACCAACTTTGGGAAAAGACAAATTATCAAATGTCCATAAATAAGTAAATAATAAATACAAAGAACAAACTTCTACAGAAAGTTTTCACAATTTTGCAGCTTTCAACCCAGAGTTCTTCAGTTACAAAGAGAACGCTTTCATTGCCTCTCCTTTTGCTATAGTTAATCAGGATTCCTTCTCTAAGGCAAAGGCCCATCAAGTCAGGGCTAATGCATTTTCTTTAGCACATCTTCGCTTCGCCTCCATAGAAGATTGAAGCCAGACTGCCACTTGGTCTTCCATCTCTACCTCTACTGCTCATTACTGCCTAAAAAATACTTTGTATCAAGATATCAGTTTTGGCCAGGCAGTTCTGAAGATTTTATTTCATTCATTCCTTCAACTCTTCTCTCCAATCTCTGGCATAACATAAGTTGCATGTTCTCCTGTTAAGTGAAAGCATAATTAACTTCATGCTGCCCTCAGCTTAGCAGTCTTCACTTGTGTAGCTAGCTGATTGCTTTCTTTGGGGACAAGCATGACAAAGGTTGCTTACCTGTACCAGGTTCTCCTTGGATGGCAGGACAAATTAACCACACAATCCAATCGTCCTCCCTGAGAGTTGAAGGTCACACCTTGCTAAAAAGACTGAGGAGACTCACACAGCAGTGAGGGAACATGCACTGAAAGACCCAGATTGCTCTCACATTCTGAGAGAGTTATTTGTCTCAGCATTGTTGGATGACATCACCCACTTGTGTGGCGGATTTGTCCTGCTGTCTACGGAGAACACCTGTCACAGGTAAGCAACTTTGCTTTATGGGCAGGGAACATGTTTTGTGCTAATGGGTATGCACAATTTTTCTGCTCACAAATCATGTTTTCTGTACACAAGAATGTGCATATGCGCACAAAACATGTTTTGTGTGTGCTTGGCATGTGTACGTGTACATTTTTTTGGTTAGCTTTTTTATTTATTTATTTTTTAAATTCCTGATGCATAGCATACCATCAGTTTATTGCATTAGATGTTAAACTTGTTTTAGTGCACTGAAGTTCAGTGTATATTGTTTTCTCAAATCTTATTACAATGGATGCTTACTGATGGACTTCACTTCTGGCAGAGTTCCTGTTATGTGCCCTACTGCTGACCCTTTGATGCTGGAACACAGCTAGAATGCTATGGTTTCAAATTATACAAAACCACTCTAGCTCTTATATTTTTTAAGTCATAATATATCTAATTTTTTTTTATTAAGTTTCTGAATAGACTTCCAAGATTTTAACTTTTTCTCTCTCATTTAAGATTGCCATTAACAGTTGTTTTGGCTATGTTCTCTTTGTGTTGGACATACTTCCTCTAGCACTGTGCCGCATGTCACCGCTAGCAAAGCATCACCTGAATGTGAAGCATTTGAAAACTACCTTGTCTTCCTTCCTCTAAATTTTAATATTTTCTATAATGAGGCATCGGAAAACTATCAAAGTAGTTGAGAAACCCAGAACAGAAAATACTTTTAGGATTTGCACTCTTGTGATCTTTTCTTTAAAGCTACAGCTTCTGGATAAGAATCATCCTTTGGTGTTTGAGCCCTTGCCCCGGTTAAAACTATGGGTCAAGAATTACAGCAGGTCTCCCCGGCCTTCCTCCCCAAATCCCTGAAATAAAACGAAAGATCAAATCATAACTCATCGTAACGAAGGTATGCGAACTCTATGGATATGTCAGAAAGATGTGATTCGCCAAGAAGCTGTTAAAGAGATAGCTAGCAGCTACAAGTATTGTGAATTATCCAACGTTCTTTGATAAATGTGAACACACTTTTTAATAGTTTTAAAACTATATATATAATATGCCTCTACCCTTCTTGGGTTCTTACATTTACAGAGGAGTCAGAACCAGACTATTTTTTTAAAATGCAAGTGCTGATATTAATCTTTCAAAGGATGCAATACCTATATTTTAACGGTACAATCTTACGCTTTTATCTCAGCTTTTAATAATTTAGATAATGCAGTAGCTTAACACAATGAACACCAAAGCAGCAAATAACTCCAGCCCAAACAGCTACAAATTTTGACCACAGTGAACAGTGGGGGTTTTTTTTTTTGGGATATTATGCACTACTCAAAAGAGGGAGACTTATAAGAAGCAGTTTGTTCATTGACGAGGAAAGATCAGAAGATGAATTATTAAAGTCATACCGCATTAGTCATTAAACAACGATTGCAGAAAAGACCATAAAATGAGAACCAGAAAGGATGGTACACTCCCTCATTAACAGGATATTTAAGTCACAAACACAGTTGACTAACAAGTGTGTAAAGACAGCAGCATTACTATAACCAAAATAAAAACCCCACACTTCATGAGTTAAATTGAGCCACCCTGTTTCATCATAGACCCTAATCAGAGGAGGAAATATGCCATGATTTTATCTCGACAGAAGCTAGGAATCATTTCACTTTTTGAGAGAACTTATTTCTTTCACAATTTAACGGTGCAAAATCAAAATGGAAAACTGAAGAGCTTTTAGCACTCGTGATCACCAAACCAGGCAATGAAGAATGGTTTTCTCCTGCTCCGTTGGGCTTTCAGCCCAACGACAAGGGCTAGGATCTGGTGCTTTAAGTGGTCATTTGCTATTATCAGGGGATTAAAATCAGGGAAAAGAAAGAACTGATGAACTTTTGTAGGAAATTAAAAGGCTGGTTGATAATTTCTGCTGTAGGAGAATGGTGGATAAGATGACTGGATGACCAGAAATGGATTTTAATGCTGTGCTGTTTTGTTTAGTTTTTATGCATTACAACTCGTTTAATTTTGTATATCGCTTTGGGTGGTTTACTGAAATCTGTAAAGCGATTAATGTTTTAAAATAAGTACATTTTTCATTTCTTGTATATCCCCCTCCCAATGTACTTTAGTCTTTCCAGCAACAGTTCAAGTCTGGGGGCCATGCTTCAGAGCTCCTTTCAAAACCATGGAAGGAACACTGAAGTTAAAATAGAATTCCTCAGCATAAAACATCAGCACAACTATCATCATTAAAATCAATTTCTGGTCATCCAGTTATCTCATCCACCATTCTCCTAGTCCAGAAATTATCAACCAGGTTTTTTAATTTCCTACAAAACTTCACCAGTTCTTTCTTTTCCCTGATTTCAATCCCCTGGTAAATCCAAGCGCTAGGTATTACCCATTGGATAATCAGACTCCCTCCCACAAGGGGCTGTGAATGCTGCCTCTGTAACATCCTTAATGCCAGGCCGACTTGGGGAGTGGAGGGGGAATCCTGAGCTAGGAATCAAATTCAGCCCTCTACACAGCAGTGCACAGCATTGCCACTAAGTACAGAATGGCGCAACATGCCTTTTATATTATATTCTCCTGTAGGCAATGTAAGGATACACAGAGCTGGGAGGAGACTGAGGGGTACTGGCCATACTAAAGAAATTTATCACTTATTACCTTATATGTGATATGAAAAGCCCAGGAAAGGACATTTGTCTCAGAATCAGACTGCTTTATTTTCAGTCACTGTAGGTTTACCACTTAGAATGAGAGCCTTACAGCCCTTAACACAGCATAGGCTTATACCGAGTAAAGCTCTGCAACATTAATGAACAAACATAAGAGACGTCAACTTGATTGAAGTATGTTAATTAATAAAAATAAGTAACTAGCGCCCATGACTATAGAAGATTACCATCAGTTCTCACCCCTTATAGAGGTCCAGTTTGTAGACCTGTGGGAGACACTGTGGCTTATGGAGGACGCCCCTGGGATGGCAGCACACCAGGTTTGTTGTCCTGGCCACAATGCAGCCAGCAGGTCCATCTCTTTACATGGGGAGACCTCGGGCAGGCTGAAGCAGGTCTGCTGGCCAAAGGGAGGGACAGCCATGGCTCAGGCATCTTCTTCAGTTGTTAATGAGTCTCTCTGGCCACCACCCTCCCTCCCTCTCTCTTCCCTACTGCTTTTAACAGGCCAGTCATACCTATGTAAACAGCTCCTGCATAGTCAAGCAGCGGAACAGATGGGTCATATCTTCATTTTAGAGTGCTAGCGCCCCACCCCCCCCCCTTTCTGATTAGGGGGGGGGGGGTATCTGCTTTTGCTGTATGACAACCCAGACCAGGGTCAGATCTCTGCCCGGGAATCTTTAGACCTGAAGACTGCCCTATCAGCTCTTTTCTGTGAGACCCCCTGTCCAATAAACTGTCCTTTCGATAGTAGTTTTTGTTTCCAGACAGATCTTGGGACGTGGCAGAGCTCACATAAGAACATAAGAAATTGCCATGCTGGGTCAGACCAAGGGTCCATCAAGCCCAGCATCCTGTTTCCAACAGCTTTTTTATGGAAAAAGACAGTCAAACCTTATAGGGACCTCAGTCACAGTTTGCTGGCAGAACAAATGGCACAGCCATGAATCGCTTCACCAGGTCAAAGTTCATCACGTCTGTATCCCTTAGCTGGAATAAGGGTCTGTGTCCATATTGTGATCATAATTCATATTTTGTTGCATACAGCAGTAAAAACTGATATCTCCCACACTCCTATCCACAGCCTCAGCCACCTTGGACCTAACCTAACCCAACTTCGCACTACATCAAGATTAGGGTGGGATTGAAAATAAAAGCACTATAGGACTATTATTGGTGACTGACTGAATGCTGCCCATGGTCCAAATCCCTGAAGGATGCCCAAAACAGTAACCTGGAGAAGTACTTCAGGAAACAGCTTCTTTACTTCCCTTTTAATCTCATTTCTATCACAACCAACAGCACAGTTTCATGCCCTTGAGACACGAGAGGCACTCCAGACATGTACAGCAAATATATAAACACAGGCTGGTATAAGCCATGCAGCATTTGGAACACCCTCATCTGTTGTCTCTTGTCATGTTGCTAATCCCCCAACAACCTCCCTGGCCTTCTTCTTACATGGATATTCCACACTTGTGTGGTAATACTTGGGATTCTGCCTCACTAGCAAACTCCTGCCTCAAAAAATATTGTGCTCTCTAAGTAGATCCTTAATGCCTCACCCTCCACTCTCCAATTCCTTCATGGTCAGTTCCCTCCTACTGTTTTTAGTAAATTCCCAGCAGTCTCCTGTGCTGTGCTCCTCTCTCAAAGCATTACCTCTAGGGTTCTCAATACTGCAACTTTTGCCTCTAACTGGCTATTTTCTCCCCTTCTCTGGACTGTTCCTGGCTATGAGATACTTGCCTCAATGCAGTGATACTATTCCACTGAGAGAGACAGCCATCACAACACCATGGCGCCACGTGTTTCCTCTCCAGCTATCAAAAACATGTAACCTGCTGTTGTGTACAGCAGTGAACCCGGCAATTCCTTTAGAACCGCTTAGTCAAGCTGACAGAAAACAGCTAGTAGGTGGCATATGAAAACTATACGTACAAGCGATATTGCCAGCTCTCCCATTCTTAGGGATGACACATGCTGCTTTTGTAGTGCTCTCATCTTCACGTGAATTATGAAGTGGGAAGAGGTTTAGGTCTGCAACTCAGAATCCCCACTCCGTTTTGTGTGGCACCATCATTGAGCCATCATGCCTCACACTTCTTTACTTTTAATCTCAGAATACAAACCACTACGCTTCTTGACTACTTATCTGCTGTTTCCAATGCTGGTAATTTTTCAGGGAAATCTAAGCATATCGTGATGCATGAACAAAGAGTCTGCAATCCTTCTGCGAGAAGAAAACATTCTGAAATTGTAACACACCGTGTTGCGAGTTTATTGCTTTAGTATCATGAGGCACAGGACCATATCTAAAGTTCCTCATTTAGAGGTCTTTGCTAAAAAGGAGCGAGTCCAGCCAGAACACTGACCCTGCTAATTATTTTAGTTTTTCAAATGAAAACCACTGGGTCAAAATGCATCCCCTCCTCCCCCCCAAAAATATATTCAGTACACTGTACTTCATTTCTTTAAAAGCCTTTAAGCTACACTCAGCTTAGCCATCAATTACAAAATCTGACAGGCTTTAAGATAAACAATCCAAAGGAGCCTGGAAAATCCATTTATTTTATGAAATGCTTTTCTGTCCTACTAAATGAGGATGAGAATTCTGCAAGTTAATGTTAGTGGATAAGGATTTGTTGAAATAACCTGCTTACACATTTATATTTTCACATTCCTAATACTCTTTCGTATCACAAAGTTGTCCTCCAGGGCTTCTCTTCTCATTATGTTATCAAGAGGACATTTTTTCCTGATACAAGTTAATTTGCTTCTAAGTAAAATGCACTCGGTTTTCCCCATAACCAAAAGTTAGTGGTGGCTACAAAGCTACTAGATTTATTTTTCTTTACTTAAATGCTTGAAGCACTTGAGCAACCAACCACAAAAACAAAAAACCCAAAAACTATGCAGAGGTTTCAGCATGTGCTGTCAAAAGACAGCAAAGGGCACAATAATTAATAAGCAAACATTCTGTGCTCTGTTCAGATGATCTTCATTGAGCACAATGCTGACAGTTTAAAATGCCTTTTTTTTTTTAATTTTTTTTTTTTTTTAGCTGTCCTGCTCCGCATATAGACTAATAAGTTTAAAGAGCAAGGATGTGCCAGTCAAACACTAGTGCTCTTGAATGCTGTGATACGGAACACAGTACCTGCTGTGGCTTACGCGTGGATACCAGGTCGGCCAGAAGGACAAGGTTAGTACTTTATAGACCACCACCCAATAAATTGTAGCCCACATAAGATTTGTCCGTTCCCCCTACCCTACAGAAACTCACCTCAGTCAATGCCCAATTATACATGCACACCTTGGGCGTGAAGGACATGCAAATCTTACTCTCAATCTGCCAGCACAGTGCACGTCATTTGGCACTTATTCTCAACACCAATGGTCCAAATTGTAAACACTTGCTCGTATATTCTTGTGAACATCTACTGAATGATTTTATAAAATTTCTGTAGTTCTTCCATTTTGTATACACCAAGCACCAGTTCTAGTATATAAATAATTAGATTCAAGGATGCTATCCATTCAGCATAATGAAACTAATTTGACTGAGATAATTGAGTTATCCTGTAAATGTTGAACCAATCATGCCTGCATCAGTGTTATAAAGTTTCATCATATTTTAAAAGTATGAATATAGAAAAAAGCTTTCACTATCCACAAAATGCTCCATATCTGAAAAGAACAAATGTAACTGTATACATTCGTAACATCACATTTAACCTTAAAAGTATGATCATGGTCAAAGTAGTATCTTGCATCTACTTTTTGTAAACCAAGAAATTTCTATACAATAGTCCTTTACTCAAGGTAAAAAGCATGCAAGTTCAAAAAGATAAATCAAAAAAGACTTTCAAATGAAATTCTAGAAAATACAAATTTCAGGTGAATATTGTTTGTACTGGGCCTTTAGCTGAAATCAAACAGTTAATGACGACTCAAGCAGTCAGGAATCTGTCATTCATTCTGCTTGATTGGTTCAATTGTCAAACATTTTTGCATGGAACTGCCCCTCATTGTTTTATTTCTTGCAGGGTTTGCACCGTAAAATTATTTGACTATGTGGCTCTCTTTCACTTGTAAGGAGTTTGGTTTGTTAAAACTGGGTGTAAAAAATTAGTGGGTGTCATTTTAAAACCTTTCGCATCTTATGAAGAAAATCTGTGGCTGAAGCTTTAGTATTCCCAGCAACTGGAAATCTGATCTGTAAATGAAACTAACAAATGAGCCCTAGGGTGGGTTGGCAGAATTTGTAGCAGAGAAAGGTATGTGCAGGCTGCTGGAGGAGAAGCAGGCTGCATATGATAGAAGACAGTGGGGCTAACAAACAGAAGGCTTCCTAAACCCATCTTGGCTGAAGCTCCAGCTAGCCAGGGTTTTAGAATATCCACAATTAATATGCATTAGATACATCTGCATAAATTGAAGATGGGATGGGGGATGTCACCAGGTCAGATTTGGGAAGCCCTCTCTATGAAGTCATCCTGTTTGGACAAGACTGATTTACTTGGAATTACAAGACAAAAGAGGGATAATACCAAAACAGTCATACTGAAAAACAAAATGCCTTTGGGATACATAATAGAGGATAACCACAACTTATTTTCAAGGTATTTTAAAGTTAATTATTTTGGAAACAGTTTGCTAGCAAACATATCTGCTATGTTGACTAGCTAAAAGAACCTAACTTGTACTTATGCTGCGTTTATACATTTATTTTCAAAATGGGGAGATAGAATGGATTAAAACCAAGTTCTGACATATGCCAAAATGTACTACTCAGTCGTTTAACTCTACCCACCGATGCTCACTCAGTTTTGATTTTTATGGCAGACCAGAGAGAGAGAGAGAATGTGGGCAGATACAGTATCACTAGAGGACTGAATGCAATGAGCATGAACAGGAGTCAAACTGCTGGCGGACAAGAGGTCCAATCTGAGAAGAGTGATACTATACAACTTTATACCACATAATTCAAAATATTACCTCTCTCAAAACTGTGCTAACGCAAAACTTATGATTTCAAGCAGACACTACAGTTGTGCACGTTTCTTCTCATTGCCTGACGAGAAAATGAATGCCATACATGACTCAAGCATGTGCTGTGTGCAAGAAAAGTTAAAGATCATGATGCTGGGGATAAGCAAGTTAAACATAACCAGACTGAGACGCTCTTGTTGCTTTTGTATGGTTTTAGCCCCATAGACCAGACTCGAGGCTCAGAGATATTTTAGAAATTTAGTAAAATGTTTATGGTAAATAAATGATTGCCAACAATATGAGTGTCTGGGAAGGAAAAGCCCAGGCTCAGCAAGTCGCTGGACACCCTTAGGCTTGTCCTTGCCTATGTCAAAATCTTACGAGGCTTATATACATTTCTTCATTTTCTTTGCCAAGTATTGATCTTTTCTAAATGTGTCATTGTGGCCTGGCTTCCTTTCCCTAGACCACCTGCAACTCAACATTAATTTTCTTTTTCGTGTCCAAATGTTTGTTGTTCTTCAGTACTATCGCCCCACGGTTTGTAGGAAGACGATCATCACTATCTGCACTTTCCTTTGTAGTTTGTTTCCACACAGACCACACATGTATCCCTATGTGGGCCATTCCCATGTCCTTCACTTTCTGCTGACCAGTCAGCATCCTACAGCTGTCCTTCCTGCTCACATGTATTTACACAAGGCTGCTTTGGACGCACTAGCTTTACAAGGCGTTTTGGACGCGCCAGCTTTACCCCTTATTCAGTGAGGGGTAATAGTGCGTCGAAAATGTGCGTCCAACCCCCCCCCCCCCGAACCTAATAGCGCCTGCAACATGCAAATGCATGTTGATGTCCCTATTAGGTATTCCCGCGCAATTCAGAAAGCAAAATGTGCAGCCAAGCCGCACATTTTACTTTCAGAAATTAGCGCCTACCCAAAAGGTAGGCGCTAATTTCTGCTGGCAACAGGAAAGTGCACAGAAAAGCAGTAAAAACTGCTTTTCTGTGCACCCTCCGACTTAGTATCATGGCGATATTAAGTCGGAGGTCCCGAAAGTTAAAAAAAAGTTTAAAAAAATTTGAAATCGGCCCGTGGGTTGAAAACAGGACGCTCAATTTTGCTGGCGTCCGGTTTCCGAACCCGTGGCTGTCAGCGGGCTTGAGAACCGGATGCCGACAAAATTGAGCGTCTGCTGTCAAACCCGCTGACAGCCGCCTCTTTTTACTGCTGGCCCTAATTTGAATATTTTAGTTTACTGAATTGCGCACTGGGAGAGCGGGCGCTAGCCTGCTCTCCCGCGAACTTTACTGTATCGGCCTGACATTAGCACACCAGCTTAATAGGACAAAAGTTCAGCAGTCAGTATTATACAGTTTTCTACCACTTGGCTAGATGAACATACAAATTTCCCATTGCCTAAACCAATTCCAGCTCCCTGCGCCTTATGTCCTTTATCCAACATCTCAACCCTACTCCAATCAGAATACTATGACGACTCTCAAACATAAGGAAGTTAAGGTTATGATATAAACAAGCACAGAACACTTGAATATCTGTACTCAAATTAAAAAAAAAAATGTTTCAGCTAAAATTCTATAGATATTGTAATACTGGAGAAGAATCAGAATTACCTGCAGATCATACTTTATGAGTTAAAAAAATCAACTTCAGCAGCAAAAATAAATGAAACACAAGTACCTAAATCAAATGAGTATCAGGTTATGTCACAGGGAACTAGAGAATGATAAACCACTGCCTTATGGGGATGACATTCCTCTCCCAATTGTAAGGAGAATGGAAAATGATTTATTACCTTTCAGAACAGATATTAAAACATGTCCAGAATATCAGACTACTCAGATTTTCAGTGTTCAACTAATAAACTATTTATAAAATCAGATTTTGATTTATCTTTGGTTTAGCGTCCTGACCTTATAAACAGTGCAGCTAGTTTCACTCACACTGATCCAAATGCGCTTATCAGCCATGAAGAGACAGTAAATTCCACCACAGGGATGACTCATCTGGCAACCAATGTTTGGAAAAGGGACCGCGTACTTAATGCTAAGTGGAGCATGAACCATATTTGTACAGTGTAGATCTAATAAAGGTTGGGTAAAATTAGGCATAAGGAGGTAGAATGATTTGTGAACTACTGAACAGTGTTAAAGTGACGGTGACAAAATAAGTCATGAAGCTTATGAATTCCCCTAGCTTGAGGCTCAGGAGAGCTAACCGTGCCTCCTCCCCACTGAGGATTGACTTTAGAAAGCATTTTTTTCCCTTTTGTCTAACAAAGCTCAGCCTCATCTTCATTTAAATAAGCAATGGAAAATGAGGTTTTCAATGGGGTTCTTATATTACTTCCCAGCATAGAGTAAATGCCTTCCAATCCCTCCCATACCAGACTTCAAAAGGCAAACAGCCAGGAAAGCCATTTTAAAACTGAGATTTGATCCAAAAAATGCTTTCCCTCTCCCCTGCACCCTTCTCCATGATTTCTTGGGGGGGGGGGGGGTAGGGGGAGGCACTAATCCACCTCAACCCGTACCCTAATTTCTGGGGGAACACCCCCCCCCCCCATGCCTATGGGTGTCTAAACTGTAAATCTGGCCCCGTTACCAATATGGCAGAAATTAAAAAAAAAACCAAAACAAAAAAAAACCTTCTGTCTGGCCATAACACTCCTCACCCCTGTACCGTGACTCAGTAACAAATTCTATGCTTGTCCTTTTCCAATTATCTATCACTTCTATTACTCAAATCTGTAATCTTCCAGTATGTTTGATATTTCTTTCCTTTATAGTTTAACACAATCAACTACAAATTATATATATATCTATATTCTGAATGTATTTTAGAGATAGACAGATAGGATATAATACATTTTGAAGTAGCTCATACCAGTTTTGACGTTATTACAAGAGAATCTTCTGAAATAGGGAAAGAAACAGGGCACTGGAATGATGCAAATGTGATATCAGTTCTGGTAAATGAAAGACAAAGGAACCAAGGAGTCAATATACTGCTTAAATAAGCTGGGTTTACTGTGCCTCAATTGGCATCATCCCACAAGCACCAGAAAACTATACTTTAGTCAGGGTAGAACATTTACATAGAATGAAAACCAGTAACTTTTCCAGATGCTGTAACTTACAATACATAACTTCTCTAACCGTACATAATTTTTCAAGGTATGGGGGTTGATAAGACTATAGCACATGCTGCCACATAAGATGACAGATGACACTGGTTTATACCGATAAGGAGAATTTGATTTATTCTTGTAAGTTAAGTACCAAAGCACATGTGCATTAAAGGATGCTATTTGACACTAAATTGCTCCTGGCAAGGTTGAATGAACTCAGTAGACAACTCTCCTTCCAAGATAAAAAACAAACAAAATGTATTAATACAAATAAACTATGCATGCAATTCTTTATCACATTTTATTGTAGGACAAAGCCTTTGGGTAAAGATGTACACTGTGAACTTGTTACTACCACAGAGAGGAAAGCAAAGAAAACCACAAATATTCAGCATCAGACTTCTCATAAAGACCATTCAATCTTATACGTTTATAGAAAAACAGGAAAGGAAGGGAAAAAAAGCAGTTTCACAAAGAGCAATCCATTCACAAGTCAATCTATCACCACACAGAGGCCTAATAAATTACAGACTTATCATTCAAGAAGGTCCTCTTCTAGAACCACTGATACAGAATAAATCATTTTAAATTTTACAGTTTCTCCCCATAAATCTTTAAAAAAAAAAAAAAAGATGGTGTGAATAGCTTCTACTAAGCAACCTGAGGCTTATGGACCTTGAAAACCAAATGGCTTGTGCAGTTAAGGAGTCCGTGCAAGCAGCATGAAGTTCAAAAGGTAATTCATAAAGATACATCAGGTCAAAAATCGTTAACTCTTCCACAGGTATATGTTCATACGATTGTTATGAATTGATTGTATTTAGTCTTTACCTATTTGGTTTTTGTTTTACTTAAGAGCTAAAGAGCTAGTTTTCCATCTTACATAAAACTAATTAAAAAAAAAATCAGAAATTAGAGATGTTAAAACACATGAATCAGCAGTCCAGTATTGTGCAGAGTTTTTTCATTCCTTATTGAACTGCAAAGCTTACAGGTCTGAAGTAAGATGGCCAACTATCATGCAGAAAAATCACAGGCTTCTTCTGGGAAAGCTAAGTTAATCAGATTGCATACAGTAAAACAAGTAGAAAAAATAACTACAGGCAATCTCCCTATTTTTCTTTTTCATTGTGTCATCCCAATCAGCATGTAATAGAGGTACTTGGAGGCCGTAAAAATAAATGTGGGCTTTTGGAGACGAGACCATTGTGCATGTATTAAACTAATTCTAACCTCACACGATGGCCGGAAGAGATGGCATGTGAATGGATTAAAATCTGACCCGACTACTCCTTTAAGTGGTGTACCGCAAGGATCGGTGTTGGGACCGGTCCTGTTCAATATCTTTGTGAGCAACATTGCGGACGGGATAGAAGGTAAGGTTTGTCTTTTTGTGGATGACACGAAGATCAGCAACAGAGTGGACACGCCGGAAGGAGTGGAGAGAATGAGACGGGATCTAAGGAAACTGGAAGAGTGGTCGAAGATATGGCAGCTCAGATTCAATGCCAAGAAGTGCAAAGTCATGCATATGGGGAGTGGAAATCCGAATGAACTCTATTCGAAGGGGGGGGGGGGGGGGGGGGGAAAGCTGATGTGCACGGAGCAGGAGAGGGACCTTGGGGTGATAGTGTCTAGCGATATGAAGTCTGCGAAACAATGCGACAAGGCGATAGCAAAAGCCAGAAGAATGCTGGGCTGCATAGAGAGAGGAATATCGAGTAAGAAAAGGGAAGTGATTATTCCCTTGTACAGGTCCTTGGTGAGGCCTCACCTGGAGTACTGTGTTCAGTTCTGGAGACCGTATCTACAAAGACAAGATGGAAGCGGTACAGAGAAGGGCGACCAGGAAGGTGGAGGATCTTCATCGCATGATGTATGAGGAGAGATTGAAGAATCTATATATGTACACCCTGGAGGAAAGGAGGAGCAGAGGTGATATGATACAGACTTTCAGATACTTGAAAGGTTTTAATGATCCAAAGACAACGACAAACCTGTTCCGTAGGAAAAAAATCAGCAGAACCAGGGGTCACGATTTGAAGCTCCAGGGAGGAAGATTCAGAACCAATGTCAGGAAGTATTTCTTCACGGAGAGGGTGGTGGACGCCTGGAATGCCCTTCCGGAGGATGTGGTGAAGACCAGAACTGTGAAGGACTTCAAAGGGGCGTGGGATAAACACTGTGGATCCATAAAGTCAAGAGGCCGCCAATGAAGAGTGGGTGACTCACCAGAATGACAGCTACTGCCTGGAGACAATACCCTTATTAAATAAACATACACATGCTTACTGTGAGTCCAACATCGCTCTAAGCTTCAACAGCAAGAGGAAATGTGGAAAAATGGATTTACACTCACAAAGAGGGGAGTAGCTGGCTTGTTACGGCAGTTACTACCCCAAACAAATGTGTCTGATACTTCACTTTCGATGCATATCCAGCATGGCTCTCTGCTTCAACGGCATGGGAGAAGACTGATACATCACGCATTTCCAGCATAGCTCCCTGCTTCAATAGCAGGGGAGAAGAAAAACAACCAATAAGGACTGTATAACATAGTCTGGGTAAAACAAATAAGCATGGGTGTAGCTTGCTTATTGCGGCGGTTACTACCCCTACTACCCCTAATCAAGCTAGATATTTCAATGGTGGGGGAGGAAAGTAAATAGAACCAAGAGCTAAGAGAAACAGATAAGTATGAGAGAAAAAATGTGTGAAGCTTGCTGGGCAGACTGGATGGGCCGTTTGGTCTTCTTCTGCCGTCATTTCTTTGTTTCTATGTTTAAGACTTACTTTAAATTTAATCGGACGCTGAGATTGCACGTCATTAATCTCTTTTGGCTCGTGAATGCCAATTTATTTAGTACAGGATTTGTCTTTCTGTGCCAGGCCACTCCCCACTGTGCTTCTGGGTCTCCAGCGCCACGAGTCTTCATTCTCAGCTACCACAGGTTTGTTTTTTTTTCCCCCTAAATTTTGTGCTCCCTCTCCTTCCTGCTGTTGCCATGATGATGCTCCGGCAGAGAGGCACAAACCACTGTCCCATGCAGAGCCTAGTGAAGGTACCACTTGCGAGTTAGCAAGGAGACTACAGACTTCCTTGCAAGCAATGTGACTGCTGTGTCAGTAATGTCCCCAGCCCCAGCTAAACTCAGGCATCGAGACAAGTCTACAGCAATGTAGGGCTGCTTGGCCATTGGGTCAGCTCCCTTTGTTTCTCTCTAAAAATCAAAATTTGGTACAATTCTAATCCTCTTCTCAATAGCATCCAAACACAGGCTTGAAGAACAATCTAGCCTTTATTTTTTTGTCTGGATTTTTTAATATTTAAATCAGCTTTTAAAAAAATGACACTCTACAAGATGAATTTTAAAAGAGGAGCGCGCGCCAGAATTGGGAGATGTGCGCGCATGCAGGACACGCAACTCCACCCGCTTTAAAAAACCGCCTACGTGCGCAAATCTGATGTGTGCACATCTTACGCGAATTCAAAAAGGGGCGTGGTGTGGTTATGGGCAATCTGGGGCAGGGCCGAGCTGTGCGTACAAATACTTAGGCACGCCCAGGTCTAGCGCTGTGTAACTTTCTTCTGCTACGGAGGAGGTGTAAGAATAAAAACTAAAACCAACAGCCATTCCTGAGGGGTTTAAAGGATCTGGGGTAACCGGAGGACCTAGCTCTACACTGGTGAAAGGAGTCATGGCATGGATGCGCACCGGTTATAAAAATTCCCCGACTTATGCAGCCAAAACCCGATCTGCTCAGTTGGGCGCGCCTACTTACAAAATTAGGCGCACACATACGCATGCCTAGGCTATTTTATGACACACGAGGGTACGTTATAAAATAAATCGCCGAGTCCCTGGAAGCACGCTCACGCACGTGCATATACGTGCGCCCGCACACCCCTCTGAAAATTACAGTCCGTGGATTTTAAAAAAAAAACTACTACTACTTACTGGGCTGAACCTCTTTTACTGTTTGCAAGCCCAGTCCTTTGGTGTGAGACAGGCCGGGGTGCACTCAGACCCACAGAGGGAGGGAAGGAGGCTGATAGTGTTGTGGCGGGCCGGTGAGGATCCTCTGAGCCACCCAAGCATACTGCCTGGACAGGGGGATGGTGACAAAAAAGAGAAAGGGGATAGGGAAAAATATACAGATCGTATTTGAAAGAAAAATCTGCATTTAATATTCCATTAACTCTAAATTTAAAAAAAAAATGTTCCCAGCCCGGGGGTGGTGGGGAGTCTCAGACATTGCTCCCTGGTGACATCTACTGCACGCACACCTCTGGAGGGTGTCATGGTCTGTGGCCCCTTACCAAGGACCGCCATGGTGGTGGTGGTGGTGCTGGGATATTATAAAAATGAAGGAGAAACTCCAGGTTATTGTGAATGAAGGCTAATGGCACCTTAGCCCACTAGAGGCCGGTTACAAGTCCGCTGAAAGCCCAAAAGGAGTAGGTGGAAACAGCCAGGCTTAAAAATACAATTAAAAATTATAAATTCAAGTGTTCTGAATGCACGAGAATCTATCAGAAACATCTGAATTAAAGATACTGCTTATATAGAAGGATCAGAAGAAAACAAGTCAACTTTTGAGGGGAAACAGACTGAAAAGGGGCATAAAGTGACCTAAACCTAATCCAGTGAGTGGAACAGACTACTACTGGCCCCCTATCTGCTTCCACATACAGTTTAAGCTCCTCTCACTCGCCCGTAAACACATTCACGCTGCAGCTCTATTATTTATCTTCTCTTCTTTCACCCTACATCCTTCATCTGTGCCTTTCTCCTCCACTGCTCACAATGCCGTACTTTCCACTTTGCTGCTCAAAACTGCTTTCAAATCTCAAGTACTTCTTTATATTACACCTCTTCCACACTGCTTGTCACATGTGTCTGTCTTGACTAGATTGTAAGCTCCTTAGGGCAGGGAGTGTCTTATGTGTCCCTGCACAGCGCTGCATATTTATTTATTTAGCATATTTTATATACTGAGGTATAGCAGAGTTGCTTTCACTCCGGTTTACAATTACAACAACCTGATACATTTAAAGTAATTTAACAGCAAAAACTGTAAAAACTGATATAGAACATTAGCATAAACATATCAAGATATACAATAAAATAGGTATAAGAAAAATCTGAGTTCAAATCATGTAGGGGACATCTGCTATAGAACAAAAAGGGAAGGATTCTGGGAGTCAGAAAGAAAGTTGTGTGTTTATGTTTAGTAGCGCTTTAAAAATGATAAATAGTGGTAGCAGTAGCAGTAATACCAATAGATTGGCACATCAAACATCAAAATCATTGCAGGTTAGGGTACCAACTGGCTGCAGATTCGCCTGATAGGGTTGATCCAGTTCTGGGTTTACTCCATTACATGCAGGGACTTGTAGTTCTGATCCTCCTATTGGAGTCCCTAAGAAAAGAGACTACAAGTCCCTGAGTGCAATTAGGTAAACCCAGGAGCAGACCACCCCAGTTAGGTGAATCTTGAGCCAGTTGGCAACCCTATTTATTTGATTTATATTCTGATTTTCAGGCACTGGGAGATGACTGTTCTCTCACAAAAAATCCCATTCTGTATCTCATAGTTAAACATTGAGCCCACCTGGCCTTCTCATACTTGAATGCCATAGCGTCTCCAGAACAAAGCTCTCCTTGGTGCTTTATTTCATCTACAGACTGACATCTCAGCTCAGAGAACATATTGCCAAATCCCTAAAGCCATTTTAAACAAGCTTTCATGCTCTCCTCATACGTATGCGCTTAAAAAAATCATTTAAAGTTGTTTTGCTTAATAAAATAATTGTAAATGCTGATTAGATTTCAAGTACCATTGTAAGGCAGCTGGGTACAAATTAAAAGTCAATTACCTAGCAAACGTATCATTTACAGTTTTCTAACCTAAGTTAAAGGCCCTATCAGATTCTCAGTAATGGGGTAAATACTCAAAGCTGGCCGTGTAAGTAACAAAGCCGGTTAGAATTTATCCACCTAAGCTACCATGTACTGTGTACCTATATATGCACTTAGCCAGACAAGCCCACCTGGTTAAGTTTAGACTTGCTCTATGAGGCGTCTACATTTACACGTATACTTATCTGGCTAATTCTGAATATCGGTAATTAGCTGTATAAGTTGTATGGCTAACTCGTTCCGCCCAGTACACGCCTACCTTTTGTGCGTGTAACTTTTAGCCGTATAAGAGACTTATATGGTTAAGCGGGAGCCACTGAACGTAAGCGTATATTCAGTGGCCATTACTTAGCTGCATAAATCTCGCTTATCTGCCTAAATAGAGCTGAATGTGCTTTGAATATTGGGCCCGATGTGTTTTAGTAGTTGCAACCAATGACGAGGCCCCTCTTGTAGCATAGCAATTTCTTCTATGGCCTATTTCTTTCAGCTCAATCAGAACCAGTGCTGGGACTCTGGAGGCATGAGTATTCATAAATACCTGAGGATTTTTCCCCCATCAGACCTACCTTCCCGCAATCTTAATAATGTTTTATGCTTTTAGCTTGTGTGGAATGATAGCTTGAGGAATATTGTTCACTGTTTGATTATTTTATCCAGTATTTTATGGTCTTAACTGTTAACAATGTCAAAGATGTTACAAGATGTTTTATGATGTTATTAGAGTTTAGGTTCATTTTTTAGGTTTGTTTTTTTTTTTTTTAGAGTTATTTTATTCAAACTTCTGTTAAGATACTTATGTTGCTAATCAGGTATTTTAGGCCTTATGTGTAGTAGATTTGATATGATGTTTTATTCTTGTTGTGAACAGTTACGATGGTCCCCTAGTGATGGCATATAAAACCAATTAAATAAATAAATATTCTTATCTGATCATTGCTTTCATCAGCTGGGTTAAACAGAACAGGGACAACCTGACAACTAAAAGCTGAGCAGAAATCAGGTCCCTTTCTACAAACTGATGAGAAGTAATTATGGGAAAATGAACCCTGAAGGAGTTGTTTTTCAAGCCAAAAGGATGCAGAAAATGGTCCAACAGATTTTGTATGTGCGAAGAAAAGGGACCTAGAAAACTGCCCTCCCATATAAAGCAAACCTCCTCCACACCCTGTGAAGTGCAAAAACTTGCTCAATATGGCTGTCAGGATAAAAACCAAGAGAATCGCACTTCAAGCCAATAGAAAGGAATGTGAAATGTATCTAGACCGATCGTTAGAGAGCACAGAAACACTGCCAAGCCACTAATTCCTGTAAGGACTGCTTGGGCTGGAAGGCAGCTAGCCAGCCTCAGAGATATGCGAGACCAGCTTGCTGATGGGAAAAAAATAATGAACATAGGACTCAAGTTGTAAAGAGCTCGACAGGAGCCTGCTTTTCTTCTCTGGAAAAAAAAAAGCAACAGATTGTGGAATAAAGCACTTTAAACATCACAGCACTCAAGAGGATAATTTTTTGAAACTCATCTGTTACTTAAAGCAGTAGTATAAGCTAAAATCCTCAAAATATCACACTGGCAGTTTCTGCTGCTCTTGCTTCCTTTTTGGTCGTCTTTGCTGCTGAATTTGTTTTCTTAAACTTTTCAATTTAAAATTCACCTATTATTGCTATTTGAAAAATCATCTTTCAAACCACTCTTCAGCTACCATCAGTACAATGTCTGCATGAGATTGATAGATTGCCAGCACAGAATTTCCTGGTAAATGCCATCTTTTGCTCATTTGAATTCTGACCTGCAGAAGAAAGTATTAGCTTTCAAAAGCTAGCCAAGAAATGTATTTAGTCCAATAAAAAGGTCTCTCCATATATTTGTGTATGTGTGTGTACACACACTTTGTTAACTTTTTATTTCTGTGCATTCAAGAGGGCTAACACGGCAGCCAAACGGCTCACCACAAAATGCTAAGGGCTAATGTAATAAAGCACATTAATACTATTGCTAGCATAATGTGCATAAAACGCCTGCATTATTGATCACGAGCAGTTAATGCAGTGACTAGCTTGGGATAGTTTCAATATACAATTTGTGAACCTCTACCAACTTCTCTCCCCTTACACCCCCCCCCCCCACAAAAAAAACAAGGGAACTCCGATCCTCCAAAATGGCTCTTTCCTCTCCTTCTCTGCCCGACTGTCCTTGTTCAAAACCCCATGCTTTCATCTATTATGCACCAAATATTTGGAACAAAAAGTACCTCTAACCCTGCACCCGCAGCCATGATAGCGCTCCCCCCCCCCCCCCCCCCCATGAACCTGAGGTAAGGCGTGGCTTTTCAGCAAGGCCTTCCCCCAAGACTCACATTTTTGGCCTGACTTCCTGAACTCCGTACAAGGGACTGTGTAATGCACAACACAGACTCAGCTGGGTCTTGAAACTATTCACAAATGGGTTTTCTGTGCTGAAACCCAATGCTACGTTGATTGAAAATTCTGATTTGATTGTAAGATGTACTAATGTCTCTGTTCATTTAAACTTATTGTAAATCCGCTTTGAGCCAATTTCGGGAAAACATGGAATATCAAATGTTCATATATAAATAAGTGATGCAGCAAAAAAGTGCGCTAAAAACATGCAAAATTTAAGCACAAATACATAACCATAACTATACCTCGGGGAGGTAAAGTGACATTTTTGTGATCCCTTCTAATTTACTGCCTGCAGGGACACATGCCTCCTTTGCATCTCATATTCGTATGAATGGCCAGTGCTTTCAGTTTAGTACACTGGACCCTTTACCTGGCAGGAGGCAATTATCAAAACTTGAAATCACAAAAATCTCTTCATAAATCAAAAGGTAGATTCTCAAAGTATAGCAATGTGGTGAGATAATACATTTATTTTATGGTACACTTGTAATTTAGTGTGATCTTTATGTCGGTTTATCTGTATGGCGCTGCATGACTAGGAGCACTTTATAAATGAGATGGTTATAGTAGCAGCAGCAGTAGTAGTAGTATAAAAAATATTTTGAGGCTTATGTGGCAATTACTTAAAGCAAAGGAAGGCAGCTCTGGTCCTAGAGTGCCACAAACAGGAATGGTTTTCAGGACATCACAAAAAATATGCATGAGATATGTTAGAATACATTGGAGGGCAATGCATGCAAACATACCTCATGCATATTCACTGCAGCTATTCTGAAAACAAGACCTGTTTGTGGCACTCCAGGATGAACAGTGCCTACCCTGGCTTACAGTTTATAAATAAATAGGACCCAAGTCAAATGTAAACAAGATTGTGTGCCTTTGTTAAACCTGATATTGGAAAATCAAAATTTTTTTTTTCTTATAAACCCAGAATCAGGACCAAAATGTTTTTTCCCTTCCCGTTGGCTGAGATTTGAATTAAAAGGTAACCAGACATGCAAAATCCATAGCCTCGCACATAACCAATAAAAAGAAAAATGTTTTGTTTGGCAAGACAGTAAGAACAGCAGCATTACGCTTCTAACAGACAGAAGCACTGGGGTAATTTTCAAAAGGATTTACACACTTAAAACTGGGTTTTACTCATGTAAATGCACTTTACACATGCAAGAGGGTTTTTGTAAATTGCTTGAATATATGCCATAGGTTTACTTGCATAAATGGGCTTTTGAAAATTGCTACGATAGTATATCACATTTATACGCGCAACTCCTTTCAAAATTACCTCCATTACCTCTTTATTGTACTCATGGATCCAGGGCTGGTAAAGCAACAATTCCTCAGTAGATGAAAGTCTGCCAATGCCTCTCCAGTAATCTGTAGTACTTGTGTGCCAAACTATTACCATGCAGTGCTAACCAACATCAGTCATCCAACATGAAGAGCCCAATACAATAGAATAAAAGGGCAAATATTACGATATGAACTTTTACATAAACATTTTTGGATTGCCTCATTAACTCTCCCTGTTTTAGTCTGGCATTGCTAGGGCTCAAGCAGTGTGGAAGCGGCCACCATTCCATTAAGAAAATAATTTACTCTTTAGAAATGTGTAAGAAACATTGTAAATGCAGTACTCATTTCCTCTGGTATCCCCAATATACTTTTTTTTTTAATGTTTTTACTGTAAGCATCCTCTTTTTCCCCCCCTGTAAGAAATCTGTGTGTAGAAGTTTTCCACAGGGTGTGAGCACTGCGTTATTTGGAGGTGGAAATCTTCTGTTTCATGAGATCGGTTTAGGATTCACTTTTAAGTCCTGATGCTACCGCTTGGTATAAGCTCACAGACCTCATGCCCCTTTGCAAGGTGGAGGAGTCTATTTTCTGATCTGGGCATCTCCTTGTGCCAATCCATTAACCTGCATGAAGTTAAGTTGCACCCAATTAAATTATATAAGACTTAAAAGAAGGCTCACACTTCTGCTCTGTGCTACAGATCATTATCCATTACAAAATCTTTGGAGTATTTTTAACTGTGTTCAGTAATTGCTAGGTTGTTCAATTAAGGCAGTATAATCTGTCTTTCATTCTGTTCACCTATGAAGGACAAATTCATGAAGGACATTTTGTATTTGACCAATACAAATCTGCTGTCTTTTAAGTTATGCTCAATATACAGCAATACAAGATACATTGAGGTCACAGTATCATCATAAATCTGTCCTGCCACTATTTGGCATCACCTACATAATTAAGACAAGGATAAAAGGCATTTCCGAGCTACCGCTATAGGAAAACTGGGATAAGTCTCTCTCTGGACAGGTTGACTTCCTTCTATTAGTTTTGTTTATTTATGAGGATCACTAGCTCTTTCATTTTTTCACTACAAGACTGTGTTTTGTTTTAGAGGAAAAATAGTGTTTGCTTGGAAAACCATGTTTTAGGGCCAGAGATCCGCTTTCATTTATCACGCCAGACCATGAGTTTTTAAAAAAGATAGTTACTGTGCTGTATATTAACAGCCTGTGGAAATACTACACATGCATACCTGCTTTATCTTACTTCCTGATACCATGCCTGCGTTGGAAGGTACATGCGACCTTCACTACCTCTTACCTTTCATATGAAAAACAGCTGAAGTCCATTTTAACTAATGGGTATTTTCAGTTAAAGCAACTTCGGAGGTCATGTGATGTGGTGAGCTGGGATAGACGCAATTATCCTTGCTCCAGGCGATATTCCCCATTCACCGCATGAAATCTGAGGCATCAACTTTAAAAAGTGAATTTTTTTTTTTTTTTTACGAGAAATAATCAGCTTATGTTGATAAATATATGCATACATCACCTCCGATTATGCCCTTGAAGGCTGGAAAAAAGGAAAGAGAAAAACCATGGGAGCCGGCTGAAAAGATGGCCACTGAGACAGAGAAACAGGTTAACATTCTGGGTAACCATGAGGCGGATTGCAGAGCTGACAGCGGCAGTAATGGCTGCTTTGGACTGCAGGCTAAGCTCCATTTCCAGAACTGAATTCAAAAATATCAGAATTTGGACTAAGATTGGAGGTGGTAGAAGGAAGGGCATCTGTACTTGATGACGCCCTAGCTCTCACTAGCAAATTGGTTTCTTTGGAGAGGAAATTAAAGCAGGAAGAAAAGCTGGAAAACCTTGAAAGCAGGTCTAGACGTAACATTAGATTTGTGGGGCTATTGGAGAAGGTGGAAGACCATAATCTTGTGGGGTTCCTGGAAAAATGGCTTTCCGAGGTCCTAAATTTGAGCGAGCTTTGGGCGAATCTTAAGACGGAGTAAGCACACAGGCTTGGAAATAAAAATGATGGTGAGTAATAGCCCGATTCCTTAACTGGTCCCAAAATCAAGTTCTACAATCTTATCACAGAATTTCCTATCAAGACAAGTCTGTTTGTTTATTTCTAGACTATTTGGTGGGGTGTCTCAACAGCGGAAAGAATTTAACCCATTATGTACAATCCTGGTGAAAAAACAGGTGAAATTTGCACTACGGTATCCTGCATGGCTCTGAAGACAAAACATTGTTTGACAATGTTTCCATGGCGAAAGTGTTTGTGGACCATCTGCTTTAAATGTAGGGGTTTTATTATTGATGGAAATACAAATATAGCTATCGGATTTTGATTGTTTCTTTGCTTAATTGTTTCTGGACAAATAAAGTGTCAAGAAGAATGTGATATCATCATACACCGGGCAATGGCGCTCTAATTGTAAGCACATCTTGGTTGCGTCCAATAGCTGAGGACAGCTAGACAGAGACTACCAAGTTTCAGCCCTGATGCTAATCCGTACTTAAGACACGATCTAACAGGGAGAGGTCAGAGCTATGAGATGACTGTTTGGTATGCAAGGGTAAAGTCCTCCCCCAATCAGGCAGTTGACTGGTATCATGGCGAATTATGCAGCTTCATATAGAGCCGTGCTGGAGGCAATCCCAAGGTTGTACATAAGTAAGCGGACTGATTACTAATGTCAGTGGGAGCAGAATTGACCAAGCATCAGGGACATACCAAAGATGACCCTGACGTTTCCTGCCGGTGAAGGCTATGTTTATTATTGGCAGGTAGGCCTGAGAAAAACGGGTATGGGGCCATGCTGGAGACTACCCCTATGTTTCATATTACTCCATTTTGAACTAGAACTTGGTCTGTAGCAATGGAAGACACAGACTAATAATATTCCTAAGCAATTGGGTAATATCTTTAAAAAAAAAAAAAAAAGACTAATGGTGGATGAAGGTACAGGTTAATCCATTCTTAAAGGTACAGGCCTGGATCAATTATACTGGTTTCTTATTAGTTTTAGTAATGATTGCTTGGAGCCTATATTAGGTACCTGACAGGGAGAGAGAGAGAATTTTGTGCCGAGTAGGCATACCAGTTCTCAAATTGTTTCATTCTAGTGGGGGATTGTATATATTATCTGACTGTGTAAACGGCGCTTCTCTGCTACAGGACACACAAGGATATCACAAGGAATTTAGTAAAAGCAAAGATAAATTTATTATTGCATATCCTTGGAAGACACAGACAGCCAGACCTTCAATATAGGCAGGGCATTGCTGTCTCTTCCAGTACCTTGTAAAAGTATACACAGAATGCCTGTGACGAGGATCACTTATGCAATATGACAGTGAAATAAGCTAACCTTCTTTAACCTGAGAACTCTCCACTCACATGAAGGTCCCTTTGTTCTAGCCTTGCTTTTGATGTCTCCTGTTTCTTCTGAATTTCTGGCACCCATTCACATGTCAGGGCATATCTCATGCTTTCTGAAGGAAGCCAAATTTGATTACAAAGAGATAGAGGGTTATTGGGGAATGAATGGGTGGGATTTTTAATGCTGGTGGGTTAGATGTTATTAAATTTATTAGAAGCCGACTATCCTATCCTTTAGACCAGCGGTTCTCAACCAGTGCGTCGCCAAGCACATGCAGGTATGTCACCACACTTCCCAGTCCCCCGCTGGCCCAGCTACTTCTCCTCTCCAGCGAAATGGAACGCTTCCTCCACCCGAGAAGAACACGGCAGAAAAGCTGGAGTCAGCAGCACTTGCAGCACGGTCTCTTCTTCCTGTCCCCATGGCCCGGAAAAGGAAATGAAGTGCAGCAGCCGCATGCGTGAGAAGAGACCCTGTTAGGTAAAGTCTCTGCAGAGTTGGGCTGAAGAAGACCAGCAGCGCCAGCCCGGAGCAAAATGAGGACCAATGTCAGCCCCTGCGGCCGATGGGACTCCTTTCTCGAGGCAGCGAGGGCTGGAAGAAGAGGAACCTGCTGCTACTGCTAGTTCGGTGGGGAAAGAGAGAGAGAGAGAGAGAGAAGAGAGAGAGAGACAGCATGTATGTAAGTGTGATTAAGAACCTGTTTGTGTGATTAAGAGTATATGTGATTGACAGCCAATGTAAGTAAGCGAGCTTGTGTGTAATTGTGTGATTGAGAGCCTATAAGTGAGAGAGCGAGTATGTTACAGTTCCTGGCCTGTCCCTCCTACCTGCTCCTCTCGCCGCAACCCAGCACAGCCTGCCGCATGGTTGCAACGGTGTCCTCCTCCAGTGTGGGGGGGGGGGGGGGGCTCTACCTAGGCACGCGTGGGAGGCCCTGCCCTTTAAAGGGGCCGTGGTGGGAAAACTCAGCCCGGCCCTGGAAGATGACATCACCTGGGAGGGGTATTTAAACCCCAAAGCAGTCTACAGCAGTTGCCTTTGCAACAGGTCATCTCCTCTGAGTGCTAGTTGCTGATTCAGACGTCCTTTGCTCCAGTTCCTGCCTTTATTCCTGCTCCTATTCCAGTCCCTGCCTTCATTCCTGCTTCCAGCCTCGTCCTTGCTCCCCAATCCCAGTTATCCAGTCCTCGGCTTGATCTCCAGGTTTGACCTCGGTTTGTCTTCTCATCTCTGCTTGTCTGCTGCCTGTCTCAACCCCTGGCCTGGTTCTCCATTTTTGTCTGTCTGCTGCCTGCCCTGGATCTTCTGCCTGAACTCAGTTTCGCTTCTTCGCTGCTTGCCCAGACCCGGACTGCTGACCCTGTCTCCGTTTTCCTCTTCATCTGCTTCCCTGAGGCACCCGCACCTAAGTCCTGCTGGCCCCGGCACCCAAGGGCTCAACCTGCGAGGAACAACGGCTGGTATATGTAAAGGTCCTGCCGGGTTGCCCTCACCAGCACCACCTCCCGGAGACTAGATCCATTGTGGGCAATCCCTCAGTGGTCACCACCACTCTCTCCGGCTCAAGGGTCCACAACCATAACAGAGCATGTGTGTGACTGAAAGGAGAAATTTGCAAACAACTCCCCCTCCTCCCTCTAATTCACAACAATCTCGGGGCACCTGGAAATTGAACATTTCCAGGTGGAGAACAGATTTAATCATTGGGTCTTTTGAAATATTTTATTGGTGTTTAGAAATTATTTATATGATTTTTTAAATTACTGGATATTCTATTCATCAGCTGTTTTGAAATAATCTGTTCTTTTTATTAGTATGATTTTACTACTATTGATTTTATATTTCTTGCTTTATTTTATGAGGACTGGTGATTTCTCTTTTTCCTTTGTTGCACTGTATACAGAGACTCTGGCTTGTTGTGGTTTCCAGTTCGGTTTTTGACTGCATGTTTCTATTTACGCTTTATGGTCTCTTTATTCTTTGTTAGGTGAAGGTCTGCGCATGTGATTGAGGGGAGGAATTCTGCTGCATTTGTTTCTGGGTAGGGCTCTATAGCACTCTGGCTTGTTCCATTTTCCTAACAGAAGTATTGGAGTTTTAAGGCCTGGTTGTGGTTACTGTTTGATTGCTGGAAGTTGGTGCTGTACTGGTATGGGAGGTTTACTATTTATAATATTTATGTTCAGAGAGAGAACTCTTGTTTTTCCCTTGTGTCATTCTTAACAATAAAAATAATTCAGGGTCCTTTTTTTTTAATTGCTGCCGCAGATTGTAATGAGCACTGTGTCACACATGCAAGAGCCATTTGTCAGGTGTGTCCCGACCGAAAAAAGGTTGAGAACCACTGCTTTAGACCGTGGTTGTAAAGAAGGGCAAGGCTGGGTATCTTGTTTACAATTAATATGAAGATTCTTCACAATTTTTTCATCATACCAATGAAACGAGTAAAGGCTTACAAATAATTTCTTGGAATGTCAACGGGCTAGGGTCACCCATAAAGAGGAAAAAGGTTTTCACGCGTTAAGTAAAAACCAGGCTACAATTGCATGCCTACAGGAAACCCATCTCACGGTGATAAAAGTAGTAAAAGAGGATGGGTGCAGTCTTGTTTTTTCTCAGCTGTGGTAGGAAAAAAAGCTGGGGTGGCTATATTAATAAAATAGAGTGTATAAATACAAGAGACGAAGGTGATGAGATCCAAAAGGGAGATTTATAATTTTTATTGGTATACTGAATGAACAAACATACACAATTTGTAGTTTGTCTGCTCACAACAATTATACTCAGTTTCTTCACTCATCTGGTAAAGGTTTCTTAGCTAATGCTCAAGACTTCTTGTTTTTGGCCGGTGATTACAACTGCGTACGTGATACCTTCTTAGATACATCTTCAGAAGCTAGAGGCCATAGGAAAATGAAGGGTAAAGAAATTGACTTCCTCTGCACTGAACTTCACCTAATGGATGTTTGAAGGGTTTTACATCCAGAAGTCGAAGATTTTACTCACATTTATAGCGTGTTTAGTTCTTCCTCTCGGATTGATTATATTTTAGTGTCTCAGATTTTCTTTTCCAATGTCTCAGGAATGGGAAATAGGTCTACCAGCCATTTCTGATCATTCCATGATATGGGTTGATTATAAACCAGTAGATTCCAGCCCAAGGGAGCACTTGTTGAGACTTTCAGGTCATTTGAGAGGGGACCCTGATTTTCACTCCTTCCCTCTGTAAGAAATGGAAGGAATTTGAAACTAACAAATTCTCAACATAAACAATCTCCCATTCTTTTTTGTGTAAAGTGGTTCTTCGGGGGGGGGAGGGGGGATGACAATCTCTTATATAACTGTTCGGAATAAACAGATATAGAAGTTGGTTCTACAATTAGAAGAGAAGCTAAAATTGGCAAAAGACTGATGGGTGCAGAAAGGTTCAAAAGATACTGGGAAGAATATAAAATTATTCGATAGTTTGACTATGGTGCTACACCAAAGAACAACGCATGCTGAGGAAATCAGAGCACAATTTTTTTTTCGTTTTGGGAACAAAGCAGGGAGATTTCTAGCAAATACGGTGAAGGTGTAGAAAGGGAAGACACACTGAAAAGGTAAAAAATAAAGGTAATATAGTATCCAAAAGTACAGACAAATGTGAAGCTTTCAGGAAGTTTTATGAATCCCTATACATGGAGGATAGGACAGGGGGTGTAGTGAAGAAGATCAATTTTTTTTCAGGACTTACAAATCCCTTCTCTCTCGGAACAAGTGGAATTTTTGAATTGGCCAATACAATCGTTTGAAATTATATATGTTATTAAATCTAGCAAATCATGAAAGGCACTGGGGCCTGATGGCTTTTCATACGACTATTATAAGATCTTGAGTAAACAAGTGGCAAGCCCTATGGTGAATTTTTTCCTGGGGATCCTTATGGTGATCGATTTCCACCGGGCTTCAATAAAACAATTATTACGATGTTGCCTAAGGCAGGGAATATCTGCTGTCCCCGGCTTCCTAGTGACTGATTTCCCTCTTAAATTGTGATTTGAAAATTGTTACAAAAATTTTAGCAGATAGATGGAATGACCAAGCTCAGTCTATCATCTCCCCTAATCAAGTAGGTTTTGTTAAGGGTAGAGCTGCCTGCTCTCATAAAGTGAAACTTAACATAAGAAATTTCCATGCTGGGTCAGACCAAGCACAGCATCCTGTTTCCAGAGGCCAAACTAGGTAACAAGAACCTGGCAATTATCCAAACACTAAGAAGATCCCATGCTACTGATGCAATTAATAGCAGTGGCTATTCCCTAAGTAAACTTGATTAATAGCAGTTAATGGACTTCTCCTCCAAGAAATGTCCATCTGTAAATCTAGTAACCTGCAAGCTGTAGCGATAGACCGATTCAGAAAAGGCCTTTGATAGGGTCTCAAGGCCATACATGTTTTCAGTTTTGTGAAGGAATGGAATTGAGGGGGACTTTTTAAGGTATATTTCACTACTATATCCAATATTATTGCTAATAGATATAAATCAGAGGATTTTAGTATCTCTAGAGGGAGTGAGGCAGGGGTGTCCTCTCTCTCTCTCCCCTCTGCTGTACATAAATTTCCATAGATCCCCTGTTGAGGAAAATTAAAATGGATCCCATGATTTAGGGTTTTAATAAGGGAGGGTGTATTTAAAATAGCGGCTTTTGCCACTGATGTCCTTGTGTTCCTTACAAAACCACAGGAGTCGATATGGAAAGTCTTATGACAAAGATTTTGGAACTTTCACAGGTTTGAAAATCAATCAGGATAAATCTGAGGTACTAGATGTTCTCAGCTCCTTAAAGGGTCAGTGGGTTGGAGAATTTCCATTACGTTGGTTAGAAGGTGAAATGAAGTATTTGGGGATAACGATCCCTTCTGATATAAGTAGAATCTATGAAGTTAAGGTTAAATCGCTTATGCGAAAAATGGAGACTTCTCTTCAGAAATGGAGGTATATCCCTCTCTCGCTAATAGGTAAAATCCATCTCTTGAAAATCAAGGTTTCCAAATGCTCCCCATTTGGCATTATACATCAGATGTAATAAATAAAAAAAGATCAGCCAATTTGTCTGGTCTGGTAAGAATGCGAGAATTTCCTTTGATCTCCTAATGAGAGATTCCAGGGGCGGGGTCTGAGATTTCCAAACTTCAGAATGTACAATGCGGCCCGTATGTTGCAACACCTTTATGACTGGATATTCCAAACATCTAGATACTCAGCGTTTGAGTTGGTACAAAATTGGTTGAGTCCCTTCTTTGAATTCGTTGATTCAAATTCCAGACAAGGAGGGACAAGAGACATTAAAGATCACTTATTGCTGTCTTCTTGCTGTGCCACTTGGACCTTCCTAAGTAAATCCACACAGAGTAGGAACATTATCTCCCTTTATCTCTATATAGGCGAACCCTCAGTTTTTCTGGGATGAGAGTATCCCATTTTTAAAAAAAAAAATGGGGTTCAAAAGGGCTTATACATATTTGTCATTTCTTTGTGGGTGATTTCCAGATTATACAGAGTTTTCAAGAATTACAAGCCAAACATGAGATTCCATAAAGATTTTTATGCATATCTACAGGTGAGACATATACTTGAACTGCTTCAAAAGAATCCTGAATTTTATAAATCAAGGTTATTGGAAGAGGTTTTAGAGAGCAGCAGGCATGAGAAACCTTTTTTGTCCTAGATTCAATGCAAATCCAACTCAGTGTTTCTTTGTAAGAATTACAGCAGTTTAAAAAAAAAAATACACAAGATAACTGAAAATTTAATACTAAGGGAAACAATTTAAATTTCTGTGTCAAATGTACATGTCCCAGAACAGAGCATTTTATGCATTGAGTAAAACACCAATTTGTCCAAAGTGTTCCCTAGAGTTAAGGGATTATTCTTCATGGCTTCTGGCAATGCATCAAAATTCAGGAGTTTTGGTCCCAGATTTGAACTTATATCGAATCCATTTGGCAACGCCGCTTACACAATGACCCCAAATTTTGGCTTTTCGGAATTTATGAAAATTTCTCTCCAGTTACAGAGACTAATACGATTTTTCTAGACAAAGCCTCCCTTGTTGCAAAGAAAACTATATTGGGCTTCTGGATTTTATGCGATAGTCCTAATTTGGCTCAATGGAAAGGGAGGATGAATAAACTTTTAATGTTTGAATATCTAATGATCAAAGAGTCTTCTCAGTCTTATCTAGAAATCATGACTGATTTGGCAAGGTCTTCCCCCGCCCCACATTGAGATATACAGTTTTTAAACTGTAAAGATCATTAATTTGGGCACTTAAGTCATTTTGTGTTTCTATTACTTCCCTACTAACTTCGGCTTCATGTAAATTGGAGCCTGAACTGGAGATGTGTGTAGATATATGGCTCCAGGCACAAACATTGCAATATATTGTCAATCCAGTGAGTAAATATCTAACTTTCAAGATGCATGGTTTGCTCTCCTTCTATATGGCTAGATACATGAGGTGGTCTGTCAGATCAATATAAGAAATCATTCTAAAGGGTTATACTGGCACTTAATTTACACATTTAAATTGTACATTGGGGATTTTTCCACTTGTGTTTAGGGAAAGGGGGTTAAATATCAGACAGAGAATTGTATGTTCCCCCACCTGTTATATTCTTTAGGTCTCTCTTTTGGATGTTCCTTACATACTAGATGTAAATGGTGGACATCAAAGGCTATGTACTTACTTTGTTTTGTTTTTCTCCATTTGATAGAATCAATAAACAGGTGTTTAAAAAAAACAAAAAAAAAAACCCGCACCATTTGCAACCATTTTTAAGAACAATCAGATTTTCGAACAATCGTCTAAGCATTTGTTCTTACTTCTCTAGATTATGGGAATTCCATTTATTTGGGGGGTTCCTAAATCTCAGATGTGAGCAGTTCAGCTGCTTGGCTGGTTTTGAAGGCCTCGCAAGGAGAGCACATTACCTCATTTCTCCACAGGCTCTATTGGTTGCCTGTGGAGCAAAAGATTACGTTTAAGATCTTGACACCCTGTTTATAAATCTTTGAATGGGAAAGTCCCTATCTTTTTGTCTAATCTGTTTAAGGAATATATCCCTATAAGAGCTTTACGTTTTGCTGGTAGTCATTTGCTCAAGTTGCCACCAGTAAATGCAGTATATTTACAAGAAACAAGACAACAGTCATTGTCCATTGCGGGGTGGGAAGGGACTATGCTTTGGAACAACTTGGCTGATGAGATACGTGCCTTGACTGATAACTTATTCTGGAGAGAATTGAAAACTGATTTATTTAAAGAAGCATTTTAGAGTATGATATTTAGTCTGTTAATTGTTTATTACTTTGTATCTGTATTATTTTATGTTTCTGTAATCCACCTTACATTAAAATATTTATATTCTGTCTATATTAAATAAAAAATATCCTCACTGATCACCAATGGAGCACTTTCTGCAGCAGCCTTCAAACAGCAGCTGGGGACATGATGTAAAAAAGGAGTAAGGGAGAGAAATATCAAATTGTGTGTTTGGTTATATCTTTTCTGATTTGGCTAAAAAAAACCCCAAAAAAAAACAGATTAACTTTGACAGAACAGGGAAAGCAAATGTTGCTTACCTGATGTAACAGGTGTTCTCACAGGACAGCAGGATGTTAGTCCTCACAAATGGGTGACATCGAGGATGGAGCCCACCACGGAAAACTTCTGTCAAAGTTTAAACAGAACTTTGACTGGCCCCTACTGGGCATGCCCAGCAAGGCACTGACCCTGCAGCCAGCAGGGGTCTCCCTTCAGTCTGATGTTCAAAGCTACAGGCAGTGCCTAGAAAGTAAAAACAAAACAAACCCAACACCGCGGGGTGGCGGGCGGGTTTCGTGAGGACTAACATCCTGCTGTCCTGTGAGAACACCTGTTACATCAGGTAAGCAACATTTGCTTTCTCACAGGACAAGCAGGATGGTTGTCCTCACAAATGGGTGAGTACCGAGCTGAGGATGTCCTGACTTGCACCAAATGCACCCAACGACGTGCAACAGGCACTACAATTGGGGTGGAATTTGGTAAAGGGCATCCGCACCCTACCGGGAAGGTGGAAGGGTGTTGGTACATCACGTTGGAAAAAGGTTACGCAAGACAGATTGGCCGAAGATGGAGTCCTGTCTTCCAGCTTTGTCCAAACAATAGTGGGCTGCAAAGGTATGGAGAGAACTCCAGGTTGCAGCCCTGCAGATGTCAGGAAGCGGCACCGATCGAAGGTGTGCCACTGACGTAGCCATGGCCCTCACAGAGTGTGCTTTGACACGGTCTTGAAAAGGAATGCCCGCTTGCTTATAGCAGAAAGCAATGGAGTCCGCCAACCAGGAGGAAAGAGCCTGCTTACCCACAGGTTGTCCTAACTTGTTAGGATGGAAAGAGACAAATAATTGAGTGCTCTTCCTGTGAGCAACTGTACGGTCTAGATAAAAAGCTAGAGCTCGTTTACAGTCTAGGGTATGCAGAGTTTGTTCCCCGGAGTTGGAGTGGGGCCTGGGAAAAAAGATAGGTAGTATTATGGATTGATTGATATGAAACTCAGAAACTACCTTAGGTAAAAATTTAGGGTGAGTGCGGAGTACCGCCCGGTCCTGCAGGAGTTTAGTGTAAGGCGGATAGGTAACTAGGGCCTGTAATTCACTAACCCTGCGAGCTGAAGTGATAGCCAAAAGGAATAACACTTTCCATGTGAGATACTTTAACTCACAGGAGTGCAGAGGTTCGAAAGGAGGTTTCATTAGACGACCAAGAACCAGATTAAGGTCCCAGGATGGGGCCGGAGGCCGTAAGGGTGGCTTCAGATGGAGCAAGCCTTTAAGAAAACGTGTTACTAGGGGTTGTACTGAAATAGGGACACCCTGTACACCTTTATGGAAGGCGGCTACCGCACTGACATGCATCCTAATGGAAGAGGTTTTAAGACCTGATTCAGAGAGATGCCATAAATAGTCCAAGAATTTGGAAATTGGACAGGAAAGGGGATCAAGGGACTGAGAAGTGCACCATGATGTGTACCTTTTCCATTTGTATGAGTAAGACTTTCTTGTGGAAGGCTTTCGTGAAGCTATCAGGACTCGAGAAACGGAATCTGAAAGGTTGAAAGGCTGAAGGACTAACCTTTCAACATCCATGCCGTCAGGGACAAGGCTTGGAGGTTGGGATGGAGGAGGCATCCGTCGTTTTGAGTGAGCAGATGCGGGTCCTTTCCCAGAGGAATGTGCCTGCGGATGGAGAGATCCTGGAGTATTGGAAACCATACTTGGCGTGGCCAGTAAGGTGCTATCAGGATCATGGTTCCTCCGTCCTGGCGTAGCTTCACGAGAGTCTTTGACACAAGAGGAAGTGGGGGGAATGCGTAGAGCAGACCGGTTGTCCACTTGAGGGAGAATGCATCCCTCGGCCGAGAGTTCTGGCTCCGAATGAGAGAGCAGTAATCGTCCACTTTGTGGTTCTGAGGGGACGCAAAGAGGTCTATGCGGGGAGAACCCCACTTGTGAAACAGAGAGGTCGCTATCAGAGGATCGAGTGACCACTCGTGCGGTCGGAAGACACGGCTCAGCCGGTCTGCCAATACATTGTCTACTCCCGGCAGGTAAGTGGCCCTGAGGTACATGGAGTGGGAGAGGGCTTCCGCCCAGATCTGCGCAGCTTCCTGACACAGAAGGAAGGAGCCTGTGCCTCCCTGCTTGTTTATGTACCACATGGCCACTTGGTTGTCCGTCTGGATTAAGATTATCTGATGAAAGAGATGATCTTTGAAAGTGCGGAGCGCATAGCGGATTGCTCGAAGTTCCAGGAAATTGATCTGGTGTTCGGCTTCCTCGTTGGACCATAACCCTTGGGTTTGAAAGTTGTCCACATGGGCTCCCCAACCGATGTGAGAAGCGTCGGTGGTTAGGATTACTTGCGGATCCGGTGGAAGAAGGGTAAGCCCTGAAGGAGGTTGACATGAGTCGTCCACCAGGTTAAGGATAGGCGCAGCGCTTGTGTGACTGTGACTATGGAGGACAGAGGCTGAAAAGCTTGAATCCATTGGTGTCGTAGAGTCCATTGTGTTACTCTCATGGCTAGTCGGGTCATGGGAGTGACTTGAACCGAGGATGCCATGTGTCCTAGGAGAATGAGGAACTGGCGAGCCGTGGCCGTGTCTTGAGACTGGAGCTGGTGAGCTAGGGACATGAGAGTTTGGACCCGTTGAAGCGGAAGGTAGGCCTTTGCCTGTAAGGTGTCCAAGTCTGCCCCAATGAAAGATAAGGTTTGAGATGGGACGAAGCAAGATTTCTCGTAATTGACAAGAAACCCTAAGGAAAGGAGTGTGTTGATTGTCAATTGTAGGGAGGACCGGGCAATCTGAGGGGTGGAGGCCCTGATTAGCCAATCGTCCAGATAGGGGTATACGTGGACACCTTCCTTCCTGAGGAATGCTGCTACAACTACGAGGCATTTGGTGAAGACTCGTGGAGCAGATGCCAGACCGAAAGGCAGTACTCGGTATTGATAATGGTCGCGGCCTACTAGAAACCGCAGATATTTGCGATGGGATTGTGTTATCGCAATATGGGTATAAGCTTCCTTGAGGTCGAGGGAGCATAGCCAATCCCCTTTTTGCAGCAGAGGGAGTAACGTGCCCAGGGTTACCATCTTGAACTTTTCTTTTTGAAGGTACTTGTTGAGGGCCCGAAGGTCCAAAATTGGACGTAGCCCTCCTGACTTCTTTGGAATTAGGAAGTACCTGGAGTAAAATCCCTTGCCTCGTTGAGAGGGAGGGACAGGTTCTATAGCATTTGATTGCAAAAGGAGGGATACTTCCTGTTGTAATTGAGTGAAGTGGCTGGATAGACTCCACGCTTGAAGAGGCGGGGAGTCTGTCGGAAGAGTTATGAAATTGAGGTGGTAACCCTGTGCGATAATTGCCAGCACCCACTGGTCTGAGGTAATCCGTATCCAATGCTGTAAAAAGTGGCACAGACGACCCCCCACAGGGATGTGGGGGAGTGGGATATGGCATGTGCTCCGTGTCGGGAAGTCAAAGGCCTGCCGCAGGCCCGGGAGGTGGGGCTACAGCAGGTCTTTGTTTCCGAGGTTGGCGTAGCTGAGGTCTGGTGGAGGATCGAGCCGGACGAGGCCTAGTCGACGGAGGGTAATAACGACGTGGCCGAAAGAATGACTTTTTAGAGTCCTTCTTAGGTGGTGGTTTGGAGGATACCTCAGATGGAACAGACGAAAGTTGTTTCAACGTCTCGTGGTGATCCTTCAATTCCGCCACAATCTGTTGAATCTGTTCTCCGAACAGATTGTCCCCCAAGCAGGGTAAATCGGCTAGACGATCCTGGACCTCTGGGCGAAGGTTGGATGATTTTAACCAAGCCCAACGTCTGGCTGAGATGGCAGTAGCTGAGACTTTCGTGGAAGCATCGAAGATATCGTAGGCCGTTCTGATCTCGTGCTTCCCAGCTTCAAATCCTTTGTGAAGGAGGGCTTGAAGCTGTGGCTGGTATTGGTCCGGTAATGTGTCAGCGTAGTCCTGCATCTGTTTAAGGATAGCTCTGTTGTATTGAGTCATATAAAGTTGGTATGAAGCTATGCGAGATATCAACATAGCCCCATGATACACCTTCCTTCCCACACTATCAAGGAATTTGTTGTCCTTGATAGGGGGAGTGGAAGAGTGTGGTTTTAGGCGCTTGGCCTTCTTTTGCGCAGACTCAACTACAACAGAGCGATGATCCAGTTGAGACTTCTGAAATCCTGGTGCTGACTGAACGAGGTATGTTGAGTCAGCTTTTTTATTAACTGGCGACACAGATGAAGGTGATTCCCAGTTTTTCTTTAAAAGATCCAGAAATACCTGGTGAATGGGGATGGAAGCGATAATTTTTGGGGCATCCAGAAATTGGAGCAGCTCCATCATTTGGTGCCTGTCATCGGTCTCAGATTGCAGCTGAAAAGGCACAATTTCTGACATCTCCTTTACAAAATTTATAAAGGAGAGATCTTCAGGAGGAGATCGTTTTCTACTCTCTGTAGGAGATGGTGGGGATGGTAAATCTGTATCTGAAGATGTATCATCACCCCAGGTATCATAAGGATCATGTAGGGCTTGCAGTCCTGAAGGACCTGGTAGAGGATCCAAAGGCATCGATGGAATCGGTGCTGCAAGCGGAACTGTGAACGGCATCGAGGGCTTCGGGGCTACCGATGGAATCGGTGCCGATCTTGGAATCGATGGAGCCGAAGGATAAATCGGTGGAAAGGTATGTGAAGGCACCGATGGAACGACACCGGACGGGGGAATCCGGAACGGTGTTTCTCCTGTCGATGAATGTCCTTCCGGAGATGATGGTGTAGTCGGTGCTACTGGAATCACCGATGGAAGGGCTCGCATGAGTGCCTCCATACGATTTAGTATCGGTGCCAACGCTTCCACTAGAGGCTCGGTGGTCGGTTCCCTCCTCGGTGGCAGAGTCGGTGCTGAGGTCGGTGCCTGAGGCGGTGCCGGAATCGGTGCCGGTGGAGGCTGGAATCTTCGCATCGCATTCTCGATGGCCTCCTGGACCAGCCGGTCCAGTTCTGCCCGGAGACCAGGGGTAACCATACCCGGCTCGACGGGAGAGGGAGGCTGAGGCAGGGCCGGAAGTACCACCGTAACCGGTGGGATCACGGCCCCCGCACCCCGGGAGGGTGAGGGTTTCCTCGGTGCCTGCGAACGAGACGTGGACGGTGCCAGGTCTGACCGAGGCTTTTTCGTCGGTGGCTCGGCCTGTTCAGAGGTCGATGGTTGTGGATCCTCGACGGGCCGAGACTTGTGCCGTCGATGGCGATGCTTATCCTTCCGATCTCCTCGCCCATCCGGGGAGGGGACAGGAGTCGACGGCCGAGAAGTCATCGGTGGAGGACGGTCACCGGAGGGTTGACGATGGTGGTGCAACTTCGACGGTGCCGGTTCCGATGACGTCGATGCTATCGATGGCGTTGGGGTGGGTGCATGGAAGAGGAGCCCCATCTTCTCCATCCTGGCTTTACGACCCTTAGGTGTCATTAGGGCACATTTAGTGCAAGTCAGGACATCATGCTCACTTCCCAAACATAGAACACAGACCCGATGGGGATCTGTGATTGACATAGTCCGGGTGCAATCCGGACAACGACGGAACCCCGTCGCCATGGCCTAGGGCCAAATTTAGCCGCGGGATTGGTAAGTGCCAACAGGCCTCTAGGGCCAAAATCGACGGCAGTCGATGAAAATCGGCAAAAAACTTACCGGCTTTCGCGGAGGTGACAAAAATTTGTCGAAGGGAGACCCCTGAGGGGCAAATTTTCTTCGGAAAGAAAAAACCGAATTCCTGTCAGGAACGTGGTAAGAGAGCTCCTTTCACCGCGTGGCAGCTGCTGCGCGGAAAAAAGAAGACTGAAGGGAGACCCCTGCTGGCTGCAGGGTCAGTGCCTTGCTGGGCATGCCCAGTAGGGGCCAGTCAAAGTTCTGTTTAAACTTTGACAGAAGTTTTCCGTGGTGGGCTCCATCCTCGATGTCACCCATTTGTGAGGACAACCATCCTGCTTGTCCTGTGAGAAAATGAGATTTCATGTTCCAATTAATCACATTCTTGCTGCAAACAAAATTTGAAGTGACACTCTTTTTACAAGCAAAACTACTATAACTATCGAAGTCAAAGCAGGAAGAAGTCAGCATCTACCTGCACTAAAGCAGCTCTAGAATGAGAAATAAAGCAAAGGACATTCAGCTCCATATATTTTTATAAAGAGATTACACTATAAAACTGCAGGTCTAAATGAAGATTAAGGGGCTAACTTTCAAAGGCTTTTATTTTTTAAATCTGTGATCGTGGGAAAAAGAGTTCAAAGCACAGAAGCTCTAGATGTCAGAAATCGATACCTGAAAGACAAATTTAGACTCCCTAGTCAATATATACACTAAAAGCAAGTACTCTCTTGTATTCCAAAGCCCTTAACTCTGGTGGTAATTTCATATTTGCACATGGCATATCTAAAAGGTGAAAAGAGGTCATGGGGAGCAGTGTGAATCAAAAACACTGAATGCCTGGGACAAAACTGCATTTACAAAACCCTGTATTTAGCTGGTGAGGTCTTCATGTAGAAAATGAGAAAATGTTTCATTCACAAATAAAATTTATCCAACAATATCAAGAATGTGGCTCCTCTTATTAAATTTCACTTTTTTTTTTTTTTTTATAACCCAGCAATTTCCTCCTAACTCCTTTGGGCTTACAGCTCAATTGGGAACCAAAGCTGCTAAGCTGCCATCAGCCTATTTCCTTGATTTTAAGTCCCTTCTTAAGATAATCCAGTCATTGCAGCCACATGCCTCAGCTAAAACCCTGCAAATATAAACTTACATCTAGCCACTAGGTGTCACCATCGTGCATTAAACAGGACATTCTCCTTGCTTTCCCCCCCACAGCTTCTAGAACTTTACCTCTGCAGCATCTCCAGTCCCAAATGACCCAGGGCATGGAAGATCTGAGCCAAAAATTGAACCCAGGTCCTGGACAGCTACCAGGCTGGCTCCTACATACATTGAAATAGCTGACCAATTTAAAATGGTCAGTCATCTTATTTCTTGAAGTTACTACATTACCATCTCCTTTCCTCCACATAGCCTCTGCTTTTTCTTTATTTTTAAACCTATTAAGGTCAGGGACATGCTCCAGCCCTCAATTGTCACAACTATGTCTAGTATTCAAGATATTCGTAATGCTTATTCTCTGGTTTACAGTGAATGTTCACTTTTTGATTATCCTGAAAACCAGAGAGCACTCCAGGGTTAGAATACATCATTCCTCTGCTAGATGCCTACTTAAAATTATACTTGCCAGTAAAGCCCATAATCAAAAAGTGAACATGATAGACCCAAATTTCAAATACACTTGTACCTGTAAGATTCAGCCCTAAGAACTATACAAGTAAAAAAGATTTTTTTTTTGGTGCAATCATACTCAAACCTTTTTCAGCAAATTAACAGTTATTCACCCCAGAACTTCAAAGCTGGGTACCAAGTCAATATTCTAAATATGAACTGTTTATAAACTTTCATGATACTGTACATATTTTAATTTCCACTTTTCTCTCTTGTTTGGCTACCAAACATATTTATCACCAATACTATTAAACCTTGGATACAGGCTTCCCACTCATTATACAAATCAAGTCCACTTAGAATCAATCACAAATGGGGCATTTGGGTATCTTGTTTTACCCGTTATACCAGTTTGTGCCAATTCCTGTTATCTTCTGTATTGGTACTCCCTACGAGCGAAGTTTTCTACTATTCTTGTTTTCTATTGTTCTATGTACAGCCCATGAGCGAAGTTAATGTTTACTGTAAACCGAGGTGATCTGTATCCCATACAGGAACCCCGGTATATAAAATCGAATAAATAAATAAATCTTGTAACCCAATTATAAAACAAAGCACACAGTATAGGAAAGTCAGAAGTCAGTTCAATCTGGCACCTAATACAGAAGTGCCTCATATTTGCTGTAAAATTAAAATCTGCAAGTAGTATCAGCAGAGTTACTTACCTGTAACAGGTGTTCTCCGAGAACAGCAGGATGTCAATCCTCACACATGGGTGACATCATCCTATGGAGTCTGGCACGGAAAACTTATGTCAAAGTTTCTAGAACTTTGAGCTTATCTAAGCTTGCTCGAGCATGCATTATACCACGTGTCCATGGGGGGGGGGGGTTTCCCCCTCAGTCTCATAACACAGAATTGGGGGGGGGGTTCCCCCTCAGTCTCATAACACAGAATTCAATTAAAATAAAATACTACTCACAAAGTAGAAATCCAACTCCGCAGGGAGGTGGACAGATTTCATGAGGACTGACATCCTGTTGTCCTCAGAGAACACCTGTTACAGGTAAGCAGCTCTGCTTTCTCTGAGGACAAGCACGATGGCAGTCCTCACATGGGTGAATCCCTACCTACAAGCGGCCCCCAACAAAACAGGTACCAAAGGGCACAACAAGTTTTCTTGGTAACAGGAGAGGGGCAGCCTGAACAGAAAGAACGGGTCTTAGGAGAGTACAGAGTTGGGTTTTACACCTCAAATAGGTTCCAAAGGACAGACTAGCCAAACCTGCTGTCGCGTCAGCCATTCCTATCCAGCAGTAATGAGATGTAAATGAGTGGATGGAGTTCCACATCACAGCTCTGCGGACCTTCTCCATGAGGTCTGCTCACAAGTGGGCCACCGAAGCTGCCATGGCTCGAACAAAGTGAGCCTCAACATGGCCCCCCAAGATGCAATACCATCTGGACATAACAGAAGGAATTGCAGTCTGCTGGCCAATTGGAAAGCATCTGCTTGGCAACTGTGATCCCAAACTTGTTCTGGTCAAAAGAAACAAAAAGTTGGATGGACTGTCTATGGGCTTCTGTCTGCTCCAGAAAGAAGGCTAAGGCTCTCTTGCAGTCCAAACTGTGTAGGGCTTGTTCACATTGGTGAGAATGGGCCTGGGAAAGAACGTTGGCAGGGCAATAGCCTGATTAAGAAGGAAGTCTGACACCACCTTAGGCAGGAACTTAGGGTACATACGTAAGTCCACCCTATTTTGAAAAAAAGGTGGATAAGTCACTAAAGCCTGGAGCACAAATGACCCTAGGTGTTGAAGTTACTGCCACTATGGTCAGGTATTTCAGGTCACAGAACCATAGAGGTTCAAAAGGAGCTTTCATCAGCTAAGTCAACACCACACTGAGGTCCCAAGACACAGTGGGAGACCTTAAGGGAGACTTCAATTGAAGCAGGCTTCACATAAAACATACAGCCATGGGCTGTACAGAGATAGGCTTACCTTTGACATCATGGTGATATGTGCCAATTGCACTCAGATGAACTCTAACGGATTTGGTCTTCAGACTAGCTTCCGAAAGATGAGAGGGTAGTCAAGCAGTTTTGTGGAGAGCAGGAGAAAGGTTCTAAGGCCTTTTTCTCACACCACACAGAAAACAACCTTCACTTCAGTCCGTAAGGTTTTCTAATAGCTACAAGGACCCAAGATATAACTTCCGAGAGATAAAGTGGTTTCAGGATCAGCTCTCTCAACATCCAGGCTCTGAGTGACAGGGCCTGAAGGTTGGGATGGCTCAAGCTTCCCTGATCCTGGGTGATGAGATCTGGAGAAATCCCCGTCTGATTGTTTTCTGGAAGGACATCTCCCGGAGGAGTGGAAACCAAATCTGTCTCGGCCAATGAAGGACTATGGAGGATATGCATACAGAAGACCCTCGCCTCAATGGCGGAAAAGATATGAGGCAGTAAGTAGAACTGAGGAACCTTCCTTTTCCAAAGTACTGCAAATAGATCCACCTCTGGGCTTTCCCAAAGGCAGAAGATCTGATTTGCAACCCTTTGATCCAGCAACCATATGTGGGATCTGAAGGCACGACTCAGTCTGTCTGCATTCTCCATTTCGGCCAGGTACATGGCCCTGAACACCATACCGTGGGAGAGGGACCATGACTATATCTGGACCACTTCCTTGACACAGGAGGTACGACTAGAGCTCCCTGCTTGTTGACATACCATATTGTCAGTTGGTTGTCTGTTTGTATATGCACAATTTTGATACCCCCAATTCCAGATTTGAATTTTCCCACTACCAGGACAGTGTCCCAGGGAAATCATGGACTCCCAGTCTGCGAAGGTGCACCACCACCCGGCTAAGCATTTTCTGAAGACATGGGGCTGACACTAGCTCAAACTGCAGAATGTGATACTGGAAGTGCTGTTTTCTCACCACAAATCAGATACTTCCAGTGGCTGGGGAAGATCTGGAAGTGAGTATATACATCCTTGAGATCGAGGGATCTTAATCAGTCCACTTTTTCCAAGAAAGGGTTCAAGGTGCCCAGGGAAATAATCAAACTTTCTTTTTTTGAAATTTGTTCAAGGCCCTTAGGTCTAGGATGGGATGGAGTCCTCAGGTTCTCTCTGGAATCAGGAAATACCGGGCGTAGAATCCCTGTGCTCTTTGCCCTAGTAGAACACACTCAATCGTTCTGGCCATTAAAAGGGAGGAGAGCTCTGCTAAAAGCAATTCCTGGTGTGCTACCAGTCCCCAAAAAGGAATTGGGGGGAAGTTATTTGGCAGGGCACTCAAAAAGTTTTAATCTGTACTCTCTTCAAATAATTTATTTATTTATTTATTTTTAGCTTTTATAATACACTGGTCTGAGGTTATACTGGGCCACTAGCTCATGTACAACTGCAGCCTGCCCCTGACCGGAAGGTCTTGCAGACTGCAATCCAGTCAAAACCCCATCACCAGAGTTGGCTGGGGCACTGGTTGGGGCCCTCTGTTGCTTGGGATAGCTACGAGAAGCCTCTTGCTGCTGATGGGGCTGAAGTGGTGGAAGATAGTATCCCCCTCTGGCAGAAGAAAGACTTCTTATGGCCAGACCTCAAAGATCTCCTGGATGAGAAGGATGAGTCCTGAGTGCCAGTGGAGAGCTGCTGGAGCCTTGCATGGTGATCCTGAATTTGGGCCACCGCGTTCTTCACCTTATCCCTGAAGAGATGCTCTCCAGTGTATGGCATGTCAGCAAGTCACTCCTTAACCTCTTGACAGAGATCCGATGCCCATAGCCAGGCGAGCCTATGGGACCCAATCCCTGCTGCAGAGACTCTTGATGCAGACTTGAAAATATCACAGGTCGACCTGACCCCGTGTTTCCTGCACTCCAGACCTTTGTTCACAAGGGACTGGAGAGTGCCCGAATTCTTGCCGGGCATTGACATTGCACCATGTACCGACACCGGAAGCTCTGTTGGTAGCACACAGATGAGTGCGTACGGGAATTCAAGCAGTGACTCAAGGATGGACAGTGCTGGTCCCAGTGCCACGATGCCATGACCATGCACTGCCCTCCTCCAGCTCTTCCTCAAAGACAGTCAGTGCCAAGACTGGCTGGGATCCAGGAAGCTTAACCAAATCCTATACGGAACCAAGAGGAGAATCGGTGGCTAGCATCAGGACAGGTAGAGACTGTGGTGAAACCCTAGAGGACTGGAGCTCCTACTATGGGATTGCTTCAAGGGCATCACAGCTAAAGCTGATGCATCCCCATGCCTGGCACCATGCATTGATGAGGAACGATGCCGATGCTTCTTCGGCTTCCTTCAATGCTCGGATCAATCCTGCCTCGATGCCAAGGCCCAAAGACAATGAACCAGATGTCTTTGACCTGGGAGAGGCAGGCAATGGCCTGTCTCTGGCATCCCTGGAAGCCATTGATGCCAACAAAACTAATGACCCCACTGATGTAGATATCTCTGATGCCAATGGATCGATCTTGTCCGGTCCAAATATGTGCTCCATCTTATTGAGCTGGATTTTATGTCCTTCAGGGGTCATCTTGGTGCACTTGCTGCATCCTTGGACTTCATGCGATGCCACCAGGCAGAGGACACATCTATCATGGGGATCCGTGATAGACATGGTGCTTCTGCAAGGAGGGCACTGCCTAAAACCAGACGAGGACATTGCATCCCTTTTCTTGCGCTATGCCATAAAATTGATAGCGGCAGCCTTCTATGGCCGAAAGGCACCGAGCACACCACAGCCCTGGGGGATCGATTGTGAAATTAAGCTTACCAGAACTATCAAAAACTCTAAGGCGATAAGGGGAAAACTAGGGAGACCCCACGTTGACCATGTGATCCTGATTACTTGGGGAAAAAAAAAAAAAAAAAAAAGAGCGAAAACACGCCAAAAACTTCTGTAAAAGTAGTCAAAAAATAGAGACACTCACTAACCGTAGGACACGAGGATCCGCGGAAAAAGACTGAGGAGACCCCACATGGGATATTGCATGCGTGAGCATGATCAGAGAAGCTCAGTCAAAGCTCTAGAAACTTTGACATACGTTTTCCAAGCTGGGCTCCATCAGATGATGTTCACCCATGTGTGAGGACTGCCAACCTGCTTGACCTAGAGAATTAATGCAATTAAATATGAAATTGAAATGAATCCCAGAAAATAACCAGTGCTATATTTCTCCCTCTTCCTATAGAAATTGCAATAATCCCAGTCAAAAAGGAAGTGCCTGAAAGAACTCATTTTGGTAGCTGAGAATATGACATTGAAAGGGAGCCATCTGTTAGATTTAGTATTGGTCTTGTAAAAATCATAGAATAAAACAAAACTTGAAATGGCTACCAGTGGTGGTGATAAATATCAAATGATTATGGGCCCATTTGGAAGTGATATGGAGGGCAGTGGAAAGAAAGGGACTGAAAGTTCAGGTTAAAGATATTGGGGGGGGGCGGGGGGGGGGAGCTGGTGGTGAGTTGAATATGGGAATTAATAGTGGCAAAAAAATTGCAACTGGGCAGACTGGATAGGCCAATTTGGTCTTTCTGCCATCATTTACTATGTCACTATAAGAGGAATAGATATAAACTGATCATAATAAAAGCAAAATAGTAACCTTTTACAGGTTTTTCTAGGTTTGTGTTCTCCTGTGGTTAAATGTCTAAATGAGTTTAAACACATACCTTGAAGAGAATATCCATGATGGAGGGATAAATAAATAAAAACTATCTCCACCTTAAGTTTACAATCAAGGATCGCATATCATGCTTAAGTATGAACTAACAGAGGAAAAGAATTGTCACATATTGGCAAAGGAATTGTCACATATTTCATTCCATTCTAGTAGATGTTCAATGTTGCATGAAACATTAACACTGCATCCATTACCACCCTCCATAACTTTTTCTAGATTTCTTTTGGCAAGCAGTCAATGATCCATTCAGTTTATATTTTTTTGCCCATTGCTGCAGACTAAACGTATTACTGTGCATTTACCCATGCTTAACTTCATCTATCAATGATCTGCTCGTTCCCTCGGGATATTTTTGCAGCAAGGCTATATTTTTCACTGTATTTACAACACCTCAGCTAAGTCTTCCACATATATTTCTCCCAACCATTTATGAATAAATTAAAGCAGTGAATCTGCTACATGGTACTAATTACTCCATTCTCATTAGGACTGTGGTCAGTGGATATTACTGTATGAAGAATCTCTTTACTAACTTTCTACCCAGATGCATACTAATGCTTAAAAGGTGGGAAGGCATTTGAAACAGACCTAGACTTTTATAGCATATTTGGTCTTAAATATATTCTGATCTAAAAATCAGTGGGGATTTCATGACCAATACAAAGCAAATCTTTAATTTTAATCAGTTTGTGATGAGCAAAGAAATTCCAGAGGCAACTTTGTTGGTCAAAATTAGTTTGGTGCATTCAGTTCTATAGCATCTTTAACTGAATTGTAATTACAGAATCAAAACATTATGCAAAATCTACATTTCAAAAGTATGCATCAACCAAAACCTAGACATGAGTAAGTAGACAGATATGCTAGTCAGAAAATGCAAGACAGAAAAGATTTTCAAGAAGCAGGGGTATGAACATAGACAGCAGGAAAGAGAGGAGGGTGACAGCTCCAAAGTCAACTGACAAGGAGTCTGAAAAACAAGGCTGGGAGTCAGGAAGACAGGGAGGGAGCAATGAGCAATTCAGAGGACAACTGAAGGAGGAGTGTAAAATTAAATATTTAACTGAGAAGTAGAATCTTACTGTTTAGTTTTGAGCCTTGCCGTTTAACCCTTTAATGTATTTGCTTCCTTGCAACAGCGGGAACAAGGGGGTACAGATCCCTGGGGGGGGGGGGGGGGGGGGGAGAGGAGAGGTGACACAGGCAGGCAATGCGGAGATAGGAGGGAGCAAGGCTGCCTCCACTGCTTCCTGGCTGTGGCCCACAGTGGCCAGATCTAAGGAGAGGTCTGCTGTTGTCATAATTAATGGTGCCAAAACAACACTGTCAGCTGCTGCTGCTTCTCCCCCTCTACTTCACCCTGTTTTATATTTGCAACCTCGCTGCCAGGTTCAAGTTCTAGCTCTGCTCCCAAACAGGTCACCATCTTTCTTGCTTCATGCTTGTTATAATGGTTAACCATTTAAATATTAAATTTCAATAGTTTGAAAAAACACTTTTTGGAGCATGGGCAGGGCTGGATGGATTTTTGTTCCTTAAGGGAGAAGTTTGATTTGAGCCTCATTCACTAAACATTTTTCCCCATAGACACAGAATGGGAGAAAAGCCTTAGTAAATCAGGCCCAAAGATTTCTATGCCTACCTGTAGGTATGGCATTGTTTGACGAGTATTCTGGGAAGGCAACCGCTGGGCCGGGTCAATTCTATCCTAGAAAAGCTCTGTGCGGGCCCAGGGTATTTAAAAGACCACAGAGTTACATGGTCATTACTAAAAGTGCAACATATTTAGTGTACATATGCAACAGGCTGAAGGTTATCACATCAGCAATACAAAATCTACACAACTTTAAATGCTGTGTAAATACTAAACCCAAATTTTAGCCTTAGTGCGGCCTCCAGAAAGAAAGCTGAAGCAAGAGATGGATTGGGGGTCTGAACAGTTGTGAATTAGTTGAAGAGTCCTGGGAGGAGACGCCATCGTGGGTTGCTAGGCAGTCTACCTCAGCGCACAAGGTGGACAATACTTTCAAAGCATATTACTGGTACTATACACCATCTTGACTTCATAAGATGTATGCATCCTTTTCCAACAAATGTTGGAGGGGTGGTCTTGTGCTACTATAATCCCCTTTTGGAAGAAGATATAGAGGTTGATCCTGGACATTAAGAGCAGTATGGACTGGGATCCTAACATCTTCCTGCTCAACGCCCCTGTAGAAGATGTCCCCATGGGCCTTCAGAAATTAATAGTTCAAGTCATCAACTCAGCACAATTTGAGCTCACAGTGCACTGGAAGAAGACAAGGGTCCCTACCCTAGGAAAGTTATATAAAAGGCTCTGGGAGATTTATTATATGGAAAAGCTTATAGCTAACATATAAACATAGTAAGGCAGAAAAGGACTAAATGGTCCATCCAGTCTGCCCAGGAAGCTTCTTATAGTAGTATCTGCCATGCCAGTTACCCCCATGGTTCTCTTATGGGTAGCAACTGCTGGTCTGTGCAGTTATTCCCAGCCTTATGATAATCCATAAAAATGTACTGCTAGCAACATTTTTATTGGGTGTTGAGCCCTTCTTGAAAATTCAGACCGTGTTGACATGTTTTGCCAAAGGACTTGGCCTTAGGAGTCCTGTGTTTTTTCATTTAGTCTGCATATCAGTACCCAAAACCGTAAAAGTCAGGGGTCGCGTTGGTTGACATCTGAATCCAATTCCTCTCCCCCCCCCCCCCCGCCTTCAAAGCTGTATGTGGTGTTGTAGTTGCGTCAAAAGCATCAAGGTTTATTAGTTAAGGGTAATCGCTGCACCATGCTTTGTACATAAATACAATGAATCCACCAATAAAGCAAAAAAAGAATTTTATTCTAACAAAATAAATAAATTTCAATATAATCCTAGAGTACTGTTTTCATATGTAAAAGACCTGACCAATCCCATTGAAACTCCCACAAACAATTCCTTTAATTGTAATACAATTGCACAATATTTCAAGGAAAAAACTTTAAACATACTAAAAAACATATCTCCCCAGAACTCTAACCAAATTGTACTACCAAGTAACCCTAAAGACCATTTAACCTCCTCTGACAGTTTCATCTCTTGAAGGGATAATTAAAAAAAATGAACCCAGCTGCACACCCAGTTGACCATATTTCAACAAAACTATTAAAAAGTCACCAATATAGTCTCCAAACCTATTGTCGATATAATTAACCTATCCATTACTGAAGCGAATGTTCCACACATTTTAAAATCCGCGATAGTGAAACCAATCACAAAAAAAACCAAAGACCCATTTCTAATTTACCTTGTATTTCAAAAATTCTTGAGAAAGTAATTATCTTGAAAAGCACAGTACCCTGTATCCGGCACAACATGGATTTAGAAAATATTTTAGTACTGAGACCCTTTTAACTTCACTACAAGATATTATCCTCAGAGGAGCCAATAACAGCCAAACTTACTTCCTGATCATGCTAAATATTTCAGCAGCCTTTGATACAGTTAATCATAAAATCCTCCTTGATAGTCTAAACGAAATAGGCAAAGACTCTGCACTGAAATGGTTTAACTCTTACTTAAAAAATAGAACTGTCAAAGTAAAATTTCTTGATAATGAATCACATCCAATCGATCTCCACTATGGAGTACCTCAGGGATCCTCTCTATCCTCAACCCGGTTCAATATCTATATGCTTCCATTATGCAGAATTCTATCAGGCCTCGGTCTAACACATTTTGTCTTTGCTGACGACGTTCAGATTTTAATACCGATCCAAAAATCTAGCTCTGGGATATATACCAATCTGCCATTGAAAAGGTATTAACCCAAATGAATCTTTCCCTAAATACAAATAAAATTGAAATTCTATACATCTCACCTAAATTAAGCAAGACAAAAGAGCTTAAGATCCAAGAAGCAGCTAAAAATTACCCCATCTCCCTGGAAGTACGAGATCTAGGGATCCTCAGATGAGAAATTCTCAATGAAATCTTGCGTTAAAAAAATCATACGTGATGGTTATTTTAAATTAAATATCCTCATAAGATTAAAACCCCTCCTATTCCCAAAAGATTTTAGAACTGTTTTACAGGCACTTGTCTTGTCAAGATTAGACTACTGCAATTCACTATTTTTAGGCCTACCCGCAAATGTTACAAGACCATTGCAACTTCTGCAGAACTCAGCAGCTAGACTTGACTTTTGACAGGAACTAGAAGATCCGAACATATCACCCCAATATTGAAACAACTTCACTGGCTACCGGTCAAATACAGGGCCCAGCATAAAATCTTGTCCTTAATTCATAAAACCCTCTACAATGAAAAAATTGAATGGCTAACTTCATCACTTCAAGAATTACCAGATCAACCGGAACAGGGAAGTTGCCAATTCCTTCCCCTAAAATTGTGCATCTAAATAATGTATGAGAAAGAACTCTCTCTATTGCTGGACTCCAACTATGGAACTCGATTCCACAAGAATTATGATTAGAAGCAGACACCAAATTATTTAAAAAGGGCATTAAAACATGGCTATTTAAACAAGCCTTCCAAGAGCTGTTAACATAATGATTTCAAACTACTGATTTTATACCAAGATAATGTATATATGTTTTATTTTTATTTATTTAAAAGTCTATACCGATGTTAGTCGAAACATCACCTCGGTTTACATGGAACAAAAGCAACGGAAATTACAAGTAACAGGGGAAAGGTAAGGGGTACAAAAAACCATAAGGAGAGCAGAGAAGCATAGGAACAAACAACAAGTGAACTATAATGTCATAAGAACAAGGTCATAGTCAAATTCAGGTCATGATCCATCACAATTCAATATTCATCAAGGGTGTTGGGGAAAGGCTTGTTTGAATAGCCAGGTTTTGAGCTGGGCTCTGAATTTGGTGATGTAAGGTTCAAGTCTGAGGTTGGTTGGGAGTGAGTTCCAGTGCATAGGTCCAGCAATGGAGAGCGCCCGATCCCTTTTATCTTTACTCTTACTATACTGCCTCTGTTTAAATGTTATGATTATTAGCCTATTTTTGGTTTACTATTTTATTTATTTACATTATGAAGCTATGTATCTACTTCCTTTCTTCTTTTGGAAATGCAAAGATTTTTAAATTAATATTTGCTAACTACTGTAAACCAATTTGATATGCTCACATGAAAAATCGGTATATAAAAATTATTAAATAACTAAATGCTTATCAGTTCCCCCAGACTGTAAAAGCTGGGGCCTTTGCTGGTTGTTGTCAGAATCCAACTCCCCTTTTCCCCCTACAGTTGAAGCAGAAAGCAATGTTGCAGTTGCACAGTCACATCAGCAAGTTATTTATTGTTCTATTGATTTCTTTTCAACGGAAAAAGTTTGAAGTTCGTGATGCACCTGGAAAATCTTTGAGGGCTGGGAGAAGATTGAACAGTTGAGCTGGGGGGGGGGGTGAGGGGATTGAGCGAGTTAATTGTACTTTGTACTCTTGCCTTTCTACAAGTGGCATAAAAGCATAATAAAACAGTAAATTAAAAAAGGATACTTTTATAAATATTTAAATCCCTAGATTGACGATAGTGAGGAGGGGAACATAAGTGATAAGGTCTTGGAGGTAAGAGGGAGGTGGTAGGTAACAGAGAATGAGAACTTTGTATTGAACACAAAAAGTTAATAAAAAGTCAATGGAGATAGAAAAACAGATGAGACGAGGGATGAAACATAAGCAAAGCAAGGAGCAGGTACAAAAGCTGGCAATAGCATGCACAACAAACAAAAACATTAAAAACAGCAACATTAAACAGTAGTGTTTTAACTGAGCTGACCCAGATTTGGCTAAGCTGAAATGCTCATTGATAAGTGTGAAAAGCTAGAAAGTCTTCCACAACCTTTCTAAAACACAAGTTGAATTTTTTTATGCTAAAAAGTACACACATGGGGCCCATGCATTAAGATGCAAGTTAAAATGGATGTTTGTATTGAGTGCCCGTTTTCCTAACCCACGCACAGCCACATCCCCTGGGCGCCCAAATCAATATGTAAATGAGGGCCTGCATAATTGTGCATTCCTAGCATTCTAATGCATTGGGTGGCCACAATTGCAACTGGCGTTCAATATGAACAATTTTGCTGATGTTGCTGGACACCATAGCTAAGCGCCCCTGGCTACTGTGCATTCAGAATTTATTTATTTATTTTTTAAATCAAGCCCATATACCTTTATTTTTAAACACCGCAAGCAGTAAATTTAAGTGTCACAACAATACTAATTAGGAGGAACCACAGAGGACGCATTTTTACATTTCTCATGAGCTCCTGAATCGCAGACTGACTTAGCACCACCTCAGGGGCTGGGGGTTAAATTTGCCGCCTTAAAAAGCGTGTGTTGGGTGCCCAGCAATTTTCTGTAATGGGGATAATAGCTAATAGACTCATCTACTTGGAATTTGTTTGGGCGCACGTTTTGGACACACTAATCTCCTTATTGCATCGGGTGCTAGTCCAGCGCATCCAACCAGGCGTAAACCTGTGCGCTAGGCTGGGCGCCCTTTATTGCATCAGCCCAGAGTATAACGAGTAATACTCAGTGGGCATAAATAAACTTTACTGTAAGTCATTCTCCAAACTAGCTGAAAGGGTGCATCAAGCAAAGTGCATGCGTCTGCAACATCAATGGCTACACATTGTTCTGGCCTCAGTCTGACCCACTGCATGGTCCTAAGCTGAGAGATGGCATCCATGCATGTAACAGAGTGTCAGTGTGCACTATCCACCCCCTGCAAAGGCGCTCAGGAAAATATCTCAACTTAAATATCTACTGTAACACCCATTCCCATGTTCCCACTGCTGTTACAATACGGTAAAGAAACCCAATGAGAACATAAGGTATTACTAGCTGCTCCCCAAATACTCTGCAAAACATTCATTTTCAGCATAACAGACAAAATGAGTACTACACAAATGCAAGCTAATTATATAGAGCGGTTTCTTGGACGCTCCCTCCACCCCCCTATAATTGCTCAAACTTCCTGGGAGCAGCAATGTTTGGAAGCGTGCCATAACCGATCTCACATAGAACAGAAACCATTTGTTTTGCCCACAGGGTAATGACACTTATGAATATGGATCAATCAGCGCGAGGGAATTTGGTACTCGCTGATACGGTTGCACCTAAACATAAAACTTTTTCTTTTTTTGAAATGATCCTTGGTAAAAGGCAGATTATCAAATGTATATTAATAAATTAATGTATTTAATGTCACACTGAAGACTGACAATCTGCTTTTATACTTCTGAAGTGCTGAAGGTACACAAGATAAAGCTCTTAATAGTGAACTCTTTATGCAATGTTGGGAGTTAGTTTGGGGGTCCTCATTCCCAGTCACACTCTGAAATGCTCCTCGCCAAGGGCCATCAGGTGGAAAAGCTTCCCACTGGTTGCTGCCCAGCTTTAAATGTTACGAATGTTATTGTTTTATAAAAATTATTTCTTTGAAAGCGGGTTCAGGGCCGACACTATTTGCCCTCAGGGAAATTTTCCAATATAGCTGGTTTTGGGGCTGGCTATGTTGAAATGCTGCTTTAATTTAAAAACTGAGCAGAGAAGATCAGGGAGTCATAAAACAGCTACACAAAGAAAACAAGCATGTCATTTTTACAAAGCGAATAATAGTGCAGAGGCATTTTAAAGAATAAGTATATTTTCTTGGCTCTGTTATCAGCTTGGGATTTATTCAGGTACCTTTCAATCATAATAAATGGCTTCATATCTGTAGTACTAACAGGAAAATTACAAGGGATCCATCATGTCTGAGATATCTTTAAACAAAAAAAAAAAATCCCCACAAACAAAAAACCCAAACACTCCAGGACATAAAAATGACCAGTGGTGCATTCTGATCACATTTTAAGATGTGGACATTCCCAGAACGCTTAGCGTTGTCGTCCTGTCTTATCATGCAGTGAGTAATACAAAGTTTCTTACATTATCTCCAAGAGGAATGCATTAAATTATAACGTACATTTCCCATAAATCATATTTGCACTGAAACTCTATACTACTTACAAATTCGTAGTCTCCATCCTGTGGTACTTTCCAGTCAGAGGAATTCCTAGACTGGCCTGATGCATTCGGACTGAAACTATTAACTTGGTTCTCTTTTTCTTTTTGTTCAAAATACTCCAGGAATGATGGTTTTGCAGGCTGCATGGTCTCATCTCTTCCTAGAAATATGAAAAAAATTCAGGTTAAAAGAACATAAAAAAAGCCAACTTTTAAAAATGACTATTCATGGTTCCTGATATTTTGGGCCTGGGAAGGCCTAAAAAATCCAGTGGGAGTTTGGAGCAGACCATCCTTGGATGTATGCTTATGTGGGATGCTTTAACATACTCTGAAATGCACTATACCACACAGAAAACTACATCCTGGTCATACAGGTACCTCAATAGAGTTTTACTTCTCTTATGAATTATGTATTTTACAGTCAATGCAAAACATATTGTGTGACCATATCAGTGCAAGTTTCTGGAATATTTAGTGTACATATGCAACAAGCTGAAGGTTATCATATTAGCAATTCAATACCTACAAAATTTTAAATGCTGTGTAAATAAAACGTACAAATAAAGACCCAAGCAAAACGGAAAGGATGTCATGAATGAAAATTTGGGGGTGATTTGTTAACTGCCCACTGGTTACCAATTTTCAAAGCCAAAAGTACACATGTACTTTTGCTTAGAAATTTGTCACAGAGTATCCATGGTCCCTGGCGCCTGCTTTTCCTGTTTCCCCCTTTCCTGGCACAGATACCCCTCTCACCATGGCAGAAAGTTGTTCCATAATACATAGATGCTCAGCCATATTACAGGAGAGCAAGCTCCACACGGACGAATGATGTGGGAAAGACGCTTTTTACCTGTGGATACTGCATTGAAAATTGTCCTCCATAAATATATTTTGACTGTGAAGGGATACAAACTATTGAATGCATATAACATACTATAGCTGTTCACTACAAAATAGCATATTTTAGCTCTGTGAACAACACTGTGTGAGATTAAACTCAGTGCTGCAAAATGTGCCTAAACCACTTCAAGAATCCCATTCAAAGTACTGCATCTAAAGGAGATCCTTTGTTTATGCCTTTATTACAAGCATGATGTGCAATGAACTATGTACAATAAACCTTGTTTATGCTTAACATACTTTTGATAAACTACAAAGAATGCTAGCCTTTGTTGGTTACAGAAAGCCAGCGCCTCATTAAAAGTTCAATTTCATGCAACAGTTACTGCAGGTCAAGTGTTAATACCAGTGGTTGCTGGGCTACCCAAAGATAAATTAGACCGTAATATTATAATTAAGGGTAACATGAAATGTCATGCAAAACTAGCACTGATAGATTTGTTCTTATTAGAATTTCACCAACATACAGCAAAGAAACGCATTAGATTTCGTACTGCTGTGACACAAAGTAACAGATCTGGATATGCTGGGTCATGATTATTTCCACATCTGAAACTCGTTACAAATATTGTCAAAAAGCAAGTTAGTCATTCGCAAGAAATTAAAAAGCCTTTTGTGAAAGCTGTGCCATGTACTTGCAAACTTTCTGCCCAATTATTAAATCTGACCCGTTGTACATGAACATTTGTTGAGGACTGACCAGAAGGCCCAGTGGCAGTGCAGTTCTCAAGCTCGATTTCTGCTTCAGGTCAGGCTGGTTTGGTTATAATCGTGCAGACAGTGCACCATTCTGGATGGGCAAGCAGACAAGGTATATAAACACTTTTCAAATACAGCCTAAGGTAGCTACTGCTACATCAGACATGCTTTAAAAAACAAAACACAAAATCCAAATTCTGAACTTCAAGTCCTGCCCAACAATATTTTCAGAGAGCCATTAGTCACTGTAAGTGCTCATCTCTGCCGTCTCCTGCGTCACACTTTACAAAACTGCTGCTCCATCTGCTTCCGACCTAGACTAAGTTCCATAACAGTGGTAGGACTTGTTTGGTATTTATTAACCTGTATTTACTTGTTTATATTTACTCTGTGCAGGGCTGTGCATATGTCAGTGCAGGGAAAAAAAAACAAAAACAAAAAACATCAAACAATGCACTCCAGAACCAGAGGAGGATGTTGGGTGAATGCACAACCTATCCCCAAACTCTACAGTCAGCCAGAAGTGACAAAAAACGTATTCCAAAACCAGCAAGGGTCTTCATGGAATATATTTGGGCTCTCTCGACAGAATGAAAGGCTTGGGGGACCAAGGGTGGTGCTGCCCAGTCAGCAAAGGTGAATGGCGTGGGATACACCCCTTTTATTACAGCGTAAAGAAAGGAACACTGCTGCTGTAAGTGTAAAGCCAACGGCGGGGTCGAGAGAAAGAGAGAGAGAAAGAGAAAGAGAGAGATATTTAACATTTTTATATACCAACAGCCGTTTGCACATTGTATCGGTTTATAAGTAACTTGAAAATCGAGTAGGACAGCTGCCGCACAGGCAGATGCCTTTACAGGGAACAAAAATAACATGGAGGTATTTAAATTAAAATAACTAGGTGAACGGATAACTGGTTTAGAGATGGTAAAAACATAAAAACTGGCAAAATGAAAAAAAAATACAGAGTATGAATACATTTGGAACAGTAAAAGTTCTGAGTACAGTATATACAGTGGAAGGTTATTTGGCAGTGCTTTAAATGTTAGTTCGTAATGGAGATTTTTACGGGGTGAAGATTTTAAAGTAGAGGGGGTGGAAGTTTTCAAGGGGGAAGAAGAAAAGGGGGGAGTTAGGGTTAAGGTAGAAGCTGGCTAAGGGTTAACTATAAAACCAGGAAGGTAAAGTAAACGGTTACATCATAAGAGGGGAGAAATTTAAATATGCTTTACATAAAATCCAGAGGTGAATAGAAATAAAAAGTTTGAAAGTATACAGCGAATATAAAATTCAAGGATATTAGCTCAAGTGGGGGAAAAAATAGCACATTATTCATATGTGTGGGTGGTATTTGAGGGAAAGGCCAAGATATAGATAGATATAGAGATATATAGATATATATATATATATCTATATATCTCTATTTGAATATATATATTAAAAACTTTTGCCAGTAAATAAAGCTTGGGGGAACTTACAAGGGGGTCATTTTCTTTAAAAAAAAAAAAAAAAAAAAAAAAGTAGTTATCCTGGGGCCTGCAGTGACCACCTTCCAGTCCAGCGGCAATGGGGAAAAGAAAGCAAATACAAAAGACTCCAGGTCGACAACATGGTGTGACCTGGCAGAAAATCCTTTGAATATACACCATGCTGATTAAGGCTTTGGGGGAATGGAGGCTTTTTTAAAATACACTTTTTCCATGACCATAAAGCATACTCTACAGCCATGATTAGGGCTGCCAACTCTTCCTCAGATCAGAAATGGACACTTGAGGACTGGTAAAAGGGGGGAGGGGGCAGGGAAAAGATGGTAACCCTCCCCCCCCCAATTCGCATAAATCTAAACAGTGTATCTATGTATGTATTAAAGGGCAACAATATCTTCCAGCGTCTCAGGGCAAAGGGGGCTCCCTGCCATTTCTTATCTCGTGGATTATTAGGGAATAGTGAGAGGCACAAACTTATACAACACACTCCCACATACTCCCTCTCATTCTCACACTCACTCAATCTCAGAGGGTAAGAAACCTGCTGGGCAGGGAGGAAGGGAAATAGAGGGGAGCCAGGGCTGATGGGAGGAGCAGGCCCAGGGGGCACTTACACACCTCATCAGGGGGCTGAGCACCAGTGCTGATTGCCACCATTGTAGTGGAACACACACTACTTGGCCCCTGAGTGGGTGCTGGCTCAGACGGCCTGTCATGACATCCAGAAAGGTACTGCCCCCTCCCCCCAGTGCTACCCACATTGCCTGGGGCACTGTGCAGCCCAGCAATAGGTCTGACTGGAGCAGGGGGATTACAGGAAGGGGGTGGGGTGTGGAGAGAGGCAGGGAAAGGACCAGGAAGATGGTACAGGCATGGGCAGAGAGGGGGAAGGGGGTCACTTATGTGTTTAAGACCAGGTAACTTCCAAGTTGCTAAGGGACAAGGTGTGGATCCAGCGTGAGACCCCGAGGGAGGAAAGCACAGCCTGCAGAACAACTTTACAGACAGCTGCACCTGTTGGCTGGACTGAGTGAGAGAGATCCTGTGACCCATTCCCTCCCTCCATGCCCCCCACCATGTGTCTATCTCCCCCTTTTGTCTGTCCCCTGTGTCACTCTCCTTTCCCCAGCTTGTACCTCTGTCTGTCTGTCTAAATTCTCCCTGTGTCTATCTCGACAGGGCTCACTGCAGCTCCTCTCCCCGGTCTGGCCCAGAATGCTATGAGTGAGGGAGGGGCTGGGACCAAGAAGGCCACTGCTCAGACATCAATGGAGCCATTGAGAGCAGAGGGCTGTGCTGTGCTCCAGGAATTGCGAGGGGGAGTCTGCTGGACTCCCTTGCCTTTTTGCATTTATTTAACCTCACATATATTAAACACCTAACATTTAAAATCTCTCTAGCATACACATACCTTCCCACACACACATCACATTAAAATATATACTGCATTCTCATGTAATTTCACAAAATATTTCACAGTATCAATCATGAATACACAAACTCTTGAAAGATTAACATGTAAATACATTAATCCATAATTATTAATTAGAAACACATGTTGAATGATGACAGTCCAAAAATCCTACAAAGATCTTTGTTTCACTCACTTTTTGTTTTAGAGGGCTTCCTCAGGAACGGACTTTACATACGGCTAAACACCCTCCTGAACCCCTCTAGCCCTCACACCCCCCATTCTCCCCACTTTATTGAACCTATCCTTAACCCTATCTCCCTCCCTGTACATACCCTCTGTAAATACTATAAATATTGTAATTTAAGCTCACGTTAATCGCCTTTAAGCTAAGTTTAAGTGTTCGCACCTGTTATCTGTATAAGTTACCTGTTTTATATGACTAGTTCCCTGTAAAGCGCTACCATGCCAAGTTCATGTTTCATGTAAACCGATGTGTTGCTCAGAGTATATGTCGGTATATAAAAACTTCCAAATAAAAATAAATATGAAAATTATCCAAAATCTCTCAAAATGTCTCAAATAGAGAGAAGAAATGTCAATAAATAACTTGATCTCCTAATTCATCTCGACCCTGTAATTTCACCCCTAGGTCAAAAAACTCTTCACATTCATAAGATGATTCTAAATAAAGAAATTATAATAAAGTATTAAAAAACATGTACTGTATTTAGCGAAAATGCACCAATGATTTAATTTAAATCGGCTTTATGCGCACTGCGACCCACCGGGAATATCAAAAGCCATACCTAAAGATTACACAAAGGGTTACTCCATCTGGGCCAGATATCCCACTCAAGGTAAATCCACTATTCAATCGTCACCTCACAAACAATCCCATAATTGATTCTACAGGCACAGAAAGATTAATGCATCAAGTCACTCCAAAAAATCAATTCAGAAAATCATTTCAAAAAAGGCAAAACCCGCCACACTAGGAACGATTTGAGATTTACAATACTAACCCAAATACCCGATGACACCCATAACATCCGTTTTTCATTGGGCAGCAATGTATTCAAAGGGCAGAGATGAATTCACTACACCCTTGTACTTCCTTATATATCAAATTCCAAAGTTAAATTCACCATCTAGAAGACAAAAAATCCAACATAGTCACGCAATTATTTTCAACACACTTACCCACGCCATCTTCAAACCGAACTCGCTTACACCTACCTAGAAATGGCGACTACCCATCATTTGAAAAAAACGTAATGCCTTATGTCCTGAAACCATGCGATATATACATCCCCAAATCAGAAAATACCTCCGGCTAATGAATCAATTAATCAGTTAGGTAGGACTCCCCAACTCACGGGATATACTTAACAGGGAGAACTAAACAGCCTGCTTACCTATTCACAGAGAAAACAAAGTTATGTAAATGCACTCCATTCGACTGGACCATTGAGTCCCTTAGGACTCATCTGTCCCTCATCTGTGCCTTCCGGGTCCGCATCAGTGTGACCTGCAACAGCCTGAGACACCTTCCGACATTTACCTGCGGCATCAGCCTTGCAGGATTCCGCAACCTGCAAACCTTAACATTGTTTGGATGGCTCTGCCAAATGTGCCTATAGAAAGGAATGCAGCCCCTGAAAAAAAACCCCATCCAAGAGAAAGCAGAAATGTCCAAACCAAAACCAGGGGTCATTGGTCTGGCACCCACCGAGTTGCCCTCCCCTGCTGATGAACCAGTTAGGGGAGTCTCAAAATCAGGCAAGACTTCTTGACAGGTCCTCCTCCAGTTCCCTTCCTGCAACTTGCTGGAAAGGGCCAGCCTCAGCAAAATCAGTTGGAGATAACTCACCCTCTGCCTCCAAGCAGTACTGACAAAGACAGAATATGGCAAGCTGTACAAATCGCAAGACACTTAGGCTTCTTTGTTACCAGTGTCATGGAAAAAGGATATCCAGAGGGAGCACGCTGAACACAAGCATTGAACAATTGGGCATCCAACAGTGTGCCCATCCCCAGCAAGCCCAGACAGGATGCCCAGAAATTAGGACGCTGAAATAAAAAGACACACACGCTCCACTTAAAGCTCTTAATATGTTTGCCCAAAACTTGGACGTCCAACCATGTGGACCAGACAGATGCTCAGCCTGGACACGCAGGTGCAAACCAATGTCAGGCGCTACTTTCGCAAAAAAACTGCGAACGCCGTCATGGCCTACCATGCCATATCCCAGGAAATCTGAGAGTGGGGCCTAGCCCAAAGGGCCGCTCAACCCGCCAAAACTGCCACGACTCCCCAAATCCCCCACGGAGATGGAACACACGTTGGATCAGTGCACCACGGCTCGGAGACCAGAAACAGAAGAGGGGAGAGGAATCCCAAAATCTCTCTTCTTACTCTATTTTGTTTAACTTTTTACCTGAACTCAGCTTCTTGCACCCTCTAGCCTCTCAGCTGATTCTCTCTCTCCTGGCAGCTAAGTCCATGCTGGAAACCAGCTACCAGACAGAGGCACTCGACTGAGGGAGGGATCACCAGATATCACACCTCAGGAGAAGCGGTGCGGAACTAATCCTTTTTCTCTCTCTACCCCCCTCCACACAAGCAATCCCCAGTAGGGAGATGCAAAGCAAAGATAGACATACATACACACCCATGACATCAGCTTTGCTATGTCTCCATCTGCTGGTAGAAGTGCATAACCCACTGGTCATGGATTAACCTGTCTGAATGCTGCGAAATCTGAGTTTGCAATAGTTGTTCTGACAGACTGCACTAAGGCGGCCTTTGGAGTGAATTTTCAAAGGAGTTACAGATGTAAGAGTAGCATGTATTGCAGCAATTTTCAAAAGTTCTTTCATATAAGTAAATATTTCTGATAATTACCTCCTTTATGTTTAATGTATACTGTGAATTTGGTGCTCAGCAGAGAAAGTTTGCCATTCACAATGTAAATCCAGGCACAGAAAACTGTGCCAAACAGTGCCAAACACCCAGGCCAAAGACAAGTCTGCTCCCTCTTTCTTTAGAGCCATGAGCTACATAGGGGCACCAATGTGGCACTGATCTCCTCCATCCTTTGCCCATGGTCCCCAAAATCAAACAGTATGAAAAACTAAAATCCAAACTGGGTCAGACCAAGGCCCAGCACCTAGTCTCCCATAGTGGCCAGCTAGGTCACTATGGGACCTGAAAATTCCAAAAAGTAATTTTCATTTGTCTAGCTGGCTAATATTTCATTGGCTTTTCCTCCAGGATCCTGTCCAAAGGAGGATTGAAAGAGCACTATGCTAGTAACCTTGACCACATGCTCTAGCAACAGATTCCACAGATTATGCAGAGTGAAAAAAAAGTACTTTCTACAATTTTTTTTTAATCTGCTGGTGGTTAGTTTCATGAAGAGCTCCCTTGTCTTAGTATTATTTGAAAGGGTAAATAACCATCCTTTACCTGTTCCAACACACTCAATTTTATTAACTTCAATGATATCCGCTCTCAGCCGTCTCTTTTCCAAGCTGATTTTTTTTTTTTTTTTTTTTTTTTAAAGATGGGGCAACCAGAACTACACACAGTACTCAAGGTGCAGTTGCACATCAACACAGAAGCAATATGATATTTTCAATGTTATCCCTTTTTGAATTATTCCTAACACTGTATTTGGTTTTTTGATCGTCACTGCAAACTGACCTGAGGATTTCGATGTATCGTCTACAAGATCTCCAATGTCCTTTTTCCTGACTCCCAATACAGAACCCAGAACTGTGAACCTGTAGTTGGAATTCTTTTGCCTTATATGCATCACGTTGCACTTTTCCATATTCAATTTCATCTGCCATTCAGATGCCCAGAGTCCAAGTCTTACAAGGTTCCTCTACAGCTCCTCACTGCCATGTGAAAAGATGCTGTAAACAGCATAACTTAAACAGTACAAAATGTCAAACTGACAATTAGGTATCAGAAAAATGTTCAACAGCTCAATCTTTTCATTTTAGTCTTCAAAGCATGGATTCTTTGAAGGCTAATAAGGTTTGATCAAGAAAAGTAGCAAGTCATGCAGACCTGATGCAAAAGCAGAGGTTAGTAGCACCTTACAGATAAGCAGATCTATTGAGATACAAGCTTTCGAGGACTAGAGTCCACTTCGTCAAAGGCAAAGATGATGTACAAGAATTTTTTTTAGACTGCATAGGTCTTTTCTTCAGGTGTCTTTTAAAGAATAAATTATTCAGAGCTCAATTTCAGGATATCTACAAGATACAGATGTAAACCTCCTTGAAAAAGAAAGACAATATATAAGCAGCCTAATCGATACTTGGGAAATGCTCAATTGTTCTCTTTTGTTGGCTTGCTTCCTAGAGTAGGACTAATCTTTAAAAAGTAGACCATCGCCTGTCATTTACTGGATAAATAGAAAAGGGCAAACAACTTCTAAGCAACTGGTGATATCAGATAGCTCTAAAAAGGCTTTTGGCTAGGATCAGCTGCACAAACACTTCTCCACTATAGACTGTATTCTTTCTGGTTTCCGACATTTCTCCACCAGAAACTATACCTTTGAATAAAATACCTACAATACCTGAATGTTATCCACTTTGAAGTGCTGAAAAAAGTGCAAAAAGCAGAATATTAAAAAAAATAAAAAATCCAATTCTCCTTTTATTTGCCCTCTCTCTGGACTCAGTTCTAGGAAACTGGATTAGGCGAGCATACAATACCAGTTCTGGAAATCAGAATGGGTCAACCTGTGATTTGTCTGCTGAAAATCACTCAGGCTTTAAGAACCATGTATGAAACGTCTCAGAGCACCATCTGTTTACATCTGAACAGCAGAACGGGGAGAGAATGGAATTTTCACTACTGGCAATGGGGCAAGAAGAAGAGACGCTTCAGAAGACAGACAGGGAACATTTTTTGCACAAGGTCACCACTTGGCTAACCTGTGGAGGAGTAGCCCAGGGATTAGAGCAGCGGGCTATGACCCAGGGAAACCAGGGGTCAAATCCCACTGTCACTCCTTGTGACCTTGAGCGTCACTTTACCCATCACTGCCTCAGGTACAAACTATGGGGCCGATGCAATATAAATCGTGAAAAGCGGGCACTGAAGTCAGAGCCCGCAAGGGGGGCACCATGCAATATCCAAATTGGGGGGGGGGGGTGTCGCACTAGCAAGGAGACGCTGGGGTCGCTTGCGTGACCTTAGCGCCTCCTTGCTCATGCGACCCCGCCACAGCTGCTGGCTCTGAAGACCGACATCGGTAAACTCTGCGTCCGTTTTCGTTACCAGTCTTTTGCATCGAGTGTCACATATATGATTTTTTTACCCGCCGGTGAGAGATTGTATGTGTGCACTCGTTGCAAAGAGCTCCTGGCTCTCAGGGAACGAGTCCGATCTCTGGAGGCTAGAGTAGCAGACTTGGAGGATCTGAAGCAGACAGAGAGGTACACTGATGAGACCTTCAGGGCCATAGTAGCCAAGTCCCAAATCCAGTCTGGCAGCCCCTGTGTTGCCTTGGATCAGAAAGGTCTCCCAGTAGGAGAACATCACCCTGGTGTAACAGAATTGATCCTGTAGCAAGGACCTGCTCTCCAGGTGATGTATTGTCCTCTCGCACTGAGGACAAGTCTCCCAGGGCTACTGCCCAGGAGGGAAGGGTTAGGCCGGCCATCATAGTTGGTGATTCGATTAGAAATGTAGATAGCAGGATGGCTGGTGGACGTGAGGACCACCTGGTAAACTTGCCTGCCTGGTGCGAAGGTGGCAGACCTCACGCGTCACCTAGATAGGATTATAGACAGTGCTGGGGATGAGCAGGCTGTCATGGTACATGTGGGCATCAACGACATAGGAAAATGTGGGAGAGAGGTTCTGGAAGCCAAATTTAGGATTTTAGGTAGGAAGCTGAAATCCAGAACTTCTAAGGTGGCATTCTCTGAAATGCTTCCTGTTCCACGTGCAGGTCCCCAGAGGCAGGAAAAGCTCCAGAGTTTCAATACGTGGATGAGACGATGGTGCATGGAAGAGGAATTCAGCTTTGTAAGGAACTGGGGAAACTTTTGGGGAAAGGGGAGACTTTTCCGAAAGGATAGGCTCCACCTTAACCAGAGTGGAACCAAGCTGCTGGCACTAACTTTCAAAAAGAAGATAGAGCAGCTTTTAAACTAGAACAAGGGGGAAAGCCGACAGTCACTTAGCAGTGCATGCATGGTTCGGAGAAATGTATCCTTGAAGGATACTAATGAAACAGGAGAGTTAGGGCATCCCAACAGAGAGGTTCCATTAAAAGCAAACATAGTCCATGTGCCTATATATATAAAAAATCACCGAAGCTAATGATTTCCAAATTATCCCTAACAACTGAAAAGCAAGTTGTTAAAACAAACAAAAAACACACTTTGAAATGTCTGTATGCCAATGCCAGAAGTCTAAGAAGTAAGATGGGAGAGTTAGAGTGTATAGCAGCAAATGATGAGATTGACATAATTGGCATCACAGAGACTTGGTGGAAGGAGGATAATCCATGGGACAGTGCTATATCTGGCTACAAATTATATCGCAATGATAGGGAGGATCAACTTGGGGGGGGGGGGGGGGGGGGGGCACTTTATGTCCGGGAGGGTATAGAGTCCAACAGGATAAAGATCATACAAGAGACTAAATGCTCAGTAGAATCTATATTGGTTGAAATCCCATGTGTGATCAGTAAGATTATAGTGATAGGAGTATACTACCATCCACCTGGACAAAACGGTCAGACAGATGAAATGCTTAGAGAATCAGGGAAGCTAATCAATTTGGCAGTGCAATAATGGGATATTTCAATTACCCCAACATTGACTGGGTAAATGTAACATCAGGACTTGCTAGAGACAAAGTTCCTGGATGTAATAAATGACTGCTTCATGGAGCAATTGGTTCAGGAACCAACAAGAGAGGGAGCTATTTTAGATTTAATTCTTAGTGGAACACAGGATTTGGTGAGAGAGGAAACGGTGGTGTGGTCACTTGGCAACAGTGATCATAACGATCAAATTTAAACTAATAACTGGAAGGGGGACAATAAGTAAATCTGCAGCTCTAAATTAAACTTTCAAAAGGGAAACTTTGATAAAATGAGGAAAATAGTTTGCAGCTGCAAAGGTTAAAAGTGTTCAACAGGCATGGACATTGTTTAAAAATACAAATCCTAGAGGCGCAGTCCATACGTATTCCACACATTAAGAAAGATGGAAGGAAGGAAAAACGATTACAGTCATGGTTAAAAGGTGAGGTGAAAGAGGCTATTTTAGCCAAAAAACATCCTTCAAAAATTGGAAGAAGGATCCATCTGAAGAAAATAGGATAAAACATAAGCATTGTCAAGTTAAGTGTAAAACATTGATAAGACAAGCGAAGCGAGAATTTGAATTGAAGTTGGCCATAGAGGCAAAAACTCTAAAACTTTAAAAAATATATCTGAAGCAAGAAACCTGGGAGGGAGTCGGTTTGACCATTAGAAGACATAGGGGTTAAAGGGGCTCTTAGGGAAGATAAGGCCATTGCAGAAAGACTAAATGAATTCTTTGCTTCCATGTTTACTAATGAGGATATGGGGGAGATATCACTCTTGAAAACCATCTCCGGAGCTGGTGAGTCAGACGAACTGAATGAAATCACTGTGAACCTGGAAGATATAGTAGGCCAGATTGACAAACTAAAGAGTACCAAATCACCTGGACCGGATGGTATGCATCCTAGGGTACTGAAGGAACTAAAAAATGAAATTTCTGATCTATTAGTTAAAATTTGTAACCTATCATTAAAATCATCCATTGTAACTGAAGACTGGAGGGTGGCCAATGTAACCCCAATATTTAAAAAAGGCTCCAGGGGCGATTCGGGTAACTATAGACCAGTGAGCCTGACTTCAGTGCCGGGAAAAATAGTGGAAACTATTCTCAAGATCAAAATCGTAGAGCATATAGAAAGACATGGTTTAATGAAACACAGTCAACATGGATTTACCCAAGGGAAGTCTTGCCTAACAAATCTGCTTCATTTTTTTGAAGGGGTTAATAAACATGTGGATAAAGGTGAATGGTAGATGTAGTGTATTTGGATTTTCAGAAGGAGTTTGACAAAGTTCCTCATGAGAGGCTTCTAAGAAAACAAAAAAGTCATAGGAGGCGATGTCCTTTCGTGGATTACAAACTGGTTAAAAGACAGGAAACAGAGTAGGATTAAATGGTCAATTTTCTCAGTGGAAAAGGGTAAACAGTGGAGTGCTATATATATATATATATATATATATATATATATATATATATAAATGATCTGGAAAGGAATACGATGAGTAAGGTTATCAAATTTGCAGATGATACAAAAATTATTCACAGTAGTTAAATCACAAGCAGATTGTGATACATTACCGGAGGACCTTGCAAGAATGGAAGATTGGGCATCCAAATAGCAGATGAAATTTAATGTGGACAAGTGCAAGGTGTTGCATATAGGGAAAAATAACCCTTGTAGTTGCACGATGTTAGGTTTCATATTAGGAGCTACCACCCAGGAAAGAGATCTAAGCATCATAGTGGATAATACTTTAAAATCGTCGGTTCAGTGTGCTGCAGCAGTCAAAAAAGCAAACAATGTTAGGAATTATTAGGAAGGGAATGGTTAATAAAATGGAAAATGTTATAATGCCTTTATATCGCTCTTTGGTGAAACCGCACCTGGAATACTGTGTACAATTCTGGTCGCTGCATCTCAAAAAAGATAAGTTACGATGGAGAAGGTACAGAGAAGGGCAACCAAAATGATAAAGGGAATGGAACAGCTCCCCTATGAGGAAAGGCTGAAGAGGTTAGGGCTGTTCAGCTTGGAAAAGATATGGCTGAGGGGGGATATGATAGAGGTCTTTAAGATCATAAGTAGATGTGAATTGGTTATTTACACTTTTGAATAATGAAGTTAGCAAGTAGCACATTTAAGTCTAATCTGAGAAAATTCTTTTTCACTCAATGCACAATAAAGCTCTGGAATTTGTTCCCAGAGGATGTGGTTAGTGCAGTTAGTGTAGCTGGGTTCAAAAAAGGTTTGGATAAGTTCTTGGAGGAGAAGTCCATTAACAGCTATTAATCAAATTTACTTAGGGAATAGCCACTGCTATTAATTGCATCAGTAGCATGCGATCTTCTTGGTGTTTGGGTAATTGCCAGGTTCTTGTGGCCTGGTTTGGCCTCTGTTGGAAACAGGATGCTGGGCTTGATGGACCCTTGGTCTGACCCAGCATGGCAATTTCTTATTTTCTTACTGGCAGACGGCAGGTTATGAAACAGACGCTGAGTTTACTGGCGATGGTCTTCATAACTTGGTGGTCTGCGGAGTTTTTTTGGGTTTTTTTTTACTTAAAAAAGTACAGAAAAACATTTTTTTCTGCTTTTCTGTACTTCTTTTACCTGTGCTCAGCTATTAACGCCTGAGACACACATTTATTTTTTTGCATTTGGAGTGAATTTGCATGTGATGAGCGCTATTACATTCACTCCGCGTCCGACACGGGTTAAATAGGTGCTAATCCCCCTATTGCATTAGGGGGTGGATTAGTGCCTAAATTTAACAGAAACTATTCTTATAGGCGATTTTAATCTGCAAATAAATAACGATTCCTCATCTACTATTACTACCTCTTTCCTAGACGCTATGTCTGGTTTAGGTTGGACTCAACTCATTTCTGATCCTACTCATAAGAAAGGAAACACCTTAGATTTAATTTTTTATAACTCCTTACATCTGAATATACCACCAGTCGATTTAAACATTCAACCGGTTCCTTGGTCAGATCACCATCTTATTTCTCTCTCGACCTCTATTGTACAGAAAAATTCAAGTGACACAGTTAAACAGCTTAAAAAAAGGAAACCTATAATTGCAGAATCCTTTCTAAATACATTTGCTGATAACATACCTCTTGATCTTGCTGAGAATGTGGATAAATCCCTAGAAGATTGGAACTCAGCTATCTTGATAACGCTAGATGCTGTTGCTCCTTTTAGAACAACACCACAAAATAATCTCCATAATAAATTGAAGTTTCCTTGGTTCAACAGTACTCTACGAGTGATAAAAACTGCTCTAAGGAAAAAGGAGCGTGCCTGGTTAAAACAGAAGAACTCTGAAGCATTGTCTGACTTCCATAATACGTTAAAACAATATTTAACCCGTGTCAGAGTGTATTGCATCAGCCCCTTAGACTGTAAGCCCTCTGGGGATAGGGAAATACATTCAGTACCTGAATGTAATCCGCTTTGATGTACACTTTGAAGTGCCAAAAAACGGAATATATAAATAAAAATGAATTACTTTGCACCCCTTCCTTGGGGAACTGAACAAGATAAAACATGGTTACACAATGAGAAGCACTGCAACACAATTCAAACAGGTGTGCAAACTCAAGAAGAAGAAAAGGGATTAAGCTACACAAGGAGAGAGGACAAATGTGTTGCCCTTAAGTTTGAATCTGGCATAGATTTCTAAAAGGAAGATTGCTGAGGATACCCAGGATGTTCAGGAAGAAATCATTTGTTTTACCCTTAAAGTTTATCCGACTTGGATTTCCCCTTACATATGTGGACTTCGTGAAGCAATAAGCATGTTTCTTTTCCTTTATTTTCTTACATATGAAAAACATTTTGTAATTTTTCATGTCCGATCTTCCATGACCTGAATAAATCTGAAAAAGTTAATAAACCCAGTGAAAGAAAAAGGAAGAAATCATGAATGTGCAAAGAAGTGTCAGATCATGATCTATTGTAAGCAATTTACACCCCACAAACATAAGTAGGAAAGATAGTAGAAACATGTGGAACTGTAGTTAAAGACAAGACAGAAAGAAAAAATGTTTTAAAAAAAGTAGCTATAGTGGATGTAAATAGCAACGTTAAAAAAACAAAAATATGTTATCACAGAATAAGCTGTGAAGGCTGACCCGGTGGCAGTGTTTTCCGCTCCCTGGGTCATCCAAGGCTCAGGACGCTGTGGAGGAAATGTTCCTGGGCTCTGGACAGAAGGGAGTCTGTCAGCATGCAGCGGCTGCATTTAAGGCCCACCACTGTCACTACGATGACGGCACTAAAATTAAGAGGGGAAAAATAAATCCTCACAGGTGGCTGCGAGCAAAGGATTCATTGTGCCAGTTTAACAGCGCTGGCTCCGATGGAGTTGGAAGCCGAAAAAGGAGCAGCAGGGAGCTGCTAGGCCAGACAAAGCTCGGAAAGAGAAGCAACACGACTGCAGCAATCTTAAATGGGAGATCACAGTTCTTGCCATCCAAAGATCAGCAGCACGGGCTCTCCAAAGTGAGCCTGAGCCACAGGCCCTATATGACTGAAGCATTTGGATAGATTGAGTCCTCATTCCCAGGAGGATGATCAGACCAAATCAGAGACACTGTAATTGGTTAAGAAACTACTGGAAATTTTGTAGCAAGACATTTCCTTGACATTTCTGGCTCCTAATGGCAGACAGAACTGCTTTGGCTGTCAATGCTAATAGTCTAACACACACACACAAATACTCACTCACCAAAATAGAGTCTGATCTCCAGCAGCAAAAAGCTTGTGTATTAGATTAGAGGCATTAAATTATAGGAACGCTGGTGGATGTGCAGTCACTTTCAGGCCTGGCACTGAAAAACATTTGTCCTTATCTAACAGAAAAAGAGCCAGGTTTAAAAAAAATAAAAAGAGGGCTATCATCTAAATACAGACAAAAAAACAAGACAGCAGAAAGTTTATACATAGCTACAATTTCATTCTTTAGTCAAACTTGCATTATCTTTTCCTGCCTCAGGTCTGAATAATTTATACGGATGCTGTGATTAAGGATGACTTGGCTTTAAAATTGAAAGCTGGCACGAAAACGTCAAAAGCCGTGGGTTTTCAATATCCAGTTCTCGAGGACCCCCTCCCACCCAGCAAACGTGTCTGGCTTTCAGAATATCTGCAATGAATACACAAGATGTTTGTACACATTCTAGTCCAAGAAACAGGTAAAGCCTGCAGTTTTTGGTTAACTTGGATGCCAAGCCTAGTCAGGATGCATCCTGAGGCTAGGGCTGAGCCCCTCCGATTTGAAGGGCTGTTTTGCCACCTGTGCCACCCTCGGGCAGCTAAAGCACTGCTGCATAGGATAGAATAGGCCACAGTTTTGCGTACACTGTTTAAGCAGGATCTCCTGACAGTTCACCTGGGAAATTAGAGCAATTTTTTATGTTTGTAAAGCATACATACTGAAAAAACTGCCCATATATTTGGGAAAAAGTTAGTTACTTTTGACAAAATACAGACACCAAGAAAAGTCAGAAGAAAAAAAAAAAAAAACACTGCCGCCAACTTCATTATTTATTTAAACTCTTTTCTATACAGTCGCTAAGTTACATACTATCGCAACGGTTTACATGTAGGCACATAAATTAAAGTAGGCTATGTTAATTACCAATGGGGGAAAAGATTTTTATGGTATTTTAAACATCTAATCATGATCTTAAAGATAATAAATGTTGTAAAGACAGGTACCAGTAGTTCTTTCCTCTGCCCTGTCACTTACTGGGCACTCTCTGCAGCTTCCAGTTGGAGTGAGAGACAGATGTACCAGTCACTTAGCCACATCCTCTTTAATTAGATTAGAAAGTTTTTGTTCTACAAAGCAGGATTAAAAAGGCCCCTAGTGCTTCCTTCTTGCTTTTGTAAGCACCATGTAAGGGAATCGCTATAGGTTTTAATTTTGCATTGAGGATGTGATAACACTGGTTTTATGACGGAGGAGCAGTCAGTCAAATTGGAGTCCATATGCTTAAAAAAAAAAATTCCCACAACATTGGCAAACTCTCAGCAAATGGAGAATTCTCTACTGCAAAACCAAGTGTACATCAGCCACCTGACCACTAATTGTAACAGCTACAATATAAATTATAGACTTCCACCACATAAACATATGAATCAATAAGACATCTTAAAACTAATGGATTTAATGATAATAGTATTTGGAAGCCATTACAATTTGCTAATGTTCTTAATAAGCTTCTAAAACTTTCCCAGAAGGGTTCTAAAAAAAAAAAGTGTATCGGTTTTGTAGCTAAATCAATCTACCTAAATGTCAAAAGAACATTAACTTGGGCAAGGAGCAGCTGAAAAACTGTACACCCGGGGCAATTCTGAGACAGGACAAAATGAGCTGCGAAGAACCAGACTTCATCACCAGCTGATGTTTCAAGACTAAACCCGAAAGGGATATTCATGGATCTTTTAAACCACTGCAGCCCTAATTTAACAATGCTCCTCCACATAAGCTTATAACCCTTAGCTCATATTTTCAGAGTTTTAGAGAACACAGAGTTTTAGAGAAAGCTAAGTGAATAGGAAGTTCAATTTTTAGCCTACTTTCCAAAGGAAAAAAAAAAAACATAACACTTGCAAATACTCAGGCCAAAGGTCCATCAAGCCCAGTACCCTGCTTCCAATAGCGGCTAATACAGGTCACAAGTATCTGGAAGGTTCCAAGGTAGCTTGTGCATCCTATCTGTGTCCCCCAACTAATGCAATTTTCATCTTCCTTGTCTTAGCAACACCAAATTTTCAAGGCACTTCAAAAGGGCTTATATGCCTCAAAGGAGCACAACTAGCATCTTCCAATAAAATGTATTCTACATACAATTCACATCAAATTTTATGACATGTGAGGCAGTCTACATTTATTTATTTATTTATTTTATTTAAAAGTATTTATATACCGTTTTTCAAAGCAAGGTTATTTGTCAAAACAGTTTACAAAGGGATTACAAGGGATTGTAACTGTGCATGTGTACACAGTTATGAACTCCAATAGGTTTTGTGCATTTATCTCACCTAAAATAACATTTTTATTTTCCATTCAATTCACACCAAATTTTCAGATCATGTACTTCGTTAGGGGTACTTTTTTGGATCTGTTTATTCCTCGAACATATGTGCACAATTCTGCCACCTAACAATTTTTGTTTTGCATCCAATGCACACCAACATTTCAGGACACATCAGGGGGGTCCATGATGATCCTAAAGGCATAAAGTTTGAGGGATCCACCTATTCCATGAACACCTTGTGCAATTTCACCACTTAATTATTTTGTTTTTCCATCTGATCCGCACCCAATTTTCAGGACATTTTGGGGGAGCAAGGGTAATTTTTTTTTTACCTTTATTTGCCATAAATACATGTGCACAATTGTCACCTCCCAGCACATTTTAGGTTTTGCATACAATTTACATCAAGTTCTCGGAACATGTCAGGTGGTCCACAAGGATCACAACAGGGTTACACTACCATAGTTGGCCTACGGCCAGTATGGCCGTGGCCATAGGCACCAGTCCTAAAAGACACCGCTGCGTCGGCACCACCACTACCACCGGCCACACTGGGGACTTAGTTCCACGCCGTGGCTGCCGTCTGCCACAACTTCACTTCCTGCTTCCTCCCAGCACTAACTGCACTTCCCATGTTGGTGTGCTAAGTGCTAAGAACATGCCATATAGAGGCAGGACAGGCAGTGCCATGGCAGGCAATGAAGCAAGGAATGGCTGCGGCTGGAAGCTATCACAAAGAAGGACCCAAGGGCCCAGCCAATCCAGCAGTGAGCATGTGGAAGGGGAGGCTCTACCCCCTTCCAGTGGTGGAACTTAAAGGTTTTTTGGCCAATTAAAAAAAAACAAAAAAAAAAACACAGACAGACAGAAAACTGGGGACTTCATAGATTTATAAACTTCTGTGTGTGTAGAGTCAGGTTATATGCTCTAGCCTCAGTGTGAGAAATCACTAGTTATTGATTCAAATTCCTTGCTACTAAATATGGTATTCGAAAGCCATTAAAAATTTATTGAAAACAGTATTAGCAACAAAATATTTAGAAAACTTCATTTGGTAGTGAAAACAAAATCATTAAGATCTCTCTCATTCATTCTGCTTTATAGTTAGTTTCAGAGGAGCAATCATTTAAAGATTTTAACAGCTCTCAGTTACACCCATTATGTAATTCGATTTCTCTTGCTATTCCCGTGACTAGCTCACAAGTTCCAATAAAGACATAAAATATAAATCAAGACAGACGTTCACTGATATAAAACAAACATAAAAATACTAGATTATAAGACCATTATGGATGAAACTGAAGTGGGCTAGAACCCTCGCTGAAATCATAAGCAGACAACATGCAGTCTGCGCCTCACCAGCACTTTACATGTAATTGACAAGCGTGCAGGAAGGACAGGTCTAAGGAAGGAGCATGAGGCAATAAGAAGAAGATAAACTCATACTGGCTCACGTTTGTCAGGGGGAAAAGTCTACCTCCTGGCTTTGAAACAGGGCTGGTGTTTTATGCAGAGAGCCATAGAACGGCGGTAAGAAAGTGAATTCCAGATAGTCTGCTATATGGCCCTGCAAGATTTTCCCAGCACCACTCCCCAATGTCTCCAATATATTTTCTATTCCTGTTGCTAGTCCTCCCTGATCTTATTCCCTGCTGCAAACCACAACTATCAAATTCACTCTCCCCTTTCCCTACTTTCTCTATCTCACCTGCCATTCTGTCATCCTCACTGTCCACCGCTCTTGAACTTCAAAGTTTTCTTCTCCTCATCCTGCCTTTTCCACTCTCCCTGACACCATCTCCCTGCTGTCCCTAATCGGCACACCTCTGCCTCTCTTCTCTGTATTCTCCTGCTCTTTCTTTTATACTTTCAGCTGAGGATATCAATCCCAATCCTGGTCCTTCAAGGCAATTTACACTCCATCGTCCCACATCAAGCCATAACCCCTCAAATCTTATCACTATTCCCCTTCTCTCTCCCTCTTTTCTTCCTCTCTCATGCTTTCTGTGGAATGCAAACTATTTCCAAGAAACGTACCTTTATTCATGACCTTTTTACCTCTCATTTTCTTCATCTCCTTGCATTAACAAAGACCTGGCTTACCCCTGTGGACAGTGCTTCAGTTGCTGCTCTCTGTCATGGAGGTTCTCTTTTCTCCCACACACCTCAATCAATGGTGGTAATGTTGGATTACTGCTCTCCTTCTCCCACAGATTTCAACCCCTTCTCCCACCTCCATCCCACTTTCTTCCTTTGACGCCCATTCCATCCGCCTACTCACTCCACTACTTACCCGGGTAGGTGTCTTCTATCAACCCCCTGATAAATCTTCCTCTCTCACTGACTGATTCCTGGCTTTCCTTCTTAATTGACCCATCCTCCCCTTCCCTTATCCTTGGTAACTTTAACCTCCATGTTGATGACCCCTCTAACTGCTATGCCTCAAAACTCCTTTAACTTCATTTGATCTCTGCTCACCAGCATGGCCACTGCCTTGACCCAGTCTTTGCTTCCAACTGCTGTCCTTTCAGACTTCGCTACCTCAGTTCTTCCAATCTCAATCACCTGATAGCTTTCACATTAAAACCACCCTCTCCCACAGACTCGTCCAGTCACCACTTATACCTTTAGGAATCTCCAAGCTGTTGACCCTTGCATCTTTTCCACTACTGTTTCATCTCTCCTTTCCTCCACAACTTTGAATCTGTTGATGAAGCAGTTTCTTCTCACAACACTATACTCTCTTCAGCCTTAGACACTTTTGCCCCTCCTCTTACCCATCCTTAAGGCAAACAGAACCCCAGCCTTGGCTCACCTCCAGAATTTGTTACCTACATTCCTGCATGTGCTCTGCAGAACATCTCTGGCTAAAATCCTATGCTGACTTCATACACTTCAAATTCATGTTGACCACTTTCCAGTTTGCTATTGCATTTGCCAAACAAGACTACGTCCATCTGACCAACTCTTACATCCAATCCTCGTCATCTCTGCCACTCAATTCCCTCCTCAATCTTCCCTCCTCCCCCTCTCTCTCCGCGCAGACTATGGATGTCTACTTCCATGATAAGATTTACAAAATCAGTCTTGGGTTCTCAACTATTTCACCTTTACCTGCCTCTCCCCCACTTCGTTCCTCTACCCTTCCCCTAGCCTCTGTCACGCTCTCCTCCTTTCCTGAACTCACAGTGGAGGGAACTCTAGTCTTCTTACTTCCTCCTAACTCACTACTTGTTCCTTTGACCCTGTCCTCACCCAATTCCTCAACTCCATCTCCACTGTAGTCATCCCTTCTGTCGCATTCTCAATCTATCATTACCCACTGTTACTGTTCCCTGCTGCCTTCAAAATGCTGTAATTATACCACTCCTTAAAAAAAACCCTCACTGGATCCTACCTGTCCTGCCAACTATCGTCCCATAACCCTTCTCCCTTTTGCCTCCAAATTACTTGAACGTGCTTGTTCACCACTGCTGTCTTGATCCATTCCAGTCTGGTTTTTGCCCTCTACATTCAACTGAAACAGCCCTTGCCAAAGTTTCCAATGACCTGTTTATGGCAAAAGCCAAAGGTCTTTACTCTGTCCTTACCCTCCTTGACCTGTCTGCTGCTTTTAACACTGTTGATCACCATCTACTCCTCGATACTTTGTCCTCGTTCTCTTCTTACCTCTCCCATTGCACTTTTAGCATTTCCTCTGGTGATTCCTCCTCTCCTGCCATGGTGTGCCTCAGGGCTCCATCCTGGGCCCTCTTCTCATCTCACTATATACTAATTCCCTTGAAATTGATTTCTTCTCGTGGCATTCTATACCAGGAACACAGGATTTGGTGTGAAGTAATGGTGGTGGGGCCACATGGCAATAGTATTCATAACATGATCAAATTTGCACTAATGACACAGGAAGGGGGACAATAAGTAAATCTACAGGTCTAACACAATTTTCAAAAGGGAAACTTTGATAACATGAGGAAAATAGTTAGAAAAAAACTGAAAGGTGGAGCTGCAAAGGTTAAAAGTGCTCAACAGGCATGGACATTGTTTAAAAATACAATCTTAGAAGCGCAGTCCAGATGTATTCCACACATTAAGAAAGGTGGAAGGAAGGCAAAATGATTACTGGCATCGTTAAAAGGTGAGGTAAGAGGCTATTTTAGCCAAAAAAATCCTTCAAAAATTGTAAGAAGGTTCCATCTGAAGAAAATAGGAAAAAGCATAAGCATTGTCAAGTTAAGTGTAAAACATTGATAAGACAGGCGAAGAGAGAATTTGAAATAAAGCTGGTCGTAAAGGCAAAAACTCATAATAAAGACGTTTTAAAATATATATATATCCGAAGCAAGAAACCTGTGAAGGAGATGACTGGACCAGTAGATGACCAAGAAGTTAAAGGGGCTCTTAGGGAAGATAAGGCCATTGCAGAAAGACTAAATGAATTCTTTGCTTCTGTGTTTACTACTGAGGATATTGGGGAGAAAGCGATTCCAGAGATGTTTTTCCAAGGGTGATAATCAAATGAACTGAACCAAATCACTGTGAATCTGGAAGATGTAGTAGGCTAGATTGACAAACTAAAGAGTAGCAAATTACCTGGACCAGATGGTATGCATTCCAGTGTTCTGAAGGAACTAAAAAATTAAATTTCACTTCTATTAGTCAAAATTTATAACCTAGCATTAAAATCATTCATTGTACCTGAAGACTGGAGGGTGGCCAATGTAACCAATATTTAAAAAGGGCTCCAGGGGCGATCCGGAAACTACAGACCAGTGAGCCTGACTTCAGTGCCAGGAAAAATAGTGGAAACTATTTTAAAGATCCAAATCACAGAGCATATAGAAAGACATGGTTTAATGGAACACAGTCAACACGGACTTACCTAAGGGAAGTCTTGCCTCACAAATCTGCTTCAGTTTTTTTAAGGTGTTAATAAACATGTGGATAAAGGTGATTTGGTAGATGTAGTACATTTGGATTTTCAGAAGGCGTTTGACAAAGTCCCTCATAAGAGGCTTCTAAGAAAACTAAAAAGTCAGGGAAAGGAGACTATGTCCTTTCGTGGATTACAAACTGGTTAAAAGACAGGAAATGGGTCAAAACCTTTTTGTTTAATTTAGCTTATTTTTAATTATTTTTAATGTATTAATTTTAATTTGTTTTATTTTCATATATTTATTTTGTGATGTAATTTTTATTTTGTTTTATTTTTAGACTGAAGACTTTTATAATTGTCTGTTTTAATTTTGTCTAATCTTATTAATTTTATGATTATGTATGTTCCATATTTTCATTGCTTAGGCCTTTGTGTTGAGCGTTTCATAAACCTAATAAATGTAAATGTAAGTAGGATTAAATAGTCCGTTTTCTCAGTGGAAAAGGGTAAACCATGGAGTGCCTCAGGGATCTGTACTTGGACTGGTGCTTTTCAATATATTTATAAATGATCTAAAAAGGAATATGATAAGTGAGGTTATCAAATTTGCAGATGATACAAAATTATTCAGAGTAGTTAAATCACAAGCAGACTGAAATTGCAGGAGGATCTTGCGAGACTGGAATATTGGGCAAACAAATGGCAATGAAATTTAATGTGGGCAAGTACAAGATATTGCATATAGGGAAAAATAACTCCATATTTGGAGTTACCACCCAGGAAATAAATCTAGGCATCATAGTGGATAATACACTGAAATCATTGGCTCAGTGTGCTACGGCAGTCAAAAAAGCAAACAATATTAGGAATTGTTAGGAAGGGAATGGTGAATAAAACAGAAAGTGTCATAATGCCTCTGTATCGCTCCATGGTGAGACCGCACCTTGAGTACAATGTACAGTTCTGGTCACCACATCTCAAAAAAGATCTAGTTGCACTGGAGAATGTAAGAGGAGGGTGACCAAAATGATAAAGGGAATGGTACAGCTCCCTTATGAGGAAAGGCTAAAGAGGTTTGGGCTGTTCAGTTTGGAGAAGAGATGGCTGAGGGGGAATATGATTAAGGTCCTTAAAATCATGAGGTCTAGAACGGGCAGATGTCAATCTGTTATTTACTCTCTTTCAGACATTAGAAGGTCTAGGAGGCACTCCATGAAGTTAGCAAGTAGCACATTTAAAACTAAATCGGGAAAAAAAATTCACTCAACACACAATTAAGCTCTGGAATTTGTTGCCAGAGAATGTGGTTAGTGCAGCTGGGTTTAAAAAAAGGTTTGGATAAGTTCTTGGAGAAGACGTCCATTAACTGCTATTAATCAAGTTGACTTAGGGAATAGCCTCTGCTATTACTGGCATCAGTAGCATGGGATCTTCTTAGAGTTTGTGTACTTGCCAGGTACTTGTAGCCTGGTTTGGCCACTTGGAAACAGGATGCTGGGTTGTGGACCCTTAGTCTGACCCAGTATTGCAATTTCTTATGTTCTTACCATTTTTATGCTGACTCCCCACATCTACCTTTGTACACCAGAAATGTATTCCTGGATTTTGGTCTGCTTGTCTTCCAGTGCTGCCTGGATGTCCCACCACCACCTTAAACTCAACATGGCCAAGATGGAGCTCCTTATCTTTCCCTCCAAACCCACCTTCCTTCTTCCTCCTTTCTCTGTTTCTGTGGATAACAGTCATTATTCCAGTCCCATCAGCCCATAAGCTTGAAGACCTCAGACTCCTCTCTCCGTCTCTATGCATATCCAAAACACTGCTAAAACGTGTTTCTTTCTTTATAACATTGCCAAAATCCATCCTTTCCTTTCTGAACACACTACCAGAAACCTTATCCACTCTCTCAACTCCTCTTGCTTAGACTATTGCAACCTGCTCCTCATAGTTCTCCCGGCAAGACATCTCTGCTGCAATCTGTCCTAAATTCAGCTGCAAGATTTATCTTTCACCAAAGTCGCTATGCTCTCATAACTCCTCTTCTGAAGTCACTGCATTGGTTCCCTAACTGCTCCCACAGAGTTCAAACTCCTTTTTCTCACCTACAAATGCCTTCATTCTGCAGCACCTCACTACTTCTCCTCTTACCTCTCTACACCCCTCCTTGTGCACTCTGCTCATCGGATAAGTCACTCCTATCTGTGCCCTTCTCCTCTACTGCCAATTCCAGACTCTGTGCTTTCCACTTGGCTGCGCCATGTGCATGGAAGTCTTCCTGAACTGGTGTGTCATGCTCCCTCTCTTGCAGTGTTTAAATCCCTTCTAAAAGACCCACCTTTTTGAAACTGCTTTTAAATCTTATGCCTAGTTGTCTGCTTTTAGCCTCATTAACTTTCTTTTCTTTTTAACCATTGTCTTGCTTCCTGTATGTTTGCTTATTAGATTGCAAGCTCTATTGAGCAGGGACTGTCTTTTTATATGTTTATACAGCGCTGCATGTGTTATGTAGACCATAGAAATGTTAAGTATAGTAGAAGTAGTAGAAGTAGTAGTAGATGGCGTGAAGGCCAAAAGAAAGCATGCGATCCTGGAGGAGACCCTCGAGTTCTTGCCTTGTGGTGTTTTCATGTTTTTGCTACTACGTCTAGAAGTCTGTACCTTGTCTGGAACCAGAAGTCTTGTCTTCATTTCTGCTGTGTGCTGTTAACTAAGAATCTACAGTGAAAAGACCTGACTGTATAGCTGGACTGGAAGTAAGTCTTACCCTAAAAGCGTGTGCTATCTCAAGTTTTGCCTGCAGTGCATAAGTCAGGAAATGTTATGTTCTCATTTCTAATAAAATTATTATTGCTACATTAATTCCTGTGTTACTATGCTAAGAGGTTAGATCCGCCTAGCCCTGCTTGCTGTCTCCTACAGTAGTAGGCAGCAGAGGCTTAGATGAAATGTATTAAGAAACAAGGTGTGTGTGTGTGTCTGTCAGACCCCTTCCAGATGCCAATAGTCCTGGTTTAGGGATCCACTGATCTCAGGGTGTAATTACCATATATATTCCTGTATAAATCAAGCCCATGTATAAATTGAGGGTATTTTTTGGCCCAAAAAAGTAAGAAATTTCTGTGACCTATGGCTAAGTCTAGGGTAAAACCTAGGGGGGCTGATGAAATTAAAGCAAAATCACACTAAGAAATATAACTTAAGAAAACTGCTTTTATTTATTAAAAGAAGAAAGTGTCGCATAAGAAACATTTAACAACTTAAGAAAATCTTTTATTTAGTTATTAAATGAAGAATCAAGTGTCTCATTCAAATCCTACCAAATCAAGTTCTTCATCATTGGCATGTCCGCATAAATCGTGGAACTGTTCTTCGGTGATGTCATCAGCATAAACATTGCCTTCGCTATCTACATCTGTTGAATCATCATCCAATGCGGATTTTTGTCTTCAAGATAGTGTCATCTACTGATCCATCCATAGCAATGCTAACGCTACATTTCAGGAATGACTTCTAAGAACATAAGAAAATGCCATACTGGGTCAGACCAAGGGTCCATCAAGCCCAGCATCCTGTTTCCAACAGTGGCCAATCCAGGCCACAAGAACCTGGCAAGTACCCAAAAACTAAGTCTATTCCATGTTACCATTGCTAATGGCAATGGCTTTTCTCTAAGTGAACTTAATAGCAGGTAATGGACTTCTCCTCCAAGAACTTATCCAATCCTTTTTTAAACACAGCTATACTAACTGCACTAACCACATCCTCTGGCAACAAATTCCAAAGTTTAATTGTGCGTTGAGTAAAAAATAACTTTCTCCGATTAGTTTTAAATGTGCCCCATGCTAACTTCATGGAGTGCCCCCTAGTCTTTCTACTATCCGAAAGAGTAAATAACCGATTCACATCTACCCGTTCTAGACCTCTCATGATTTTAAACACCTGTATCATATCCCCCCTCAGTCGTCTCTTCTCCAAGCTGAAAAGTCCTAACCTCTTTAGTCTTTCGTCATAGGGGAGTTGTTCCATTCCCCTTATTTTGGTAGCCCTTCTCTGTACCTTCTCCATCGCAATTATATCTTTTTTGAGATGCGGCGACCAGAATTGTACACAGTATTCAAGGTGCGGTCTCACCATGGAGCGATACAGAGGCATTATGACATTTTCTGTTTTATTCACCATTCCCTTTCTAATAATTCCCAACATTCTGTTTGCTTTATTGACTGCCGCAGCACAGGGTACTGACGATTTCAATGTGTTATCCACTATGACACCTAGATCTCTTTCTTGGGCTGTAGCACCTAAATTGGAACCCAACATTGTGTAATTATAGCATGGGTTATTTTTCCCTAATATGCATCAACTTGCACTTATCCACATTAAATTTCATCTGCCATTTGGATGCCCAATTTTCCAGTCTCACAAGGTCTTCCTGCAATTTATCACAATCTGCTTGTGATTTAACTACTCTGAACAATTTTGTGTCATCTGCAAATTTGATCTCACTCGTCGTATTTCTTTCCAGATCATTTATAAATATATTGAAAAGTAAGGGTCCCAATACAGATCCCTGAGGCACTCCACTGTCCACTCCCTTCCACTGAGAAAATTGACCATTTAATCCTACTCTCTGTTTCCTGTCTTTTAGCCAGTTTGCAATCCACGAAAGGACATCGCCACCTATCCCATGACTTTTTACTTTTTCTAGAAGCCTCTCATGAGGAACTTTGTCAAACGCCTTCTGAAAATCCAAGTATACTATATCTACCGGTTCACCTTTATCAACATGTTTATTAACTCCTGCAAAAAACGTGAAGCAGATTTGTGAGGCAAGACTTGCCCTGGGTAAAGCCATGCTGACTTTGTTCCATTAAACCATGTCTTTCTATATGTTCTGTGATTTTGATGTTTAGAACACTTTCCACTATTTTTCCTGGCACTGAAGTCAGGCTAACCGGTCTGTAGTTTCCCGGATCGCCTCTGGAGCCCTTTTTAAATATTGAGGTTACATTTGCTATCCTCCAGTCTTCAGGTACAATGGATGATTTTAATGATAGGTTACAAATTTTTACTAATAGGTCTGAAATTTCATTTAGTTCCTTCAGAACTCTGGGGTGTATACCATCCGGTTCAGGTGATTTACTACTCTTCAGTTTGTCAATCAGGCCTACCACATCTTCTAGGTTCACTGTGATTTGATTCAGTCCATCTGAATCATTACCCATGAAAACCTTCTCCATTACGGGTACCTCCCCAACATCCTCTTCAGTAAACACCGAAGCAAAGAAATCATTTAATCTTTTCGCGATGGCCTTAACTTCTCTAAGTGCCCCTTTAACCCCTCGATCATCTAACGGTCCAACTGACTCCCTCACAGGCTTTCTGCTTCGGATATATTTTAAAAAGTTTTTACTGTGAGTTTTTGCCTCTACAGCCAACTTTTCAAATTCTCTCTTAGCCTGTCTCTCAATGTCTTACATTTAACTTGCCAATGTTTATGCTTTATCCTATTTTCTTCTGTTGGATCCTTCTTCCAATTTTTGAATGAAGATCTTTTGGCTAAAATAGCTTCTTTCACCTCCCCTTTTAACCATGCTGGTAATCGTTTTGCCTTCTTTCCACCTTTCTTAATGTGTGAAATACATCTGGACTGTGCTTCTAGAATGGTATTTTTTAACAATGACCACGCCTCTTGGACATTTTTTACTTTTGTAGCTGCTCCTTTCAGTTTTTTTCTAACAATTTTTCTCATTTTATCAAAGTTTCCCTTTTGAAAGTTTAGCACGAGAGCCTTGGATTTGCACACTGTTCCTTTTCCAGTCATTAAATCAAATTTGATCATATTATGATCACTATTGCCAAGCGGCCCCACCACCGTTACCTCTCTCACCAAGTCCTGTGCTCCACTGAGAATTAGATCTAAAATTGCTCCCTCTTTCGTCTGTTCCTGAACCAATTGCTCCATAAAGCTATCATTTATTCCATCCAGGAATGTTATCTCTCTAGCGTGACCTGATGATACATTTACCCAGTCTATATTGGGGTAATTGAAGTCTTCACTAAAAAGACGTCATGTAAATATGATTTTGCTTAATGTGCTGTTTACTTACAGAGCCATCATAACACCTGCAGGCATACCAGCACTTTTTTGCTTTGAGGTTTTGCCACTTCAGGTCAGAGCCAATGATTAAACGTGACCTGAAGTGGCAAAACCTCAAAGCAAAAAAGTGCTGGTATGCCTGCAGGTGTTATGATGGCTCTGTAAGTAAACAGCACATTAAGCAAAATCATATTTACATGACGTCTTTTTAGTGAAGATTTGTATTCGCTGTGTTCGATCATAACTGTTCATAGTGTGTGGTAATTGAAGTCTCCCATTATTACTGCACTACCAATTTGGTTAGCTTCCCTAATTTCTCTTAGCATTTCACTGTCCGTCTCACCATCTTGACCAGGTGGACGGTAGTATACTCCTATCACTATAGTCTTCCCCAACACACAAGGGATTTCTACCCATAAAGATTCAAATTTGTATTTAGTCTCATACAGGATGTTTATCCTGTTGGACTCTATGCCATCCTGGACATAAAGCGCCACACCTCCTCCCGAGTGCTCCTCTCTGTCATTGCAATATAATTTGTACCCCGGTATAGCACTGTCCCATTGGTTATCCTCTTTCCACCATGTCTCTGAGATGCCAATTAAGTCTATGTCATCATTCACTGCTTTACATTCTAATTCTCCCATCTTACGTCTTAGACTTCTGGCATTAGCATACAAACATTTCAAAGTTTGTTTTTTGCTTGTATTTTCATTCTGCTTTTTAATTGATAGGGATAAGTTAGAATTTTTTAGCTCAGGTGAGTTTTTAGTTACAGGCACTTGGACTACTTTTCTAATTATTGGAACCTCACTGTCTGGATGCCCTAATTCTAATGCATCATTAGTATCCTTTAAAGATACCTCTCTCCGAACCATGCGCTGCTGAGCGACTGTCGGCTTTCCCCTTTGTTCTAGTTTAAAAGCTGCTCTTGACCATTTCTGGTGGAACTGAGTTCCAGGCATCCTTTACCCATGTCACCACCAAATCAATGGGTGGCTCCATCAGGTTCCCTACCTTTCTTTAACTTTGCTTGACCAGAACACTCCATTGCTGTCGCATATACCACAATTGGTCCTCGAAAGGCTTGTTGCGACAGACATCTAATGGCTGGAGCACTGTTGTCAGACCTTCTGTAATCACTGCTAACGTGGTCGCCATTTCTTTGCATCGTCCTTCACATCCTCTGATTATATATGTGCGCGGAATATATCCCACACAAATAGTGACGTGTTTTCTTAGCCCTACGCTTGGTCACCTACCTGACACATTGAACAGCCATTTCATTCTGTCATCCATCCAGTCTTTAGGATGAACCTGACCAGTTATGCCTGCTGGAATTTTTAGGTTCTTGGATAGCATTTTCCTCTTGAATATTACCACTGGACACAGTTTTGTGCCATCTGCCAGGTAAGACAGGACCACCATGAAATGGGTCTTTTCATGACCAATTTTTTTTTTTTTTTTACACAAGTATAATGTTCTCACCAACGCCAACTACAATGCGATTGCCAGGCATATCAAATGTCATCGGCGTTTCGTCTATATTACCAATGTTATTCATACTGAAATGATTCTTTATTCTCTGCTGAATAATGAATTTGTGGAATGAACAGACCTTTTCATCAAGCTCTTTAGGCCATTTCTGTGAAATCTTTGTGCGCTGATGAAGGCACAATCCATATCAGTTCATGAATCGCAAACACCTACCAGACGTTGCTGTGAATTCTTTCAGACCTTCAGTTGCTGAATATTTTTCATCTTTTGCCATTTGAAAGGCATGAATCCTAATGCTCAAGCGAGTCACAATGTAGCCATTCTGTCTGCATTCCATTACCCAGACATTCAAATTTTTTTCCATTCCAACAAAAGGCACAATTTTGAAACGTAAGGCTTTGACTTTGGCATTTCTAGAAGCTTTTCCTCATTTTTTCTCCAATCTGATCAGTTTATCACCAGTCAAATTCTCTTGCAGCTACACAATTATTGGCCTCCTTTGTTCATTCAATAGCCTTTAGTTTCAGTGATGTAGTGTAACATGCTTTCTTTTTCTTCTCACAGTTCATTTTCCTGAAGGTAAAAGTCATTCTAATGACTATCCCTGCTGTTCAAATCCTTCCCTCCCTCATGGCTATCCCTGCTGTTTGAATCCTTTCCTCCCTCCCCCATGGCTATCCCTGTTTGAATTGTTCGCTCACTCCCCCCTCCTGATCCCTTAACTCACCCACTGCTATCAAGACAGCCATTTGCAGTTAAGGCATGTCATACCTCCTCTCCTGTGGTGTCCCAGTGTGGCGGTAGGACATCTCTCCCACAACTCCTCTGGATCCCTTAACTCAACTGCTCGCCTGCTGCTATGAGGACGACTATGAACTTGCGGTTGCTCAGGCATGTCCTCCCTCCTCCCCTGCGGGGTTCCCAGTGGCACTTAAAACCACGTGGCTCTAAGTACGTCAATCAGACCCTGGCTTGGAAGGAGGGAGGACGTGCCTGAGCAAACTCAAGTCCCTTTGTTGTTCTGATAGCAGCAAGCAGGTGCGTTAAGGAATCAGGAGGGGGTGCAGGGGAGAAGGGAAGATGTGCCTTAGCAGCTGCAAGTGCCATCATCGTCCTCACTGCAGCAGGTGAGTTAAGGGATCAGGAAAGGGAGCGTGTGAACAATTCAATCATGCATCTTGAATTATTCATGTGGACTGACCCATGAATAAGGCGACCACGATGTTAAAGATAGATTTTTGAACTAAAATTTGTCGACTTATTCATGAGTATATACGGTAAGCACATCTTCCACATAACCATTTAAACCATCTCTGAATCCAGGCAGATGATTTGTCTGTCATTGCAGGGCAAGGAGTTCTACAGATTAACTGTGCAAAATGCTTTTGTGTTTTTAAATCTACAGAGAAAAAAAACAAAACAAAACCTAGACTCTCTCCCAAATCCTTACTTTCAATTTAAAAAAAAAAAAAAAAAAAAAGATGGAGGCCTTGGGGTTGCAGACTTTAAACTGTATTCTTGGTCAGTTTTGCTGAAGCGTGTTTTATATTGGTATGGAGAGGCTAAGGATAAACACTGGATACCTATGGAACTTGTCTGGGATGAAGATACAGAAACTAATTACACAACAGATGCATAAAGTTTGTTTCTCTCTGCAGTTATGGAGGCTGAAAGACTTCCTTCCTCTCTTTTGCCGGACCATCAAAACTCCAATCTACCATGGGGACTGGACAAACCTCTCTCGAAGGGAGATGATCAGCCAATGAATTATTCCATACTGATTCTTCTGTCTCAATAGGAAGAATTTAAAATGTGTTTTAACGTGCCTAATATTTCTTTATTTCGCTTACACCTTTTGAAAGCTTAGCCTCTGCTACATCCAAAAACAAAAAAGTTTAACAACTAAAATATACCAAATTTTGCTAGCTCCAAAATTAACTATGCTTTGGCAACTAAACTACCACTGGGAAGCTGATTTGGGGGACAGAGTTTACAGAAGATGACCGAGCTGACCTAATAGCCTGAAAAAGCATAATTCACCAAGTACCAACAATCAGGAAAATGGATGATTATGTATATATATATTTTTTTTTTTTAAATTGCTGGTATTTTGTGCCAGAGTGCCTATGTAAATTTGGGTGGAAACTCACGCCACTCCTCAAAATACAGAATTATGCTGATCAGATTCCCTTTATAGCCTGCCATCCTACTGTCAGGCTATAACTTGAATAAGTACTGACCCAAATTTAAAAGAGATTCAACTAGTGGATGGCCTGCTGGTTGCTGCAAGGCATACACTAGCATTCTACTGGAACTCTTCATCTAAACCTAAACAATTTCCTTTTGCCTCCAGTGTGGGGGGGAATGGAGCAGATACTCTTAGAAACATCAGGATAATTATTTACTATCTGGATGCATTTTTTTGATGAAATATAGAGGTATTCTTTTTTTAAATATTGATTTGATATGACTTCTTAGGGTTTTTTGCCCTCTTCCATTTTGGTTACTGTTTGGCCTTATTCATGTTCTTGAGCCCCATACATCGTTTGATGCTTTCGGTGATAGAATCTGAAACCTTAATATTGGTTTTCTCTTCTTGTTTGCCTTCATTTATAGCATCTGCTCATTGTTCCTTAGGAATGTAGGATGCTTTAATTTTCAATAAAGCTCGCAAATGTTTTTAAAAAGTAATTTTCATAGTGCTTTAGGCACATAAAGAAGGTTTTTGAAAACTGGTCACCCTATGCACAGACAAGATGCAGCTAGGGCGTGTGTATACTTTTACCCCCAGTGCTGAGATGCAATCCTGTGGGTGGCTTAAGATTCGCATGTACACTTTTGCATTTTTAAAATACCTATGCCTGGAATTTTTCTCTGAAACTACCACCTGCACAAATTAGCAGCTGTAAATGCATGCTAGTAGCATTCTTAGGGAAAGCCTGCATGTACATTCGTTTTGAAAATTAGCATTAAGCCTAAACAAAAAAAAATACCCACGGACTCTGCACCAATGTGGACCGTTATAAAAGTGCCCTCATAGTGAACAACAGTATCCTATTCACTTTGTCCAGATCGATCACATGTCCCCTCAGCTCTTTTTGGCAAGCTGAGGCATATCCTTGAAAAGCAACTGTTCCATATCTCTGATCACCTTTGTTTCTCTTCTCTATAGGTCTTATCCCACAAGAATGCAAAAGAAAAAAAAAAAAAGAGACCTGGAAATAAGGCCAAAACAAAGGAAGCAACATAGTTCACAAAGAGTTAAACTGATATGTTGAGGAATCTGGCTAGCACTGTTGCTTTAAAAATACTTCTCATAAAAAGTTATAATTTTTTTCCCCCAAGAGAAGTCTGCAAATGGACTATTAGGTTTACAGCTAAAACCAATTTATCTAAATGTCATAAGAGCAATAATTCTGGAAAGGATAAGTTAAAACAGACACCTGAGGCATCCAAAGAAATGACAAAACAAGCTGTTAATATCTGAGAGCATCTTGTAAATAAATGACCTGGGCCCTACTAGTTATCCTCAGTGTGCCTATGGCAAAAATCTTTTAATACAAAGTCACTCCATACATATTCATGCAAAGGTAAGGTTCTGGGTTTCTGTGGTTATCTGAGGGTAGAACCAATATGCAATTCTGTGGCCAAAATGTAAAAAAAAAAAAAAAAAAAATTCTGCAGCAGCAGCTATTCAGCATGTCTGCAGTGAAGAATTATTTGACATATTGTCACTTAGGGCCAGATGTACTCCCATAGATGCAAAATGGGAGAAACCCTTTTATACATTTAGCCCAGAGTGAGAAATCATTGCACAAAGGACATTTTAATTTCCTGTTCTGTTTTGTATTTAAACCACAGAGTCTGAACACCTCATCTTCCCTTCAAATCATATATATAGTAACATCCAACCTTTATGATTTTCCTTTAAATATTATCCCTGATATGGTGGTAGTCAAGGAAAATGGCTTAACAGCAGAGGTACCCAACTAGTGTGCCTCAGGGAACTGCAGGTGTGCCAAAATGTTTTCCCCACCAGCAAAGAGAAGACAGGGGCACATCAGAGCCACTGCTGCTGGTGGCAGTGTCTTCCCTTTTCCCCTAGCCAGCAGGATGAGCAAGTAAGCAGTGCTTTTTTACCTACTGCTGCCACCTCCTCTTCTGGATTCCCTCCGAAGTCAGAACCTTGACGGGCCCTGCTGGCCTGGTGCAGTCCTGATGGCTCTGCATGAGGCCAGCAAGTCTCGCAAGACTGAGCAAGCCCCAGGCAGTTCTGACTTCAAAGAGAGGCCGGAAGAGGCGGTGGCAGCAGCAACGGCAGGTAGGAAGTGCTGCTCACCAAATTCCTTTTGCCAGCTAGAGGTAATGGAGAAGGAAAAGATTATGATTGCTCGGGGTGGGAGTTAGGAAAGGAAGGTGATGCCCCTGGGTCGGGGGGGGGGGGGGGTAAGGGGAGGCGATGGTATGCCATGACAAAAGTTAAGCCAACTCTAGATGTACTGCAACCTGAAAAGGGCTGAGAACCACCGATTTTACATACTATTTAAATACACATTTCTAAGAGAAGCCTCCATCTGTTTATAATCATTCAGTGTTAAATACTCAAAAGAACGTTTGTTGAACACACATATTAAACCATGCTAATTTTAAATCCCATTATCTCTTAAGCTATGTCCTTTCAAGTGCCTAAGTATACCAGTGTTCCCAGATGCTGAGCACTCATAGGAGGATATTTGCATCTTGTTAAGACTGTCACGATTGGGCTGATTAAGGGCTTTAAAAATTAATGCTAAAACCTGCCCGAGGAAGTCTAAGAACACAATTTGTTTTTTGCAGCAATATCATTTTGAATGTGAACAAATGATCGTCAGCTTTCTTGCTCTTCATTCAATAGAAGTAAAACGTAACCTAAAATCTGGGAGAAGTTCTACAGCAGATTCTGAGCCGTAAGCAACACACTAGCAAATTCTGTGACCATAAAACCTAAAAATCACAGGACCTTTTGTTCTAGGGCACCTGAAGCCAAGAACCTAACAGAAGAATCTTATGAAATGAACTTTAACTAATTCAGTTGCAGTATAGCATGGTTCTAGGTGAGTTCACTTAGAATGACCACATCCATCTAGTGGCTCTGCTGGCACCTGAGTTGCTCTTCAGTCACAACACATTCTAGTGATGTCCCACAGAGGTCAGTGCTATCCTATTTGCTTTTTAATCTCACCTCACTAGCATCCCTAATTCAGGGTTGGGAATCCAATGTTTTATCTCTGCGGATGATACACAGAAATCGATACATATAGCTGAAGATCAGTCATAGGTGGCAAAGTTGAACAACTATTTAGGCAGTTACAGATTGGCTTAAGACAGGGAAGAAAATTAAATCCTATTAAATAGAGACCTTATGGTTTAGTAGGCAGGGAAGGGCTCTGGTTGTTTGCCCCTTATAGCCGGAGTAGATTTAACCCTCAAGGAGATGGATAAAGTTTGGGGTGGGCTTTTAATGGAATCCCATCAGTCAATGTGGGTTGCCCGGCTTTCAGCTACTGGGCAGCAAGCACTGAGCTACCTGGTGCCATCGGTTTGGATTGAGTCCAATTATTATTCAGGAAGCAAGAAAAGGCAAGGTTGTTCCTGCTAGCATTTGCTGTATAATTTTATATGGCAGTACCAAGGAGAGGTTCTAGTATTGAGGGAAATTTTAGTGCATTCCATTTTTATTATTTGTGTGTGTTTAAATTGATATCGCACATTGGTTATGTTATGCAGATGTTTTATTGTTCATGATTTTGATGTGCTAGAAAAGAGTTACCAAAATCAATAAATGAAGTAAAGTTTGCATATAGGATAAAACACAATGGCATGCTGTGATCCATATGCAAAAATGTTGCATCTTCTAAACACAGATGTTAAAATTATCACACATCTACCACATATGAAGAACTATTTAAAACTAAATGAAGCTGGGATGGGCAAGACTGGTAACAAATGATGACAAAAGTATGTAAATTTTATGATGAAACCAAATGCATTTTTAATATCTGTAAATCCTAGATTTAGTGAAATATGAACACTCTGAAAAAACACTCCTCTGTCCACCACCCAATCTCAATATGCAAAGGAATCAGTTGGTCTTTAATCTTCTATTAACCTGAGTTTGACTTTTATTGATATCCTATTCTGTTTGTGTTACTGGAAAAAAAAATATTCAACTTCAAAGTCTAACAGTACTGTGCAATTTTTGCTGGCAAGCCATTTAACCACATGCAGAGGTCAATTGCTCCCTCTTCTGGTATCACTCAGAAAATGGATTAAAAAAAAAATCTACTGAACACAAGCGATTCCATATATGATTTCCTAAAATTCTGACAATATCAGCTGTACTGGATTAATATTGTAAAAAAAACAAACCAAAAAAACATACAAAAATATTAAGCCTGGCAAAGTCCAAGGGTGAAATCAAGATGGCAACATGTTACATACCTTTCCATTTGATTTTTTTCCTCTAGTGACATATCACCATACAATTATTTTCTTTCGCTGTGGGTCAGGAAGGGTTAAAACCTGCTTCAACCCCTGCAGAATTTATGATTACTCTGTGGCCGTGTGTTGGTTCCCATGGACTAATTTCTTTTTCTTGGATGGCATTTTCAGGGTCGAGTCATGTTGCAGAGTCTCTCTGCCAGCAGTTCACCATATCTCAGTTGCTGGAGCAACCTCTTTCACTTGGAGGCCCTCTTATCTCTGCTGGAGAAATGACTTCCCCTGATCCTGCAAGCACCAGGACTGGTGCTGTCAGTGAAGGTGATGTGAGATGCTGTGGCAGTTCTGAGTATGGCCAGAAAGTTTGAGGACGTTCTCCCAGACTTCAACACTCAAACGATAGAGCTTTCCAAAGCTGCAATAACAACTGTGGAGTCAGACCTGGATTTGCCAGGTATCAATGAATGAAAATGGGAAAATCTTATCCTCCATCGTAAGACTGAAAATTTGGAAAATGCTGAGAAAGTGAAAACTCTCCAGCTTATAAAAATACGTTCCTAACGTTCACAATGTTTCTCCTCCAGAATTATTCAAGCGTTACTTGATGGAAGTTCATGTGCCTGAAAAGGCCATTCCCCAACCTTTAAAGAAACATTCTGACATCAAAATTTCCAAATCAGGCACACACTTCATTAAAGGATATTTCAAAGAGGGAATGGGATTTGAATACAAAGCTGAAACTGGATGAAGATAAGGTCTTAGGAAGAGCCTCATTATTGATGTCATTCTTGAACCAGACTAAAATTGCATCCACAACTTTTTTGTATTAAGGACTTAATATTTTTGAGTCAAAAGATCTACACTTCCCCTGGTGTTTCATGTGCCTCAACTTAAAAACATAAATAGCTTCAAAGTATGCTTCAGGATTCAATTCAGTTAGGTACAGAATTTGTCTTGTTTTGAGGTGTCCATTATGGAGGCAATTTTGTAACATTGTGGGTCATGGACTGGAAGGCTGGAGTCAAAGGCAGTACAGGGCTGCAGGTCAGGCTTGGAGCTGGTTATCTGCCTAACCAAGTCCCTCTCCTGCAAGTTGAGCCCTTGAATTCTGGGGGCCGGTAGGACTTTTCTATGGAACATCAGGGCATGGACTGGGAGCTGAAGTCAGGTGCAGGCTGGATGAGGCAGAGTAGGTTGGACAAGGCAAGGCAGGCTAGAACTGAAGACAAGGGATGAGTACAGTGGCAGTGTAGGTCCGAGCACAGGCTGAAGGCTAGAACCAGGTACTGATGGCAGGCAGGAGCTGGATACAGACAGGGCAGAACCAGGACGAAGGCAAGGCCTGGGAAACAGACAAAGAACTGGACTGGGTGGCACAAGGCAGAACAAGGACTGGGCAAGGATAGGATTTAGACAAGGACTGGACAAGTCAGAACAGGCAACAACAAACAGGGAAGTCCAATAGGCAGCCTAGGAGAACCTAGCAAGCCTGGAGGCCCAGTACAGGCCATAAAGCAAGGCAGGATAATCAAGTAAAAGTGGCCAGGTCAGAGAATTGAGGCACTGCGGTATTGAGCAGGCTTGGTTAAGTAGGGTAGCGGCTGAGGCATGGCCAGTGAGGAGGTATCTGGCAGAGCTAGAAGCAAGGCTTGCTGAGGACCCCTGGTGGAAGGAAGTTTGCTCAGCAAGCAAAACCTTGGCGCAAGGAGATTGCATAACAGGAGAAATCATGACAATGGGGTAAGCAACATCAATTTTCAAAATGGACTTAGTGATTAAGACCATTGAAAAATTATCCCACCAATATATATCGTATTTGGTGCATATAAATATTTTGGGAAAAAAAAGTTATATGCACACATTTGAATTTTGAAAAGTATGCACGTTACGTGCAAACCCTTCCTGAACTCTACCCAAGAACGCCTCTGCCCAGGCCAGGCAAACTTATGCTCATGTACCACATACTTGTGTCATTTGCCTGCATGTTGGGCTGCCAATTTTGTAAAATACTGTTTCTATGCATAAAATTATCCTGTGTTTAGTGAAATAGGTTTTTTTTTTTTCTAAAGTAGTTTTTTTTTTCTTTTTAAGACACATCCTAATCAACTTTCAGCTTTCTAGGAATACTGAGAGGCATGCCTTAGTGAGGACCTCCACTCCCTTTTCTTCATCAACAATGTCATTGGTTCAAAGATTTTTACCTCCTGAGGCGAACACTGCCCTCCCCTCCTCCTCTGCAGATAAAAGGCTGCCACGCCATTTCGCAGGTGAGCCGGCAGACATTACGGTGCAGACTATAAAGCATGGGTATGGGAGTGCCCGTGGTGCCAGCTGGCCCCGCATTTCCCTTTGAAAACGTGTTTGTAGGCAGCGATGCACAGATCTGAACAATAGTCTCCAGTATGTCTTTTTACTTCTTGGTTTATAATGTACAACCTGCAGAATGCTGTATAATTTCTTGGGTTAGTTATCTCAATGATTTTGTTACTTTTCAGAATGATTCCCCCCCAACGGCTGCTGTTTTTGTCTGTTTATGGCAGCAGAAGAAAACTTTGTTCTTCTTTACTGTATGTTTTTATTGTTTTCTGTCCATTCTCATTCAGGATTAGGTGTTGGTTTATTTAAAATTTCATAAATATAAAAAGGTAAAAAAATCTATTAGGAGTTACTACAAACAAGTTAAATAACTGAAGCATAGGAGTTAAAGTTTAGCACAACCTCTCCCTTCCCCACCTAAAATAAATAAATAAATAAATTATGCAGCAAATGCATTCAGTCAAAAAAGAATCCTTCACAGAACTCAAAATCAGCACTAACCAGATCTGGACCTAGGCTGTGCTGGTCTGACTTCCCTCTCATTCCTCAGAACACTTTGGCATGTAAAGAGTTTGGAAGGCTCGTCCTGCTCTCTCACTCACAACCCTGACCAAGTAAATCAGCACAGTCACATGTCGCTGGGTTTGCTGTTAGAATCCTAGACAGGCATCACATGGGTACAAGAATATGAACACAGCACAGACAAGTGCAGACTACCGTTCAAACCAAGGATTATGGGGTCATGAAAGGTGCACACCTTTTATTCAAGAAGTGTAAAGAGCACCTCCTAAAACCACAATATATTGGGACAAACAATGAAAGGGAAAATGTGAAGATGGCACGGACAACAGAGCAAGTGGATATTTTCAAGAAACTGGCTAACACTTATCGTTAACTACTGAGCGTGCAAAACAAAAGTGCCGTCTGGGAAACCCTGGGATCCACACATTTCATGAATAAAAAGGGATTTCTTACTTTTCATAGTGCCCTCCTCTTCTTCCTCTTCACTATTTATTACCATCGTCCCCAGCTGCGATTCCAGCGTTGCATCGTGCTCTATCATGGTATTGGCTCCATCGCTCATTGTGCTGGCAGCTCGAATTGTCCCTGTGTCCCCAGCGCTTGCCCGCACCATGGTACCAGAGTCAGTCTCATCTTCTTCCTATACAACATAAAGATGATATCATTTAAAGGCCAAGAACAAGCAGTTATTATTTCACCAGAATTAAATTAGCGGAATAAAAACTTGTCACAATAATGTATGCAAAGCATCTTGCTTTACTATCCTGATTCGATTTAAACACATGGAACCTTAATTATAATGAGACCTCACTGGAATAGCTTAGGTCACATAATTTATTTATTTTATTTATTTAGAAGAGTTTATATACCGGGGTATAGCAGTCTGCCTTCACTCTGGTTTACATTTTAAACATAAACTGAAATTTGCTGCCAGAGAAATGTGGTCAAGTCTAGTAATACAGGTACATTTAAATAAGATCCAGACAAGTTTTTGGAGGGCAGGTCTATTTATCGTTAGCCAGGTAGACATAGGGATTGTAACTGTGAATGGATCTGAGGAGTACTTACTTCCAAGAGACAGGATGCTGGGCTACTGGTTTGTCCCAGCGTGACAATTTTTATGCTCTTAGGAATGAAAAAAAATTATTTACCATCCAAGAGCAATAGCTGACACAGCAATCATTAGTGGGACCCACCACCATCTCTTTGCCTCTCCTTTCCAGAATAGAACAAACAGATGGCCACAGTGCAGGACAGTGAATGTCAGGGGCAGTAGTTCCTATGGTCAATACAATTCCTCAGTGAATAAACATTCAATTTCAGTGTAGAGAACCACTGCAAAGCATGCCTTTTAAATGAAAAACACTTCTTGCCTGTTATACTCAGTCAACTTTTAAGACTTTCACAACATGCAGGACCTCTTTCAACATGCCCTTTGTATCCCAAATTCAGCACAACCCAGTTTTCTTAACCATAGCCCTAGTGGGTTTTAGTTTTACCAAGGAGATTCAAGCCTTCCATAAAAAAGTCACTCATTGCCAGGTATCTTAACCAAGCATTTCCTTTGAATAACTCTTACATAAAGAGCTCAGGACAGTCCAAATCAAAATCACTACTGTTGTGGGGTACTGTAAAAAGCCCAGGGATACAAGCAAGGTACAGAAAATGAGGGCGCCACTGCAAGCCTCTCTCAGGCTCCAATGTAATTAAACCGTGAGCTTTGCTCAAGAGCTAAAACCTGATTTACCTACCAAAGCAATAAGTTCATGATATGCTATGTGCATCGGCAGTTAAGGGAAAAGAAAAAAAAATAAATAGATATGCTAACCTAAAAATGTGCATAAAAACATGATTTTTGCACACATCTAATGTTTTCTTCCAAAAAAGATTTTGTGCCCACAAATCTCAAGTACAGGGATTCAGCCTCAGGAACTTTATGCCACTTCCGAGCAGGAAGTGTTAAGAGTACATGGGTTAAGCCTGCACATCTCTTTGCACGGGGGGTGAGGCAGGGCTAACAGTTAATGCTTTTACCAGCATTAGATTTACATGCAAGGGTGCTAACCAATATGCACATTTTTACAAGCACACTGGGTGCAAACTCCTAGCAGCAGCAGCAAGAGTAGAATTCACGCACAAAGAATATATGCATAACTTAGTGTAAAACTGCATTCTGCCGAGCACCTTATTACAGCAAGCAGTCCGGCTGGTAGAACTGCAGTGGCAAAAGTCAAAGAAACTTGAAATAAAGAGAACCCCAAAAGCCACACTTGTGACAAAACAAGTGCTCAAAAGCAGCAGTGGAGAGGATTCCTTTCTCCTTCACTCTTGGCCAAAAGGGCCTACCTGTAGAGAACAGTGTGAAATTAAAGAGAAGAGGAAAGGTTTCAGCTACCTACCCAACCAAGATCCAGCGGCATGCACTGACAAAAGATGTTTTCTGAGTTTTTCATAACTTCTGATTTATCAGCAGAAAGGAGGGGGAAAGATGGAAACATTTAAAGACAGACACACACCCTTCCCTTACATGTGTGTTTTACAAAACAACTATGGGGCTCATGAGTCAGGGCTGAAATGAATTCGAGGTCCAGGAGACCTCCGAAGATTGAATCATGCAATTGAGAAAGGATTATAAAAGATCTGGCGTTTTGCACAAAGTGAATACTTGGTTAATTCTTCGGCAAGGACTGATGTATGAAGGGTTCCCTTCAGAACTGAAGCGTGCTGTGTTTGCAAGGATACAAAACATGTTAAACCAAAATTCATAGCAATAAAATGCACAGCAAGAAACAAAAAAAGGCAAGTCACCAATGAATAAATCGCACTGCCCTCACCTGAGCTTTACGTCTGTTTCTATTCAACAATATGAAGTTCCTATAAAGAGGATGCTAAACCCAGAATATGGCATTAAAAGATAAATATATTCACAACATTACATTCTCAAACAAAAAAAAGCATATTTAATAAGAATATATACACAAGTTGTATTTTTGTTTTTATTGCTTGTATACTGCTTGGATGAATGCAAAATATAGAAAGGCAGTCTATAAATGTCTAAAATAAACTGTAAAAGAAAATATCTTCCTCCATTTTTCACAGTAAAGTTTGCTTCTGTACCTGGGTTTGTAGATAGCTTTCCAAAACAGTCTTAGTTTCCAGACAACAGACCTAGGGAATTATTTCAGCTGTTAAAGGGGTTTGTGTGTTGTGGTGGACACTACTCAGGAGGATTTATCTTGTGAGGAATTTTCTGACTGATAAAATCAGCACTAGTCAGGCAGAGCTGGCTTTGGCTACAAGCAGCAGTGAGATGGAGGGAGAACTGCCATTAGTCCGCTGTAATGTGATGGAGAATGTGGACTGAAAGTTTCACATTTCTCCAAGGTTACACCGTTTGGTTAGAAAAGTTTCAGATCATACATGTCTGCCCACTAGATTTTTTTTCCTGCAAGGAATTTGGATTATGGCCTTCCTTGCTTATTTTACTTAATATTATCTTACCACAAGGTTATGTTCCTACTGTATTTAAGCAGGCTGCTTGACCAATTTTGAAAAAGATGGGTTCTAATAGTATTATGTTTAACTATCTTCCAGAGTCAAAAGGAAAATTGGTTCTTACCTGCTAATTTTTGTTCCTATAGGACCACAGATCAGCCATCAAAAGTAAAAGGGAAACCAAATACAGATCAGTCCAGACTCTTGGATTTTGCCTCCCTGCCAGCAGATGGAGACAGAGAAAGTTTTACTGACACTGCTACTTAACCATGTATGCCACCTGCAGATCCTCAATATTAGTCTCTACCCAAGCCAAAAGAAAAACCAGCAACTAAAAATCTATCCAAAACTTTCAAAAAAAAACAACTTTCTTCAAACTAATTAATCTTATTTAAGCAATCCTGTATTTCATACTATACAAACAGAATGAGGGGACGACTCTCCCCTCTACCAAATCGAGTGGGTTCTGGACTGATCTGTGGTACTACAGGAACGAAAATTAGCAGGTAAGAACCAAATTTTCTTTTCCCTTTACATACCCAGATAAATCTAGACTCCTGGGATGTACCAAAGCTCCCTACTCAGGATGGGACCTAGGTCCCGCTCGCAGAACACTGTTGCCAAAAGATGAAAACCCTGTATTCCCCACATCCAGACGATAGTGCCTTGCAAAAGTATGCAGCGACCTCCAAGTCGCTACTCTGCAAATCTCCTATGGAGAAACTGAGCCTCCGCCCAAGAGGCCGCCTGAGAACGCATAGAATGTGAACACAAACCCTCAGGAACCGGACGATCTTTAGTAATGTAAATGGATCCAATAGCCTCCTTAAACCATCATGCAATCGTAGCCTTAGATGTCTTCAAACCTCTTTTCGAACCACTCCACAGAACAAAGATGATTTGACCTTTTGAAGTCATTAGTTACTTTGAGATGTCTCAACAATGCTTTCCTCACATCTAACAACCTGAGCTCCCTCACGTGCGTCACGGAGACATTCATCTCAGGAAAAGCTAGAAGCTCCACTGTCTGATTTACATGAAACGCAGACACCACCTTAAAAAGGCACTGTCTGCAACATGGATCTAATGGCGACTCATCAGAATGCCAAGGCATTTTGGTTTTTCAGTCTGAGAACGGAGCACGGGGCTGAGGGCGTCGATGTTCTAGTAGTGCCTTGCCCTCAGGAGGCTCTGCTTTGTCTTTCCTCCCTGGATGCTTGTAGGCAAGGTGTGTCGCATAGAGAGGCATCAAGGCGAGGTGGTGTTGGCTCCGGAGTCTGAAATCCAAAGGAATGTATCTTGGAAAGATAAGGCCTGCAACTTTGAAATTCCTTGAGCCAAAACATATGGCCACCAGAAAAGTCACTTTAAGAGTCAAGTCCTTAACAGTAGTATTTTCTGAACAGTTCAAAAGGAGACTCACATAAACCTCTAAGGACCAGATTAAGATTCCAAGATGGACAAACTTTCCACACTGGACATAAATTCTTCATCCCCCAAAGGAACTGAATCACATCTGGATGAGCCGATAGAGGGCTCTACTTTATTTTGCCTCGAAGGCAATGCAGGCTGCCAACTGGACCTTAAGCGAGCTCAGAGACAACCCTTTGACCAAGCCTTCTTGCAGAAAAGACAAAACAGACACTGAAGATTTGAGAGGTTGAATTGCATTAGAGCAACACCAGGACTCAAAAACCTTTCAAATCTTTGTACAAGAGATTAGTAGATCTTCTCCTAGCTTGTAACAACGTAGAAATGACTGCCTCAGGAAAACCCTTAAGACTCAATTGCCACCTCTCAAAAACTATGCCACTAGACAAAAGCAAGCAGCCTGGACTAAAAATATAGGACTCTGATGAAGAAGGCCCGCTAGGTGACCAAAGCAAATTGGGCCATCCACTGCCAAGTTGATCAGATCCGCGAACCATGGCCAAATTCACCACCAGCCAAGCGACTCGAGAAGACAGATAACCTTCTGAACTGACTGGTAGCAAAGAACCTCTGACTTCGTCCTGATAAGCCAGTCGTCCAGATTAAGGATGCACCAGAACCCCTTCCTGATGCAAAGCTGCTGCCACCACTATCACCTTGGTGAAGGTGCGTGGTGCTGTGGCCAAACCGAACGTAAGGGTCTGAAACTGAAAATGTGGACACAGATTCATGAACCGCAGAAAATGCTGAGTCTGGCCGAATGGGAATATGTAGATATGCTTCCGTTAAGTCTAGAGACACCAGAAATTCTCCCTTGTGAACCGCTGCAACAACCGACCTCAGTGTCTCCATACAGAAACGCGGTACCTTGAGAGCTGCATTTACTTTTTTCAGATCTAGAATCGGGTGGAAAGTGCCTTCCTTCTTTGGAACCATGAAGTAAATGGAATATCTTCCCACGCAGAATTACCACCCCCAGTCTTCATAGACGGTCCAGCATCCCTCAAACTGCCACTTGTCTACGAAACTGCAAGGGGAAACTATAAACAAGTCTCGAATGGGACAAGCAAATTCTAAAGTGTAGCCATCTCTTACCACACTGAGAACCCAATGGTCCTGAGTAATATTGGCTCACTCCACGTAAAACTGTGCCAGGCGACCCCCTATAATAGGAACGATGGAGTGGATCAGCCTCGCCACATTGCAAGGACTTAATTCCTGTTGCGCTACCACCCTGAATGGTCTCCAGGCACCTCGAAAGGACTGACCCCAGGATTGGCCCTGAAAGGAAAACTGCTTTTGCAGACCTTGCGCTGCCCTTGCTGGACGAGACCTTCGGACATCCCGAAAACAGACCTGAAAAAATCTTTTACCCTTAGGCTTATCTTCCGGCAATCTGAGAACCTTATCATAGGGTCTGTATCAAGCACTCCAGGTCCTCACCAAACAGGAGCTGGCCTTTAAAAGGAAGCGAACCTAACAGACTTAGAAGATATGTCCACTGACCAGTTACGCAACAAAAGCAAACTTCTGGTGGAGACCGCGGACACCATAATCCGAGACAACGTCTGAACTAAATCGTACAGAGGATTCACCCCATAAGCCATTGCTGCCTTAGTACACTCACCCCGTCTGCCTCCTCCCCTGACTTTGGGAGACTTTCCTGCTTCTGCTGCACCCAGTGCAGGCATGCACGCTGCATAAAATTAGTACAAATAGCGCACAAACTCAGGGCTGAAACCTCAAAATTCCTCTTGAGGTGTACTTCCAGTTTCCGATCCTGCACATCTTTCAACGCTGCAGAACCCACCACTGGGATAGTCATCTTTTTAGTAACCATCAAAATCACAGCATCAACCTTAGGAAGGGAGAAAAGTTCCAGCATCTGTTCAGGCAATGGACAGAACTTCGCCATGGTCATTCCCACCTTTAAACCTGAATCGGGAGTTTTCACTCCCTCGCAACCAACCTCTTCACTAGCTTGTGATAAGATAAGGCCATCAGGGACCCTGCAGTCCACCCAGGATCGGGTCCGCCCCCTCCAAATCAGAATCTTCCTAACACCTGACTAGCCTGAGAAATTAAAGGACTAAGTTCCTCTTTTCTAAAAAGACTATCTTCGGGTCATCCTACTTGGGGACCGGAATTCCCTCCGGATCATCTCCCAGACCCATCTTTCCTGCTGCCTGATCTACCGGCAAGTCATTGCCAGTAGATTCCCCCATTCCCAATGGGGCATCCTCAGAATCCTTCAAGTCATCTCCAACCAGTCCTGAACCCGGAGGAGGATCCAATAATTTCTGCACAGAGGGAACACATTTTCTAACTGAACAATCTGGCATGGGCCTCCCAGCACATCCCTCCGACAACTGGGACCAAGGATTCAAACGAGAAACAGCTGCCTGCTGCTTGACCAGATAAGCTTCATGCAACAGCAAAACAAAGTCAGCCAAAAATGGCTTAGAAATCCCAGCCCCAGAAGAGGAGGAACCAGGGAAGGGCAGCATGTGAAATTCTTCCCCATTGCCTGAACATGCCGGCGACAACCACAGTGGGACATTACTCTCTCCACCCCATATGATGTCGAAAGTGTATTCAAAATGGCCACCATTCCCGCATTGAGTGGGAAGGGATCTTCACTCCCGCGCGAACCTGGCCGTGATGCCGGAACAGAAGCGTGAGCCCTCTGTTTCCTTTTTGCGCACACCCGGCCATCAGATGAGCCTTCCCCGTCCGAACAGCCGGAGCACAAACCGCGCCTGTTAAGCTGCGAACGCGCCGAGTCGCATGTACGGCATGCTCATCTGCGGCCCACAACTGTAGTTGGGGAACCTACCTCAGAGCAGGAAACTAATAAGCTCTAACACCCCAACCAAACAGCCCAGCCATCAGAGAAAGAGGAAGTCACATGCACAGCAGAGCTGCACTGCTACCTCAGAAGAAAAATTACCCCGAGCCTGCAGCTGCCTAGACGGCCTCGTGAAGGGGAGGGATCTGGACCACTAGATTTACACCCCACGGGTTCAAGGAATGAGCATACTAAAAGGGTCACCAACCCCCAAGCTCGTCCACCTCAACCAGACAGGGAAGAACCTACCTGGATTAAAAAAACAACCCCCCCCCACCCCCCGGGAAGAAAGCTCAAAATCCAAAAATTGCCCAGACTACAGAACTGCAGATTTTGTACCGTCGACCAACTGCTGGAGACAAAGAAATATTGAGGAACTGCAGGTGGCACAAGAGGTTAAGTGTCAGTGTCAGTAAAAACAAGTTTGCTTACCGTAAACTTTGTTTCCGTAGATAGCAGGATGAATTAGCCATGCTGTCCTGGGATCTGTCAATCAGGTCCGGGAGGCGGAGCTTGATAAAGCAGAGGATAGATCTTTGTTCCCTCTGCGGCTGCGCGTGGGTTCCCGTGCAGGAAGTACAGATTCTCCTCAGTTTGTGATTAAGCAGTGGTAGATCGAAAAACAGGTGATTGCCAGGGAGGAGGGTGGGTCAGCATGGCTAATTCATCCTGCTATCTACGGAAAAACGTTTACGGTAAGCAAACTTGTTTTTTCCCGTCGATAGCAGGAATGAATTAGCCATGCTGTCCTGGGAGTTCCAAGCTCCCAATCACGTTCAGTGTATCTTTTTTTTTTTTTTTTTTTGTGTGTGAACGTGAAATGGTTGTGGCAATCACTTCGTCTGAGTTGTTGCGGACTGTAGGATTATCTGACCTAACATCGTATCCGCCGTAGTTTGTTGATCCAAGCAGTAATGTGCTGTGAAAGTGTGAAGCGATGTCCAAGTCGCCGCCTTGCATATATCTATGGGCTGAATATTCCTGAGGTGAGCCCACGTGGTGGATAGGGCCCGCACTTGGTGAGCCTTAGGTTTTTGAAGTAATGGTACGTTCTGTTTGTTATAGCAGAACTGGATGCATTGGATTATCCAGCTCGATATGGTTCGCTTTGTGACCGGAAGTCCAGGCCCTTTCGGGTCAAAGGACAAAAATAGTTGAGATGGTCGTGATGAAGCAGCCGTCCTATTTCTGTAATAAGCCAGAGCTCTCTTACAATCCAGGGTATGTAGTAATGACTCGCGTTCATTGGCATGTGGTTTTGGAAAAAAGGTTGGTAGGTCAATAGTTTGGTTAATATGAAATTGTGACACGACCTTTGGCAGGAAGGAGGGATGTGTCCTTAGTACTACCTTCTGATGGAAAAACTGTAGGTATGGTTCATAATGAACCAATGCCTGTAGTTCGCTTACACGCCTCGTTGAAGTGACTGCGACAAGAAAGACTACTTTCCAGGTTAGGTATTTTAAGTGTGCGGATTCCATGGGTTCGAATGGAGAACGCATAAGTTGTTCTAATACTATGTTGATGTTCCATGGAACTGCTGGTTTCTTAGAAGGTGGTCTAATGTGGAGCATGCCCTTGAGAAATCGAGCAAGAAGAGGATGAGCCGCTATTGTTACATTATTAACTGGCCTATGGTAGGCTGCAATAGCGCTCAGATGGACTCGAATGGATGCTGTTGCTAAGCCCGCTTCGTAAAGGGTGTGCAGATAATCCAGTAATTGTTGTGGCGTGCAATCCACGGGAGAAACCTGGTTCAAAAGACACCATGAGGTATATCTCTTCCACTTGTAACTATAGTTTAATCTAGTGGAGGGTTTCCTGGATTCGAGAAGTATGAGCTGTGCCCTCTGAGAAACTTCTTGTTGTGTTAGCAACCACCTGTCAGCCTCCAGGCTGTCAAATGGAGGGAGGAGTGTAGCGGATGGAGCAGCGTTCCTTGTTCCTGAAGTAGAAGGTCTGGACGATTCGGAAGTCGGATCGGATCGTCCACTGAAAGGCGAAGGAGGTAACTGTACCATGGTTGGCGTGGCCAAGCTGGGGCGATGAGTATCATTTGTGCTCTGTCTGCTATGCACTTTTGTATGGTCCTGGTGATCAGGGGAATCGGTGGAAAGGCATATAGTAGGCCTGAAGACCACGTGATCAGAAAAGCATCCTGTGCTATCCTGAGCCTGCTGTGATGGATGGAACAAAACTGGGGAAGCTGCGTGTTGTGTTCCGTAGCAAACAGGTCTATTGTCGGAGTTCCCCACTTGTTGAATATGTGGAGTATTACTTCCCCATTGAGGGACCATTCGTGGGGATGAAATATACGACTTAATTTGTCCGCTCTTGTGTTTGCTATTCCTGGCAGATAAGTAGCCTGAAGATGGATGCTCTGTTTTTGAGCTAGGTGAAAAATCTGTAGTGTTTCTCTGCACAGGATCCAGGAGCCGGAGCCCCCCTGTTTGTTTATATAGAACATTGCCACTTGATTGTCCGTATATACCATGAGTCTGCGGCCACGCAAGAATGTCTGGAATGCCTGCAACGCCAGTCGAATTGCTCGCAGTTCCAGTAAGTTGATCTGCAGGGATTGTTCTGCTAACGTCCATAATCCCTGCGTCTCGTATACCTCTAGATGTGCTCCCCAGCCCTTTCGGGAAGCGTCCGTCGTGAGGACTGTGTTGTGCATGGGCTGTCGAAAGAGAGCTCCTTTCACTAGGGTGGATGGAAGGAGCCACCAAGCTATGTCCTTGAGCATTTCCCTTGTTAAGAGGATTGACTGAGTGAGAGGCTGCGAATGCTGTTTCCACTGTCGTTTGAGTCCCCACTGTAATCTTCTCATGTGTAATTTGGTATTCGGAACAAGGAAATTGGCTGCTGCCATGTGGCCGAGGACTACTAGTACCTGACGTGCTGATGTTCTTTGCTTTGTGTGTAACTTCAGTAAGAGCTGTCGTAACTGAAGTTGTCTGTCCTGCGGTAGATATGCTCTGGTTCGCGTAGTGTCCAGATATGCTCCTATAAATTGGAGTTGTTGCGTCGGTTGTAAGTGAGATTTCTGGAAGTTGACTACCAACCCCAATTGTTGTAAGCATTGCAGGATGCGATGTAGGTGAGAGTTGAGCAGTTCTCGGGTTGGAGCTACTACTAGCCAGTCGTCCAAATAAGGGAAGATTGTCATTCCCTGTAGTCTGAGGTGAGCCACCACCACTACCATGCACTTGGTGAACACTCTGGGTGCAGCTGATAACCCAAAGGGGAGTACTCTGTACTGGTAATGATTGTGCTTGTAACGAAAGCATAGGTAACGCCAGGAAGAGGGGTGCATTGGAATGTGGGTGTATGCATCCTTCAGGTCGATTGAACACATCCAGTCGTTGGTCTGCAAGAGTGGAAGGATTGACTTCAGGGATACCATTTTGAATTTCTCCTTTATCAGAAATTTGTTGAGTTCCCGTAGATCTAGGATCGGACGTAGGCCGCCTGATTTCTTTGGGATGAGGAAGTATGGGGAATAGAAACCTTGGTTGTGAAAGTTCTTGGGAAGAAGTGCTATGGCCTTTGCTTGACAAAGGAGGGATATTTCCTGTTGAAGCTGTGGGTGAGTCCGCAGCTGGTCTGGAGAGGTGAATTGTGGAAGGGGAGGCTTGGACTGAAAATGTAGATGATACCCCTGACGTACAATGTCGAGAACCCATTGGTCTGATGTTATATGTTCCCACACTTGTAGACGAGCTTGGATTCGTCCCGGCGGTAGTGATGGACGTGGTGGTGGCATTAGATTCAAAAAGATTGAACCGGCTTAGCTGCCGCCGGTTGTGTCTGGGTTTGTTGACGAGGCGCCTGTTTGCCTCTTCGTGGAATTTGAGCCGTGTGTTGGTTAGATTGTGGTCTCTGGTATGTAGAATACGGTTGAGCACGGTATCCTTGATAAGAGCGATATGGACGACGTCCATATGACGATCTGCGAGGGTATGGGTAGCCCCGTCTGGAAGACTGGTAAGGTTGGTGCGATTGTAGCGACTGTACCGCTAATGCTTCTTCCTTTAGTTTTCCCACCGTCTCTTGCAGTTTGGTGCCGAAAAGGTGTTCTCCAGTGCATGGAAGGTTAGCGAGTTTTTCATGCACATCCTCTCGAATAGAACTGGAACGTAGCCACGCGGTCCTTCGCGCCGCTATGGCTGTGGCCAACGCTCTTGCTGAAGTCTCCATTCCCTCGTACATGGAACGTAGGAGATGCCTTGAGCATTCCTCCATATCATGAAGTGTTTGTGGTAATTTCTCCGCTGTTGTGGAGAGGAATCCTTTAGTGGCCTGTATGCACTCGTACATGTATTGAATCATGTAAAATTGGTGGTGGATGATACGAGTAGTGAGCATTGAATTTTGATAGATTTTTCTACCAATTTCGTCTAGGTACTTAAGGTCCTTATTGGGGGGATATGTGGCATGAAGCTTTTGTTTTCTAAATCGCTGCATAGCCGACTCCACCACTACGGACTCGTGCGGCAGTTGAGGGAGCGCGTACGGAGCTTCCTTCTTTATACGGAACTTAATATCTGATTTCCTAGATACTGCCTGCAGAGAGAAGGGAGTTTCCCATGACTTTAACATGAGTTTATGCAGGAGATCATGAGGTGGAAGAGTGGTGGGTTCCCCCGGTACATCAAAAATTTTTAGCAGTCCTAGGGTTTCTGCTCTAGGGTCAGGTTCCTTTAGAAATTGTAAATGGAGGATACTCGCCATCTTTTCTAAAAAACGAGGATATGACAAATCCTCCGGAGGTGAGTATGGTTCCGGTTGAGTGTCTGGCACATCCGAGGGATACCCAGTGGATGAAGTGGGGGATTCCGTCGGTGATTGGAAGTGTTCTGGTGAGGTCCAATGCTGTGGAGAGGGTTGTGGAGTGTCCCGATCAGGCGAGGTTGGTGTATCATCCCTATCAGGCGATGGGGGTGTGTTTTCCGATTCCGGTTTTGTATTCCTGGAATCCTTCCCCAACTTGAATGATGATTCCAATGTGCTATAAAATCCCGCCAAGGATTGGGATAGTTGCCAGAACGCATCCTTGGTGGCTTTTGTCATTTCTGGTCTATGTTGGCTAGTGCTAGGACCAGTCGCACCTTTTGGTGTGCTGGAGGTCTTGGATGGAGAGGATGCCTGGGAGGAAGTCACGTAAATAGGGGAATGTGATCTCCGTGACCTGGATCGTTTGGATGATCTGGAGGTGGAAGGGCTGACCGCCCTGTCCTGTCTGCGTCGATAGTGAGCTTCCCGTACCTGCGTAGCATGTTTTGTTTTTGAGGTAGTTGAGTCATGTGGAGACTGTCTCTTGTAGTCCCTAGAATCTCTGGAAGGCGATTTCCTACTACGTTTGTGGGAATGCTCCCTATGATGTTTTGAGAGGGAGTACCATTCAGGACTTTTTCCCGTATGTTCTGTGACAAACCGTCCCTCTGGGCCTGTCAAGTTCTTTTCTGATTCTCTGTCACTGTTGTAGGAAGAGTCAGGTGAGGTAGGGAGTGGTCGCTTCTTTGGACGTGTTTTTGACCCCAATTCGGAGGTTCTCTTCTTATGTACTCCTGTCTTGTGTGAGGCCGATGGAATTGGTACCTTCTTTGGAGCTGCTGTTTCTGGGGAATCAGCCCTGGAGCCTGTCCCCCGCGCCTTTGTCGGCGCCGTTGTCTCTTGCGCTGGTATGGTTGCCGGTGTTTCCTGTACCTTCAACGGCTCCGCTATCTCCTGCGCCCGCGTCGGCGCTGGCGTTTTAGACGGCGCCGAAAGAGACGGCGCGTGGCTGGATTTTTCCCGCGCCGAGGAAGTAGATGTCTTCGGCGCCGTCTGCTTCGGAACTCTATGGTGGGCCGATTTTGTCTTGGCCAGGTGCTCTGATCCCGGCGCCGTACGGTGTTTGGAGATCGGCGCCGTTGAACTCGGCGCCGCCTCATGACATATCTTCGGCGCCGTGAGTGTCCGAGCCCCTGGGCTCGGCGCCCTCTTCTGCGCCGACTCACTCCGTGGAGTTTCCAGCGCCGTCTTATGTATTTTCTTGTGCGCCATGTCTGCGCGCTTGTTTGGCGATAGGCCACACTTCGAGTCTCTGCTCGAAATACTGGGCGCTCCGTGCTTGTCGGGAAAAACAGAGCCCTGTTTCCCTACCTTCTTGTCACTGGGGCGTGCGGTGTCCGACCACGCCGTCCTTGGTGCGGAATACTTTAACTTTTTCACCGGGCCCGGTGAAGAGTGTACCTCAGAGGGGTCTGAGGTACTTAGAAGTTCTTGTAAGCGATACGCTCGCTGTCGCTTGGCTCTGGGAGACATTTTGGAGCAGAATTCGCAGTTCGGGACATCGTGGCTACCGCCGAGGCATCGGTAACACCGGTCATGGCCATCCGTGACCGACATCACCTTACCACAGCGGCAGCGCTTGAAGCCCGATTTTGACATTCTGAGGAGAGTGTTGGCTCTGCGTGCGATCCCGCGCGCGGAAAGAACAGACTGAGGAGAATCTGTACTTCCTGCGCGGGAACCCACGCGCAGCCGCAGAGGGAACAAAGATCTATCCTCTGCTTTATCAAGCTCCGCCTCCCGGACCTGATTGACAGATCCCAGGACAGCATGGCTAATTCATTCCTGCTATCGACGGGAAAAACTTTGTCTCCATCTGCTGGCAGGGAGGCAAAATCCAGGAGTCTGGACTGATCTGGTTACATACAGAGAACTGCTTAGTAATGTCTTGGAAAAGGTGATTTATCAACAGATTTCTGGGTTTGTGAGGAGAATGAATGCTCTTCATCCTTGTCAATCAGGATATAGAGAGGGCCACAGTAGTGAGTGTTACTGGTCCTAACCGACTGTTTTCATAGGCTTGCAAACAGAGGGCATGACTCTCTGATCTGTCTGAGTTTCAATACTGTGGTTCATTAATTGTTTCAGCAGTTCTCTTATATAGATATGAAGGAATTGGTTCGGATTGGCTTAGACCTTACCTGAGTGACTGGATCCAACAAGTGTACTCATCCCTCCTGTTTAATGTCTCTGGCCCCTCTAGTCATCTTTGCTCAGTTTTAGAATTCAACGTTTTATGTTTGTAAATGATATACTTTGTCACACGTTGTCTGATGAAATTGTTGCTACTTATTTATGAATAATCGTTTACATGCAGTAGCAATGTGGTTCTTGGGGAGTACAAAGTGAAGTTGAATTGACAGAAATTGGAGCTGCTTTGGGTTAGTAGAACAAATAAAACTCTTGCTGTTTGCCCTATTACAGGAGTTAAGTCTGGAAACTGTGTGTAGTTTGAGTGTCCTTGTGGACACCGAACTTTCAACGTACAATCAAATTTCTGGAGTGGTTACAGCCTCATTTTAATGCTTAAAAATAATTAGCAAATTGCAACAATTGTTAGATATAAGGGACTTAAAGACTATTATCCATGTTTTAATTATGAGTCAATTAGACTACTGCAATGCTCTGCATCGAAGAGAGGACAGTTGGTATAGGACACCGCTACTTGGTTGGTTATGGGTCTTAACAGATCACACTACTATGGTATTATCTGACTTATGAAGGCTACCAGTGTCACAACGCAATAAAATTAAAAATCCTATTTTTAAATTTCTTTGGAAACCAGGCCCCGAGAATTTGATGGGCTGTTTAATTCCCTATTTTCTTTCTAGAGCAGAGGTTCCCAAACCTGTCCTAGGGGACCCTTAGCCAGGTTTTCAAGATATCCACAATGAACATGCACGAGAAAAAAAGTTTGCATGCTATGAAGGCAGTGAATGCAAATTTATCTCATGCATATTCATTGTGGATATCCTGAAAACCCGACTGGCTGGGGATCCTCTAGGACAGGTTTGGAAACCACTACTCTAGGGCACTGGCAAGTCAAGATCTCTTGTAGATTCCTGCTCCATCTCAAGTAAAATCAATAGAAACTCACAAGATAGTGGGTGCAGAAAAGACAGTAAAATAACTTTTTGAAATTCTTCAAACTAATAAAAAACTTGGCTATTTGTTAAAGCTTTCAGAGATAAAGTTAGTGTTCATCAATGAATGTGACTGAAATAGATAACTCATTGGTTTCATTGGATGATAAGTGAATGGTGTGATTAGACATATGTGGATGGATGAAGAATATACTGGTACTTACACATGGCTTGTGCACTATGCTTTTCATGTTTCTGTTAAAATAACGCAAGGGCTAATATCAAGATTATGTGGTTGATCAATGGGATGTTGGGCTTTTTGTCTTGGGGAGTTAATTTGGGTTAAGTTGATTGTATTTGACACAAGAAGGCTTATTTTATTGTTTTTGGGATGGTTGTATTAGATTGTATGGTTTTCACAATGAGCTGTTTGGATTTGGGGTGAACTTTATGCTGTGGGAGTTAATTTGTGGGTTTCATTGTACTGTACCCCACTGAATGAATTTTGGTTTAGGAAGTATATTAAAGTAACAAATTATGAAAAATTATTGAAAATATTTGTGTTACATAATGCGATATTTTTCTTAAACAAGTTTACATTTCAGTGAATTTTTTTTAAATTAAAAGTCCCCAATATTTCCAAGAAATATGGCTAACAGCATTTTGATTGTTCAATCCAAACTGATAGATGATACCTAAGCAGAAGGACGTGGGAATTCAGATGTTATCCTATTTTTTTCAACTTGCATCAAAACTTTTGACCCTAAAATACTTTTTTCAGCAGAGAGATTACTTTATCTTTTACTAAATGTCTAGCTAATGAGCAAATCAAGCAAACTGCTTTTAAAGACAACCTTCAAATAACTGTGTAACCATCTGCCTGAAAATCCGAACTCTTAGCAGCAGTGACTGCTATGTTAGAGTCCTAGGGAGGTTGTTATTTAAAATGATTTTGATGAGAATTTCCAGCTTGCCTTAAAGAACGGGATAATATAAGCGTTAGCAGTTTTTGCCTGCAATGCTGAGAATGCAGATAGAATTACTAGTTTTGGGTTTCACAAAATAAAAAACTGCCAATGTTTATCCTCAACCTTACAGTTTACTGGGAGCACATAAACTGAAGAAAAAGAGCTTATCAGAAAGGCAATTCATACACTAAAATTAGCCCAAATCTATTGCTTAATTCACTGGATGTTAAGCCCTACCTACTATGTTCCATACTGCTGTAGATCTAAATGTTCCCACCTGATACACAGAATGTTTTGCTTTACCCTGTAGCTCCCTTCTGGTCTTTGCACTGCTGTGAAAGTGACATCAGAATGTTTTAACTGTAGATGTCCAGCCACTGTGCAGATCACTAAAATTAATCCACTTTTGAAATATCACCACAGGACCTTAAACATAACATGATAAAAGAGCTTAATGTGCCAAGAAAAAAAATCCAGACGTTCAAACTGATTGGTTTAGTTCTAAGTAAACTGGGCTCTGTAAAATTCTGTTTTTAAAGTGTAGTGGCCATTTCCATAGCTCATACTTCACAGGTACATCAAAAAAGAAAAAACTGTGGACACATACAAGATTGTGGCCACATCATCCACTCACAACTCGGTGGCTGGGGCTCTGGCAATTTCTAACTGCCTTATGCCATGTAGCAGCATGCTACGTGTGGAGTGACGGCGCTATGCAAGCTGCATGTGAAACAGTGTTGCCAACCTCGCTTATTTACCGCGAGATTGGGCTTCTTTTTGTAGTCATTCGCGGGGGGGGGGGGTTTTTCTGATTCGCGGGTTGCTTTTAATTAGGCTATTTTTTCTGCCAGTCGCGGTTTTTTGGGCGGGACTTGTGCTCTGAATCATGTTACAGTGATTGGCTGCTGCTGCGATGAAGCCTGTCCAGAGCAGGCGCACCCTATCCCTATATTGCAGCAGTAAGCCAATCAGAGCAGAGCTGCAAGCCTTGTTGATGCACACGACACGAGCACATTTTGTGGGCAGACCCAGCCAGTACCGTCCGTCCAGCACGGCATCGCACGCGGGCAGACCTGGAACGGGAAAGCCAGCAGCACGGCAGCCCAGCAGCAACAGCAAAGGAATCTTCAGACTGTCCAGCTACAGCCAGGTATCAGGAGGGGAGGAATTAGTATGTTGGGAGGGGGGAATGAGTATGTGGGGGCCAGAGATGTGCTCGGAGGGGTTAGGCAGGGGAGAATGAGAGTGTGGGGGCCAGAGATGTGCTCAGAGGAGGGAATGAGTGAGAGGGGCTGGTGTTTTTAATTTGTTCTACTCCACTTGATTTCATCTATTTTTTTTTCTCATTTCTTCTCCCTGCAGCCAGATCACCTTTATAAAAAAAAAATCCTTATTTTGACAAAAAGAAAGCTTGTCCATACCTGACTACAGGTAAAAAAAAAATGTGACATGGAAACTTGCAATGCTATTTATTTTTTTTTTTTTAATTTGTTCTATACCACTTTTGCTTTCATCTAATTTTGCTTTTTTTTTCCTCTCATTTCTTCTCCCTGCAGAAGATCACCTCTGTAAGAAAGCCTGTCCATACCCACTGTTTCCGTCCTTGGCTGCTACTCTACTTTTTTGATCTACTATGGCTAAAGTAAAGAACTGGGCTAAGTACAGTAAAAATGTACTGCAAAGCGTGAGAAGAGGAACCGGAACTAAAAGCATGGATTCAGCCAGTTGTCGGCAATGAAAGTAAGGCTATGTGCAAATTGTCAGACCTTGTTTTAGTTAACTGTGAGAGCTCAGCAATTTATTACAATAAGGTCAGCCGTTTTGTGTGCATTACAAAAGTATTTCAAGCGTTTCAATCTCATGTGTTTTGGGCATATTTTTTTTGGAAAAAAGTGCTTGTTCTTTCATGAAAACCTGGCAACACTGATGTGAAACTAAAGGCATGAATTGTGTGTTTCACTGTGGAAAGGAGGCAGTGGCCACTTATGATGTAAACATTCACCATTTCAAGTTGAGACACCGTATTGGCTTTTCACAACTTTAAACACACTTTTTGTAGTATGAAAGCGTGACAGTGGACAACTTGACACGCTGCATGTTATTCTGAAACATGTTAAATTTAATTCAGTAAGCTGTTTCCCAAGGAAACTATGACCTTCACACTGTATTCAGATCAGATTGCAAAACGTTAATAAATACTGCCCCCCTGTGTACTGCACAGGTGCATACACCTACAGCAGGTTATAAAGAAACTTGCCAGAAGAACCTGAACAAAAATAAGTTTGTAAAACAAAAAAAAATGGAGATTTAAACCAATCTGGAAGGCAACCTCTGCTCTCTTTTTATGGCAAAAGAAACTGGGCCCCCTGTGCCACGAGATGTATCTAATACAATCAATCTCGCTGGCAATATAAAGCGGTTTTCTGTGAAACTCACCGAGTTTTCCTCGTCATCCTGATCTAGCTCTCGATGCTGTGCCTCCTTCCGTTTCAGCTTTACATCCATTGCTTCATTAATCAAATCTCGTAAAATCGATACTCCTTTGGCACTTTTAACAAATGAATGCTGGATAAAACACAAAAGGTAATTCTACATTTCCTTTTCTGCTTTTTATACCTCTTTTCATTACTACAGAATCTCATCATTTTTATAGTAATTTCTAGGAAGGGCTACGAGAATCAACAGGAGAACAAAAGCAGAGATCATACGGTATTTGTTTTCTAACAACTGAACGTAGATGAAGAAACTTAACTATAAACTGGGAGATTTCTGATGGAACTAGATTGAAAACAATAGACAGCATATCCTAATTAGACACAAGAAAATGTAAATAGCATAAAAACATTTTATTTTGAAAAAAGAGTTCATTTAAATAAAGCAACTAGAGCATACTGAGAAAAATATTTTGAAACATTTTTCACGTTGGCTTCCGTATTGACAATGCTAAAAAAACACTCATTCTTGCGAGAGTGATCACGTTTGTCAATGGGATGCTGCAAAGCAAGGCTGTTGGCTCAGACAGGAAATTGTGAGGAGTGTCTGGTCCTAAACAAAACGTTTAGGACAAGAGAATCTTGTCCTAAACGTGATTTATTGTTCATCACAGACATTTGGTAATTATTTTAAAAGTAGTTTTCAGAATTTAGCCCTGAAATTAAGTACAAAAAGCAGGAGACCAACTGATCCATCTGCCACTCTGCAAACATAGCCCTGCTACCAGCTGTAGAAGCTTGGCTGCTGGTAGGATTCTATTCCTTACCAAAGTCAATTTTTGCTCTTTCCATTGGTTCTGGGTAGATGAGCCTACAAGATCCCATACTTAATCCAAAACCCAGCCCCAAATCTTACCCACCAGGCTTTGTAATCTACACTGCCACCAAAACTAGTGAGACCCCCGTCTGGCCTCCTAGGTCCCTATGCCCTTGCTAGATAGCACCCAGACACCACCAGCCTGCCGGCACCAACAGTTTCTGGGAAGCTATAGCCTACTGCAGCGGTTCTCAACTGGTGTGTCGCGACAAACCAGTGCCACACTTCCCAAATCCCCCGCTGGCCCAGCTGCTCCTTCTGATCCAGCGAAATGGAACTCTTACTCCACCCAGGCTATAAACCCGGGTGGAACGCGGCAGGAGAGCTGGAGTCAGTAGCACCAGCATGGTCTCTCCTTCCTGCGGCTCACAAGAGGAAGGGTTGAGCAGCAGCCGCACATGCGGGAAGAGGAGACCATGCTAGGTAAAGTCTCTGCAGAGTCAGCCCGAAGAAGAGCAGCAGCACTGGCCAAGATCAAAACGAGGAGCAATGTCCGCCCCCGCAGTCGATGGGATCCCTCTCTCGAGTCCAAGAAGGCTGGAAGAGGAGGCGGCTCAATCTCAGGGCACCTGGAAATCAAATGTTCCCAGGTATGGAGAGCAGAGCATTTTTTAATCCTTATTATTTTTAATTATTTGGTCTTTGTGTCTGCTGTTTGAAATATTTTTTTGGTGTCTAGAAATTTTTGATGAGTTTTTAAATTATTGGATATTTTATTTTATTTATTTATTTATTTAAATGGATATTCCATTCATCAGCTGTTTTGAAATAATCTGTTCTTTTTAATAGTATGGTTTTACTGTTATTGATTTTATATTTCTTGCTTTATTTTATGAGGACTGGTGATGTTTCTCTTTTTCCTTTGTTACACTGATTACAGTCTCTGGCTTGTTGCGGTTTCCAGTTCAGTTTTTGTCTGCATGTTTCTAGTTATGCTTTATGGTCTCTTTATTCTTTTTGTTAGGGGAGGGTCTGTACAAGTGTCTGAGCTGAGGTATTTCTGCTGGCGTAGTTTCTGGGTAGGGCTCTATAGCAGCCTGGCTTGTTCCATTTTCCTAACAGAAGTCTTGGAGTTTTAAGGCCTGGAGTAATATTTTCAGTGTTGCCCAGATTGTTACTTATGTTTAGAGAGAGTACTCTTATTTTTCCCTTGTGTCATTCTTAATAAAAGTAATACAGGGCCTTTTTTGTTTTTATTTCTGCTATAGATTGTAATGAGTAGTGTGTCACTCATGTGAGAACCTTCCGTCAGGTGTGTCCAGACTGAAAAAAAAAACAGGCCAGTGGTCCTCAACTTATCAACCTAGCTACTTCCTGGCAAGCAGTTACCAAGTTGTGCTTCTTTTCCCTGCCCTGTACATCTCTTCCCTTGCCTCTGCCTATTACTAAACAGGACAGCAGATAACATTAAGACAATCTAGTCTTCCCAATTTCATTCCTGGTACAATGTCATAGAGCCCTGTTGATTTCTGCCTTTCCCTTCTTCCGATTACCCCATGCTTTCTTATATTCTATTAACATTTTTTTTCTCCACCATCTCCATTGAGAGTGCATTTCATGCATCTAGCACCATGCCTGAAGAAATGTTTTCTGGTGTTGCTCCTGAGTATTTTGTTCTAATCTAGAATATTGTCTTCTGTGAAAAAAAATGTGCTACATGTGCCCGAGTTATACTTTTGAATGTCCAAATTTCATCATGCAATATTTGGGAGCCTCTCTGAACTGCCTTCAGCCCATATCCTTTTGAAGGTACAGCCTCCAGAATTGGACACAATATTCTAGGTGAAGTCTCATCAATGATTTACAGAGAGTTATCAGCTTTGCATGTTACTGCTGGTTGTGCCTCTTCTCAGCAGGACCTACAGAAACTGACTAATCTGCTATTAAGTGACACAAAAGGTGGAATATAAAGTTAATTAATCCCTCTGGCCACTACTTTATTGCACATTCTCACTACCTTGAGATTAACAAGACACCATTGCCTTGAGGTCTCTTGGCTCTGCAGTTTCTCACCCCACTGTGTACTGCTACCCCAGACTTCTGCATCCCAAATGCATGATTCTGTACTTTTTGCAGAGTCATAAGGTCAAAAGCTTGACCATTTGTTGAGGTTTTAGATCACTTCTCATTCTGTTCACTACCCAGGTTTACCCACTCTGTTGCAGATCTCAATATCATCTTCAAGGCAGCAGACTTTTCCTCCTAACCCTTTGCAATATTGCTTACAAAAATAGTGAACAGAACCAAACCCCAGGAGAGATCACTGAGCCACTCCACTAAAAACTTTCCATCTACCAATACCCTCTGTTGTCTATCACTCAATCAGTTTCTAATCCAGTCCTCCACCCTGGAGCCCACTCCCAGGCTGCTCAATTTATTTATAAGCCTGCAATGCAGAACAATATCTAAACCTTTGCTGAAATCCAAGTAAATCCAATCCAGTGCACACCTTTGATCCAATTCTCCAGTCACCCAAAAACAAACCAAAAAATAAATAAAATCGGGATTCGTTTGATGTAATCTCGCTCCCATGCTGTCTCAGATCCTGCAACCCACTGGATTCTAGATACTTCTCCATCTTTTCCCTCAGTTGAATCTCCATGATTTTTCCCTTTGACTAGCTAAGACTGACCTATACTTGTCAAACTCCTGATACCACTCATGAAAAGCAACATCCACCTTTCCCCAGCCCACTGGGACCACACGCCAGTCTCTAAAGTTCCACTGCATAATTCTTCAGTGGCCTCACCAGAACCTGAGCTCCCTTAATACCCCCCAAGACATCCCTCCAGGCCATTATTTTGGCCCACTTGCAGTTTTGGCAATATCACATAAACCCTTTCCTTCTGTGAACAGCGTTGCATCTATCCCACTATCATGTATGCCCCTGCCAACAAAACAGGCAGTCCTTCACCAATCCTTTTTCCATAAATACTGAGCAAAAGTACTTGCTCGTTGTTTTCTTCATCACCCTCCTCTCAGTCTTACGGTGGGGGGGGGGAGGGAAGGCAGGGGGAGAGGGTATTTTTCATACTATCCACAAGAACTTTTTATCTGCAGATTTTGCACCAGTTTTCAGAGAAAGAATGCAACTACTCGCACTTGTGAAATTGTTGAGTGTGAAAAATATCGCAGATATTTGCAGTTCCTTCCCCTTCTTCTCCCCAACCCCCATGGAAATGAATGTGCAAAGAGTTCAAAACGTAATCTACACTGGTTGCTTTCTGCCCCCAGGAATGCCCTCTCTAAATGTGGATAAAATTAAGTGCTTTTTAACCTCATTGAGCAAGTGCAATTTTTACACAGCCAATTTACGTTGCTAAATTTCTATTGACCCTCGTAAATGGCTTTGACTCCTTAATTTCACCATAAGAAGTGCCAGCTGGGTCAGACCAAGGTCCATTGAACCAGGCATCCTGACTCCAACAGTGGCCAACCTTAGTCACAAGTACCTCACAGATCTTTTCTCGTTACACTCGCCCATGCATGGCAAATAGCTTTTTCTAGTCTTCCTGCCTAATATGTTATGGACTTTTCCTCTAAGAACTTGCTCAGATCTTTTAAACCCCGCTACACCAGTTAACCTTTACCACATATCCGCTGCCGACAGATTCCACAGCTTGAATGAATGTGCATCGAGTAGAAAAGTACTTTCTACAATTTGTTTTGAATCTATCGCTGGTTCCATGTTCTAGCATTATTGACAGGGTAAATAACCGTCCTTTACTTACCCGTTCCACCCCACTCCTGATTTTATAAGTTTCTAGCACGTCCCCTTTCTTTTCCAAGCTGTGCAGCCTCTCTCCTTTCACAGACTTAAGAACATAAGAACATAAGAAATTGCCATGCTGGGTCAGACCAAGGGTCCATCAAGCCCAGCATCCTGTTTCCAACAGAGGCCAAACCAGGCCACAAGAACCTGGCAAATACCCAAACACTAAGAAGAACCCATGCTACTGATGCAATTAATAGCAGTGGCTATTCCCTAAGTAAAATTGATTAATAGCCATTAATGGACTTCTCCTCCAAGAACTTATCCAAACTTTTTTTTAACCCAGCTACACTAACTGCACTAACCACATCCTCTGGCAACAAATTCCAGAGCTTTATTGTGCATTGAGTGAAAACGAATTTTCTCTGATTAGTCCTAAATGTGCTACTTGCTAACTTCATGGAATGCCCCCTAGTCCTTCTATTATTCGAAAGTGAAAATAACTGAGTCACATCTACTCGTTCAAGACCTCTCATGATCTTAAAGACCTCTATCATATCCCACCTCAGCTGTCTCTTCTCCAAGCTGAACAGCCCTAACCTCTTCAGCCTTTCCTCATAGGGGAGCTGTTCCATCCCCTTTATCATTTTGGTCACCCTTCTCTGTACCTTCTCCATCGCAACTATATCTTTTTTGAGATGCGGCGACCAGAATTGTACACAGTATTCAAGGTGCGGTCTCACCATGGAGCAATACAGGGGCATTATGACATTTTCCGTTCTATTAACCATTCCCTTCCTAATAATTCCTAACATTCTATTTGCTTTTTTGACTGCTGCAGCACACTGAACAGATGATTTTAAAGTATTATCCACTATGATGCCTAGATCTTTCTCCTGGGTGGTAGCTCCTAATATGGAACCTAACATCGTGTAACTACAGCAACAGTTATTTTTCCCTATATGCAACACCTTGCACTTGTCCACATTAAATTTCATCTGCCATTTGGATGCCCAATCTTCAAGTCTTGCAAAGTCCTCCTGTAATGTATCACAGTCTGCTTGTGATTTAACTACTCTGAATAAGTTTGTATCATCCGCAAATTTGATAACCTCACTCGTCGTATTCCTTTCCAGATCATTTATATATATATTGAAAAGCACCGGTCCAAGTACAGATCCCTGAGGCACTCCACTGTTTACCCTTTTCCACTGAGAAAATTGACCATTTAATCCTACTCTGTTTCCTGTCTTTTAACCAGTTTGTAATCCACGAAAGGACATCGCCTCCTATCCCATGACTTTTTAGTTTTCGTAGAAGCCTCTCATGAGGGACTTTGTCAAACGCCTTCTGAAAATCCAAATACACTACATCTACCGGTTCACCTTTATCCACATGCTTATTAACTTAGCGGGGAGGGCCACCTCACACGTTACCGTTTTGCCTCTTACACTCTTGCCTTTGTCCTCCTGCTCTCCTTCCCTGCTTCTTTCATCTTTACCAGATATTCTTCCTTGTGCTCCTCTGTGACCCTTTGTACTTTTTAAATACTAATCTATTTCTCCTTACTTTGTGAATCCTCTTCTGAAAACCATATCGGTCCTTTTTTCATATTAATTTTATTTACTTCACAAACATATATTAGTTGGCAATACTATAGCTCGTTTCCATATAACCCCCAGTTCTACTTTACAAAACGTCTCACTGTCAATAACTTCTTAATGTGTTACTCCTGAAGTTCAGGACTGACTTTTCAATAACAAACTCTGCACTGGCTTTTATATTAGACCATACTGTCTTATGATTACTGGAGTTAAGGTGACTACCTCTCCACCCTCCCAAACTGGACATTAAAACATCTTCTCAGCCTAAGCATGAGGTCCAGAACTGCCCCCTCCCCTGGGGGCTCCATGACCATATGACTGACGAGATCCCATTGAAGGAGCCCTGGATCTCTACCTGTCAAAGGATTCAGCAGATGGCCTGCTCCAATCCACATCTACTAAATCAACACTTCCACCTTTATTGCAATCTTATGTCGGACTGCATCACTAACTCTTCTGTAAGTCCACCCCAATGTAGACAGAAATGCCACCACCCCTTTCAAAGGCAACCCAGAGTGCCCCTTCCTTTTTGCATAGCACATGCATTTTTGTTGCTTTAATATATTTAATGTAAAGTATTACTCCTCCCTCTTTTCTGTATACGGTGCCCTTTATGAAAATTATTATAGTCTGGTAAGTCAATAGCCCAGTTTTAGGTCTCACTAAACCATGTTTGTGAAAGCCACGATAACTAAATCTGCCTCTGGAATGTTAATACCCAGACTATAAGAATCTGTGCTTAAACACCTTCCAGGTATTCATCCTTCCCTCATCTGCTTAGTCTCATACCTGCACCCCCATCTTGTGTTCTTTACAAGGACCCAAGCCTTGGGAGATTCATTGGGGTTTTCCTCGTTGCGTTTGTCTGGAGCAGTGTTTCCCAACCCTCTCCTGAAGGCACACCTAACCAGTCGGGTTTTTCAGGATGCTCATAATGAATATGCATGAGATAGATTTCCATACATTGGAGACCCAGGGTATGCACATCTATTTCATTCACGTTCATTGCAGAAATCCTGAAAACCCGACTGGCTAAGGTGTGCCTCGAGGAGAGCGTTGGGAAACAATGGTTTGGAGCATCAGCCCAATTTAATCAGCTGCTGTCTGCCACTCCCCCTCCTTTAGTTTAATCTCCTGTCAACGCAGGCCATCTCTACAGTGCAATCCTGTAATCCTTCTACACATTGCCCCAGGTCCCAAGATATTCAGAAGCCTCTTCTTGGCACCAGTTCTTCAGCCAGGTCTGGTGCAACATTCCCTAACCTCTCCCTTACTATACACAGGTCATAAGATATCCAACTAAAGGCCCTCTTTCACTAATATATATATATATTGCTTCAAAATGTGCAACTAAGTTATTTTGGTGCTTTCTTTGATTATAAAATAAATTGGTACCAGTCAGGAATTACGCTCTTGAACACATACTGTCATAAAGACCTGTTTCATCCTTACCCATTTCAATGGAAACCAGAAGGCCTTAAAATATCTTGGGATATGATTTGGTAAAGACCTAGCTTCCATTTTTGACTGATAACAGGACCAGAATATTAGCCTGAATACAAGACATACACAGGATGGTCCCCTTTATATCTATCTTGGTGGGGAAGGCAAAGCCATTAAAAAGTCCATTGCTACCCTGGGTCTCAACTTGCTCAGCATTTCCTCAGCAATTTTAAGATATGTGATTGTATACGGACTACATTTCTGTGGCAAAAGAAGCCTCCACATATTGCTTTACGAAAATTAAAATTGTCTAAGCCAGTGGTTCTCAACCGGTGTGTCGCCACACTTTCCAGTCCCCCGCTGACCCAGCTGCTCCCTGTTCCTCCTCTGCCCGGGCTTAAAATGGCATCAGTGGCACTGGCATGGTCTCTTCTTGCCCCCACCCCCCACCGGAAGAGGAAGTGGTGAGCATCGGGTGCATGCGCGGGAAGAAGAGACCATGCTAGTGTGGTTAGTGTCGGCCCGAAGAACAGAAGAGAGACACGGCCAGAGGAATGAGCAGCGCGGCTGAGAGAAAAATGAAGAAGAGCGTCAACCCCCGCGACAGATGGGACTCCTTTCTCCGCGAGGGCTGAAAATGGAGGTTAGAGTTGGGAGGAGGCTGCTGCTGCCGCTAGTTCCAGGGAGGGAGTGAGAGAGAGTCAATGAGCAAGCAAGCATGTGTGTTTGGGATCGTGTGTGTGTGTGTGTGTGTGTGTGTGTGAGGTAGCATGTATGTGAATGAACAATAGCCTGTATATGTGAAAGAGTATGTCTGTGATTGAGAGCCTGCCTGTGAGAGAGAGAGCATGAATGTAAGTTTACAATTGGGAACCTGTATGTGTAAGTTTGTGATTGAAAACCTGTTTGTGTGAAAGAGTATGTGTGTATGATTGAGATCCTTTGTGTGTGAGAGATCATGTGTATGTATGATTAAGAGCCTGTGTGTATAAGTAAGAGAGACAGCATGTGTGTCTGTGTGTGATTGAGAGCTGGTTTAGGTGATGGAGCATGTGAGTATGTGATTGAGAGCCTGTGTGTAAATGAGAGAAAGAGAGAGCATGTTTGTAAGCATGTGAATGAAAGTCTGTGTGTGAGAGAAAAAAAGACAGCATGTATGTGTGTGATTGAAAGTCTGTGTGTGTAAGCGTGAAAAGATAGACAGCATGTGTGTAAATGTGTAATTAAGAGCCTATATAAGTGAGAGAAAAAACATGTGTATATGTGAGTGACTGAGAGCATGTGTGTATAGGTTGTAATTGAGATCCAGTGTGAGAGAGGAGAAAGTTCCAAGCAAACCACCCCTCCTTCTGCTAATTCAAAACAATCTCAGGAGACCTGGATATCAAACGTTCCCAGGTATGCAGAGCAAAAACATTTTGTATCCTTATTTTTCATTACTTGGTCTTTGTGTCTGCTATTTTGAAATATTTTATTGGTACTAGAATTTTTGATATGAGTTTTTAATTATTGGATATTCCACTCATCAGCTGTTTCGAAATAATCTGTTCTTTTTGTTAGTATGGTTTTACTGCTACTGATTTTATATTTCTTGATTTGTTTTATAAGGATGGGTGATGTTTTTATCCTTTGTTGCACTGCATACAGAGACTCTGGCTTGTTCCAGTTTCCAATTCAGTTTTTGTCTGCATGCTTCTAGTTATGCGTTTTGGTCTCTTTGTTCCTTGTTAGGTGAGGGTCAGCACATGTGATTTAGGTGAGGTTTTCTGCTGACATGTAGTTTCTGTGTAAGGCTCTATAGCAGCCTGACTTGGTCCGTTTTCCTAATAGGAGATGTATTGGCGTCTTAAGGCCTGGTGTAATATTTGCAGTGTTGCCTTTTCTTAGGTAAGGTGGTTACTGTTTAAGTGCTGGAAATTGGTGTTTTGGTGTGGGATGTTTACTATTTATGCAGTTTCTGTTCAGACAGAATACATATCTTTTCCTTGTCTTTTAAACAATAAAAATAATTACTGGACCTTTACTTTTTATTTCCGCTGTGAATGGTAATGAGCAGTGTGTCACAGATGTGAGCGTAGCCTGTTAGGTGTGTCACGATGGGGAAAAGGTTGAGAACCACTGGTCTAAGCTATTAAGGCAGCTTCATTTTTCTTTTTTTGCTTTCATCTTAAGACAAGAATGCAATTAGATTTTACATCTAAATGATGTAAAACTCCCCACATTAGCTGTTAATTGATAGGGCATTGGTTATTCCTCTACTTTTAGAGAATCTTTTTGGCTCTCTTCTCCTGAGAGCTTTACGGAATAATCCCATTCTTCCATCAATGCATCAAGCACTTGCTACAATGGAAAAGCAGGTTGAGGTTAAATGGTGTCAATCCAAACAATGCAGCTTTTGAAATAATCAACTTTCTGGTCTGTCTTAAATATTATCTCCTGGCCTACTTAATTTTCTAAAGATATCTGGAATATTGCTTGGGTTAAAAGAACGGCGCCTGAATATAATATTCCTTATGTCCTTTCAGGAATTACCGGTAAACTGTCACTCTTCTCTTACTGTTTTAACTGGGTGCAATTAAAACATTACTTATTTTCTAGGACACAAGGTGTTTTGAAGCCTAGCTGAAATTTTAGGTTGTTACAGTTATGTGGTCGACTTAACATGTCAGGCTAGGGCTGTGAAACTGGAGAACAAGCTTTTTCTGTCACTACGCCTACACTTTGGAATATTTGGCCTGAAAATTTGCATATAGCACCACGTACCAATACATTCAAAGCAATGCTGAAAACTTCATGCTGATTTTTATATATTGTATTCTATTTTATTGTTTTCTTTTGTATGTACTTTTAAGATATTTGTTTTATCTGCTTTGCCTTTTATGCTTAGCAATTAATAAATATGAAAATAAAAGGTCACGATGTCTCTGATTTCTACAACCTCATGCGGATTACCAAACCCCTTACTACAAACAGGTTGAGAAAATATGGGAAAGTGAGTTGCATCTTAATCTCATGACTTGTCTTCTAGGAGAAACTTGTACGAAGTTGTATGTCTACTTCCTGGGCACAATCAATGCTTTTTCTTGCCCAGCGCATTATATGGACTCCTGTCAAATTACATAAGGTCAACTTTCTCATTCTAAATTATGCCTGTTTTGTATGTCTGACAATGGGACTTCTGAAAATACTCTAATATTAAACTATTTTGGCAGGGTGTATGGCATATCACTTTAAAGAACTTAAAATCAAATTCCTTTCATGTACTCTTACGATTTTGAATCTGTCATCTTAAAACACTACCTATTGCCTAGTAGTGGGAAATTATCATATATTGTGCTGTCTATTGTTTGCCAAAAAGTATTAGGCTATTGGAAAAAAAGACTCCACCCTGTTCAATGTAATCTTTTGGTTGAATTCAGTAAGCAGTGCATACAAATATGAAACAGTTGCTGCAGGCAAATTTAATAGAGATTTTGAATTTTCAAAAACTTGAAATCCAGTCTAAGTTGGATTTGTCATCTTCAGCTTTTGGTCCTCTACCGTCCAGGTAGACAGACAAATGTATTTCCCTACCTGACGAGACCCAGGAGTCCTCCCCCTCCCTCCCCTCTTATCTGTCTCGCCTTCAAATCATCCCTGCTGGGCTTTATTCCCAACATGTGATTATGCTGTCACTGGTGTTGTGGCATTAAAGATCCCCCCCCTCCCCCTCACCACACACGCACTTTTAAATCTTTAGGGGAAAAAAAAAGCAGAAGTAGGAAATAAAAGTAGTAATATGGATTTCTACTTCGATGCTGATCTGTCATATTCCAAAAATGCAGAAGTGTTTTTGTTAATATTTAGCTTGCACTTATGAGGCTTATCCATTAACCAATTTATCACATTTTTAAAGACAGCATGGTAACTATTTATACAGCCATTCCTTGCAACTATTATAATTACCACCTTAGTATCTCATTTTCCTAAACATTCTTGCAATTATGGAGTTCCATGAGTTTGGGGGCCCCGGTACAACTGCATCCTTTTTACTCCATTCTTTTTAGTTCCAGTTGTACTGCATTTTCATTACCAATCAATCCCTTTTACAGTCAAAATTACACTTCAACTACATTTGTTTTAAATAATTTCACACAGTGCTAAACACCCTCAAAAGAAGAAAATGTAATAAGCCAATATCCTTGTAATATCGAGACTGAACCGCACCAGACTGCTCTAAATCCCAAAAAGCTTCTGAAGGACCTGCAGAGGAAGTATACATCTCCCAAATACGATGAAGGACCACCAGGAAGTGAAGGATTCACAGGGCCTGTACTGACAAATCATCACCTGTAATAAAGAAGAAAGCTGTCCCATGCCTGCATACAAATGAAGTCCTCTGGTCTCCACGATGGGCAGCGGGAGGGAGGAAAGCAGTCTTAGCAGCAGCAGTTCGGGAGAGGCACAGACGCCGACATGAGGTGGTGCTGCAGAGGGCGGCGTGCCAGCAGGGCCCCCAACGGTGGAGGAAGGACCGAGATCCGCAGCAGCGCTGCAGAGGCCAGAGTGGTGCTACTCAAACCTCACAGTACTGTCCCGTCATTAGATGGGCTTAAGTACTAGTTTGCTATATTTTAGCAATGCATAAACGTGAGTTTCGCTTCAGCATAGGTTTTCTGAATCAGCTTTTAAATCACCTTTTTAAATAAATTATTTACTATTTGCTGCTTCCATGTGCTGTGGCAGGAGCCCATAACACCAGCTACATAGCAGCCTGCCCACAAGGCCAAAAGCAAAAGTAAAAGGTGGTGAGGGCATGAAACTGGGCAGCCTAGGTGGGGGATAAAGGGGCAGCATGCACAGCCCTTGGTCTCTGTTCCAGAGGACTGTGGGTACCATCCGCCTGGAAGATGTAGGGGGCTGGGGTGGGTTGGCAGGAAGGAGAAGCTCATCCCAGGATGGACAAAAAGAGGCTTCATTGAGACTAGACAACTAAGTCTTCCCCGGTGAGCTCATCCCTACCCGATGGCAAGTCTGTGTAATGTTGAGAGACTGTGCAGGCATGCTCCCGGGTATGTCTGGCAAGTAGCAACCCACCTTGTAGTGGGAAGCCAGGTCTGTCCAGCAGGCTGCAATAAGTAGGTTGCACGGGCCGAGTCTATCTGATAGGCCATGAATTTCATCTCACTGGCTAAGTCTGCCTCGGAGACCGGCAACAGGAAAAGCACAATTGTACTGCCTGCACTCATGCCGCATTAACCAAACTGAACCCGGGATCACAGAAGGGAATGTCATATTAAGGTATTCACTTTTGGGATGTATGCAGCTGCTCAATGTGTCACTGAATAAAGCTGCAACCAATTGATTCCACTATTCCTGCCCTCCAGCCTGCTTGCATTTTGCCCTTAAGCTGGGAAAAAGGGAGGCAATCAGGGTCCCCCTCCCATGCTGTGCTGGCGTTGTGTATGCAGATAGCTTAAAAGATGCAATACAGTGTTTCTCAACCAGGTCCTGGAGTACATCCTAGACTGTCTGTTTTTCAGGATATCCACGATGGACATGCATGAAACAGACTTGCATGAACTGCCTCTAATGCACGCAGATCTGTGTCACGCATATCCATTGTGATTATTCTGAAAACCGGATGGGATAGGGATATTCCAGGACCAGCTTGAGAATTGCTAATAATGCACTCCATGAGAGAGTTCAGGGCTGCAAAACTATCAGAGGAAGTTTAATAGCTGGAGCAGTCTGAACAGTAAAATGACTTGGTTCTGTAAGATTACCTGTATTATAAGGACAGACTTCCTAAATCATTCTTCAGCTGATAAACTAGCACAGCTTACAAGTACCTGGAGAAGCTGAGTGGCTGTTGCCCTTTGCTCGGGGTTCTTCACGAGACACTGCTTCACAAAATCTGTGAAACCGTCCGACCAGAGCTCAGGTTTACGGAATGTTGGTGGAGGATTTGTAGGGATCATAAAAATGGCCTGAAAATGAGCAGACAATATAAAAAGATAAGCATTCTACGGCTTGCTGAGTGGCATTTAAAAATGCACTGCTGTAGGTGGTTAGTACTGATTAGAAAAGGACAATATCCTTAATTAGTCTGATCAACAAGGTCAACAGAAGCAGCGATTAGGTCACTCAGCTTTGAATCTCCCCAGTACCATAAATACTAGACCTATTTTTCATTTACTCCAGAAAACAGTATGTAATGTATTCTAATAAACAATCAGTATTCCAATCAAGAGCCTCCCGGGGAACAAAGTTTCAAGGAACTGAATTGGGTACCTTCCAATCTACAAATTCTCAAAATAAAGTCAAATGAAGAGCTGGATCTCTTGGCCCATCCTGTTCTCTGATCAGGAAATACTGTCATACAGTCTACACATAGCATGCAGTATAATTACCTCTCATGAAACAAATGTGACACAATAACATAAGGCTGGACACCCAACCCAAATATTAAATACTCTACCAAGTGCCATGATCTGCTGGATCAGGTATTCCTAATTGTTGTATGCTTTTAAAATGAAAGAAAATCATTTCCACATGGTGTGCGTGCTATAACAGTAAATATAATTTCTTACTCTGAGTTCTGTTAAGTGCAGAAGACTTTAACCCTTACCCTCATTGGATGAATATCAGCATATGGTGGTTTTCCTTCAGCCATTTCTAATGCAGTTATTCCCAATGACCAAATATCAGCTACACAGTTATAGCCAATCTCCTGAATTACTTCAGGAGCCATCCAAAATGGGGTCCCTATAACGGTGTTCCGTTTTGCCATAGTATCCTAAGACATAAGAAAACAAAAGTAAAATGACAAAAATCCTGCTTGTAGCAAAAATTAAAAGCTATCCTCCCAACTATGTCACGTAAAAGAAAAAAAAAGTGGTATTATAATGTAAAACTGTAGATTTAACACAAAATCGCCTGTTTTCCTCCAGTACATTTTGAAAGTGGCCCTGGGGTGTCCAAGCACTGAAGATGTTGCTACGTCACAGAGGACTGTGTATAATCCTAGCACTCCAAAAACATGCATATTGTCTATATAAGTGCAGACTGAGTCCTGTGACAGCACAGTAGACTGGCAGAAATGGGCAGACTGGGTGGATCAGGTGGTTCTCACCTGCCGATGAATTCTATGTCTAGATACAAAAGAATATAAAACTATTAAGTGTTAATTTTCAAGGTCTATAATTCTAATATATTAACAAGCCCTCTGTGGGGTGGGATGGGGTAGGGGGTTGTCAGACACAGAGAGGGAGAAATTTTTTATAAAGCAGAACACATGGCATCTTCATTTTGCATCCTCAGAACTCTAGCATGCATTCGTGGTGTCATTAGTTCCATTTGTAAGACTGGTTCAGCAGTTGCCTCATCAGTAATCAATTAGGGTAACACCATAGCAAGTACCCTTGTGAAAACACCTTTGACAAATTTTGGCCTAGGAGTAAGCTGGTCAAGACCTAAAAGTGATCAGGTCCTTTAAAACAGCTGTGCCACCTAAAATCTGCCACGAGCAGGACAACTAGCCTTATTGAAGTAAAGCAGCAGAACAGACAAGGTTGGGTTCCCCCTCCCCAAACATTTACCTATTTGGGGAGGAGAGGATAGTTAAAAGCTAAATTAACTGAAAGCTACTGGGGGCCTTCAGTCTCTCTCTTCCCCCTGCTTCAATTCACTTGCATGCCAATTTTAATTTTGCTACAAGTTGAGGAATCTGCATCTATTGATACTTTCTCTGCTAAGCATAAAGGTCCATCTTTGGAAAGCACAGTCACGTGTAGGAGTCAGGTCAGCTTAAAGCTAGTTCTGTACAGCAACAATATACAAACTTCTAGTCTTGAAAAAAAACCCAAAAAAACCACACTCATCTCACTAGGCCGCATCAAATACATTTATACTCCAGTATGAATGTTTAACTCACAATAGGCAACTGAAGCCCTATTTGGATCATTTTGCTTTCTGGACAGTGGTTTCATCTTTAATCCTGGGGAGTTAGATTATTGTAATGTTTTGTTGATAATGCCGATTGCTGTGATCAAGAAGTTGCAACATATTCAAAATAGTGCTAGGTTAATCTGCGATAAGAGTAGAAATGAGAGTGCTACTCCATTGATTATGGGGGTTGGAGTTTAAATTACTAACAATGATTTTTCACTGTTTGAGGGTAATGGTCCAAAATACTTGTACATTTTGGAATGATATGTTCCTAGTCAGATTTTGCAGTCTTCGCAGGGTTTCCAATTGTCAACTTCAGTGGGCTTTTACTAGTACAACTCCAACCCTAGGGAACATGTTACCAATTGTGGTGTGGTTGGGACTGAACCATCTGAAATTCCAGAAACATGCAAAGGCTTTCCTGTTCCTTAGTGCTTGAGTGGATGGGGGTTGCAGGAGTAAAAGGTTTAGCTATGAAGAGGGCAATTGCTTTTTTGTTTTTAAATTTTTATGGATGTTTTTTTATCGTAAACCGCTCTGATAGTTTTGCTCATGGTGCAGTATATATATTTTTAAATAAATTCTAAAAAAAAAATAAAAAAATTTGTTAGGTCAAAACAGATTACTTAATGCATAGCTTGATCACATCAGATAGCAGCTTTGGATAAATAGTGTCCAAAACCAAATTATAAACATTAACATTACCTAATAAAAGTTATGTATAGAGGACTAAAGTAATAATTTGATTGGCTTACAGAAAGCAGACGCGGCAGAATTGAAACTCAGGAATTCCTGGTGCCCAAGGCTTCAGTTTCAACCACCAGATCACACATCTTCCTGTTGTACTTCTAATAACAATCACAGTTTTGAAAGGCATCTGTTCTCCATTCATTCTGACTTACCGTAAGCTGACCTGCAACCCCAAAATCTGCAAGCTTAGCATGCCCCTCTGTATTGAGTAATATGTTCCCAGCTTTGATATCTCTATGAATTTTCCTCATAAAGTGAAGATATTCAAGTCCTTTAAGAGTTGACTGTAATATTGTAGCTATTTCTTCTTCGGTTAACTGCAAAGTCAGAAAAAACATTTTAGACTGCGAGCCACCATTTTAAAAAGCAAGGAAACCTCCCCCCACTGCTGTGAACAATGGCTAAGAACCATCATTTCCAGAAGCTGTAACCATCTTAGTTTAAACCATTTTACATTTTGCTTTTGAAGATTTTCTATTCCTATTAATAAATGTACTCCCTGGTTTCTAACAGATATGTTAAATGTGTCTTTGGTGCAGAAGAATATTCCTTCGCTTCCATTAGCAAGTATTCATTTAAAAAGATTCTACTGTACTATGAATTAATCAAAAGAACAAAACATTTCAAAGACATTTTCTCTCTTTTCCTTCTGCTCCTCTGACCATCCAACAATATAGCTCTGAACTATGGCCCCAAGACACTTTGCAACTAGGACAGGGGTGTTTCCCCTTTCCCCCCCTTCCTGCTCTCGAAAAGGCAGACCTTGACCAAGGACCACAGACTGAAGCTCCTTCTGAAACCCAATGCGCTCGGACCCTGCAGTCTGTGCGACGGCCGAGACTCCCTTCCCCCTCCATCCACAAGGGGAGCTGTGAACCCCATCCCAGCCCCGGCCAGCCCACGGACAAGCCGCCAAACTTAGGAATCGAGCCCAGGACTCCAGTATGGCGCTACACAGTTGCGCCACTTAGTCACCAATAGCATCTCCAACCCCCATTTCCTTTTCCGTTTAATTTATATGGCTGGAAAGTAGATTTTTTTAATTTTTTTTTTTCCTGTATTTTGTAAGGTATTCATTGAAAGTTAGCGCCTGAAAGTATTTTGACTAAATTAACAATTAGGTTGTAGATGTGACATCTAATTCTTTTCACTTAGAAAATTGTTTCCTTAGAAACCAAAGCTACCATTTTATCTCTCTCTAGATGGCTCAAATTGCCCTCTCTCTACTGGTAGCTAGAAGAAACTATCCTTTGAGGAGAGCAAAGCAAGAATTAAAAGTGTGACACGCATGCTCTTTGGATCTTAATATGTATAAGAGCTTCCTGGCAAACAAGATAGTTTCACGTGAAACTATTTTAGTTTATAGATATATATATATATTTTTTTTTTTTTTTAATTGAACATAAAACATTTTCTGTTTTATAGCACGTAGCGCTGCATGTTCTCAGAAATCCTCCAAGTATCCCGAGCTGCCACTAATACCTTGTTTATAGGTTAGATTACGTAATTCACTTGAACAGGCAGGACCACCAGCACAAGAGAATCAGTCTCACGGTACCGTCCTAAAACAGGGCTGCCCTCAGGAGGGTGAAAACTGGGGCAACTGCCCCGAGGGGCCCCGCGCATGCCAGGAGGGAAAGGCAGCAGCGACGTGAGGAGAAACACAACAGCCAGTGCGGCAGGGCAGACGGCACCGGCCGCAGGTTTCCCCCCAAAAGCTGAGGAAGGGGAAGGCACCATCAGCGCGCGCCCCGGGTTAGCCCTGGCTCCAGCCGCACTCCCTAGCCGCACTTGCTTTCACTCCAAGAAAAGTGCCTCTGATCGGATTCGAAACTTTCCCTGCAGCTGCATAGGGAAAAGGAACTTTACAACAAGTCGTCCTTCCATTCAATTGCAAAAATTATATTTGACTTTGAGCCATAGCAGTTGAAAGTTGAATGTTCTAGAAGGTTTAAAAAAAAAATAAAAAAAATCCTAGAATGCAGTAATGTGGACTTTATGTTCTGCAATGACAAATTCTTCCCGATATTTCGACAGCAATAATGGAGGCACACAGACATAAATCTTCACAGTTTTAAAAAGCACCCTCTAATTATCGAACATTAGTAATTACCATTATGCATTAGTGCCAGTGCTCCCTTTGATACTGCAATAGCATCCTCTTGCAGCTTTTCCTTTAGAAATCCTGGGCACTTGACTTTATTTTGCTTCAAATACAGTAAAGATACATATTCTAGCTCATGAACTTAATACAGCTTACAAACCAACTCTGTCCTGACAGCTCCTATGCTCCAAGAGCTGCTCCAATCAATGAATTCTCCTACAAATATAAAACAAACACACATTTCCTGCACCAGAAATACTTCCTTTTTCTTCATGAATCAGACCATCACACAATGCTGATCCTTCCTGGGTAAGTCTTCTGCACATGATTTTAATGTTTAGGAAACTGTATACATTTTAAATTTCAACGATGTTTACTGTAAAATTAAAAACAAAGCAAAAAAAAAACCCAAAAAAACCCTTACTGTTTTGCTTCTTAGTCGAATGATATCTGAAACGGAGCCAGCGCCACAGTATTCCATAACTATCCACAGGTCTGTGTTTTTAAAATAGCTGCCGTAATATTTGACCACATGAAAGCTAAGGAAAAATTCAAAGAATAAAAAAAAAAAAGGTTGCTTAGAGCAGAGATAAACCATCGCATGCATTATTCAACACAGAAAACAGCAGATGAAAATCCAGACTGTCTGATGGGCAGAACTCTGAACCACAGGGCTTGCTCGGGCAAGCTAGAGTTTGTCATTTTTGCTGGACTCACAGTGGATAATTTTCGACTGCTTGGCTGACCTATTCACTACCGAAGTACCATCAACTTGCACTGAGGTGCGGGCAGTTACATTACTCCCATGCATCTGGGTTTATCCAGAGCATATTTGTCGATCACTGGCCCTGCACTCATTAAGACAGTACAATTGTTGAATATTACAATTGTATGGTTCCACCTGGCACATGAAACAGTAGCAGAATTACAGGACACTAGAGATTAAACTGTGTGATTGCTTTATGCACACCTTTATTTTATAAAAGAACTAAAAATGAAAACTGAAAGTGGATTATAATTTTTTCCCACCCCAGACTAACAGAGAGGTTGTGTTAGAACTGCTGGCACTGAATCTCTCTGTGCAATAACAGCCGAATTTTAAAAATCGGTCACTCGTGCGCATGGCCAGGCCCTGTGCGTGCCGAGCGCATTCTCAAAAGGGCCCGGCCACCCGCGTAAGTGACGACACGCGCACAATGCCGGGCCCTGAAAAGGGGGCGGGGAGAGGGCCGGCAGGGACGGCAGCATTAGCCACTGTCCAAGGGAAAGCTTGCAGCAGCAGTTGGCCGGGGTACGCAAACTACTTCTGCTTCAGAGGAAGTGAAACAAAAAAAATTGTAAGTTTTTGGGATGGGTTACAGGGGTGGGGAGGAGAAGGGAAGAGGAAGGGGGTTTGGGGAGGAAAGGGGTGAAGGTCCGATTTTTTCGCCCTGCATAATCTACTAAAATCCCTCGCCCCTGCCTGACATGCGGTTTTTAAAATACGGCACGCATATGCGCGTAGCCCATGGATTTTTAGAACACGTGCATGCTGGTGTGCGCATGTTATAAAATCAAACACATCCATGTGCACGCGCCGGGAACCGCGCGCCCGTGGACGCACACGCATAGGTTATAAAATCTACCCCTTAATTTTTCCAGATGTTAAAACTTAATACATAGTGCCCTGCACCGAGCGCTTCACCTTTTGACGTTACCTGTCACACTGCTGCATTATAGAGATCTCTTTGATGATTTCCTGGAGATCAGACTCAACGGGAACTTGTTTAATTGCAACTACTTGACTGGTTTCCTTATGGATTGCTTTGAATACGCTGCCATAGGAGCTGTGAAGCAAAAACACAATAAAACTTTGGTGATGGCCTCAAATACATTTTTAGTGCTGGTATTACAAGGACATCTCTCTCATATCTATATAAAATTAGAAAGCAGCACAAAAAAAAAAAAAAAAGACAAAACAAAACATGTTCCCCCAAAAATTATACAAAACAAAAGAACAAAGAACACTATGCAAAGTTTCACAGAATTATAACATCATATTATAAATATTTTATGTTTCCATATTTTGTTTCATATTTATTTTATTTTTTGCTACTACCTCTATTACGCAAAAAAATTTGGATGCAAACAGCCATTTCATACACAGCTACATCAATGCCACCGTGGCAGGCATTTTTTATTTTCATAACTTTTACATTTCTCACAAGAATAACTTGTTTAAGTAATATCGGTACATTAATAAAGTAATAGCATGCTTGAAATTTCAAAATTACATTGCATATTAAAGCAAAATAATAAACATGTACCTCAATATAAGAAAAAAGGGAGAGGCATTGAAAAATAAGCGAAAAACCGTTACAGAAAACACAGTCAGCATTTATTAATGACACAGAGAGGGTATGTGGCTATTCACTATGTCGAACTAGTAGCTGGTATCACTCGGGGGTGCCCATCCAAAAATGCTCTAAGTTGACTAGTTTCAAAAAAAAAAAAAAAAACCAAACCACAAAACAATTTATATTCTGATATTTGATGCAACACTTGCATGGGTAGCACAAAACAAATTTAGCTCCCAATTGGAGTATCTCAGCTCTCATAGATAAGAAATCTTTCCTCCTGATCTGTGTAGATTTTATCAAGTCCGGATACATCCAGAGCTTCTGTCCAAAGAATGACTGCCTATTACAGAAAAACAATTTTTCAATACATTATTACGATCCATCAGGAAGGCGAATGAAACCAATAAAGATCTCCTTTGTGTAATCTCAACTTCCTGCGATTGTTCCAATATTCCTGATATATCCAATGATGTAGATGATTGTATTAAGCCTTCTTGCTCTGCCTGTATAGGCTGTGGAAGATAATATATTTTTGTAACAGGCATTGCAGATTCAGGAAATTTTCAATACTTGTTGGCTATACATCTTGAAAAGTTCCAATGGGGAGAGAAGATTAATTACTGGGAAATTTAAGATTCTTAAATTGTGTGCTCTCAGGGCATTTTCCAATCTTTTATTGTAAATTAACTCTGTCTTAACCAAGTTCTGTTGAACTTTCTCCAGAGCTGAAATTCGTTGATCCATATCTTCTACTTTTAAATTATACGATGATATCAAATTAGTATTGACCAAAACTTGATTTGTTTCTATTGCCGCTTGAGATAATGCAGATAAAGATGTTTCTATAGATTTTAATACTGTCCATAAGCTTTCCATTGTCATTGTTTCTGGGCAGCGTCGACTTAATTCAATTCCCAGAGCATTAGGTTGAGCATTTCCCATACCCACACTACTGCCTGCTCCCAACACTGTACCTTGGTCTGTTATTGTCTCAGTAGTTCTCAGTACTTCGGATGGAATATGATCGTTTCCCTCCCTCTTTTCTTATGGAGCTCGTCCCGTCCAAGACTCAGGATCCCCCTCTGAGGCACTTGCTCGGAGCCTCCCCGCACAGTCTCGGGAGGAGTCTCTGTTGCCGGGTTCTCCTTTTCCTCATAACCAGGAGAGCAGGCCTGTTCGGCGCGCCGGGGCTGAGCGTGGTGTCCAGGGTCAAGGGTGGGGGGGTGTTTCGCTCTTCCACCCTCCCTCCAGCAACCGCATCCCTCAGCGTCAAAGCCACATTATCTGTAAAGAATCCCTCGCTACGCGTCTGAGGGATCAAAAAAGGGTGAGAGCTTGAGGTAAATCCTCTAAGTTTTGCCTTCCTTTTCGTGTGCGGCATTTAGAGAAGGAAAGAAAAGGAAAAATGGCTCAAAGCGAAGAGACTCTCACAGCGTCCCTACTCCGTGGCCATCTTAGTTCAGCCTCACCATGGCAGGCATTTTAATCACTAATGGTAAAAAAACAAAATGTGAGCATCAAACTGCAGTTTGTAAACTTTTTTCACCAGAATATACAAAGATGATCAAAATGTATCTTAAATACAATAAAAAAAACGCTTGTCCCTTTACAGAACAGATTTAAATATCAAAGCAGAACAATGTTCGCTTTGGCCTGGTAGGATAAGTGTAGCCATCCTAAAAAATTAAGGGGGTAATTTTCAAAAGGAGTTACACGTGTAAACGTAACTACTATACTATCCTACTGCTACTATACTAGAGCAGCAATTTTCAAAAGCCCACTTACTCGAGTAAATACTTTTAAAAATCAGCCCTAAACCCCTGTTCCTTAAAACAATGGATTGAAATGTCACAGCAGACTCAAACACTGTCCAAAGACCTCTGTTTCACCCTCAATGGCTTCCTCAGGGGGGATCTGATCACAGGATCCCTTTACAGCACACATAGCAGCATCAGACAGTCTGCAAGTGGATTTTTTAAACAGGTAGCCAGCAGAGTGTAGAGCCCAATAAAGGTCCTTATAAAAGTCTGATGATTCAGAGGGATCTTGTAGATGATTCTCCATCAATAACCGATTCCTATAGGACTTGTAGGTTCAATGTGCCCCATGCTGTTCACATAAGCTACTGCTGTGCCATTGTCCGACAGGATCCTTACTGGACTTCCCCTCTTCTACTTGTTGGAAGTGCATCAACGCAAATCTGACTGACCATGTCGCCAGGGCATTTATTAAGGATGACTTCTGTGCTTTGCAGTGTGGCTTCCATCCTACTTTGACGACATCTTGGGGCGGGGGGGGGCTCTAGATTGCTTCTGACCTGTTACCAGAACAGACTTTCTGGCTCAAGCTTTGAGTGATAAGGTCTTCTGAAATTCTTGATCCTGTGGGGACCGTCTGGCCAAGAGAATTTCCTGCAAAGGGCGCATATGGGCTTTTGCCCAGGGGACCACTTCTATGCCTGCTCCATTGATCCAAGGAGCTGAAGATCCAAGGAGCTGAAGTCCAGGCTGTGGGAATCTGAGCTCTCATTATTGGTCTGACTTGCTGCTGAAGCTTGTCTATCTTTTGACTTGTTATAAACACCTTGTCTTGGGCTGTCTGAATTGGGCTATAGACAACTCTTGGCTCAATTCACTATTCAGCCTAGTCCTTTCAGAACCAGCAAAAATCTATATTGCTAGGACTTCTTCCTCAAAGGAACTGGTCCCGATAAGCCAGTCATCCAGATAAGGGTGTCCTCGCCCTTCCTTGAGAGGAAGGCCGATCCTTTGACAACCATGTTTGTTGTCTGGCTTTGTGAAAATGCAATAAATATAAAAGAAAAAGAAGAAAAAAGACAGAGGAAGGCTGTCTCCACTACCATGAACTCTGTAAAGGTCCAGCCCAAAGAGCATTGCTTTGAACTGGAAATGTTTTGTTATTGCAAATCTTAAAAAGCAGATGATGCTCCTATCTGATAGGGATGTAAATATACACTTCCAAACAATCCAGGGAGGACAGGAATTCTCCTTTCCCATAGCTACTAATACTTTTCTCAAGGATTCCATCCAAAAATGAAGTATATTCAGGAATGTGTTTACCCCTTTTAAGTCCAATACTGGCCAGAATATTTCCTCTTTCTTCGTAACTATGAAATAAATTGATCTACCTTTCTCTCATTCCGCCCAATAACCGGCACTACTGCTTCTATTTAGAGCAGTCTGTCTGTCTACTGAATGGCTCCCCATGTTGCCATCTTGAACAGGGAGCTGACAAAACATTATTTTATTGAGCTTCATCTCCAAAGCTTATCTTTGCTGAACAACCACTGTCACTTGTGATATAGATTAGCTGTTCACCTACCAGTGGGAGAGCAGAGTAGCCTTTGAATTCATCACTGGGAACCCTTGCGTGACGGTGGACACAGGGAACCGCCTTCTCAGCTTCCCTGCCTACTAACTTGAAAGGCTGCACCTTTCCTGATGGTCTGGGTCTCTGCCTGCCCTAAGGCCTACCTGATCTTTGCTGCCTCTTGTCTTAAACACAAACTGTAGAAGCTCCTGCTGGCCATGCCTCTGCTCCTAGCCCAGCATTCTGAGGTTTTGACTCTCCTAGCGCCTTCACTAGCTTTGCCAAACCTTCCCCAAAAGGGAGCTCTCCTCTGAAGGACAGTCTACTCAATTTTGCTTTAGAGGCCCAGTTTCTCAGCCATAGTAAACATCTTGACATCACTGTCATAGCTACCTGTTTGGATGAGACTCAAATTAAGTCAGACACGGTGTCTGCTAATACTGCTCCTGATTCCAAAAGTGACTTTTCATTGTCTGTATCTTGCGCATGCTCTGGTTCCATGGCTAACTGTCCTTGTTGTACCCAGCGTATTATGGCTCGTGCCACACGTCGGCCACAAATTGCAGCTTATAATGCCAGACTCACCAGACTCTGCAAAACGAGCCAGCAACACCTGCTGCTCTTCTGGCCCCACACTTCCTCTCCCTTTGCATACCTGAGACTTCTCGGATAGGGGAGCAGAAAGGGCCGAGTATGCTGCAGTCTCACTGCTTAAAGGGAAATGCAGGAGCCTGCCACTCTTGAATGCCCCGGGGAGAGGAAAAGCAGTCTGCAGAGGTGGTAGTTGTGCTGGATCTCCTCTGACTTGGCCCATGGCTACCCTGGAAGAACTTACCCACTGCCTGGGTTGGGGGTCTCAGTGGCCCTTCCTCTTGTTGGACCAGCTTTCCTACCATCTACTGAGGCAGAGGACTACCAACACCTCCCCTACTGCACCAGGCTATATAAAAGGGAAGTGCCAGGAAAAAGAACTTGCTCTCTGCCTCCATGTATTGGTAGGAGGGACAAATCCACTTGTCTGGATGATAAGGAAGTTATGTTCAGTAAATAGAAATTATAAAAAAGAAAATTGTAAATTCAATAAAAACCTTTGAGCGCACAAATATCTGCTCTCATGTGGTAACAAGACTCTTTCCCCTTGTGCAACTTCATAGATTAACATCCAAGACATTAATTTATCCAACACAGAAAGCATGGTAGAAGTCAACTGATTAGTATTAGAAATTTAAATAATAAATGGCTTCAAAACACAATCTTTAGTACAAGCTCTGAAGTGGCTTCTTTTATAGACATAAGGTTCACAATGTTAGAGCTAGGTAAAACTTGAGCTAATGTTATGATTTGCTAGTTTGCAGTACATAGTTAGTGAAGGTCAATACATAATACCAACTGTGCTCAAAAACCTAATTTACAGAGGCTTTTTTTCCATTCTGTGTGTATGGGAAAAAAAATCCCCTTGATTCAGGCCCTACATTTAATTAGAATTGACTGCATGTTAAATTCCTTAACATGTACTCAATTTCTTGCACACAGGTTATTTTCCATTGATAGGGATACAAAAATAAAAAAGTCAGTGACAAATCAGCAAAAATCTATAGGTGCATTTTTTGGACCTGGCAGTTTTCCTCTTTACCTTTGTACTTCCAGCCTAGTCGGAATCAGGGCTGGGATCTGGCACCATAAGCCTTCATTCACAACTATCCTAGGATTCCCCCCCCATCCCCAAGAGTACCTCATCTAGTCACTGCAGCAACAGCCCTCCTGGGCTGAGGGCCATGTACCAGGGTTCCTTCCAGAACTCTGCCATCATGAGTCTTGAATTCAGCCACTAGGTGTCACCATTGAGTGACTACTTCATCACTCAAAAGTGACACCTAGTGGCTGAATGCAGGACCCTGGAGAGGCTGTAAACACTGCTTCTGCAGCATCTCTAGCTCTGGCTGACCAAGGACTGGAAGACCAGCTCAGGGATCAAATCTGTGTAGCAGCAGACAGCTCTGTCACTGAGCCAGCCCCAGTCACCTTGACCTTGTTCTCCTCTAGGGGTTAGAATCAAAATCACGTCTTGCGTTTCCCTGCTTACACGGAGTCTACTACACCTACCCTTCACCAAGTTTCTCCAGCACATCAAAAACTTCTTCCGGTTGTTTGGTCAAACTGTCTTCACTTAGCTTTTTCAGTTGCCTGCATGCAGAAGAAAATGGAAAAAAAAACAAAAACTTAAGTTGAAAAGAACGATTTTGCGAAGCTCTTAAAAGCTTGATTAGGTCATCAGTGCACTAAACATTTCCCTCCCCAGAGACAAAATGAGGAAAGCCATTTAGTACAAAGAGCCCTTAAGACCGAGAGGAATCAAAATTATGAACAGGTTATCAAAAATACTTATACCAGAATTGTGTCAACCTAATTAAAATGTAGAAATCCTTACTGAACATGAGATACTGTATCAAGAAATTAGCCTGGTCTGCAAAATTAAGTTCTAAATTTCACAACAAGTTCCACTTCATCACATAAAATGGGCTATAAGAAGTTAACCATTTTTGACTAAAACCTGTCAGGTGGATGAAGGCTTACGTCCCAAATGAACTAAATTTCAGGATTAGCACCATATAAAGCTCTTGAATTTTATGATATGTTACCTACACATACCTGAACTATGAAATCCCTCGCTGAAGCAACAGGTTGTAAGAAATTCTTGTACTTTTGACTTATGAACAGTTTTCTTTAAGCAAATGCAGAGCTAATAGCAAGACATTAACATGCACTAAATTATGCTTAATCATTTACTGATCAAATGGAACAGTTTGCAAGCTTTTTCCTGAATGAAATATCACAAAAAAACAAAAAGCACAGAACAGAATTACATGTCAACTTTAAAAAAGCACTTTTATGGGTCCATGGCCTGCATGTTTGCTACAGAAGCTGCTGGGGAGAGAGAGGGCTGTGTTGATGCAACTGCTCCAAGTTGGATAGGGGAGGAAAATGGGTGGAGGGCTGTGTGCATGACAGAATGGCTGAGGGAATGGGGGTGACCGTCTCTTTTTTCCCTTGTGGTGGCTTGCTTTCTTTAGGAGAGGCACCTGGGGATCCCCCTAGCTCTGCTTTTCTGACCAGCAATGGTGCTTCCACCAACAATTATGCTTTCCATTTGTCTGCATACCCAACGCTACATCTCGCCCGGGATGTTTGTGATAGATGAAAAGACAGCAAACAAGTGCTTTTTTTAAATTTAGAACAGACACAAACTCCCATTTACAACCAGTTGTGGCCCATGGGAAGGTTGAACCAACACTACGGAAACCTAAGAGCTGCATGCATGGGATACATCTGGGCAAGTTAAGAGTGCATGGACTTAATACAACACTGGGGTAACTACAGGTGCTATTGAAAAGGCTCCTGCTGGAGTATTCTGTTAGGCTTCTGTTCTGAGTGGGGTGAGGGGACACCAAGGAGCAGCAAACAGTATAGAGCTACTGGTGGAAGCTGGGGGGTTCATAAAATATTGGAACTGAAGGACCATTACATAGTACTGCAGATTTCCCTTTCGGCACGTTTCCACTGGTCCTTTGATCATGCATAAGCATTTGGGACATTTCTTGCAAAGTGCAACAGGACACTTCTTGCACCAACCATAAGTAACGGGTTTGAGTGGTACTACAGTCTGGTTCTAAAAAGAACAGAAGACTAAAAAGTGTTAAAATATAAAATGTTTCCTAACACAATGTACAACACCAATGTATATTAATTTTTTTTCTTACTAATTATTAAAATCTTAGAAACGTGATACAGAAACAAATGAGGTACAAGCAAAGACTTTTACAAACAAAAATGCTCTTGACAACTTCCTGAAATAAAATCATTTAAAACGAAGAACTTAAGAAATATTGAGATTCAATGAAACTCATTTGTCTAATTTTCATACCCCATGAGAGTAACAGCAATCATTCTAGGTAGGGACATGAGGTCTCTGACCACACAAATTAGGTTCGGACCCTTCTAGAAAAACTGCAATTAAGCCTCACATAACTGTGTGAAGCTCTCCTTTGCTCTTAAATTTCATCTACACACAATGGAACAAGTCTTGTTCTGGATACAAAAATATAATAAATACAAAAGAAAACAAGACAATGAATTACTAAATAAGATTCAAAATCACTAAATATCTTTTTAATAGCTAAAAAGAGAATGTAACTGCTTCTACAAAGGGGAGGTGAAAGAAGCTATTTTAGCCAAAAGATCTTCATTCAAAAATTGGAAGAAGGATCCAACAGAAGAAAATGGGATAATACATAAACATTGGCAAGTTAAATGTAAGACATTGATAAGACAGGCTAAGAGAGAATTTGAAAAGAAGTTGGCCAGAGACACAAAAACTCACAGTAAAAGCTTTTTTAAATATATCCGAAGCAGAAAGCCTGGGAGGAAGTCAGCTGGACCGTTAAGATGATCGAGGGGTTAAAGGGGCACTTAGAGAAGAAAAGGCCATCATGAAAAGATTAAATGATTTCTTTGCTTCGGTGTTTACTGAAGAGGATGTTGGGGAGGTACCCGTACTGGAGAAGGTTTTCATGGGCAATGATTCAGATGGACTGAATCAAATCACGGTGAACCTAGAAGATGTGGTAGACCTGATTGACAAACTGCAGAGTAGTAAATCACCTGGACCGGATGGTATACACCCCAGAGTTCTGAAGGAACTAAAAAATGAAATTTCAGGCCTATTAGTAAAAATTTGTAACCTATCATTAAAATCATCCATTGTACCTGAAGACTGGAGGATAGCTAATGTAACCATTATTTAAAAAGGGCTCCAGGGGCAATCCAGGAAACTACAGACCGGTTAGCCTGACATCAGTGCCAGGAAAAATAGTGGAAAGTGTTCTGAACATCAAAATTGTTCTGAACATCAAAAAAACAGCTCAAAACCTGGCTGTTTGAGCAAGCGTACACTCATTGACCATGTCTACCCCTGATTTTCCGATTTATCCTTCCTGCATAATCATATATATATATGTTCCTCGCTGATATAAATTGACTTCTCTGTATCTGATCACTTGGTTAACTCTTGACTTACTATTTAAATTTGAATTGTTCTTTTCATTCGTTCATTGGTTTATTGTACTTTTTCTAATTCTTGTTATTAATTGAACCTTTTTGTACACTGTAGTGCCTATTGAATGTAAAGCTTGTTGCTGTGTTATTGTTTATTGTAAACAGAGGTGATGTTTTTAACGTGCCGCGGTATATAAAAAAATCACTAAATAAATAAATAAATAAATAAAATCACAGAACATATAGAAAGACATGGTTTAATGGAACAAAGTCAGCATGGCTTTACCCAAGGCAAGTCTTGCCTCACAAATCTGCTTCACATTTTTGAAGGAGTTAATAAACATGTGGAAAAAGGCGAACCAGTAGATGTAGTACACGTGGATTTTCAGAAGGCGTTTGACAAAGTTCCTCATGAGAGGCTTCTAGGAAAAGTAAAAAGTCATGGGATAGGTGGCGATGTCCTTTCGTGGATTGCAAACTGGCTAAAAGACAGGAAACAGTAGGATTAAATGGACAATTTTCTCAGTGGAAGGGAGTGAGAAGTGGAGTGCCTCAGGGATCTGTATTGGGACCCTTACTTTTCAATATATTTATAAATGATCTGGAAAGAAATACGACAAGTGAGATAATCAAATTTGCAGATGATACAAAATTGTTCAGGGTAGTTAAATCACAAGCAGATTGTGATAAATTGCAGGAAGACCTTGTAAGACTGGAAAATTGGGCATCAAAATGGCAGATGAAATTTCATGTGGATAAGTGCAAGGTGATGCATATAGGGAAAAATAACCCATGCTATAGTTAGGTTCCATATTAGGTGCTACAACCCAAGAAAGATCTAGGCGTCATAGTGGATAACACATTGAAATCGTCGGTTCAGTGTGCTGTGGCAGTCAAAAAAGCAAACAGAATGTTGGGAATTATTAGAAAGGGAATGGTGAATAAAACGGAAAATGTCATAATGCCTCTATCGCTCCATGGTGAGACCGTACCTTGAATACTGTGTACAATTCTGGTCGCCGCATCTCAAAAAAGATATAATTGCAATGGAGAAGGTACAGAGAAGGGCTACCAAAATGATAAGGGGAATGGAACAGCTCCCCTATGAGGAAAGACTAAAGAGGTTAAGACTTTTCAGCTTGGAGAAGAGACGGCTGAGGGGGGATATGATAGAGGTTTTTAAAATCATGAGAGGTCTAGAACGGGTAGATGTGAATAGGTTTTTACTCTTTCGGATAATAGAAAGACAAGGGGGCACTCCATGAAGTTAGCATGTGGCACATTTAAAACTAATCGGAGAAAGTTCTTTTTTACTCAACGCACAATTAAACTCTGGAATTTGTTGCCAGAGGATGTGGTTAGTGCAGTTAGTATAGCTGTGTTTAAAAAAGGATTGGATAAGTTCTTGGAGGAGAAGTCCATTACCTGCTATTAAAGTAAGTTGACTTAGAGAATAGCCACTGCCATTAGCAACTGTAACATGGAATAAACTTAGTTTTTGGGTACTTGCCGGGTTCTTATGGCCTGGATTGGCCACTGTTGGAAACAGGATGCTGGGCTTGACTCAGTATGGCATGTTCTTATGTTCTTAAGAGAATGTAACTGCTTCTACAAAACAGTGGAAGCCAGGTGTAAACTTTATACAAAGTGACTGAAACCCATGTACGTCAATGGACATCATTTTTTCTCTTTTTCATAGAGCCCAATGACTTTTCAGAGTTTGAAGGGTTCAAAAAACAGCAAAAGGGGATGGAAGAGTGGCTAGGACCTCCATCTGAACACAACCTTTAAGCTACAGCAACACTGGCCTGGGAGAGCCTGACCTTGTTAAATCTTAAGCCTGTACCTAAATAGGGGACCAGCAGGGAGGACAGACAGACACTGTGGGCTGCAGAAGACAATGGCAAACCCTCTGTGGTAATTTACCAACAAGGAAAAAAAAAAAAAAGTCACAAGCACTGTGGTGGGGTGGTTATCACTTAACCCTCAACACTGACAAATGGGAAGAGAGAGGATGGGAACTAACCACCACTGTAATTTGCTTTTGAACCAGGGACCTCACCCCTGGAGGTATCAAGAACTGCAAAACTTAAAGCGAGACAGTAAATAACCCAGAAGGATGAACAGGTAAGCACAAGAGCGTAAAAGGTGTGCACCTGTCTCCAAAGCAGGGCTTCCCAAACCTGTCCTGGGGGGCTATCCACAATGACAATGCATGGGAATATTTGCACATATTAGAAACTCTGAATATGCATGAGGTAAATTCACATACTGTGTACACAGCTTGGGGTCCCCAGGAATTCATTTAGGAAGCCCTGCTCTAAAATCATATTTCCCACACTGCTCTGGTAGCAGAGCTATGAAAGCAAGCAGCTTGTGAAATCCGGAGCTCTAGGTTTGTCAGTTTATCCATAAGTCCCACTATGTGAAAGCACTAAGAAATTGATGCCTCACTTCTACAATACAAGCCATGCTTTTCTGGGGGCCCTGTATATTAATCATTTCTACAGGCAAAAATAGGGGGGGGAGCCTTTTGAACATCTGAGCCTGCATTTGTAAAAGAAATTACACTCAAACAAAACATTTGACCTTGCTGAATTTCAGCTGCCCAGCTGGATTAGCAGGCGAAGCTAAAAATTATGTAAGCTTCCAACCCAGTGTGAAACCGCTCTCTCCACCACAAAAGCACCCATAAAATTATACTATTTGAGTTTCTATGCTTTACGCAAGCATCTGTGTGTGGTTTAAGAAGCCAACAGCCTACAATAAAGCAAAAAGGACACAGGACCCCCTCCCAAACCACCAATATTCAGCATTCGGAAGAGACACCAGTACCAGCAGCTGCAAACCTCCGATAATACTCAGACTATAAAACTTTCTTCATCTGCTCACGTACCTTGAAAATGTCCCCGGCCCAAGGACGGCCTGGGCTCTAATGATAGCAGAGTAAATGACTTTGTTTAAAGATTTTCCTGAAAACCCAGAGGAAATTATGGGTCACACACCCACCAGATGCAACTGCCTCGGACACGCAGATAAAGACCATGGAGGAGGAAAACCAAGACCAGCAGCTCACAGGTTTGTGTGCGCGGTGACTGATAGGGGAAAAAAAAAAAAGTCATGCCAAGGTGCCAAACATTGGAAGATAAACTGAAACCACACTGCTTGCCAACCAATCTGACAGGAACACTACGCGGCAGTTAAGAGAACATTTCTGTGTAGATAACCGTCAGTCACAGACGTGCAAGAGCAGACGCTTCAAAAAAAGATGGAGCAGTACAATTAAATGTTCTTCTTTCATGCGCGCGATTAGACTAAAAGCTTAATGGTCAGCGTGAAACAGCCACCATCTCCTTCCCTCGTGCAAATGAGCTCAGATACACTGAAGACAGGGGTATAAGCAAGGGAAATAGGCCAAGCAAGTGGAAAGTGAAATGAAAACTTGGATAATTATTTATGAATTTTTTATACCGGTATTAGTTGAAACATCATATCGGTTTACAGTGAAACAATAGAATGGAAAATACAATGAACAGGTAAGGGGTATTAAAAGAAAATTACTTCTTACCTGCTAATTTTCGTTCCTGTAGTACTAGGATCAGTCCAGACGGTGGGTTATGTCCCCCGTCCAGCAGATGGAGTCAGAGTAAAACTTCGAGGGTGCTGGTATATAAACTGGTGCACCCTCCTAAATCCTCAGTATCGAGAATATCAAAGCCAAGCCAGAAAAAACTGGACAGACCAAGGATGATGGATCAAGCATGAACTCAACCAAAAGATTGAAACTGTGAACAAATTTATGCAACATGCAATGAGAACTGTCAAACATAACAACACACAAAAACCCCTACCCCCCGAGAGGGAAGGAACAGCGAACAGAAGGACAGTAGAGAATAGTCGAGCAGGTTCATACCGGGTGGGCGTCTGGACTGATCCTAGTACTACAGGAACGAAAATTAGCAGGTAAGAAGTAATTTTCTTTTCCCTGTACGTACAGGATCAGTCCAGACGGTGGGATGTACCAAAGCTTCCCTACACCGGGTGGGTCCCTGAGAACCCTGCTCGAAGTACCCTGTCCCCAAATGAACCAGACTCCGTCCCCGGTACATGGAGTCGGTAGTGTCTGGCAAAAGTGTGGAGAGACTTCCAAGTTGCCGCCCGGCAGATTTCTTGTATGGAGACCAGCTGAGACTCCGCATGGGAAGTGGCCTGGGCTCGCAACGAATGCGCCTTGATACCCACCGGAGGAACCTTCCCGGAACCAATGTAAGCAGCAGCCACCGCCTCCTTGAGCCAGCGAGCGATGGTAGTCTTGGACGCCTGCCGGCCCTTTCTAGCACCAGACCAAAGTACAAAGAGATGGTCGGAGAGTCGAAAGTCATTCGTCACCTCCAGATAGCGAAGAAGCGCTCGTTTGACGTCCAGGCACCGAAGCATCGCAGGGGCGTCTCCTGAGAAGGCTGGAAGTTCCACCACCTGGTTCATGTGAAACGAGGAGACCACCTTAGGCAAGAACGAAGGAACCGTCCGCAGGGAAACCCCGGAGTCCGTGAACCGCAGGAAGGGCTCCCTACATGACAACGCCTGTAGTTCGGAGATACGCCTTGCCGAGGCTATAGCAACCAGGAAAACCGTCTTTAGGGTAACGTCCTTGATGGTAGCGTGACGTAAGGGCTCGAAGGGTAGCTCCCCCAGGGCCCTCAACACCAAGTTGAGATTCCAGGAAGGACAAAGAGGTCGCACCGGCGGCCGCAAGTGTTTAACTCCTCTGAGGAACCGGGAGATATCCGGATGAGACGACGGATCCGGCCTACCTGAGGCGCGAGCCAAGGATGCGAGGGCTGACATCTGCACTCGGAGCGAATTGTAGGAAAGGCCCTTTTCCAGCCCATCCTGCAAGAACGCCAGATGTGATGGCGGGAAGCTGCGGTCGCGGGGGTCCCCCGCGCCGAGCACCAAACTTCAAATACCTTCCAGACCCTCACGTAGGCGACCGACGTGGAAGTCTTACGCGCCCTGAGAAGTGTGTCCACCACGGGAATAGCGTAGCCCCTGTTCAGGAGTGCCCTCCTCTCAAAAGCCACGCCGCAAGACAGAAGGGTTCCGCCTGCTCCAAAAATACTGGACCCTGATGCAGAAGCCGTGGAAGGTGCGCGAGTCTGAGTGGGCCGTCCACCGACACGCCGAGCAGGTCCGCAAACCACGGGCGCCGTGGCCATTCTGGAGCCACAATGATGACCTGACCGTGGTGCCGTTCCACCCTCCGAATCACCTTTCCCACCAGTGGCCAGGGGGGAAAGACATAAAGTAGGATCTGAGTGGGCCAGGGGAGAGCCAGAGCATCGACACCTTCCGCGCCGCGCTCCCTTCTGCGGCTGAAGAACCGAGGAGCTTTTGCATTGGCGGCGGACGCCATGAGATCCATCGCCGGTGTCCCCCACCGACTGGAGATCAGCGACATCGCTTCGTCGGAGAGTGACCACTCCCCCGGGTCCAACGCTTGACGACTCAGGAAGTCTGCTTGAATGTTGTCCACCCCGGCAATGTGAGATGCCGCCAGCTGATTCAAGAAACGCTCTGCCCACGCCATCAGGCGCGCGGCCTCCCACGCGACCAGTTGGCTCCTGGTGCCCCCCTGACGGTTGATGTAGGCCACCGTCGTCGCATTGTCTGAGAGAACTCGAACCGCGCGCCCCTTGAGCAGCGGCAGAAACTGCACCAGGGCTAGGCGAACCGCCCTCGTCTCCAGGCGGTTGATTGACCAGGTAGACTGATCCCCCGTCCACGTGCCTTGAGCCGAGCTTCGGAGACACACTGCTCCCCAACCGGACAGACTTGCATCGGTAGTGACCACTACCCAGTCCGGCGTTTCCAGGGAACATCCTTGAGCTAGGTTCCTGGGGTCCAGCCACCACTCCAGGCTGGACCGAGCAGCCTGGGGAAGTGGGAGAATCGCCTGGTAATCCTGGGAGACTGGTTTCCATCTCGAGAGTAGGGCCATTTGCAGGGGCCGCAGGTGTGCAAAAGCCCAGGGAACCAGGCTGATCGCAAACGCCATGGAACCCAGGACTTGAAGATAGTCTCTCGCCGTGTGTGTCGGGAGAGACGCAAACCGGGTGATTTGATCCCGCAGCGCTTGAGCCTTGTCCGGACGCAGGAAGACCTTGCCCAGAGCCGTGTCGAACCGCGCCCCCAGAAAATCCAGCTGTTGGGCTGGCCGCAGACTGCTCTTGCTGAAGTTCACCACCCAGCCGAGTGACTGAAGGAAAGACACCACCCTGTCGACCGCCGCCTGTCCCTGAGACAGGGATTTCGCGCGAATGAGCCAGTCGTCCAAGTAAGGGTGAACCAGAATGCCTTCCTTCCGGAGTGCGGCCGCTACCACCACCATGATCTTTGTGAAGGTTCTGGGCGCGGTTGCCAGGCCGAATGGTAGCGCCTGGAACTGAAAATGTCGACCCAAGATCTTGAAACGAAGGAATCTGTGATGAGCCGGATGAATAGGGATATGTAGATAGGCCTCTGTGAGGTCGAGGGAAGCTAGGAACTCCCCTTGATGCACCGCCGCAATGACAGAGCGGAGTGTTTCCATACGAAACTTGGAGACCCGGAGCACCTTGTTGATTTCCTTGAGGTCCAGAATGGGACGAAAGGCTCCGTCCTTTTTGGGAACCACGAAGTAAATGGAATAATGCCCCGAGCCCACCTCTCCTAAGGGGACGGGCGAGATGGCTCCCAGGGTCAGCAGCCTGTCCAGCGTGTGTTGCACTCCCTGTCGCTTGAGACTTGACCCGCAGGGGGAGAAGACGAATCGATCCTTGGGAGGCCGCACAAATTCCAACGCGTAACCGTCTCTTACAATATCCAGGACCCACCGGTCCGTGGTGATGTCGGTCCATTCCTCGCGAAACAAAGCGATGCGACCTCCAATCCGGGGCAGCGAGGAGTGGACTGGCCTGACATCATTGTGAAGGCTTGCCGGAGGCTCCCTGGGAAGAGGAGTCCCTGGCCGGTCTGCGCCCTCGAAAGGGCCGCGTCCACGTCTGCGACCTGGTGGAAGGCGTCCTAGGGCTCTGTGTCCTGGAGCCTCGGTACCGCCTCTGGGCGCGGTAACGATTCCTGGCATTCCCAGAGTATGATCGAAAACCACGCTGCCGGTCCTCAGGCAACCTGTGGACCGAATTTTCCCCCAGGGTCTTGATGATCTCATCGAGGTCTTCTCCAAAGAGAAACCTGCCCTTGAAGGGCAGAGCTCCCAGGCTCGCCTTGGAGGAGGCGTCCGCCGCCCAATTCCTGAGCCACAGAAGTCTTCTGGCAGAGACGGCCGAAGCCATGGTCCTGGCCAGGACCCTCAGCAGGTCGTGCAGGGAATCCGCCCCGTAAGCAATGACCGCCTCCAGACGGTCAGCCTGAGCCGCCTCCTCAGGCGGTAACTGCTGAGAGGTGAGGAGCTGTTGGACCCATCGAAGCCCGGCTCTCTGGGTCAGCGAACCGCAGATGGCCGCCCGGACCCCCAGCGCCGAGACTTCGAAGATCTTCTTGAGGGCGACCTCCAGCTTTCTATCCGAAACATCTCGCAGTGCGGTGCCTCCTGTGACTGGGATGGTAGTTCTCTTGGTGACGGCAGACACCGCTGAATCAACCTTGGGGACCCGGAGCAGGTCCAGAAAGTCCCCCGGAAGCGGATAGAGCTTGTCCATCGCCCTGCCGACCCGAAGGGACGCCTCCGGGTTATTCCATTCCCGCACCAGAAGATGGAGAAATGAATCATGAATGGGAAATGTCTTCGCTATGGGACGCAGACCCGCCAATACAGGGTCACCCTTGGAGGTAGCCGAAGCCACGGAGGGAGCCGGGGGCCCTGGGGGTGCCACGGGAGGGTCGAGGTCCAATTCCTTGAGAACGTGTGGGAGAAGATCCGCCAATTCATCCTGGCGGAAGATGCGAAGGACCCTCGGATCATCACATTCCAGATGCGCTGATAAGGGCAAATCGTCATCCACCTGTAACAGTGGGTCGCCCCCGAGGTTCGGCGAGGGTGACGGGCCCCCCAGGGAGAGTGGTATACTCAGGGGCAACCTGGCGCCGCCCCCTCCGGTCCCCGGTACCGCAGCCGTAACCCCCGAGGGCCTGGGAACCTTGGCGGGAGGAGGAGCGAGAGCTGCCCCCCCCTGAGAGCTCAGGCTCTGTAAATACGCCTGGTGCATCAGCACCACAAAGTCCGCTGAAAAACTGAGCGGACCCGCCGAGGGAGGGGGCAGGAGGTCCCTGGAGAGTCCGGATGTGGAAGGCAGAGGCCCCGAATCTGAGGTCGGGGGGGGCGGACGGCAAAACATCTTCAGTGGGCTCCTCCGCGTCCGAGTCCGCGCTGCATTCCAGGTCTAAGATGGCCGCCGCTCCCGCCAAAGACGGGGGCGGGGCTAGCCCTCGAGGCCCGCGGCGCTCCGGGCGCGGCGGCGAAATTGTCGGCGGGGCAGCGCTCGTCTCCCCCCCGGGGAGACAACGCCCGCATGGACCGTCCCTCGAAGCGCCCTGGCCCGGGCCGCCGCAGGACGGGCAGCGCGCGCGTTGCATCGCGCGAGGGCTAAGTCGGGTGTAGCACGCCGGGAGGAGCCCCCTCCTCGGAAAAGCCTAAGATCGCGGCGCGGGAAGAGCGGGCTCGCCGTGCCCTTGGACACTCGCCCAAACACTCTCAACCCCGGGGACGGCAGGGGAATGGGACCTCCGTGCCGCCTGCAGCCCTGGGGAATGAAGCGTCGCAGGGCCGCGGGGGAGGTGAGCCGCCGCAACGGAAAGGAGGGGAGAGGCTGGCCCCACCAGCATCCACCTCCGAAGGTGTCCAAAACCTGCGCTGAAAGGAAAAAATAACACAAACTGAGAAAACTACCCCCAAGCTTACCCCTGAAGATCACAGGAAGAGATAAATGAGGTAAGAGGCAGTCCTTATGGCAGGCTGATCAGGGGAGCCAAGAACCCCGGCTCCCTTCTGACAGGAACAAAAGTCTTTTTTTTTTTTTTTTTTTTTTTTTTTTAAATAACTTGATCCATCAGTGAAAGAGAGAATAATAATATAGATATATGTAGAGTAATAAACCCTAAGTTGGGGAAACAACGAGATCCCCTCTCACATCTGCTGGAGTCAGAGAGATACTGAGGATTTAGGAGGGTGCACCAGTTTATATACCAGCACCCTCGAAGTTTTACTCTGACTCCATCTGCTGGACGGGGGACATAACCCACCGTCTGGACTGATCCTGTACGTACAGGGAATAACCGATATGTTTCAAAATGCAGAGATCCAGCCACCCGCTTACTCTGCCCTCACTCACTAACACCCGCATTTACTGGCTGGTAGGTTACTCTTTTTCAAGTAACTTAAAATTCAGTTTCCATAATTCTTGACTTGAGAAACAGCAAATCATTTGCCCAGTTCTAAAGTGTATCAGAATTATTTCTTTTTCTTCTCTTCTGGTATTCAGAATCTCTTTTCTTACCCCCTTCTCCCATCAGCTCTTCACACCACTTCTCTGGAAGGATCATAACCCAGGAGTTGGATGCTATCTGCAGGTTAGCAAATCCCTAAGCATGAGTGCCCATTTACACACTGATCTTCCATTATTCTGGGCGCGGGAGGTTTTCCTGCTTCAGCAATCCCTGCTTTGTATGTGCTTGCTCTTAACACAGGACAACATGGAAAGAGAGAAAAGCCTGCTATCCTTGCCCTGCTCCTCTAGGGGAATTTCTTGTAGAGCAACTTCTTGCTAAATTGGATAACAAAGCATATTTACCTAAAATTTAAAGTTACATTTTATACCGTTAGCAGAACAGAATATCAGTAGTCCTTCAGTTAATGTTTGTATAACAAATTTATTGAAACAAGCACCTCAGGGTTTTTCCCATTCCTTCTGTATAGGAAAACTGCTTAGTACCTTAGACCCCCCCAAAGCCAGAATGAGGTCACATTTACACTACATGAAGTCTGGAAAATGCCTCATTATCTACCTTATAAATGGCCTGTGACCGACGGCCCGCAAATGCGCAGTAGAGACCAGCTCTACCGCGCATGTGCGGGCGAGCACGTCGCTCTGAGGCAGCTTCAGAAAGAAAAAAAAATGGCGGCGTCCAGTGGCAGCAGCGGCGGTACCGGCAGCGGGCGGCGACGGCGGTAGCGGCGACAGCGAGCGGTAGCGAGGGAGGGAGAAGAGAGAGGGAGGGACGGACTGAGTGGGAGGGAGGGACGGAGAGAGAGAGTGGGAGGGAGTGACTGAGTGAGAGGGAGGGATTGAGTGAGGGGGAGGGACTGAGTGAGGGGGAGGGAGTGGGACTGAGTGAGAGGGAGAGGGGGGACTGAGGGAGGGAGTGGGACTGGGAGAGAGAGGGAGGGAGTGGGACTGAGGGAGAGTGAGTGGGACTGAGTGAGTGAGAGGGAGGGGGGAGGGAGTGACTGAGTGGGGGGGGGGGAGTGACTGAGTGGGAGGGAGGGATTGAGTGAGGGGGAGGGACTGAGGGAGGGAGTGGGACTGAGGGAGAGAGAGGGAGGGAGTGGGAACTGAGTGAGAGTGAGTGGGAAGGGAGTGAGTGAGACTGAGTGGGAGGGAGGGACTGAGTGATAGGAGAGGGAGGGTGGGGAGGAGTGGGTGAGGGAGGGGGTGGTGAAGAGTGAGGGGAGAGAGAAAGAGGGGGAGGTGAGAGAGAGGGATGTAGCCCGTTTTAACGGGCTTAACGGCTTGTAGATTTATAGGAGACAGCAAATGTAATCAATTAAGTTTTATCACATTATTACGCACATACTCATCTTAACTAGTGGCCTGACACCTGCAGCATTTTTTTTTGTTTTTTTCTGTTGATGTTTTAGGTCTACAGATCTTTACCTTCATAGAAGCAGAGCTATGTTCTTTGAGATGTTTCTAATTTAATGCAGGGGGAATGCTGCACTACTGCAGGGTGGGCAGAATTCCCCTCCAGTGAGGAATTTTCTTTTTTTTTGTGCAGAATTTTTAGCTGTCCGGCAGGCCACGAGCAGGGCCCATCCAGCTTGCAGTCGAAGACGAAGGAGGCCCAGGGGGCCCCCCGAGCAGAGCCCATCCTGCTCGCAGCCAAAGCTAAGGGAGGCCTCGTGGGCCCCAAGCAGAACCTACCCCGCTCACGGCTGAAGACAAAGGCGGCACCAGGAGGCCCCCGGTGGGCTGCAAGTGGAGCCCACTGTGCTCGCAGCTGAAGATGAGGGAGGCACTGGTGGGCCACAAGTTGATCGCAGCCGAAGAGCAGTGAACAGCTGATGACATCGACACGGCCCGTGAGTACGTGTACGCGCAGAATGACAGGCACAGGAGGGTGTGCGTGTGTGAGATTTAGAGCCTGTGTACCTGAGTAAGAGTGCGCCTATGTGCAGGGGTGTATGAGTGGTGCAAGAGAGAAGGAGCCTGTGTGAGCGTGTTTTCCAGAGAAGATAGAGCCTACGTGAGGGAGGAAGATGTGTGTGCAATAGAGAGAGGGAATCTATGTGAGGGTGTATGCGTGTACACAAGAGAGATTGTGTGAGGGTGTGTATGAGGGGACAGAAGGAGCCTGGGTGAATGGGGGTGTGTGCGAAAGAGCCTGTATGAAGGGGCGTGTTTGTGTGAGAGAGGGCCAGAGGGAATGTTTGAGAGCAAAAGAGAGGGAGCCTGTATGAGGGGGTGTGTGTGAGAAAGTGGGAGGGCACCTTTGTGAGGGTGTGTGTTGTGTGATTGGGTCAGAGGAAGCCTCTGTGAAAGGCTGTATGAGTGGTCAAATTCTAGGAGTGGAGGGCTGCAGAGTGGAGACAGTGGAAGGAGTTAAGCCTGGAGGGGGAGGGGAGAGATAGTGGAGAGCAGAGGAAGTTAGAGCCTGAGAGGGCAGAGTGAAAGGGACACTTCTACAGTGACCCTCTAGGGGAATTCTGTTCAAAATATTTAAAACTCTGCATTTTTGAATAATAATTTTTCTGTATTACATTTTAAGTTAATTACTCAAAGACTGATTATATTAGTCAAAATAACAATATAAAGTATGCAGAATTCCCCCAGGAGTACTACTTGCCTCATACTCCGTCCTGCTGACAGCACGCCTCATCACAAATTCTCAGACGATAAAAATAAATTGCAATATTTTCTGTGATCTTACCATCAGCTGGTAAATTTAGATTTGTGTGTGGCTTTATAAGTGTAAAGTAACTCTGGTACTGACAAATGGAAATCTGGTACTGGAGGGAAATCAAAAATCTTAACTGCTTCATATAATATCTAAAAGCTTTCTATACCCAAGTAAAAAAAAATGAGCAATTGATTTTATTTGTTAAACAGTGTGTGTAGCAGGGCTGGTATACAAAGACGACTAGCAGGCAACTGCTTTATAAGTTGTATAAATAAAACAGATATCCTTCATCCAGGCGCTGAACTTAACTCACCTAGGCAACTTGGCACCTTTGTTTTTTCCCAGCCCATCAAATTCCTGAAAACGCATGAGCAGTGCACAAGAACACCACCTTTGTGCAGTGGAAAGGAAGCTCTAGAACCTAGGAGCTCGTGAGAGGAGGCTGTCAGGAAGGGTGGTGGAGATGCATAACGCCCTCCTGGAGCAAGCAGTGGAGACTCAAATGGTAATGGACTTCAAAAGAAGGCATAGGATCCTTGACCGCAAAATTTAAAGAGATGGCAGAATAACAAATTTATTGAGGCATAAGCCAGACCCAGGAGTTTTTGACACTCTCTTCTACTGTACTCCACCCTCCTGGGTAGCTGTACATGCAAGGTCCCATTCTTAGTTCACAGCCAGCACCCTCCCAAGTCCAACCACTTAGATCTCACAATAATACAGTTAATGACACCAGCTAGGCTATTGCCTGAACATCCAGCAACCGGATAGCAGAGCACCACCAATAACCCACCACAATAACCTGGTTTAACATAAGGAGAATGTAGTCTGTCAGACAGAACCAGCAACATGAGCACCCAAGTTTCCACGACGACTTCTAGTTTTTATTGTACTTGCAGCCTACCAGTCAGGCACAACTGCTAATTAGTCTATAAGATGCCAGCAGCCTCTGTGTTTGATGCTCAGACAAGCACAGCTATTCCTGGATGCCTTAGATAAAGAATTATACTACAGGGGTCCATAATCGGCAGCAGGCTACTGACAGTGTGGGCAGGAATAACTGGGCAGACAAGGTGGGCTCAGTCTTTTTCTGCTGTTACTCTGGAGCTATGTAAAGACTTTTTTGTTAAGCACACTGCTCTTGAAGAGTGAACTGATATCCTCTAGAAGCATTCATATGTTATAACATAATAGATCTTATTCCAGGGTGGAACATTTTTGAAAAAAAATTTAAGCACCTGCCAAAATCCCTAAGAGATGGGATAAAAACTTTTATTGCTTTTTAAACACGTGTGTTAAAATCGTTTTCTTAGTTTCGTTTTTTGCATTTTTGCTCTCAGCCCTTGCCTCCACCATTCATTCTGGGCCCCACTGCTGCCACTCCACCTTGCAGCCCAGATAGCTGCTGCCGTCTCTGCTTCTCCCCTCAGCCCCTGGGCTGCTGCTTCACTTTATAACTGCTGCTACTTCTAGCTCCTCTTCTTGGTGGAAGACACCAAGCTTTATGCATCTCAGCAATCTAGCCGCTGGGATTTTTCTAGTCCAGTTATTTATTTTGCCAGGGATTCCCCAACCAGTGTGCCACGGAAAAGTCCCCAATTGCCTAATGCTCAGATCCAGAACCTGGGCTCTGCTCTTAGCGTCTCACAGCAACAAGACACAGAGGTGGCTCTTTAATGTGCAGGAGCTCCTTTCTGAGAACAGCTGTAATCATGAATGCCTCTTCCTAGCTACAGAAAGAACCCTGGAGTGTAGTAATTAATGTGCAGCATGCAGGACAGACAGATGAATGCCTCTTTGTGCAGTACACACATTGCACACATCTCCTCATGTTTCCTATCTTGAGCTTCCTTCCAGTGCAGGTTTGCCTTACCCCAGGCTAAGTGAGATGGGGGCAAGCGTGCATGGAGCAATGGATGTCACTCATTAAGTATTGGAAGCAGCATTTGTATATAGAGGGAGCTGATCCACTGTGATGAGTTTGTGTGTGTGTGTCTGCGCCCTCTCTCCCTTTCAGTTTTAAAATTTGGAAGATAGATACTGGTAAGGCTTGCAATGCTTCCATAGCTCTTTTGGCCATATGAATCCTCTTCATGTTACACTGCCTGCTCCATGGAGGATGGTGTGCCAGGCATTTTCATTAATGTAGGAGTGCCTTGGGCTTGAAAAGGTTGGGAAACACTGATCTAAGCCTCCTAGGATAATGAATCTCTGTCATGAAGAGCTTACAATCTAAATTGTTACATGAGGCAACAGGAGATAAAGGGATTTTCTCACTAATGGACAGTGACAGAAGGAGAACTAGAAAATATTAACAGAGAAAGTAAGTAGCACATTTAAGACTAATCGGAGAAAATTCTTTTTCACTCAACGCACAATAAATCTCTGGAATTTGTTGCCAGAGGATGTGGTTAGTGCAGTTAGTGTAGCTGGGTTCAAAAAAGGTTTGGATAAGTTCTTGGAGGAGAAGTCCATTAACTGCTATTAATCAAGTTTTCTTAGGGAATAGCCACTGCTATTAATTGCATCAGTAGCATGGGATCTTCTAAGTGTTTGGGTACTTGTCAGGTTCTTGTGACCTGGTTTGGCCTCTGATGGAAACAGGATACTGGGCTTGATGGACCCTTGGTCTGACCCAGCATGGCAATTTCTTATGTTCTTAAAAAGCTGCCAATGTTAGGCCAAGAAGCCACTGCTGCTACTGGGGGCATAGCCCAGACCGGGAAGATGAAGCCTGGAGCTGCCCAGTGTTGCTAAAACCCTGAATAATCATACTGGGATGGAGAAGAGAAAGTAAGCAGTAGAAGGTAGGGATAATGCCCAAAAAGAGGCAAAGGTGGGAGCAGAAGAAAAGGAAAAATAAAAGGAAAAGCAGCAAAAGGGGAAAAAAATTGAAGAAAATTAACCAAAACTTAAAAAAAACAAAAAAAATAATAATAATAAAATATATATATTCCTAAATTTTTTAAAATAATTTTCCACCCCTGATTTCTTTCCTCTCCACTAGAGCAGTGGCTCTCAACCCAGTACTCGGGGACTACCTGTCAGTCTGGTTTTCAGGATACTCCTAATGCATATGCATGAGATATTTGCATATATTGGAAGCAGTGAATGCAAACATCTCTCAAGGATATTCTTTAGGGGTGTACTGAAACTTAGACTAGTCCCTGAGGACTGCAAGAATCACTGACTACAGTATAAGTATTTAGATCCCTAAGTCTGATCTCATACGGTTTCTGGTACAGAACCTGCACCATTTTCTATTTTATTAGGATTAACTGCCCGCTCATACAAAGCGGTGTACAACAGTATCAAGGACAGGAGTATAATCTACTGGCACATTATAATAGTTCTAACATTCTGTACAGCTAAATGGATCTATTAAATAGAGTGACATTACATATATGAACACTGAAGAATATAAATGATACACAGAGTAAATAACACTGGTGCAACTAAAATTACAAATTATGTATGGCAGAACTTGGATGTAAATAAGTTGATAACGCTGAATTTCCAAATTATATATATAAAATGACTTGGATATAAGTAGAATATTTTTCTGGACTGCTTCCACTCTGCTTATATCATTCTGGATGCATGGCCTTCAGAATGGGAAACAATATTCAAAGTGATGTCTCACCAATAACCTATACTCTCTTCTTTTTGTCTACATGGTAGGCTTCCCCCTATTCACTGCCTTGCTATCTTTAAGTCATCCCACAATATTATAGAGAGATCTTTCGTGTTCTAACATCATCAGTAATGCACACCCATTATGTACTGCTCCTTGGATTTCTATACCCAAACTGGTTGATTTTCAAAGGCTTGTGTGCACCAAGACCGGGAGATGTGCGCGACTTGACCAGCATGCACCCTGCGGATTTTAAAAGGCCCACAGCCATGCCTGTATCTCCCAGTACATGCTTAAAAAGAGTTTTATGAAAAGGGGGCACAGTCTGGGCAGGCCGAGACGGCATCATGAAGTCAGCATTTAAGTAGTCACACGCACAACTGTGCACTGGGGTCCCCTACCATGTAACATTACTTCTGCTATGAATGGAGTGTAAGTTGTGATACAAAAAAAAAACTAGGCTCATCAGTGGGGTTTTAAGGCTCAGAGCTAATAGGGTAAAAGGTAGGCAAGTTAACTAGGTGGTTTAGGAAGTCCTCTCCTTTACTGGGGCGAACTGAGAGCAAACTGGTAAAAAGGCCTATTGCATCATCGCGCGTACCTCCTAAAATTCCCCCCACTTACACACTCGAGATAGCATTCATGTGTCAATATAAAATTGTGCGCACATGTATGCGTGGATAGCCGATTTTATAGCACATGCACATAATCGGGCATATGTTATAAAACTGACGTCTATGTGCGGGCCTTACATTTAACTTCAAAATACATAACTCAATTTTCCAATATTGCAACCTCACTGCCAATTAGTCAACCACGTCTCGGGCTTTTTTTTTTTAATTGCCACTTATACCATCTAATTCATCCACTCTTGGAGATTTTATCATTATTCACAAAATAAGCAAACCCTTCCTTTTAACCTCACTGCAATATTATTCATAAAAATATTGAACAGAACCAGCTCCAGTCCATTCAGCGAAGCCATTCATCACCTGGTACTTGCCAGATTCTTGTGGCCTGGTTTGGCCTCTGTTGGAAACAGGATGCTGGGCTTGATGGACCCTTGGTCTGACCCAGCAGGGCAATTTCTTATGTTTCTATACAGCAAACTCCATTTACCATTACGATTTATCTATCCCCTCCAGCAGCACTGTACACTTGAAAAGCAGAATATCAAACAAAGCAAACAGGTAATTCGCACGTCCGCTATAACCCGAGAGATTAGGGGGACTTGCTGGTGAGTGATGCATAAAGACCTAAGGTTCGTTGCAATCGGCCCCGTTACAGCTCACAAGCACTTACTTCACTTGCGGTAATGAGAGCATACGTCACGCTGCGGACTTTGCAAAAATCCTGCTTAGGAGTTTCCCCCGTCCCTCCTGCAATTTTAGCGGAGTAGCATGCTGTATGTAACTGCACATCGCACTTGTCATACCGCCTCCCTCCACTGACAATAAGCGAACTTTCATCTCTCGAGACTCTTTCCGCTATTCTTACAGCAGACAGGAAAGAGCCTCCAAAGACGGGTGACGATAATTATAACTACTTTATTAAGTCTCTGCTCCTGGGGCTCACAAGAGGTTTTTCATTCAGGGATTTTTGGGGGGTTTTGCTTAGATATTATGATAAGAGGCATAACACATTTAACAATAAATAAAATAAAGGAACTTAAACTCTGCAACCCAAAGCGCGTCCTGCAGCCACCTCACTAATAATAAAACCGGCCTTCCAGTATTATTAGGAACAGCCTGGACCCATGCTTTCTGGGTCGAGAAAACCAAAATGAATGTGGTAACCCTTAATACTTAAACAACACATGGGTCCCGGCTGCGCTAGTAACACTGCCGTTCATACGGCTCCTCAATAACAGAGCCTCCGCGCCAAAGCAAAGATAACTCGGAGACCATGGGACCAAGACACACACAACCCCACCAAAAAAAAAAAACCCCAAATCCAAAGCAGCCACGCGACACTCACCGGCGGGGGTGACTTCGCATCTGCACGGGTTCCATCGCCCGCCTCAGCCGCAGCGCGGCCACTCGCAACCCACGGAACGGGGCTCACGGGCCGCTGTCAGCAACTTCAGCGATCGTCTGCAGGTGACGCCCGTGCTCCTGTGCCGCGCGGACTGAGGCGCTCCCCCTTTTCCCATAAGCCGCCTCTCCTCAACCGCACGTCCACCGAGCTCCAGCCGCCCCGACCACCATCGCTCCGTTATTCCCACTGCTGCGTCTGCCACTCACCGACCGGAAACAGGAAGGGCGCGCTGGAAATGCGGAAGTCGAGGGGAGGGGGCGGGGCGGAGAAAGTAGCTGTAAAGAGAAGGAGGGGGGAAAGCGTGCAGGTAGGCCCCGCCCGGCTGCGTGGTCGCGGGTCACGTGATGCTCGGCCGGGATAAACTGTGTAATCGGCCGCCATCTTGGGATTAGAGGCTGGTAGGGTGCCGGATGGGTTTGTGTGTGCGGAAGTAGAGATTTGCCTGGGAATACAGAAATACTGGAAGTTTGGTCGAAAGGTATGGTGGGTTGGACGCTAATCCTTAGAAGCTTAATTTCTTAATTAAGCATGTGCTGTTTTCTTGGGTGGCTAGCGTTTGTAAATTGGGGGGGTTCAAGTAATCTACTTCCTTGAGCCACATTTGGACAGATTATATCACACTTGTCTCTGAGTGCGCACACTCTTGTATCCTTCACTGTATTCCCTGTATTTTCTTATGCATGTTTAATGCATGTGTTTAAAAATACCATGATTCTTAAAAGGTATTTTTCCATAAACACGGGAGCAAAGGAATTGAAAGGCTTACTTATCTGTTGGAGTAGATCACCAAGGGCGAGATGTATTAAGTACTTTTCCCATAGCTGCAAAATGGGAGGAAAATTTTCTATAGGGATCGGCAACCCCCGTCCCCTGTCGCGTAAAAGGATTTTTCCCACTCTCTTCCCTATTTGGATATCTCGTTTCTTGCTGATGATACCCTAGCGCTATTCTGAAACACGCAGGAGGAAGGGGAGGAGGGTGGCATCAGAGATATATAAGATATGCCATACTGGGTCCATCAAACCCAGTATCCTGTTTCCAACAGTGGCCAATCCAAGTCACAAGTACCTGGCAAGTACCTAAACAATAGATATAAATTACAGTAGTGTTTTCTAACCTTTTCATGTCCAAGGCCCACCTATATTAACAAAATGTTGTGTGGCACACCATCCTCCATGGAGCAGGTTGTGCAGATATGGAGGAGGACTCTTATGACCAAAGAATATCCAGAGTAGCACGGAAAGTCCCAGAAGACTCTTGTCCAAATTTTAAAAGAAGGGGACAGAGGGGGGCCAAGACACACATGAATAATACACCAGCTCCTGCAGGAGATGAGAGAAGGCAGCGTGGGCCTATTTTTAAGGCAGACTCTTGGTCAAGGGCTGCCACAGAAGGCAGCCTTGGTGCGGGATGGGCAGCCGGCTTAGTTACCTTGGCTGCAACATCTGGCTACCAGAGCTTATTCAATGATGATGCTCCCAACACTCAAAAGTGAGTCACCCAGAGTTCAGTGTATGTTGATCCCTAATTTACTCAGCCTGGGAATAAGACAGGTTTGAAGAAATCAGAGGGGGAACATGAGGCACTATATGCTCACAAAGCAGGTCTCAGCTATCAATACTCTTGTATGCTGCCCTTTACCACACTCCAGGGCTCTTGCTGTAGCTAGGAAGAAGAGGCATCCATGATTACCCAAGTTCTCAGAAAGGAGCTCCTATCACAGCCAATGCTGGCATGTTGTTACTGCAGGCTGCTGAGAGTCGACCCCAAATTCTAGCCTGGATCTGAGCAATAGGCAATTCAACCTCCCCACCCATACCCACAAAGAGCTAAGGGAGTTTTGCACCCCTTACACAAGCAAGCTTAACCTTTCCTAGGGGAGGGGAATTGGCACTTGGCCAAAAAACAGATCCTGCCTCTGCTTTAGTACACTTAAGATCTTGTTCAAATTAAACTGACACTTGAAAAGCTAGGAACATGGCATGTCTGTATTGGGCCCTGGTTTTCAGGTTTTGCGTAAAAATAGTTTGGGTTTTTTTTTTTTAAAACATTTCAAAAAGTATGTTTATACTTTGCCTCTTGGAATGACTATATTTCTTATTTAAAGATGTTTTCAAAAGAACCAGAATGTCTTTTTGATAGTCACAAGGATAATTTGGTCATGTGGATATGTAAAGTACATAAGGCTTTTCTTTACCAACATTCGTCAGGGACATCATGCTGGTTTACATCGAACAAGGGGGAACAACATGGAGAAATCAGTTACAAAAAACAGGGAGAAGCAAACTGGGAGATGCAATTGTGAAATGCATAATAGAAAGGAGTAGAAGCATTAGAAAGTTATCATCAAACTAATACAGTGACTTTAAACAGAAGAGTAAGTGTGGGTTTTCAAAACTATATCAGGAAGCCCTAAAAAAGTCTCCATTCCAATGCATTTCTCAGGGCTTTAATAATTTGTCCCTCATTACAACTTTGAGCGTTCTAGAATGTCTTTTAATATAGCATTTGAAAGGTATCTGTCCAAGAAAGTTCTTTGGGGAAATAATAGATATTAAAATGTAGAATAAAGGGTCCACAAAGAAGTTATGGTGGTAACTTCTTTGGATAACAATCTGTGAATGGCTTACAAGAATAAGCCTGTCTTCAGATCAGTGATGAAACCGCAGTTACGCTGGTTTAAGGTAGTGTAATCATGGGGTGCCTGTACATGATACTACATTTCTAGAAGGGGTGTGGGGAGGGTTTGGTAGAAGTAATGAAACAGCCTTTATAGTTCAACGGGCCTGTATCTTATGAATCGTAGTAAAGCTGATGTGCTTAATAAATCCTTGTTTGTTTCAGTGTTTGATCATCCTAATTTCCCTTTAAGGATGATCTTCTTTGAGAACAGTTCATCTTCTGAACTGTCTCTCTTTCTGTAATGTTGTATGTTATGTCTGATGATTGATTCTTATACGTAATTTTTGTAAAGCAAATTCAGAGACCAACTCAGTCCTCTTAATGCACTGACCTGAAACTGTTAATGACAGCAGAAAATATTCAGACCCCTTTACTTTTTCCATATTTTGTTACATTACTGCCTTATTCTAAAATGGATAATATGTATTTTTACCTCAGTCTAAACATAATGACAAAGCAAAATCAAGTTTGTAGAAATTTGTGCAGATTAAAAAAAAAAAAAAATCCCAAAATGAAATATATTTTCCTGCAGATAAGCAGGCTGAATTAGCCATCCTGTCTGGGGACATCTTCCGGGACGGCCGAGTAGGATCTTCCTCTAGCTGACGGAGCTTTGCTCTCTGTGAGCCTGCACATACTTTCCTGCGTGGTGCCATCTTCCCCATAGTCTTATCCTTCCGCGCATGAGAGTCGCACACAGAGCTCCTCGACTCCTCTCGATCCAACTCTTCTTTGAACCGTTTTCTTCACTCTTCTGTGCCCGGCATGCCTTCCAGACCGCCGGGATTCAAATTGCGCCAGTGCGGCAAAATAATGTCTGTGACAGACTGGCACAATTATTGTTACTTGTGCCTGGGCCCAGGACATGACATGGCCAACTGCAGGGACTGCGCGCCTCAAGGATGAGAACTTGGGCTCCTATGCCCTGGCATCGGAGCACCTGTTGGCTCCTCCCCAGGCCCAAGATCTGATCGGCCTCGCCCGCCACCTTGGACGGACGGCCATCGGCGCCACCTCGGACGGACAGGTGGCCTGATCCTCCGCACTCTCCCAAAACGCAAAAGGCATTGGGGGATGCGTTGGTGCGCCCGGCGCTGACCGCCAAGGGATCAACGCACTCGGCTAAGGCGTCGCCCGAATCCGGCTGCAGGAAACATCCGATGCATGCATCGGCCTAAAAGCATGAGAAGTGCCTGATGCACGAGGCATCGACGCAAGACGTCGAAACACAGCGAGCCCAGACGCGGCACACTGTGCTGATGGATTCGGAAACCCAGCCGCGACGCTCTTCGACGTAAGACCCCCACGTCTCGCCATTCAGACAGCTCCTCCCGAGACGGGACGTAACTTTCTCGGACGAGGACCACGTCTCAATTACAGGCTTGGGATCCACCAGCTTAAGGTTAAAGTTTAGCGCCAGCAGCCTGGTTCAACCCTGGTTAAGGTGGAGTCCATCCCTTCGGAAAAGATTCCCCCCCCCCCCCCCCCCCCCTTCCCCAAAAGGTTCCCCAGTTCCTAACAAAACTGAATCCCTCTTCCTTGCACCATCGTCTCATCCACGCATTGAGACTCCGGAGCTCTGCCTGCCTCTGGTGACCTGCACGTGGAACAGGGAGCATTTCAGAGAATGCTACCCTGGAGGTTCTGGATTTAATCTTTCTACCTAAGAGCCTAAATTTGGCTTCCAGAACCTCCCTCCCACATTTTCCTATGTCATCTGTGCCCACAAAATCCTATCTAGGTGATGCATGAAGTTCACCACCTTTGCACCAGGTAGGCATGTTACCAGGCGATCCTCACGTGCACTAGACACCCAGCTGTCTACATTCTAAATAATCGAATCACCAACTATGACGGCCGACCTAACCCTTCCCTCCTGGGCAGTAGCCCTGGGAGACAAATTCTTGGTGCGAGAAGACAATGCACCACCTGGAGATCAGGTCCTTGCTACAGGATCATTTCCTGCTACATCAGTTTGATGCTCTCCGATCATGAGACCTTCCTCCTCCAAGGCAGCACCAGGGCTTCCAGACTGGAGTTGGGACTTGACTACTATGTACCTGAAGGTCTCATCTATATACCTCTCTGTCTGCCTCAGCTCCTCCAGGTCTGCCACTCTAGCCTCCAGAGATCGGACTCATTCTCTGAGAGCCAGGAGCTCTTTGCATTGCATGCACATGTACAACTTCTCACCGGCGGGTAAAAAATCATACATGTGACACTCTATGCAAAAGACTGAAAGGTTCCCCTCTTGCTGCTGGACTGCTGTCTTCATCTTAAATTTGTTCAGTTCCTTCCTCTCCTCTGCCTCTTTCTGGGGGTAAAACTCCCTCGTATAATGCCTAACAGCCTACAGCAATAAAACTGTTGATTCATCCTGCCTCAACTGTTCACTATTGCTCTGCCAGATGCTAGTTCTCAGGAATTCTGGGAAATGTAATCCCATTGCAGTCATCAGACAGGCCCTAACGCCTGCAATAACGCCATAACGCAGGCATTATTTATCGCATCACGAGCTAAGTATGCAAATTTCAAAAATGTATTCAAGTGGGCAGATTTTGGGAGGAGTTTGGGCGGAGTAAGTGGAAATGAGAAGGGCTAACGCTGTGTGCAGTTGCGTAATGCATGCGTTCTACATGCTGCCATAGAATATAACGCTGGAAATAACTACACCTTTTTTTCCTACCATTTTCATACCAATGAGTGTTAAAGTTTAAAAATGTTGGATGCAGGGCTAATTGTGAGAGAAAAAAAAAGTGCGAAAGCTTGCTGGGCAGACTGGATGGGCCGTTTGGTCTTCTTCTGCCGTCAATTCTATGTTTCTATGTTTCATTATGCCTGCGATAGCAATGCATTGTGGCTGAAACAGGATTTTTTTGCAAATCCTGTTTCGGAGAGTTGTGGAGAGAGAGCCTCTGGGGTGGCACACATTAGTCAACTGTTTATGCCACTGTAGGAGAGTCAACTAGTAACTCAAGGTAAGGTTTTGGTGGTGGTGTAGGGTTTGGGGGGCAATTTTACATGCACAGAGGTTCGAACGGCACAGTACACATCAGGGAAGATTTGACGTGATTTGGAGTGAGGACGGGTACACAAAGATGAGATTTGTACATTGCACTCTGCTAGGTAAAAAGTGCAATGTACAAATCTCATCTTTGTGTACCCGTCCTCACTCCAAATCACGTCAAATCTTCCCTGATGTGTACTGTGCCGTTCGTACCTCTGATTGTGCATGTAAAATTGCCCCCCAAACCCTAGGCCACCACCAAAACCTCACCTAGAGTTACTAGTTGAGCTTTTTATAGTGATAAATTGTTTACTAATATGAGAGCCTTATAAAGAGGTGCATTGTCTTGCGCTCTCTCTCCTCCAAATGCGGTAACAACCTGGCAGGGCAGTAACGCATGGTGAGAGGTGAAATAATGCAGCATGCGATGAAAGAGCTGTGTGATGTGATAACGGGGATGTTCCTCTCAACACTCCCCTTTTCCTTATCGCTGGCATTAGACCTGCAAAATGTATAGCAAAATAATGAATCTAGGTCTCAGTTTTTATCACCTTGATTCCCCCACATAGCTCCTGTTAACCATCCTGTATGTCCTTATGTGCACGGACTAACCAAGATCCTAGTAACTCTATTAAAGTTATAAGGAGTATAATTTATTAACCTTATAAATAAAAATGTTAAATAGTTTGTACGAAATCGCTAATCTCAGCAACCACTGAACCGATTGCGTTCAAATTTGGACACAAGCTTCACCTCATATACGGCAAGGTTCTTCTACACTTACATTACATATATGTCACATCGGGGGCTGGTAAAAAAGTTTTAAAATTTGGTTCCATAAAACAGCGACATCTGCTGGACGTAAGCGCAAGCTCTTACACCTTGCACAAATGCTCACACCCCACACACACGTGACCAATGTTTGGGATTCACACACCCTCCGACCAGACACAAATCCACCCTCCTAACACCCCCCCGCACACATGCCAATTGTACTTACTTCACACACCCTCCCAAAACGCACAAAAACCCACAAAATTCCAGCATGCTACACCGGGAGGCCACTCACATGCAACATGTTTGCAATTCCCACACCCTCCTCACACCTCCCACGCACATGACTTTTCTACTTACTGCCCACACCCTCCGAACGCACGCAAAACTGCAGAATAGTTCGGGCTGCTCCAGCGGGGGGGGCAACACCACTCCGAGACACATCGCATACACTACGGCCGTCGGCTGCCAGCAATCAAAATGGCGCCGACGGCTCTGTCCCTTACTAGGACACTCGGGAACGCCAATGGCGGCAGTAGCCCATGTGACATAAGGGCGAGGGCCCGTTGACGCTATTTTCTGGACTGGCAACCTTCGCCCTTACTATCTGAGCGAGATGACCGCTCCCATTGCTCCACCCCACTGACAGAGTAAGTTCTAACAGCCATCAGAGACAGTTTCAGTGCTGGCTGCCGAGGGTCCGGCACCAATACTTCCATACCGGAACGAACGCCCGCTCCACTGACTACCATTTTTGACAGGTATCAGCGGGCCAGCGGGGGGGGGGGGGGGGTGGGGATGTTCTTGCATCCATGTCGGGGGGGGGGGGGGCAGGGGCCGTTATCCCCATTCTCTTTTCTTTCTTTTCCACTTAACCTGGCTCTGCCATTGCAATGCGTGGCCGGGTACGGCTAGTAACGAATAAAATCGTAGAGCGTATAGAAAGACATGGTTTAATGGGACACAGCCAGCATGGATTTACCCAAGGGAAGTCTTGCCTCACAAATCTCCTACATTTTTTTTTTTTTTGAAGGGGTTAATAAACATGTGGATAAAGGTGAACCGGTAGATGTAGTGTATTTGGATTTTCAGAAGGGTTTGACAAAGTCCCTCATGAGAGGCTTCTAAGAAAACTAAAAAGTCAAGGGATAGGAGGCGGTGTCCTTTCTTGAATTGCAAACTGGTTAAAAGCCAAGAAACAGAGTAGGATTAACTGCTCTGTTTTCACAATGGAAAAAGGTAAACAGTGGAGTGCCTCAGGGATCTTTACTTGGACCATTGCTTTTTAATATATTTATAAATGATCTGGAAAGGAATACAACGAGTGAGGTAATCAGATTTGCAGGTGACACAAAATTATTCAGAGTAGTTAAATCACAAATGGATTGTGATAAATTGCAGGAGGACCTTGCGAGACTGGGAGATTGGGAGTCCATATGGCAGATGAAATACAATGTGGACAAGTGCAACTTGATGCATATGGGGGGAAAAATAACCCATGCTGTAGTCAAATGATGTTTGGTTCCATATTAGGAGCTACCACCCAAGAAAAAGATCAGGGCATCATAGTTGATATTGCATTGAAATCGCTGGCTCAGTGTGCTATGGCAGTCAAAAAAGCAAACAATCAGCTCAATACTGTAAGGTGCGGTTGGAGATTAACTCGCTGTGGGTGCACAATTGGGACGCGTAAGGCGATTCTGCGATATAGTCTCCAGTTTCACGCGTCCTTAGCGCTTCTTGAAACCGACCCGTAACCTTTTCCGCACGCAGCATGTATATGATATGTAAATGAACGAAATAGCTATTTAATGAACGAATTAGCTATTCCCCCTCCGATACTGTGACGCGCGCTCCGATTATCTCCTTTGTAACCCGCTATTTTGCCGCGTCCTTAACCTGTTAGTTTACCGCCTACCCTCTACCTGGTGTTAGTGTGGTGTTTGAACCTTCTCACTTTCCGAATCCCCCATCTCCACACGGGCAGGCGTGCGGTCATCGAGGCGGGAGCCGGCGGGCGGGTGGGCGCCCGTTCATCCAGGCGGCGGGTGGGCGCGCGTTTGATCCAGGCGGCGGTGGGAGCCGGCGGGTGGGCGCGCGTTTGATACGGGTGGGCGCGTGTTTGATACAGGCGGGAGCGTGTGGGCACCCGTTTGATCCAGGCGGCGGGAGCGGGCGGGTGGGTGTGCGTTTGATCCAGGCGGCGGCGGGAGCCTGCGGCGAAAGCGGCCTCCGGCAGCCCCCGCCGGCAGTGAATGAATGCACGCCTGTGTACGCCCGTGCGATTTCGGCACTCAAGGCGTGACGACACGATGCTTGACGTCACGGCATGTGACTGCATTGAGCGCCGAAATCGCACGGGCGTACACAGGCGTGCATTCATTCACTGCCGGCGGGGGCTGCCGGAGGCCGCTTTCGCCGCCGGCTCCCTCCGCCTGGATGAATGCACACCCACCCACCCGCCGGCTCCCGCCGCCGCCTGGATCACACGCGCCCGCCCGCTCCCGCCGCTGCCTGGATCAAAACGGGCGCCCACCCGCCCGCTCCCGCCTGTATCAAACGCGCGCCCGCCGCCACCTGGATCACACGCGCCCACCCGCCCGCAGGCTGCCACCGTCTCGATGACCGCACGCCCGCCCGTGTGGAGATGGGGGATTTAGAAAGTGACAAGGTATTTATATATTATTATATATATATAACACTTTATTCCCTTTTTGTTTTAATTTTCGCCCTGCGCCTTGCTTCGGGAGGGGGGGAACCATCCACTTCCTGGTGCCTGACACTTGAAATGACAGGTACCAGCGCACCCAGGATACTGTATAGGCGCTGTATTAAGCGCCTATACAGTAAAATGGGTTGCGCGGGCCTAACCTTCGCCTAACGCTTCACAGATGCGGCTTGCATTTGCAAGTAATTTACATAGAGTATCGAGCGGTATCTGAAGAGAACTGTGCTTGTGGGGAACGAGGGTGCACCCAGCACTGCCGCACTCTTTCTACCGCGGCCTTAGAGTATCGACCTGAATGTTAGGAATTATTAGGAAGGGAATGGCAAATAAACAGAGGGATGTCATCATGCCTCTGTATCGCTCCATGGTGAGACTGCAACTTGAATACTGTGGGTAATTCTGGTCACAGCATTTCAAAAAAGATTTAGTGGCACTGGAGAAAGTACAAAGAAGGGAGACCAAAATGATAAAGGGCATGGAATGGCTCTCCTATGAGGAAAGTCTAATGAGGTTAGGGCTATTCAGCTTAGAGAAGAGACGGCTGAGGGGGGGGGAGGGCGATATGTTACAGGTCTACAAAATCATGAAAGGACTTGAACAGGTAAATGTGAATTGGTTATTTACTCTTTCAGATAATACAAGGACTAGGGGGCACTCCATGAAGTTAGCAAGTAGTACATTTAAACATTTAAAACAAATCGGAGAAAATTCTTTTTCACTCAGCACATAATTAAGCTCTGGAATTCATTGCTAGAAGATGTGGTTAAGGCAGTTGGTGTAGCTTGCTTTAAGAAAGATTTGGATAAGTTCCTGGAGGAGAAGTCCATAAACTGCTATTAATAAGGAAAAACCACTTCTTGTTGCTGGCACTAGTAAGAAGGGATCTATTTAATATTTGGTTACTTGCCAGGTATTCGAGCTTTATATTGGCCACTGTTGGAAACAGGATACTGGACTTGATGGACCCTTGGTTTGACCTAGTATGACATATCTTATGTTAATATCTAGTTACAATAGTTACTTTGTGTCAGTAAGCACACTTGTTTATTTCAGCACTTGTTATACAAAGCAGATTACGAAATTTAATACAAAACATCAAATACACTATTTGACCACTTACATGGCTCAATACAACCAGTTATTTACGTACATAGGGCATGATAAAACATGTTTATTTTATTTAAATTCTTTTAATATACCGATGCTCAAGACCAGGTCTTATCGTACTGGTTTATAATAAACTAGGGGGTAAACCAGTTAACACTGAAAGCGAAAGTTACATTACAACAGGGAAAGTGGAACTGGGCTGTTAGAAATCGTTAATCTATCCCTTTTTTCTAACTGGAGAGCAGTGCATGTAAGCAGAGAGCAATTGCTTACATGGTAAAAAATATATACAATTTTACACAGTGGAGTCTATTAGGCAAGTTATATAGGAGCACAGTTAGCAGGAAACAGTTCCTTTGTGTGGCGGAAAGGGGACGCAACCATGGGGTGTTGGTCCGTGTGGGTTACCATAAGGCTTCTTCAAGGATATGCTTGGACGAACAGCCATGTTTTTAATTTTTTTCTGAATGTGAAATAAGGGCGATACAACTGGGAGAGTTCCTTATATCCCTGGATTTTTCGGAAGCTTACCTACACATTCCGATCCATCAAGAGCACCAGCGCTTTCTACACTTCACGATCCTGGACTGCCACTACCAGTTCCGGGCACTACCATTCGAGTTAGCCACAGCATCCTGGACGTTCACCAAAATCATGGTGGTAGTGGCAGCAACACTGAGGAAGGAAGGAATCCTCGTACACCCTTATGTAGACGATTGGCTGATCAGAGCGAAATCCCCAGAGGAAAGTCACCAGGCGACCAACAGAGTCAGAACTCTACTGGAGAGCCTCGGGTGGGTGGTCAACACAAACAAGAGCTGTCTGCAGCCCTCCCAATCTCTAGAATACTTGAGAGTTTGGTTCGACACCAAACAAGACAAGGTCATCCTGACATAGACAAGGAGATCGAAACTGATGACCCAGTTGCGAATCCTGTTAAGCGAGCTGCATCCCATGGCATGAGACTACCTCCAAGTCCTCGGCCTCATGGCATCCACACTGGAAGTAGTGCTATGGGCAACAGCTCACATGAGACCCCTACAGCGATCACTAATATCACGATGGAATCTGCTGTCCCAGAACTACACTGTACATCTTCAGCTCCCGGACAAAGTCTGGACCCTACTACGATGGTGGCTACAAGAAGGCCATCTGAGCCAGGGAGTGAGGCTATCTTCACCAACCTGGATCCTACTCACCACTACGGGGCTGGGGAGCACACTGCCAGGAGCTAACCGCCTAGGGGCAATGGAACAAAGAAGAGTCTGGATGGAACATCAATCGCCAAGAAGCCCAGGCAGTCAGACTAGCCTGCCTACGGTTCAGTCACAGACTCTGAGACAGATCAGTCAGAGTCATGTTGGACAATGCCACAACAGTGGCCTACATCAACCGTCAGGGAGGACCCAGAAGCCAACAGGTATCTCTGGTAATAGACCTCTTAATGTCATGGGCGGAAGCGAACCTTCAAGAGATCTCTGCCGTCTACATCGCTGGGAAAGACAACGTCGCTGCAGATTACCTCACCAGAGAAAGTCTAGACCCAGGAGAATAGAGGCTGTCAACCACAGCATTCCAATTGATAATAAACCGTTGGGGAACACCAACCATGGACCTCCTGGCAAGCCGTTCCAATGCCCAAGTGCCCATCTTCTTCAGCTGCAGATGGGAACCTCAGTCCCAGGGAATCGCTGCCATGGTACAGACCTGGCCACAGGAAACTCTATTATACGCCTTCCCACCGTAATCCCTATTGGGCGCAATCATCCACAAGATAGAACACCACAAGGGACCTTCTATCTAGTATTCTAGTGGCCCTGGACTGGCCAAGAAGACCATGGTACACAGACATGCGAAGGCTGCTGACAGGGAGTCCCCTCCCACTACCACCACCCAGGGACCTGCTCCAACAAGGGCCGATCCTCCACAAGGATCCAGCTCGATTCACTCTTACGGCCTGGCCATTGAGAGGACTCGCCTGAGGAAGAGCGGATACTCGGGGGCAGTAATTGACACCCTGCTCCAAGCACACAAGTTCTCCACATCCCTAACATACATAAGGATTTGAGAGTATTCGAAGCCTGGTGTGAGGACTGCGACATCATTCCACACTCAAAGTTCCTGCGATTTTGGAATTCCTGCAGAACGGACTACAGAAAGGATTGTCTCAACTCCATTAGGGTACAGGTGGCCGCATTGTCATGCTACAGAACCAAGAGTAAGTGCGGCAGCCTAGCCTCTCACCCGGATGTCTCCTGCTTTCTGAAAGGAGTCAAGCAGATCCGACCACCCCTAAAGTGGCGGTGCCTCTATGGAACCTCAACCTGGTCCTAGATTTCTTAGCAGGAGCCTCTTTCAGACCTCTTCGTGGCCTGTCTCTCCGACTATTAACATTGAAAACAGCCTTCCTGGTGGCAGTCTGTTTGGCCCGTTGTATCAGCCCGGGAACCATCCAGTTACGCACTGTCCCGTCATTCCTCCCCAAAGTGGTTTCTCACTTCCATCTCAACCAAAGTATCTCGCTACCATCGCCGGATGAGCATAAGAATGTGGAAGAGTCTCTCAGTCTACACCACCTCAACGTCTGCAGACTCCTAGTCTGATACCTGGAAAGGTCTGAATCCATACGAAAGATGGACCATTTATTCGTCCTTCACAGCAGGAAGAAGCAAGGAGAAGTGGCCTCGCGAGCAACCATAGCCCGCTGGATCAAAGAAGTTATCAAGGCGGCCTTCGTAGAAGCAGCCAAGCCACCGCCTTTGCAAGTCAAGGCCCATTCCACTAGAGCCCAGGCAGTGTCCTGGGTGGAAACCAAGATGCTGTCACCCGCTGAGATCTGTCGGGTGGCGACATGGTCCTCCATCCACACCTTCTCCAGGTTCTCCCGCCTGGATGTTCAGGCTCGAGAGGGCACAGCATTTGCAAGGGCAGTACTAAGTGGGCCACGGGCAGCCTCCCACCCGGTTTGGGAGTAGCTTTTATACACCCCATTGGTCCTGAGTCCATCTGCTACATGCTAGGAAATGGAGAAATTACTTACCTGATAATTTCGTTTTCCTTAGTGTAGACAGATGGACTCAGCATCCCATCCATGGCTGCCGTCATTCATGGAATTCTTGGGTGACATCCCCGAGAGCGAGTGATTCACGGGTAAGCTATGTTTTTCCCCAATTAGGGCACCCATCCTACCAGGTGTCAATGTTTCTCAGTTGAGGGCACTGGCGGTCTCTAGCTATAACCAATTCAACCAGTTCAAGTTAATCAAGTTATAAAGTTAACCAAGTTATTCAAGTTATTCAGTCATGCATATATCCACAATTGCTTTTCGAGGAGAATACTGAAGAGCTGCACTTCCTGCAGGGGTATATGTACTAGGGCTGACGTCAGATTGAAATCTGATCCGTCTCCAACTGCTACACTAAGGAAAACAAAATTATCAGGTAAGTAATTTCTCCATTATGTGTGATTATGACAGAGCGAGGAGAAAGTTTATGCTGCCCTGCCATGCCTTATTAATCCAAGACATAAGAACATAAGAAATTGCCATGCTGGGTCAGACCAAGGGTCCATCAAGCCCAGCATCCTATTTCCAACAGAGGCCAAACCATCTCATAGTGACTGGAATCAAATGTTCCCAGATATTTATTTTATTTATTTTATTTAAAAGGTTTTATATACCGACATTCATCAATGATATCACATTGGTTCACAGCGTAACATAAAACTAGTGCCTGTAGCGGCGCTTTACATCGAACAAGTTTAACATAATACAATTAGAACATATTGAAACATAATAACTAGAAAGTAAAGGGAAAGGTGGGGGAAATAAAGAATTAAACTAAAATTAAAATAACATGTTTACAAAAGGGTAAAAGAAGATAAAAGGGGGGGGGGAAGTGACAGCAGAAAAAAAGTTAGATTAATAAATTATTGTAGGGAAAAGTGACAGAGGAATTATTGAAGGGAAAAGTGACAGAAGAATAAAGGTAGATGAAAATTATTGTAGGCAAAAATTGCAAGTATATACAATATGTACAATAATAGGGATTAACATAATTTAACATATGTGCAGGGTAAGGGGTGAATGTAAGGAGAAGGGAGGGGAGAAGGGGTAGGAGAGGGGGTAGGGTGACATAAAAGGGAGAGAGGGGAAAATATGAGAGGGGAGATATGGAGAGCAGAGGATTTTTTTTTTTTATTACTATTATTTTTAATTATTTTGTCTGCTGTTTTGAAATATTTTGTTGGTGTTCGGTAAATAGAAAAAGTTTTTAATCATTGGATGATTCATCAGCTGTTTTGAAATATTTATTCCTTTTTTTAGTGTCTTGATGATTTATATTCCTTGATGGTATTTGATGTTTTCTGAGGAATGCTGTTTCTGTTTTTCCTTTGTTGCATTGCATTCAGAGTCTGGCTTCTTGTGGTTTCCGGTTTAGTTTTTGCCTGCACATTTGTGTTTCTATTTTATGGTCTTTTTATTCTGTATTTGGTGAAGGTCTGCCTGTGTGTTCTGCATGTGTGACTCAGGTGAAGTATTCTGCTAGCTTGTAATTTCTGTATAGGGATCTATAGCAACCTGACTTGCTCTGTTTTTCTAATAGGAGGTGTATTGGTGTTTTAGGGCCTGGTGTAATATTTGCATAGTTGCTTTTTCATAGATAGGGTTGTTACTGTTTGAGTCTGGCAGTTAGGGTGTTATGGCAGGTTTCCTGTAGGTTGCAAGTATATGTTTTTTTTGCAGGATTTTGTATTATACACTGTTCCTGGTAGTGGAGGGAGTTTGTGCTGCTGGTACTGAGGTGACACCAGAATTTGCTGATTATTTTTCTATGGTGAGTAGTGAGGAGAAATGTCCTTATTCTGCTGTGCACTTCTTGCTGGGGGAGTTTCAGTGCATGCAGGTATTATAGAACTTGAGGTGAAGGGTTTATATTTGGATTCTGTCCTATCCTGTGTAGATGCCAGACTTCACTCTCATACAGAATAATATGTATTGATTGGATAATTTTAATAGTAGTTTTACTAGATGGTTGAAACTGGCCGGAGGTTTTTTGGTTTTTTTTGTTACTTAGGTTCTTCTGTCTAGATGCTAGTGACATGCATGCCCAGCGCCTTGCAATAAGAGTGCAGAATACCTCTTGCTTTCAGGTCAATACAGTAAAGTGCGGCCGCGGTTAACCTGCTCCTAACCCGCTTTCTACTCACTTTTTGGCCGCGTTAGTCCAACCCACGATACACTATCCCCTTTAACCTATTCTTACCGCCTTTTTTAAGTCACCGGGTAACCCCTTCCACCCGCAGCATGTATACTACATGTAAACGATCGAATTAGCTATTCCCTCGCCTACAGTAACGCGCGCCCCGACTATCGCTTTTTTACCCTGCCGTTTTGCCGCACGTTTAACCTGCTAATTTACCGCCTACCCCTACCCCTGCGTTAGAGGCAGGGGTAAGGGTAGACGGCAAACTTTCCCCCAAAAGGAAACCTAAAAACCTAAAATCCCCTCCTCCCGAAGCGACTTGACATGTTACCAACTTACTTTTTGTTGCTTTCAGCCCCTTCCCTTCTCTGCCGTCCTCCGGAGGGGGCAGCCGGCGGTGAAAGCAGCTTGCAGCGGTCCCCCCGTGCAGGTCCCGGTTCTCCTGGCTCAGCCCTCATCTGAAGATTGTGAAGTCAGGTAACAGCCCACTGTTCTGTGCCCTCTCCAGTCACGGCGCAAGCGAAGCGTACTTTCATTGGCTTGAGCGCCCGTCAATTTGGGCCAATGAAAGCACACGGAAGGGCGTGCGTGACACACACCGTGACGTCACGCCCGCCCATCCATGTGCTTACATTGGCTTGAGCGCCCGTCAATTTGGGCGCTCCAGCCAATGAAAGCACATGGACAGGCGGGCGTGACATCACCCGCCCGTCCATGTGCTTCATTGGCTGGAGCGCCCGTCAATTTGGGCGCTCAAGCCAATGAAGCACATGGACGGGCGGGTGATGTCACGCCCGCCTGTCCATGTGCTTTCATTGGCTGGAGCGCCCAAATTGACGGGCGCTCAAGCCAGTGAAAGTACGCTTCGCTCGCGCCGTGACTGGAGAGGGCACAGAACAGTGGGCTGTTACCTGACTTCACAATCTTCAGATGAGGGCTGAGCCAGGAGAACCCGGGACCTGCGCAGGGGGACTGCTGCAAGCTGCTTTCACCGCCGGCTGCCCCCTCCGGAGGATGGCAGAGAAGGGAAGGGGCTGAAAGCAACAAAAAGTAAGTTTTCATGGGTTAAAGTTGGGATCCACTTCCTGGTGCCTGTCATTTGAAATGACAGGTACCAGCGCACCCAGGATACTGTATAGGCGCTGTATTAAGCGCCTATACAGTAAAATAGGTTGCGCAGGCCTAACGTGTCACAGACGCTTCTTGGACGCGGCTTGCATTTGCAAGCTATTTAAATACAGTATCGCGCGGTAGGTGAGCAGGACTGTGCGTGCGGTAAACTCGGGTGCGCCCGGCACTAACGCAGCTCTTCCTACCGCTCCTTACTGTATCTGCCCGTTTGAGTGGGGATGTTCTGTTTCTGCATGTTTGGAATTTGGTAACAGGCAAGTGTGGAGAGAGCTATTGGACCCCAACAAGATCGATTTAACAGGGTGATTTCCCTGTCACAAGTGATTTTTCTTTAAAAAGAATAACAAAAAAATACAACTTGGGAGGGAAATGCGTGCACCAGACCTCTCTCCACCTCTCCCTGTTAGTGATGTCTCAGACATTCCTCCTTCCCCCACCAGTCTGTCTCTCTCTCTCTCTCTCTCTCTCTGCTACACAGTCCTTCTCTCTCCCTGCTAGCCCTGCCAGTCTCTCCCCACCAGTCTCTCTTTCCCTCCTCTAGGCTTACTCTCTCTCTCTCCACCAGTCCATCCCCACCAGTCTCCCTCTCCCTCCATCAGTCCATCCTGGTCAGTCTGTCTCTCTTCCACCACCAGTCCATCCTTGCCAGTGTGTGTCTCTCTCTCCTCCCACCCTCTCGCACCACCAGTCCATTTCTCCCAGTCACAACAGATAGTTACACCACATAACTTCATGAAGATAAGTACATTCTTGCACTTCTACTGCTGTGCTTTGCTATTATTATTTCAGTAAGCATTATTTAATACGTTTTATTATGAATGAGCCTGACCTGCATATAACAATTTTCTTTGTTATTACATGAATAACTTTCCTTTCCCTGTACGTACCAGGATCAGTCCAGACTGCTGGGTTATGCCTCCCGTCCAGCAGATGGAGTCAGAGAGAAACTGAAAAGGCACCACTGATATACCCTGGTGCGCCCCCTGCGATCCTCCAGTATATCTCTGACTCCAGCAGATGAGAGAGCATAACCTTGCGGTCCTGATCTCCTGTAAATTGAATTGTGAAGGGATTTCCCTATCAGGTTTGACTTATTTATTTATTTATTTATTTATTTATTTAAAGAATTTATATACCGGGGTTCCTGTATAGTATACATATCACCCCGGTTTACAAGGAACCAAAACTATCGCTAAGGAACCGACTTAATATAGAGGAGAAATCCTGTGACTAGATCAATTAGTGATTTGTACCTAATTTGGTAATAATAAGTGGAGCCATAGCAGGCCAGGCAGGGCACTGCCCTATAGCCTTTTCCCGGGGTTTTTTTCAGTCTTACCCAGTGAGAGGAGGGGAGGATTAATCGGTGGGCCGGTCACTCTCCCTATCCGCCTCCTGAGAAGTTTCATTCCTCGGAGAAGAAAGTTTAGTCGGGTGTGCTACACCCCCTGCAGGCTCCACCAGCCACTTGTCTGTGAGGTACTTTAGCTGCCGGTGGCAGCGCTATTAAAAAAAAAATAAATAAATAAAATAAAATTTAAAAACGAGGTAATTGTGTCCACTGCCTGCGTTCCTCACTGTGGTCTCCGGAAGGGGTGGCTTGTCACCCAGCCCTTACTCGCGCCGTTTTTCGCGCCGTTTTTTGGTGTTAAAAAAAAAAAAAAAAAACCATGCCCCGAGGCACTGTTTGTACGGCATGTGGGGAGCCGGGCCGTCGGCTCTCCCGCGAGGGCCTTTGCTCCCGGTGCCTTCCCGGGGGTGAGGGTTCCTCGCGGGGGTCAGCCGCGGCCGGGAGCTCCCCTTCCCCGCGGCGTGGGGCACGGCCAGCGTCGGCCAAATCTCGGCAGTCCGCGCTGCCGATACCGGGGGCGGCGGCCATTTTAGAAAATTCGGCGGCCATTTTAAATGACTCGGATCGCGATGCGGTTTCGTCGGAAGAAGGGGATGACTCCCCCCCCCCCCCCCCCTGTCCCCACCGGATCTTAGCCCCCGCGGGTTACCAGGGCCTGTTAATTTGCCACCTGTGGGAGCAAAAGGAGGTTCTTTGAAGAGGCCTCATCCCTTTTCCTCACAATTTGTACTTTTGCTCCACAAGGCTTATATGGAGGCCGAAGCGGAATGGGAGCAGGGTACTCCTGCCCCAGATAAACGGGGGAGACTTTCTACTGGTCTCTTTGGCTTGGGGGATCCAGCTTCGGCTCCTCCTCAACCTCCGCAGCAGGCTGCTCCAGCTCCTTCGGCTCCCCCTCCAAAACCTCCTCAGCATGTAGCTCCGGCCCCCCTTTCACAGGATCCGTCCACGCCGGATCCTGATATGGATGTAGGGGGTACGGACCCGGTTGAGGGGGATGATCCTCAGATACTCCGCTTATTTCATAAGGAAGAACTGGATCCCTTGATTGCCCATGTTCTTCGGGAACTAAAGATTCCAGTACCCCAGGTTGACTCCAATTCCCAGCCAGGGGATTTTGAATTAGACGGGCTCCGCACGCCTGCGCATGCCTTTCCTTTTAATAATAAACTGTTTCAGCTTGTATCCCGGGAATGGGATAATCCGGAGGCAACTCTTAGGGTCAGCCGCGCTATGGATAAGCTTTACCCTCTCCCTGCGGATTCCTTGGAGCTCCTTAGGGTGCCAAGGGTGGATTCGGCGGTCACTGCCATGGCTAAACATACCACCATTCCCGTAACAGGGGGTACGGCCCTTAAGGATCTTCAGGATCGGAAGCTGGAGACGTTGCTTAAGCGCATCTTTGAGGTTTCGGCTTTGGGAGTACGGGCGGCCGTTTGCAGCTGCATGGTACAAAGGGCTACCCTTCGTTGGGTACAACAGATGTTGACATCTCAAGATCTGCCTCTGGATGAAGCAGAGCAAGCAAACCGTATAGAATCCGCGGTGGCTTACGCCGCGGATGCCTTTTATGGCCTCCTCCGCACTTCGGCCCGGTCTATGTCTTCGGCTGTGTCGGCACGGAGATTACTCTGGCTGCGTCATTGGGCGGCGGACTCTTCCTCTAAGGCCCAACTCGGTTCCTTTCCCTTTCGGGGCAAGTTGTTATTTGGCACCGAGTTAGAAGACCTTATCCGATCTTTGGGGGAGAATAAAGTGTTTAAGTTGCCAGAGGACAAGCCTAGATTTTTTCGCCCTTCGGGTACCTTCAGCGGACGGTTTCGCGGGCAACGCCGTTTTCGCTCGGGAAGGGGGTCCTGTTTTGCTACCCGACAGCCGTCTCCGCGTTCCCAGTCATGGACTCCTTCCTTTCGTGGTAGAAGGCCGGCACGCGCAGGGGCGTCTCATACCTTCGCCACCTCTAAGGCGGCTCAATGAAGGGACGCCGGTCCATTCCTCCGTCCCGGAGGTAGGAGGACGACTCTCTTACTTTCGGGAGGAATGGGCCACAATTACCTCAGACCAATGGGTCCTCGACATTATATCTCACGGCTACGCCCTAGATTTTGCAAGGCCCCTGCGCGATTTGTTCCTTATCTCTCCCAGCGGTTCTCAGGTAAAGCAACAGCGAATTGCTCAGACCCTGGAGCGATTGCAGGCGCTGGGTGCAATAGTGCCTGTGCCGCCCGCCGAGCAACGCACGGGCCGTTATTCCATCTATTTCATCGTTCCCAAGAAGGAGGGCACATTTCGGCCGATTCTGGATCTCAAGCGAGTCAACAGGGCGTTGCGCATACCGCGGTTTCGGATGGAGACCCTGCGCTCGGTCATAGCGGCGGTACACAAAGGCGAGTATTTGGCTTCCTTAGATCTCACGGAGGCTTACTTGCACATAGGGATACAAGAGTTCCATCAAAGATTTCTGCGCTTTATGGTCCTGGGATCTCACTTCCAGTTTTGTGCTCTTCCGTTCGGTCTGGCGACAGCTCCGAGGGTGTTCACCAAGGTAATGGTGGTGGTGGCGGCGAGTCTTCGGAGAGACGGAGTGTTGGTACACCCGTATTTGGACGATTGGCTCATCCGAGCAAAATCGCGACGTCTCTGCGAAGATGCGATTCAGGCAGTCCTTCACCGGCTCCACTCCTTGGGGTGGGTGGTCAATTACACCAAGAGCCATCTGATCCCCTCCCAGAATTTGGAATTTCTGGGCGCCTCGTTCGATACGAAAGTGGGAAAGGTTTCTCTCCCACAGGCAAGGATGGAGCGTCTGATGGCGCACGTTCGCCGTCTCCTCGCCCTTCCCCTGCCTGTGGTATGGGATTACTTACAGGTTCTTGGATATATGGCATCCACACTGGATTTGGTTCCGTGGTCATTTGCGCATATGCGGCCGCTACAGAAGGCGCTTCTGTCTCGTTGGGACCCCAAATCGGAAGAGTTTCAGATACCTTTGCCAATCTTACCCCCAGCGAGGACCAGTCTACAATGGTGGTTGGATCCGGTCCACTTGCTCCAAGGCACCGATTTGGATCCGCTTCAATGGATCATTGTCACGACCGATGCCAGTCTGACGGGCTGGGGAGCAGTCTGTCAGTCTCAGTCCGCTCAGGGACGTTGGACGCCTCCTCAGACCAAGTGGTCGATCAATCGTTTGGAAACAAGGGCGGTTCGCCTAGCATTACAGCACTTTCTGCCTTTGATTCGGGACAGAGCAGTTCGGGTTCTGTCCGACAACGCAACCACGGTAGCGTATATAAATCGGCAAGGCGGTACACGGAGTCTACCGGTAGCAACCGAAGCCAGCCAGTTGATGGTGTGGGCAGAGCAGCACCTGTCTCGGATTGCGGCGTCCCACATCGCAGGAGTCGACAACATTCAAGCAGACTATCTCAGCCGGCAACGACTAGACCCGGGAGAGTGGGAACTATCTCCCGAGGCACTCAGACTCATCTGTCGCCGGTGGGGAACTCCCCGGTTGGACCTCATGGCAACTCGTTTGAATGCCAAGGCAGCTCGCTTCTTCAGTCGCAGAAGGGAACACGGGTCGGAGGGCGTAGACGCACTAGCTCTTCCCTGGCCTGCGCACGTTCTTCTGTATGTGTTTCCACCGTGGCCGTTGGTGGGGAAAATATTGCGTCGCATAGAATCCCACACGGGACCCGTCATTCTCGTAGCTCCGGAGTGGCCGAGGAGGCCGTGGTTCGCCGACCTCATCAATCTAGCGGTGGACGGCCCCTTGCGGCTCGGTCATCTGCCTCGACTCCTTCGGCAGGGTCCAGTATTTTTCGACCAGGCCGATCGCTTTTGTCTAGCGGCTTGGCTTATGAGAGGCGGCAATTGAGAAGGAAAGGATATTCCGAGTCTGTCATTACTACTCTTCTGCAGGCTCGTAAGCCCTCTACCTCGGTTGCTTATGTCAGGGTATGGAAGGTTTTTGACTCCTGGTGTCAGGGTCTGGAAGTGCCGTCTCATATTCTGACTTTTTTGCAAGAGGGTCTAAAGAAGGGTTTATCCTATAATTCTCTGTGTGTGCAGGTAGCGGCCTTAGGCTGTTACCGCGGTAAACTTGACAGAGTTTCCATTGCCATGCATCCGGACGTTGCACGATTTTTAAAGGGAGTTAAACATTTGCGACCCCCGGTGCGACCTATCTGTCCTTCTTGGAGTTTAAATTTGGTTCTCCGGGGTCTTTGTACTTCTCCGTTTGAGCCTCTACGAAGGGCTACTCTCAAGGATCTCACTCTCAAAACTGTTTTTCTCGTCGCTATTTGTTCAGCTCGCCGAATCTCGGAACTTCAGGCGTTGTCTTGTAGGGAACATTTTCTCCGTATTTCTAATTCGGGGGTTTCTCTACGTACCGTTCTTTCGTTTTTGCCTAAGGTAGTTTCCGCCTTTCACGTCAACCAGACGGTGGACCTACCGGCATTTGCGGTGGACGGGGCTGAGGCGTCGCGGCAACCGGAACTTCGCAAGTTGGATGTTTGAAGGACGCTCTTGCGGTACCTGGACGTTACCAACCCCTTTCGGTTGTCTGATCATCTGTTTGTCTTGTGGGGTGGTCCAAAGAAGGGAAATAAAGCTTCAAAAACTACGATCGCACGCTGGTTGAAAGAGGCGATTGTGTCTACTTACATTTCCCAAGGTCGCGCCGTTCCGGAGGGTCTTAAGGCTCATTCTCTGCGCTCCCAGGCGGCGTCGTGGGCAGAGAGTGGGTTTATTTCCTCGCAGGAAATTTGCCGAGCGGCTACTTGGAAGACATTGCACACCTTTGCGAGACATTACCGTTTGGACGTGCGCGCTCCGACGGTGGACTCATTCAGCAGTGGTGTGCTTCGTGCGGGACTGTCAGGGTCCCACCCCGTTTAGGGCAGCTTGGGTACTTCCCAGCAGTCTGGACTGATCCTGGTACGTACAGGGAAAGGAAAATTAGGACTTACCTGATAATTTTCATTCCTGTAGTACCAAGGATCAGTCCAGACGCCCGCCCATTTCAGTGAAGAGTGTAGAGTCCCGCAACTGTTGTTTTTTCGGGTTCCGTTTTTTACGGGCACTTGCTTGTTTTCATGGTTTCCTCGTTTTTTCCACATGTTCATATACGTTTCATCTTTATATTGAGCTAGTCACAGAATTTGCCATTGTTTTCTAATTTCATACTGCTTTGTTATGGATTATACTGGAGGATCGCAGGGGGCGCACCAGGGTATATCAGTGGTGCCTTTTCAGTTTCTCTCTGACTCCATCTGCTGGACGGGAGGCATAACCCAGCAGTCTGGACTGATCCTTGGTACTACAGGAATGAAAATTATCAGGTAAGTCCTAATTTTCCTATATATGGCATGTAACTGCATGTAAAAATTAAAGAGAACCATGTGGAGGTCTATGAACATTTTGGAGGTTAAAAAGGGGTCCACGCTCTCAAAAAAGGTTGGGAACCCTTGCTGTAGAGGTTTAAAAAGTGGTTAGATATCTAAAGAATATTCAGTGTATATTTATTTTTTTTGAAGAGAAGACTAGGGGCTGGCCCTGTAGTACAGTGGCGGAGCACTGCCGTGGCTGGAGAGCTGGGTTTAGTTTGTGAGCCTGACTTTCTCCTCTGGGCAGCGTTCACAGCCCCTTGAAGAGGTGGTGGGGGTGGGGGGGGGGGGGTGTCTCCCCATTGCAAAAAACGAGAGATGCTTGTTCACCCCACCTGGGGTGCACGTGGGACGGGCTTCTGAAGGAGCTGCAGTCTTATGGCCCCTGGCCCAGGACTGTCGTGGTGGTGGTTGAGCTAGAAGATGAGGGGCTGGGGAAGGGGGGAGCATATAAAATGAGTAGCTACAAATGAAGGCTTATGGTGCCGTAGCACAAAGGAACAGGGAGGAATCTGCTGGGCCATAAAATAGTGACTCGTGTGTGTGTGTGTATATATCTACACACCATAAGCCTTCATTTGTAGCTACTCATTTTATATGCTCCCCCCTTCCCCAGATGTGTGGCTTTTTTGCTTCAAATCCTAAAAATAAATATCGTAGCAGATGTAAGTTAATAGGATGAGATTAGGGAAAAGCTTGAGCTAAAAATAGTGGCAGTGCTGCGAGGGAGAAACGCTGAGCCAGTGCTCTTGGCGGTACTGGTACGGAGCAGCCGAGGAAAGTGAAACTTGGAAGTGTTTTTTCTTTGGGAGTGCTGCAAGCTTGAGGCACAAAGAAACAGAAACAGAAACTTGCTGGAGATCCAAATAGAAACAGAAATGTACCAGTGGGGAGGCGTTTAGCTTTTCACTCCAGGCTGATACTGGTTTCAGTGGGGTTTCGGACTGAGGACTGAAGGGAGACGAATCGCAGACAGAGAAGCAGGAACAGAAACGCCAGTTGATTGTCAAGAGAATCTAGCAGCAGTCTCCCGAGATAGATCGTTGCCTACAGAAGTTAGACACAGGAAGGTAGATTTTGCAGGTGTTCTTAACCTGGGACTGGCTGTTCCATTTCAGCTGCTAAAAATGGCCCCTAAGCGCCCACGCTCGGCCTCGGAGTGGAAGCAGGCTGGTAACGAGAGCTTCAGGCACGGCCAGTATGGACAGGCAGCCGGATTCTATACAGAGGCCATTAACAGCGTGCAGAAATCGGGTAAGTGCCTTACTTTCTTTTGTCCTGCTTCAATGCCTGTGCCCGTTTAAGTGCTGCACCATGTGCTTATAGGAGCCATCAGGTTTCTGCCTTTTAAATGCTTCATAATTGGCAGAAACCCCAGAGCTGTGCTTATGCTGAGAACAAGCAGTTCTGGAGTGTAGCTTAGTAGATATTTCTTCTTAGTTCACACAGATGTATGCATCATTTTATTCTGCTGGCGGGTACTTGGTGGGGCTAGGAATTTTAAAACAGATTTTTTTTTTTTTGAAGTAGGCAGAGCATAGTGCATGACTTCCAGCAATTACAGTTAAGAATGGTCATGCCAGGAGGTGGGTCAGGTTGTGGGAACAATAGCAGCTTCTCATTCTCCTCTTCCTCCCCCTCCCACCTCAAATCTTTTATGGAGAAGCACCTTGGTTCAGCTACAATTTAAGATTTGTTTTTATTCAGCAGTTAAGGCATCCCTGGGGGAATTGAGCCACAAAAAGTAGAGGGTCAAAGAAGCAGAGCCTAAGATCACAGTTTATTAATGCAGTGTGCAAATTCCCAGATGTCATGAAGACTTAAGCTGAGCAGGTCTGCTCTTTTTGCTGTGTATTCTTACTCTGGTACGTTTGAAACCGAGAGAGTTCATGAATCACTCTTCAGATCGCCCTGCAGCTTTGCACTTCCCCTTTGCATCATATAGGATCTTCTTACATAGAGGGTTATAATAAACTTTATTTTTCACCTCTGTTTTCTTGTTTCTTGACTTGGTTTGCTTTTCCTTATTCTCCTCTTCCCTCTCTCTAGCTTTGCCCTTCTGTGCAACAGCCCTGGGATGGTGGCAGGTGCCAAATATTTGAGGTGTCTGGGATTTTTGCACTTCTGTTTACTGCTTTCCAGTTTCAAATACTGACCCACAATGGGAACAAATCTTGCTTAAGGCCAGGGGTCAGCAAACATTTTTGACCAAAACACCAGGCAATATTACTATGTGTCCACTAGGAAGGTGCAGGAATTCTCCCCCCCCTCCCCCCCCCCCCCCCCATGGAATCATCCTGCCTCGAATGGGGGAATTGGTCTCTCTGCTGGGCTCGAGCTTTCTCCCTCTATCTTCACTGATATCCACCTCAAACCACAGTCTCCCTTCCTCGTACCTTCTGCCGGCATTGGTGGTATCTGAAATGATGAGCCAGCATGTGCTCGCATGCCCATCCCCAGAGCTCACTTCCTGCTTCATATACCACTGGTACTGTCATGTGGTAGACAAAAGGGAGAGAAGGATGGATGGATGGGGGGGAGAGGAGAGGAGTGACTGGAAGAAAGGAAGATTTGAGCCAGCAGTAAAATCTTTTGCATGCTGGAGAGTTGCTGACCTCTGCATTAATGTCACTGTGCCATGGTTGAAAGCAACCTTAGCACAGCTTAATGTTCAGCAGCGTTCTGGCGCTTCTGCTTCTGGGAGGTGCTGTCTCATACCTACCAGGACATATCTTGATAATGCTCTTATTTGTTTGCCAAAAAAAAGTGGAACTTAAAAGTGCGAGCATTTAATGTTTCCTCTTTCTGACGCTCATCTCCCTTTTTCTCTTAGGTTCAAAAAATCCTGAAGAGCTGAGCATCTTGTATTCAAATCGGGCTGCTTGTTACCTGAAGGATGGAGCCTGTGCTGAGTGTATCAAAGACTGCTCTGTGTAAGCTCAAAAGGGAGCAGAAAATTGAGCCATTGCTTTGCATAACATCCAGAAATAATAAAAAGCAAAATATTTAGCATCCCATGGACCAGTGTTTTCACAAGCTCCAGTCTGCTTTTCATACATATTCATCACAGATAGTCTGAAAACCAGACTGGTTAGAGGGATATTCCAGCACCAGCTTGAGAAACGCCACTGTAAACCATTAGAGCCAGATCTATTTAAGTGACAGAAATTTGGGTTTTTTTTTGTTTTTTTTTAATGAATGACTGTAATTAAACTGCAGTGTATTTCCTTTACGCATGCTCCCATTTTTATCATGGGCGGGGGGAGGTTGTATTGATTTTAGACCTTTAAAACAACATATGTGAGGGATTCTGGGCTCTGCACGGTCCTGTTCCCATTTAGCAGGAATGAACAGTTCCCTGCTCTACTAAGTTAACTTTGGCCCAAGAACAAAGTTCCGGACAGAATAAGCTTGATCATGGCTTTCCAGCGTATTTTATACAGTTGTGTGAGAACTTTGGGAGACCATAATCCTGGAAAGTGCCATTTGAAAACGTACGTGCCTTAAACTAAATTGAAATGTAATCACATCCTCTACCCTCAGCCCTTGGTTTTGTTTGTTTCTAACAGAAAAGTGTGTTGGTGTGTATTTGATAGGGAAGGCTGTCCTCATAAGCAGTCATAAATAGAGCTAATGCATCATCACAATAAGATAGGGAGATTTATGCAAAAGTGCAAGCCCATTCTGAGATTTTCATCAACCCTGTTCCAGCGGAGCCTGGGTGGAAACGTTGGATTCCTGGCTGTGCAGCTCTGTTTCCGAGCACTCTGGATTACTAGTTGTACTACAGCTCCCTGTTTTATTGGATTTGTATTTTGTCGTCACTTCTTTTTGATATGAGTGACAGTTCCCTGTACGTACCAGGATCAGTCCAGGACACCTGGGTTGTGACTCCGCACCAGTAGATGGAGACAGACTAAAACTTGTGGGCGGAGCATATATGCCCCTGTGCCAGTCACAGCCCCTCAGTCTTACTCTGTCTCCAGTAGGTGGTGCAGGTCTGGTCACAGCCCTGTCGGGCCTGATTCTGCTTTTGTTGTCAGGTTCGCTTTTGGCTTTTATTTTCTATTAGGCCTATTTGGGTTTTTTTCTGCAAATTGAGGTTTGTTTAATTGTTTAGTTTAGTCCCGGTTGCCCTGCCTCCCTGGGGAGTTGAGAGGTCCTGAGGGGACTACCCTCCCCAGGTTGAGGCCGCTGCTAGGGTCGAGGACCCGGCTGGTCTAGTAGCAGCGTCAGGGGTGACACCGGGGAGCCCGGTTCACTCACCCCTGCAGGACATAGGGCTTTTCAGTACCAGGGACAGCGTTTTTTTCTGTAAAAAAAAAAAAAAAAAAAACAAAAACAGTGTTTTATTTTTATTTTCTGTCGGCTCTCCGTTTCCTGGCATTGCGCTCCGTTCCGCTCAAGGGGGGGGCATCGTCGGCAGGGGGGAGGTTGCCGTTGTCTGCCGCGGTGATTTTCTAATTTTTTTCAGCGTCCCTCATTGTTTTTCGGCGTGTACTTTTCTTTCCCGCGGTTTCAGCCATGCCGCGTGGCTCGCAGTGCAGGGCCTGCGGCTCGGCGCGTGCGCGCGTCTCTCCCGGGACGGCCTTTACTCGGACTGCGTCCCGGGAGACGAGGGATCATCGGGGGCACCTCGGGGGGCCCGTTCCCGGGTGGCACGATCGCCGTCGCAGGTGGGGGGAGCCCCTGACAGGCCTTCTGATCCTTTCCCGATTTCTGCGGGAGTGGCGGCCATCTTGTCCACCGGCCGGGTAGTCTCGCGCGAGACGGTGGGGGGCCTCTGTCTTGCCCCCTGAGCTATCCCCGCAGCGGGGTGCGGCGGGGGAGGGCCCCTCGGAGGGGCCCCGGTCCCGGGGGACTTCGGAAAACGATTCCTCAGATTCAGGCGAGTTCTCAGAGGTTTTGGTGCTTTTGCTGCGCAAGGTGCTCCGATATAGGCGAAGTAAGCACAGTCGGGGGGACGCCTCGCGCGCGGGTCCACCGGTCCCCGCCGAAGAAGAAGCCGGCCAGGAGGGCGGCGAAGGTCGCCCAGGGCGCGGACCGGAGCAAGCGGCTTCCGCGAGGGGTGCCGCAGGACTCGGAGTCCGAAGAATCCGCTGGGGCGGACACGGAGGCCTCTGAGGAGCCCGGGCCGGGACGGCAGCGTCAGATGGCTCCGCGCAGCCCAGTACAGGGAAAGGAGCACAGGCCGTCGATGGGGATGACCCCAAGGTGGTGCGTTTGTTCCGTAGGGAGGAACTGTCGCCGCTTATCCCGGCCATTCTCCAGGAGTTGGGGATTGAAGCCCCTCCGGTGGTGGTCCGCCAGGAGGCAAATATGGATCCCGTTCTGCTCGGGCTCACAGGGCCGGCGGTCGCTTTTCCTTTTCATTTTTCGGCCACGGATATCCTCTTCAAGGAATGGGATACTCAGGAGTTGGGTCTGAAGGTCAGCAAAGCCATGGACAAGCTTTACCCTTTGCCGGAGGACGCGCTGGAGCTCCTCCGGCTTCCAAAGGTGGATTCAGCGGTGTCCGCTGTCACGAAGAGGTCTACCATCCCGGTCACGGGAGCAACAGCCCTCCGGGATATTCAAGACCGGAAGTTGGAGGTTCAACTCAAAAAGATTTTCGAGGTTTCTGCCCTAGGAGTGCGGGCCGCCATTTGCATGAATTTTGCTATGCGGGCTAGTCTGCGCTGGGCTCAAGTCCTTCAGGCGAATGCGGATCTCTCTGCAGAGGAGGCTTCTCAAGCAGACAGGTTGGAGGCGGCCATTGCCTATGGGGCTGATGCTCTCCATGATCTTTTGCGCACCTCAGCTCGCTCCATGGTGACAGCGGTGTCGGCGCGGCGTCTTCTTTGGCTGCGCAACTGGGCAGCGGATGGCTCTTCCAAGGCTCACCTCGGGGCATTGCCATTTAAGGGGAAATTGCTATTCGGCAAGGAGTTAGACGATTTGATGGTTTCCCTGGGTGAGAATCGAGCGTTTAAGCTGCCGGAGGATAGGGCCCGCCCGCGATCTTCCTTCTCAGGAAGAGCCCGGTTCCGGGGGCCCAGGAAGTCCAGACCGCAAAGATCCTCTGGACCCACGTATAGACCGTCGTCCTCGCGGAACGTTCAGTGGCAGCAGTCCTTTCGGGGCAAACGTTTTGGCCGGCAAGGAGGGGCTCCGTCTGGTGCGGGGTCCAAGCCTTCACAATGAAGTTCGGCCGGCCCATCCCTCCTCGCGTCCTCGGCACGTTGTTCCAAACGTGGGGGCGCGTCTCTCCTTCTTCCTCGAGGAATGGGCCAGCATGACGTCGGATCAGTGGGTCCTCGACGTGATAAGACACGGCTACGAGTTAGATTTTGCTCGCATCCCAGCGGACAAATTTCTGGTCTCACCCTGCAAGGATCCCAAGAAGAAGGCGGCGGTGCTAGACACCATCCAAAGACTAGAAAGCTTGGGAGCCATCTCTCCGGTTCCGGCCGATCAGTACGGCAAGGGCCGTTACTCCATTTACTTCATAGTCCCCAAGAAAGACGGCTCTTTCCGCCCCATTCTGGATCTGAAGGGAGTCAACAGATGCCTTCGGGTCCCTCATTTCAAGATGGAAACCATTCGTTCCGTGATCGCGTCAGTGCACCCCGGCGAATTCCTGGCGTCCCTAGATCTCACAGAAGCAAACCTTCATGTGGGCATCCATCCAGCGTATCAGCAGTTCCTGCGGTTTTGCATTCTGGGCAGGCACTTCCAGTTCCGGGCGCTCCCGTTCGGCCTGGCGACAGCGCCTCGGACATTCACGAAAGTGATGGTGGTCGTAGCGGCGCAGTTGCGACGGGAAGGCCTGCTGGTTCACCCTTACCTCGACGATTGGCTGATCCGGGCGAAGTCTCAGAGTCTGTGTCGGCAGGCGGTGGCCAGGGTGTTACAGCTCTTGCAGTCCCTGGGCTGGGTGGTCAACTACAACAAGAGTCATCTCGAACCTTCTCAGTCCTTGGAGTATCTTGGAGCCCTTTTCGACACGAAACGAGGCAAGGTGATTCTCTCTCAGGAACGAATATGCAAACTGCAGTCTCAGGTACTACGTCTTCTGTCGCTACACCGGCCACGAGTCTGCGATTACCTGACGGTTCTGGGATCTATGGCATCCACGCTGGCGTTAGTCCCTTGGGCGTTCGCTCATCTACGGCCGCTGCAGTCCTCATTGCTTTCCTGCTGGAAACCAGTTTCAGAGGAGTTCTATCTACCTCTACCTCTCGAGGGGAAGGCGCGATCCAGCCTGAGCTGGTGGCTGGATTCCACACATCTCTCCTGTGGCGTGTCCCTTATGGTGCCCGACTGGACGGTGGTGTCCACGGATGCCAGTCTTTCCGGCTGGGGGGCAGTGGGCCAAGGGAAGTCGGTTCAGGGTCTGTGGTCAGAGTCGCAGACCCGGTGGTCTATCAACCGGCTGGAGACCAGAGCGGTCCTTCTGGCGCTGCATGCCTTTCTACCCCTAGTACGCGGACAGGCGGTCCGGGTATTGTCGGACAACGCTACCACCGTGGCTTACATCAATCGCCAGGGCGGGACAAGAAGTCCTCTAGTGGCGGAGGAGGCGCGGCTCTTGATGCTCTGGGCAGAGCGGCATCTCAGCCATCTCGCTGCGTCCCACATCGCAGGAGTCGACAACGTACAGGCGGATTTTCTCAGCCGTCACCGCCTGGATCCCGGAGAGTGGGAGCTGGCGGACGAGGCGTTTCTCTTCATCTGCAAGACTTGGGGAACGCCCCACATGGATCTGATGGCCACGTGGCACAACGCAAAGGCTCCGAGATTTTACAGTCGACGTCGCGAAAGGGGCGCAGAGGGAGTCGATGCGTTGGTGCTTCCCTGGCCGGCGGGAGTGCTTCTGTATGTGTTCCCACCGTGGCCCATGATCGGCAAGATTCTGCGGCGCATAGAATTGCACCGGTCCAACGTGATCATGGTGGCACCGGAGTGGCCGCGCCGTCCCTGGTTTGCGGACTTAGTCCAGTTGTCGGTGGCTGCACCCCTTCGACTTCAGGGGTTCGCGGGGCTTCTTCGGCAGGGCCCCGTCTGTTTGGAGGATGCGGATCACTTCTGTCTCGCGGCATGGCTTTTGAGAGGTATCGCTTGAAAAGAAAAGGCTACTCTGATGCGGTCGTTGCTACGTTGCTGAGATCCAGAAAGCAGTCTACATCCCTAGCTTATGTTCGGGTCTGGGTCGTCTTTGAGGAATGGTGTGTGGAGCGGGGTCTGGATCCCACTTCCGCTTCTATTTCCGATATTTTGGCGTTTCTCCAGGCGGGGCTCGCCAAAGGCTTAGTGTGCAATTCCCTTCGGGTTCAAGGTGCGGCGCTTGGGTGTTTGTGAGGTAAGGTCCGGGGAGTCTCTCTGGCTCTTCACCCGGATATCTCCCGTTTTCTTCGGGGGGCTAAACACCTCCGTCCTCCTTTGCGCCTCCCTTGCCCGTCTTGGAACCTCAACTGGGTGCTCTCTGCCTTATGTTCCGCGCCGTTTGAGCCCCTGAAACGTTCTACGCTCAAGGATCTCACGTTAAAAACTGTATTCCTGGTGGCGATTGCGTCGGCCCGTCGTGTTTCGGAATTACAGGCATTGTCCTGTAGGGAGCCCTTCTTGCGCATCTCCGATTCCGGGGTTTCCTTGCGGACGGTTCCTTCCTTTCTTCCTAAGGTCGTGTCGCCTTTCCATTTGAATCAATCGATTGAACTCCCCGCTTTCGCGGTTGGGGAGTCTTCGGACCCGAAAACGAGAGACTTGAGAAAGCTAGATGTGCGGAGGTCCCTTCTTCGCTATCTTGAGGTTACCAACCCGTTTCGGGTGACGGATCATCTGTTTGTGTTGACTTCGGGCCCAAAGAAAGGTTCTGCGGCGTCCCGCACAACCATTGCCCGTTGGCTCAAGGAAGCCATTGGTTCCGCGTACATTCTGTGCGGAAAATCGCCGCCGGTGGGTCTTCGGGCTCATTCAACGCGGTCTCACGCTGCGTCTTGGGCGGAATCTACTCAGGTGTCGCCTCAAGAGATTTGCAGGGCGGCTACCTGGAAGTCGTTGCATACCTTCATTAAACATTACCGGTTGGATGTTCAAGCTCCTGAAGCTGGGGGTTTTGGAGAGAGGGTACTCCGAGCGGGACTCTCTGCTTCCCACCCTTGGTAAGTTAGCTCTGGTACATCCCAGGTGTCCTGGACTGATCCTGGTACGTACAGGGAAAGGAAAATTAGTTTCTTACGTGATAATTTTCGTTCCTGTAGTACCAAGGATCAGTCCAGGATCCCGCCCACAGTGCTGCGCTATAGTAACGGAGAGTCCGCTCATTATTGTTTTCAGTGCGCTGACCCCTTGTTTATTCGTTCTCCCGGTTGGAGAGTCTGGTTCCTGTAGGGGTGTTGGAATTTTTTTCCGTTTAAATAGCAAGTTTGTATGGTTAGCTATGGTTGCCTTATGGCTTTTCTACTTTGACATTACGTATGACTGAGGGGCTGTGACTGGCACAGGGGCATATATGCTCCGCCCACAAGTTTTAGTCTGTCTCCATCTACTGGTGCGGAGTCACAACCCAGGTGTCCTGGACTGATCCTTGGTACTACAGGAACGAAAATTATCACGTAAGAAACTAATTTTCCTTTTGTTTTTGATGGAGGTTGTCGCCGTACCAACGGGAGTCTTCTGATCCTTGGTTTCTTCAGTTTGACATTTTCTGACCTTTTTATTTAGTGATTTCTTTGTTGTTGACTTTAAAAAATAAAATGGAGCCGAGACGTCCGTTCCATTTTCTGTCTTGAAGCAAGTTTGAGAATCCCTAGAAAGAGAAGCCGTACAGACATCAAATGCTGTCCATGCAGGACATATTAGGACGGAGGAAAATATGACAAGAAATGCTCTGGATTTTAAAACTTTATATACCAGAGTATTTCATGTCTTGTTTTGCCCACAGAATACAAAAAAGGACATTTTAATTTCAGTACATTGACTAAGATGGGATTGACGATTTAGACTTTGTGTTAAAAAAAAAACAAAACAAAGCCTAGTTAAAAGCTGTAGTTTCACTTGATTCTTTTGAATATATAAATTCCCTTTTTTTCCACATTATCTGGTCCATTAAATTAAACAAGTGCAGATTGTATGTCACGCTGTTACTTTCACATAGCATCAAACAAAATGGGCTCTTCTCATATTTTACTGCATTTCCCCTTGTGACAGTAAAGGCTTTTAGGATACATTTAGAGAAATGTTTCTTTATAAATAAAGAATGAAAAAAATACAGTTTTTCAATACAACAGAATGACTGACTGTATTAAGGAAATATCAAACCCAGTAAGAAAACACTATTCCATCCAGAAAGATGGAACAGAAAAAATGAAAAATAAGACTGGGATAAAGGAGAAATATATGTCTTCACAAATGCCTATTGTGGTGTGCAGGAGATCTGATCCAGGCTCCCGCTCTTTTGGCTGGCTGGGAAGACTGCAGGCGCAATGTTCACAGCCAGAGTCCCAACCATGGCACTGCAATGACTCCTGCCGGCTCAGGAGGGCACTTGTGATGTACTCCAGAGGAAACAGAAATCTGCATCTCTAAGCCACAGAACTGGCAAGGTGCAGGGTGGGGGCACGGAGGCTGGATGGAAAGGGGAAAACCCCAGGTAGGTGCAATCGAAAGCTCATGACAACATAGTCTAGTTGTGCTGGAAGCTTAAAAGTGCAGGAGAATGCTGCTGGGCCATAAAAAAAAAATAAAAATTAAGTTGTTCTCCCAATCTAGATCTGGTTTAGTAATATGCAAAGTAGATTCCTTCCACGCTTGGCAAACACTGACTTTTGAAATTCTGCATTGAAGCATTGCAATAAGATTTGACTTTTCTCTCTCTGATTGTAGTGCCCTGGACTTGATACCTTTTGCAATTAAACCGTTGCTCAGGCGTGCAGCAGCACACGAAGCCCTGGAGAGATACCAGCTTGCATATATAGATTATAAGACTGTGTTGCAGGTAGACTGCAGCTTGCAAGCAGCACATGATGGTGTCAACAGGTATTTGAGAAGTCCTTAATCTTCGAGATACGATTATAAAATAAAGAAAATACATCCATTTAAAATGTAGTGTGATAATAGAATTCTGAAGGTTAGGTGGAAGGGACCCAATTTCAAATGGGCAGGGGCATGAGATGATGGGAGGTGTGAAGTCCATTACAAAAAAAAATCTAGTAAAAAGGAAAACCAGATTTGCTGGACATGTACTTGCAAGTTCTGCTGGCAGATAAGCTAATTTAGGGACCAAATGTATGAGGTAGATTCCCCCCCCCCCCCTTCCATTTTGTATCTATGGAAAAATTCTTAGTATAAACGTCCTTTAATACCAGAGGGCAAACGGGACAGAGGAAAACTGTGAAAGCATTCTGGATCCATAACTTAATAAATGGTTAAGACAGCAGCATGTGTTAAGTAAAGAGAAAAGCTGATCAGAGAGAGAATGATGCACCACCATCGTCATGTCAAATACAGCTGGTGAAGATAATCAGTATGAAATTACAGAAATAATAACCAACAAAAAAAAATATAAGCAGGTACCTGTTTTATTGGACAAATAGATTTCTTGACTGTTTTGGGAGTTGACAGTCCCTTACTCAGATCCAAAAAGGAATAAGCAAGAGCTGGTATTGCCAGAAAATATAAGTGAGCCCTAAAATGCATTGCAATGATAGTGTGAAGGGGAGGGAGGGGGTTAACGTGCTAGAGGGAGGCTAGGTTTGCTCAGCCTAGCTTCAGTAGGCCAGAGGCCTTTGCAAAGCGGGTCCAGTGTCTTCCCGTTAGGGGAACTTGACTCTTACAAATGGTGTTCCTGACTATAAAAAGCTCACTTCTTATTTTTCAGATTTAGTATGTGCTGAAGTTGCTACTAATGTCACATCCTAAATAACTTCTTCCCGCTAGGCCTCTCAAACATCTCATTCACAACAACCAGGAATTAGCCTGTTTCCTTCAGTTCATCTCCTCCTGTGTTTCTCAAGCCAGTCATGAGAGTGCCCCATAGGCAATTGGGTTTTCAGGATCTCCACCATGACAATGCATGAGGTAGATTTGCATATATGGAGGTACTCTAGGATAGCTTGAGAAACACTGATCTGCATCTTTTCAGCCGGCCCCGTCGTCAACCTGAGGGGGATTCTTTTACCTATATATGAGACGCAGCTCCCTCCAAAATGGTAGAGGGGAAGGTGGGGCTACTCATATTATGCAGTACACAAGTGCCTGGGCTAATAAAAGAGCCATGGGCAAATGTCACTGTTCCTTCACTGAAAATATTCCTAAGCAAATGATGAAGGATGGGCTGAAAGCATGAATAAACCCAGAATGAAAAGTTTTTGCTGCAGCTCCTCCCCGTTGTTTTTATTATATAAAAAGTAAAAAAAAAAAACCTTTTTTTGTCTGGAAGGATGACAAAAGCCCTGATTGAAAAGGATGGCCTCGAGTGGCGCAAGAAGCTCCCGTCTATCCCCTCAGTGCCTGTTTCTAAGCAGAAGAGGTGGGAGTTGACACCTGAAAACAATTCTGTTGACACGGGTGCTAAAAGGAACCATCCCTCGGGGGATCAAAATGGTGTTCTTCCTTTACGCAAAGGTAGGCTGGACTGTTCTGACCTTATAAAACATTTCATCTTAAAAACTAACTTACTGCAAAGACATGGTGGTATCATCATTGCTCTGCCTCTACAGGCATTTTGTTGTTTTTTTTGTTTTTGTTTTAGTTACCTGAGTATGGAGAAACAAAAGAACCTTTTCTAGTAAATGTAGTCCTTGTGAAATACTGCTGCGCTAGTGGTCTGGGAACTGAAGTTTTCTGTGTTTCCTGAGTTGGTAGAGCACAGAATACTGTTGCAGGTGTCCCCACACGGCTTTGCCAGTGTAATCCCGGCCTTGCTCTATGAAGAAATAAGAATTCTCTGCAGGCCGCCTTAATAATGCTCCAAAGATGTCTTCATTTGGAGAAGGGATCCATATGTTCCCAATGTCATGTACATGGGTCTGGTGCCGATTCAACACAAAAGTAACTGAACCGAATGAAGTCGGGTTTTCTCCAAGTCCAACAAGGCTCTCAGAACTCTCCCAAGAGTCCAGAGTTCAGTAAGAGACCTTTAACAGAAACAGTTCAAGTACCACCACCAAGGCAATGTGCAAGTTTTGAATTACTGAATGTGAACGTAAGTAGGGACCTTCTTTTTTTCAGTCCGTCCCGTCCCCCCCCCCCCCCCCCAGGAATGTTTTGGTGTTTGTTACAAGAAGAAGAGTATCTACCAAGAAAAGTGACAAGTCTTCGCCCCCCCCCCCCCCCCCCCCCCCCCGATTTCTCCTGTTTTTGTAATAAACATTGATAAATTCCCAGGCGAAGTAAAATAGAAGATCCCGAAATGTAGGATAGGTTGTCATATCGGCGCATGTGTTTCATCTTCGACATGTTTTGTTACACTGTGCACATAAGGGATTTATTTTTTCATTGGTTATTACTAGCCAATATGCTCGTCAAAGTGTTGCTATTTTCAGAAATAGAGACTGGGAAATTCACTGCCCTTTTCCTGTTCATACCTACATCAGTCCAGGCAAGTAGGTTTTGCATCCCTACTAGCAAATGGAGGCAGAGAACAAAAACTTTGAGGCACTGCTACATATTTGAGTGCCACCTGCAGTCCCTCAGCAGATGGTAGAGGTGCAAACCTTCAGTCTATTTTAAAAAAAAAAAAAAGATAGAATTTGAATGTGGAGCATCCCTCAGGTGGAGCCGGGCGAGCGGGGTGTTGGCTATCCCTGTCTGGCTTCAGCCCGCTGCTTCCGGAGGTATTGATAGCAGGGGACTGGCTCCCTCGTTTTCTCCGAGGTCTCCTCCTTCATGCTATCATCCACTTTTCAGGGAAGTATTTGTTTCTTCTTGTGTGGTGTTCATTGTTGGGGGGAAAAAAAGAAAGAAACAGGAGCTTTGGTCTGGGTGGCTTGTCGCCGGGAGTGCTTGTGGTCGGCACCCAGAGGAGTGAGAGGTAGAAGTGCTCTTTTGTCTATCCTCCAGGGGATCTGGGGTGCTGGCAGGCAGGTTGCCGAGGCTTTTTTTTTTTGCCTTGTGCTCATCAGGCCTGTGCAGCTGCGCTGCTCAGAGTGCAGACCATGTGCGTGGCCTGTGATCAAGTGCCAGGGTGGGTTGTTTTCAGTAGGCCACCGCCTTCCTCCTCGTGGTAATGGCACCAAAGCAGCGCATGGCAGCCTACAGTGATTTGCGGGTTGTGCTCCGCGCAGTTGAATGAGGTATCCCTATGCGCCAGATGTGCGGGGGGGGGGGGCATGGGAGAGGGAGCCTCCACTGATATGCAGCCACTGACGAGGCCCACCAGGTCTTCAGGGCCTGCAAAAGAGGTCCCGGGGGGGGGGGGGGGACGGGACTGAAAGGTGCAGTGATGATATCGGAAAGTTGCAGTCTTCCAGGAAGCCCAGGGATTCTTCACTGTCTTTGAGTTGGATGGGAACGGGCATAATGATGTCTCCGAAGATCTGGAGGAGTTCTCGGCGGATTTTGTCCTCCTCCTGCATAAGGCCTCTCTGGCAAGAAAGAGAACAGGGGAGGGGAACAGCCCAGGGAGCTGCAGCTGCAATGTCCTTCCAGGAGGCTGAGGGAGGTCTTGTTGGGAGGGTCTAGTGCAGGGTTTCCCAAACCTGCCCTGAGGACCCCACAGCCAGTCGGGTTTTCAGGATGGAGTGGTTCACCGTGTCAAAAGCCGCCGAGATGTTAAGAAGTACTAGTAGGAAGGAGTGTCCTTTGTCCAAGCCCATGATGAGGTGATCTATGAGGGAAATGAGGAGGGTTTTGGTGCTTAGCGATTTGCGGAATCCATATTGAGTTGGGTGGAGTATTTTGTGGTCTTAAAGATAATCTGACAGTTGGGTATTGACTAGTTTTTCCATAATCTTGGCAACAAATGGAGGCAGAGATTTTCCATAATCTTGGCAACAAAAGGCGATGGGGCGGAACTTGTTGGGTTCCCTGGGGTCTAGGTTCGGTTTCTTAAGAAGGGGTTTGAGAGTGGCGAGTTTTAGAACGTCAGGGAAGATTCCTTGTGATAGCGAGCAGTTTATAATATCAGCCAGATGCTTGGAGATGGTGTCTGGCACAGATTAGGAGTAGTTTAGTCGGGATTTGGTCGTAAGGAGATGGGTAGAGGGTTTCATTCTCTTTATTAGGGATTCAATTTCCAGGGCGAATGTAGATTCAAGTGAGGCTCCCGTATTTGAGAAAGAGGAGATGGAGATGGGAGTTGAGGTAGAGCTGGAGGGCAGGAGTGTTAAGAGGTTGGAGATTTTGCTCTGGAAGAAGGTTGCAAGTTCGTTGACTTTAGATTGTGCTTGGTCATCCGGGATGGGCGGGGTGGTGGTTTTTGTGAGATCAGATACATAGCAGAATAGGGCCTTGGCATCAAACGAGGTCGTGAATTCTGTGAGCGTAAAAATCTTTTTGTTCGAAGGGTGGAGTTCCTGTAGAAGTGGAGGGCAGATTTGTAGGCAGCTAACGTGCTGGGGCAGGGGGCCTTGCGCCATTTGTTCTCTTTCTGTCTAAGGTTTTGTTTAAGTTTTCTGAGTTCATTGGTGAATCACAGTTGTTTTCTGTTCAAGGCCGGACTGATTTTTTTGGCTGACAGAGGGCATAATTTGTTGGCTACCGATTCTGTGATGCTGTGCCATGAGAGTAGGGCAGAGTTGGGGTTTGAGACATCTAGGTTAAGAAGTTCTTTGGCTAGGTGTTCGCTGAGGATATCAGGGGTGCACGATCTCCTGTAGTAAAATGTAGATTGCAGGGGATGAGAAGTAGGACTTTCTTTCATCATGAGGGTGGTGGAAATCAGTAAATGGTCTGACTAGGGGACTGGGATGCATTCAGGAGGGGTGGAGTGTGTGAAGCCAGAGTTTATGAAAATAAGGTCTAGGGTGTGGCCAGCTTTATGGGTGGGCTTGTTGATAATTTGTTTGAAGCCCATGGCCGTGAGGGAGGTGAGAAATGCATCGCAGTTGGTAGAGAGTGGGGTTGAATCAACGTGGAGGTTGAAATCCCCTAAGATCATAGCTGGGGAATCCAAGTTTATATAATTAGCTATGGTTTCTACAATAGGGGAGGCATCTGTGTCTAGGCGTCCTGGCGGAGCATATATGAGGAGGATTTGAAGCAGGTTAGATTTGAAAAGGCCTAATTCTAGTTTAGATGCAGACTTGGCTGGCTGTAGAGTTAGACTCAGCTCTTTTAAAAAGTCCGCCGCCTCTTTTTTTTTTTTTTTTTGTCTGGGAAGTGAGAAGAAATCATAAATATGTGTAGGTAATTGATTTAGTAAGGCTATATCTGTAGCTTTGAGCCAGGTTTCCGTTATAGCGCAGATGTCTGGCTTTGAGTCAAGGAGATAATCATTGAGAATATGCAATTTTTTTGTGAGAGATTGTGCATTGAAGAGTGTCAATGAGAATAGTGCAAGACCTAGAAGTTGAGTAAAGGGGGAGATCATGATTGGGATGAGGGTCCTGGTAGAACGTGTCCAGGGTTGTGTGGGTGATTTTTCAATGGTGAGGAGACTGTGGTGTAGGATTGGGATTGGGTAACCTTGCGTCATGCTTCTCTTGTGAGGGACTTGGGTGATACCATTCCCCACATGCTCGTCAATCATTGATGCGCTCTCATCACTAGGCCTTAGTCAAATCATCAGTGGCCCAACGCACAAAGCAGGTCACGCACTTGACCTCGTCTTCATAAATACTGACATATGGACTAACCACCAAACAAAGATCACGAAGATACCCTGGTCGGACCACTCTATAATCACGCAAATTTATATTCAAACCGTAAATTTACTACAATAGAAAACCCACCTAAATCCTTCTCATACCGACCACCTTTTCGCATTGAAACACTTCAAGAAAATTTACAAACAGAACTAACAAACATAGACCTATCAAATGCAGAGAACGCAACTTCGTCCTGGCTCACCATCACTAAAACAGTAGCAGATAAGATACCCCCCATGATAAAGAAAACAATAAAAAGCCCAAAACATCAGAACCAATGGTACAATGACAACATCACATCTGCCAAACATGAACTCAGAAAAAAAGAGAAAACTTGGAGGAATGACAATAAAACAACCACACTACTTAACACATACAGAGCACAACTAGCAGAATACAAAAAACTCATCCACAAAACAAAAAAAGACTTCTACTCAAATAAAATAAACAAATACCAACATAACCCAAAGATGCTTTTCAATATCGTAAAAAGCCTAACCAAATCAATCAATGATGACCAATTATCATCAACATCCAAGATCACAAGTAACGACTTTGCAGAATTCTTTAACGAAAAAATCAAAAACCTCTGTTAAAAATCCCATTTGTTTACAAGAACAACTCTGAATCTTTTACGTTTCTATTTTTTATTATATGTCATTCATATACTATACATAAGCAACAGGAAAATGGATATACCGACAGAGAAAGAATAATCCTACATACTTACATAATGGCTATAGCTAGCACATTTCTCGCGCAGGAACATTCATGCTTAAAAAAACTGCTTCTTATCAGCTCTACTTATAACAGGTTAAAAAAACCAAAATCAGCACGCCTTCTGGCTTCTGCTTGCAAAATTCACACAACAAAGTTTATTACGCTTATGCTATGTCTCCCTCTTATCTCAACTCTCCCTTGCATCCTTCCCAGATAAGCCGCTTCGTACCCTTGCCGCGCTGTCTCCTCCTCCTCCTCCTGTGTCTCACATTGTTATCTCTGAGGTCCTGCAAGAGTTGTTTATAACTTCTTTTTGCAAAGTCTGGCATTCAAGGCAGGCCTGGTATTTTTCCTTCAGCAGAAATACCATCAGCATACTCAGCAATTGGTGAAGAAGCCGGGAATTGAACCCGGGTATCGACATTCCTCCCTTGAGTCAGAAGATTTTTTCTGGCTCACACTGATGTTCAATTCTTCACACAGGGGGTCAGTAAAGTGATGAGGGCCGTTCTTCATTATCTGGGGAAAAATCTTTCCTTACCACCTCCCTTTTAACTGCTCTCACTTGCCTCAACCCTCCTAACTCTGACATGATTTGTGGTATGCACTATGCAAGCAGTGTCCAGGTTAACATTGCTATAGGCTATCATATTTCTCTTTATAGATTCTGGTCGTTTCCAGATTTTACAAGTTAAACAATAATTCCAAATAATTAATGCAATATTACTTAGTAGAGGTAGTAATAATGGATGAGTATGCCATTTTAAATATTTGTCAGTTGAGAGAGAGTTTCCGGTGAAAATATCCCACCATTGATGGGATAGGTCAATTTTAATTTTTACACCTCATAAATAACCTCAACAACAACTCACAAGAAAGAAAATACAGAACTTTCAAACATTAAGTTGGCCCAACTTTGAGACAGCATCATCACTGGAAATCCAAACGATCATCAAAAAAATGAACCCAGCTAAACACCCTATTGATTCCATTCCTATAACGATGATCAAAAATATCAAACCATCATTAACTATAAAACACTGACATTGTAAACCTTTCCTCACTGAAGGAAACTACCCAGAATGCCTAAAATCAGCAATTATCAAACCCATACTGAAAGAACAACCTTGATCCAGAAAACCCACTGAACTACCGACCCATATCAAACCCTACCCTTCGTTGCTAAAATCATTGAGAAAATCGTCCACTCCTGTCTCAACGACCACCTTGAAGAAAACATCCTACTACCCACCCAATTTGGTTTCAGGAAACAACTGAACACTGAGACACTACTACTATCATTAAACGATACCGTACTCAAAGGTTTCGAAAACGGCCACAGCTACCTTCTAGTCCTACTCTACCTATCAGTAGCCTTTGACACGGTAAACCACTCTATCATGATTGAACGACTATCAGAAATTGGTGCAAAAGAAACAACCCTACAATGGTTCACATCATATCTATCACAAAGAACCTACCAAGTGTGGATCAACGACACCCTTTCAAAAAAAAAATAAACCTAGGCACCGGAGTCCCCCAAGGCTCCGCTCTATCAGCGACACTCTTCGACATTTATCTGCTTCCGATATGCCACTTCCTCTCAAACCTTAATCTGACCCACTTCATATGCGCAGATGACATTCAGATATTAATCCCAATAAACAGCCACTTACCTAACAAAATAAAGCAACTACTAACCAACATGAAACTCATACTAAACTTCGATAAGACTGAAATAATCATACTGGATAGAAAGAACAAAGCTCCTCAACTACCACCACTCAACCTAATGAACCAAAAAGTGGCTATCTCTCTGGTTGATCATGCACACAACCTTGGAGTCATAATTGACAAGGAACTTTCCTTCAAGAACTACATCACAACTAAAATCAAAGACGGATAACACAAACTCCTAACATTACGTCAATTAAAACCTTTCCTCTCCCCCAACGACTTCAGATCAGTCCTTCAACTACTCATCTTCTCCAACCTGGACTACTGTAACTCCCTATTATTCAACTTACCTCTTAACACCATCCGACCACTCCAAATCCTACAAAACGCAACTGCAAGAATACTCAGTGGATCTAAAATAACATGATCACATTACTCCTACACTTATATCACTACACTGGCTCCCAATAAAATTTAGGATAGAATACAAAATATTATCCATACTACATAAAATAATATATGAAAAACAAACTGGCTGAGTTCATCCATAAAATTGCATGCTCCAAACAGAAACATCAGATCAGCAAATAAAGGACTATTAAAGATCCCACCTGCTTGGTCTAAACAACTCACCTCAACTCAAAAGAGAGCAATTTCACTAGGAAGCCCTAAACTCTGGAACTCCCTCCCAGTCGAACTCAGAACAGAAGAAAACTTAAAAACTTTCAAAAAAGAGCTAAAAACATGGATGTTTACCAAAGCCTACCAACTTACCCAATGACTTTAAAACACCACTCCCCTCCTATTAACACTAGGCAAACTGGTGGACCCAAGACAAGATGAGATTATTACTCAGATCCGTAATATGTATCAATTAACCTACAAACTAATTTCATAAAAAATGATATTTTCTATGTTAGCAACCATATGAAACTTTTTTGGAAACGATGTTAAACATCGAAACTTTGTAAACCGTTGTGATGGTGAAACTGAATGGTATATAAAACTCGATAAATAGATAAATCTAATGGAGGCCTACCTACATATTCCCATTCAGGTGGATCATCGGAGGTTTCTGAGGTTCATGGTCCTGGGTCAGCATTTCCAGTTCCGGGCTCTCCCATTCGGGCTGGCCACTGTGCCACAAACCTTCATAAAGGTGATGGTGGTAGTGGCAGCCCTGAGACAAGGGGATTCTGGTTCACCCATATCTGGTCAACTGGCTCATCCGGGAAGACAGAGGAAGAGTATGGTCAGTTGGTTCAGCGGGTTATGGACAAATTGTGATTGCTGGGTTGTGTAATAAATCTGACAGTCATCTGGTTCAACCCAAGCGCTAGAATATCTGGGAGCACGGTCGGTTCGATACTCAGAGAGGCAGGGTGTTCCTGACCTCAGAGTGACGAAGTTGCAGACGCAAGTATCTCCTCTGTTACGACTGCTGATGCCCAAAGTCTGGGATTATTTGCAAGTTCTGGGTTCCTTGGCATCCACGTTTGTTCTGGTACCATGGGCCTTTGTTCACATGCGGCCCTTGCAGAAGATGTTCTTGTCCAGGTGGAATCCATTGTCAGAAGAATATCAGCTGCCTTTACTACTACAGGAAGAATCCAGGTCCAGTCTCTCTTGGTGGTTCTCGTGTCACAGCTTGGAAAAGGGAGTGGATCTGGAGACTCCGGACTGGGTGGTGGTGACTGCAGTCGCCAGCCTCAAGGGTTGGGGGGAGATCTGTCAGGGGCGGATGGCCCAAAATATTTGGAAGCCGGCGGAGTGTTCTGGTCGATCAATCGCCTAGAAATAAGGGCAGTTCGCAGAGATTTGGAGGTGTTCCTACTGTGGATCAAAGGTCGGATGATGAGAATCTTCTCCGACAAAGTGACAATGGTGGTGTACATCAATCGGCAAGGAGGGATGAAGAGTCATGCTGTGGCTGTGGAGGCCCAACAGCTCTTTGCTTGGGCGGAACGATTCCGCGAGGGAATAACAGCATCTCACAACATGCAAGTAGATTTCCTCAGCAGGCAGCAGTTAGATCCAGGAGAATGGGAGTTGTCCCCAGAGGCCTGGGATCTCATTTGCGAGAGGTGGGACGATCCCCAGGAGAACATCATGGTGACACTCTGAATGCTAAAGTGGCCCAATTCTTCAGTCACAGCGAGAAGTCGGGTCGGAGGGAATAGATGCGTTGGTGTACTCGTGGCCGAAGGGGAGTCCTGCTGTATGTGTTTCCTCCCTGGCCCCTTATCAGATGTATAGAGACTTACCCAGGGAGGGTGGTCCTAGTAGTGCCACTGTGGCCGCGTCAGCCATGGTTCGCGGATCTGGTGTATATTGCGATAGATGGGCCTCTCAGGTTGGCTCATCTGCCAGGGGTCCTTTCACAAGGACCCATATTCTTGGATCGAGAGGATCGCTTTTATCTCGCGGCTTGGCTTTTGAGAGGCGGCAATTGCGACTAAAAGATATTCAGAGCCAGTTATTTCCACCTTGGTCCAGGCTAGAAGGCCTTCTACTTCTCTAGTGTATGTCAGGGTCTGAAACGTTTTTGAGTCTTGGTTTTTGGAGCAGCAGCTAGACCCGCTAAGTGTGGACATTCCTCACAGGGGTTGTCAAAGTGGTTGGCCTATAGCTTACTCCACCTGCAAGTTTCAGCCTTGGGTTGCCTTAGGACATGATGCGAGGGAGCTCCTTGGCCTCTATCCTGATGTTGTTCATTTTGTGAAGGGCGTTAGCTTTTGCACTGGAGGATGCAAATGTAATCTTAACTTGGTTCTGAGAATGCTCTGTGGGCCTCATTTGAGCCTTTACAAGGAGTGTCTGTAAAGGACCTGACCTTGAAGGCATTGTTTCTGGTGGCTATTTGTTCGGCCAAAATTCGGAGTTTCAGCCTCTGTCCTGTTCTTGAGTATTTCGAATCAAAGGGTAACACTGTGTAAGGTCCCCTCCTCCTTACCAAAGATAGTTTCCTCATTTCATGTTAATCAGACGGTGGAACTGCTGGCCTTTCCGGGGTAGTCTTGGGATTCGCCACAGTGAAAGGAGCTTCAACTATTGGATGTGCGTCAGATTCTGTTATGGTATCTTAAGGTTACTAACAGTTTTCTGTGATCGGATCATCTTTGTTTTGTTCAGTGGAGAAAAGAAAGGAGGCAAACATCTAAAGCCACGACTTCTCGTTGGCTGAAAAGAAACCATTTGTTCGGCTTATATTTGTAGGAGTCGAGAGACTGGTAGGTCTGCACATGCATTCTACTAGAGCCTCTCGGGCAGAGAGTGTCAGTTAGTGTCATCCCGGGAGAGATGCAGAGCCGCAACAAGGTCTTCACTTAATACTTTCACCAGACATTACCGATTGGATGTTTGGGTGCAGGAAGATGCAGCATTTGGTAAGTGTGTGTTGTGTGTGGGTCTTTCGGGTTCTTACCCAGTTTAGGGGTCTGGATTGATCTGGGTATGAACAGGAAAGGAAAATCTGTGCTTACCTGCTAATATTTGTTTCTGTAATACTACAGATCAATCCAGAGACCTGTCCCCTTGCTGCCGAAAGACTGAATTAATGTCTTTTTCTCAGATTGTAAATAGGTTAAGCCGCTGAGGCTCAGCGGTTATCAGTTCCTTTCTAGGAAGTGAGGGCTCCTGGATGGGGGGAGAATTTTTGTCTACACATTGGCTTGGGTACAGGTCAATACTGAGGACTGCAGGTGGCACTCTTGAATATATATAGCAGTGCCCCAAAGTTTTGTTCTCTGCCTCCATCTGCTGGTGGGGATGCAGGTAAGCACCAGTTTTCCTTTACTAAAGCTAATTAAATTAAAAAAAAAAAGTAAGTTACAAGTACTTGCTTTGCAGCATGCATTGCTGCAAGCTCTCTCTGCGTGTCTGGCTGCTCTTGGGGGGATTTTTTCACCAGGCTGGTAAAGTTATTTAATATCCCACAATGATGGGATTATTTGCAGTGATTCTGAGCATGTGAACTTTTATTAAAACAGTAATGTTTTTCATTTAAAAAAAATTCCTGCCAGTGCCTACAGAAGGTGAAATCCAACAAGCCAAAGCTTTAAAAGAAGAAGGAAATGAATGGGTGAAGAAGAAAAACTACAAAAAGGCCATCGATAAATACAATGAGAGCTTAAAGTTCAATAACCAGGAATGTGCAGCTTACACCAACAGGTACAGTGGGACCATGTCTGTCCTAATTTAACTTTTGCATGCTTAAGCTTTTGCATTTTAAACAAATACTACTTTATCTTATTTAAAAAAATGTGGGTATTTGCTAGTTTAAGGGGCTTCTTGCAGTCTGCATTAAGGTAAGTGGAGCCGTTGAGCTTATGATATTTCATCTTCGTGCTCGTGTATGTTGTGTTTATTTTAATTATAACCAAGACCCTTTAACATACAATAAGAAGGAGGCTATAAAGCTCAAATACATGACAGTGTAGTCCTCTAACTTAGCCATTCAAGGGTGAATTTCAAAGGGGTTAGGTACCTAACCTTAGCAGTTAAGCAGCTAAATTGGCCCCTTTTGAAAACAGACTAGAGCTAAGCACCTGAATTTTAGGATCTTAAAAGTAGCTGGCTATACAGGGGCAGAGTTAGAGTAGGAGAAAAAAATTAAGTGCTTAAGCGCTGAGTTTTAGCGCTAGAATCAGGAAAACGAATTGCCCCCAAGTCTGTGAAAGAGAAGCAGCATTCTGCTGCAGCTCATGCTCTCATGGGAGAAGAGCACTAAGGGTAATTACTTATCTGTTTCTTCAAAAGGTAAGTGTGTGTGTGTGTTACACTTTTTGAGTTAATTACTTGAGCAGTTTTTGTTAAACTTCCTAGGGTGACCCTGGCCAGTTCCTTTCCTTCCCTTCCCTAGCAGGAATGAAAGGAACTGCGTGCTCAAAGGCTCTGCTTCTCCCACACAGGCTCTCTGTTACTAAGGAAACTCCTGTGAGGAAGTAGGGCCTGTGAACAAACGCTGGTTCATGGTCCCTATGCTGACTTTTTCTATGTTGGGTGTGCTATCACCTGGATCCCTAGCAGTAGGCTTCAGGCTCTATGCTGGCAATGGGACAGAGTGTTGTTTTCAGAATTTGATGCCATACGCAAGTTGCCTATGGGTAAATCTGGCCCTGGAACCAAGAGCCAATATTTAAAACAGTTTGGCTAGATATCCAGCTAAATGGTGAGTTTTTACTGCTGGAGGAATTCTGCGCAAAAAAATGTAAAATTCTGAGAACACATTGTCTAAATTCTGCACATTTATTTGTCAAAATAATACTATTTTTTTGCAAATTATCAGTCATATGCTTTCTCTTACATACCACCTGTCACACACATGTTCTGTCTCCCATATACAACTCTCACACACTCACTCTCGCTCCCCATCCCCCCCCCCCCCCACCCACAGACTCCCAGGCAGACACCTTACCCACCCACACCGGCTTACAACAAACACACAGGCTCACACACACACTCCCAGGGCCTAGTCCTGGGCCTCTTTTTCAGCCGCCAGCAGGATGAGGTCTGCTGGCAGCCCTTGGGTCCTCTCTCTCTCTCTTTCACCATGATGGGGGAGGTGTAAGTGAAGGTAAACAGGAAAAGAAGCAGAGGTCAAAGGAGGAGTCACATCTCCACCTGCTCTAGGCCAGTGGCAGCAGCCCAGGCACTGGACAGCTGAGCAGACAATGACCGCTGCCACTATCTGAATCAGAAAGCTAGCACCAAGCCTCATATGCAGCAGCAGGAGTCTCATTTAACCAAACATCTCCCGCTGCTGTGGAGCCAGTCTCGCGCAGCAGATGATGATGTTTGGTTAAATGCAATCTCTGCGGGTGAAGTCAAGAGTCCACTCAGTTGTCCAGTGCCAGAGCACACATGTAAAAGGCTGCAGACCTCTAGCAGAGATCAAATGGAAATATGAATCCCCACTCTGCCCCTGTCCCCATTCACCGGCTTTCCCCTCATACCTCGAGCCCCCACTAGAAACTCCTCGCTTCTGGCTCCCCTTCCCCCTCTCTCTATCTCTCCCCCTTCCCTCCTCTCTTCGCTTACCAATTGTATGGTCCTGACCTTCGCGAGGTAGAGCTTGCTACCTCGCCCGTGGCGCAGTGCCCCTGCGCGCTTCCTCTTCCAGCAGGCAAGCATGCTAGCATAGTAGTCTCAGCGGCAGTGTAGCCGAGATGGCTATGCTAGGCGAGGGAGGAAACTTGAGATTGTGCAGAATTCTCCCTCGCTTCGCAGAAATTCCGCAGTAACGCATAATTCCCCCAGGGCTAAGTTTTGAACATCCCATTTACTTATCCAGCTAAGATTTAGCCATATAAGTAATGAGCATGTTAGGGGCTTTCTGGGACAGGGACGAGATAGCCGGATAACTTAGTTGGCTACCTCCAGATGTGGCTGAGAGTAGGTTGTTCCCATGTGACTGGGTAACTTTAGCCTTAGTCATCTATATTCAAAAGAATATAGTCTGTTAAGTAGAGCTGCAAAGTCGCAGGCCTAGTGGCCCTATCACTACCCCCACCCCCATCCTAGTTCAAAATCATGAGCCCTGCTGGGCTGAGCCTGCAGCAATTCTGCCCCTCCCTACCAAACCTATCTTTAAAAAAAAAAACTAATTTTAAAGGGCTGGCACCAGCTTCTTCCCACCTACTCTTTGGTCCTTCCAAAATTAATGCAGATTTTGCCCTCTAGCACAACTCTCCTACCTTGCCAGTGCTTTGTAATTCAAAAAATCTTCAGCCCAGGTCGTGGTAAGCTGCAGTGTGGCTCAGATTAATGATCTAAAAAAAATGAAGTATGAATTTTGCACCAGCAAGAATCAGTCTTTTCATCTTAAGCTGAAATCTGCCCCTTGCTGTAGTGTGAGGCATAGCAGAGCCCTGCTGGGTTATAGATTGGAGATGTAAATAGGTCTTGCCTGTCATTTTATCTGTTTGCATTTCAGAGCCCTTTGTTACCTGTCCCTAAAACAGCCCAGGGAAGCAGTTAAAGACTGCACAGAAGCTTTAATGCTGGATGCCAAAAACGTGAAAGCCTTCTACCGACGTGCTCAGGCTTTTAAAGAACTGAAGGTAGGCAAACCCTGACTGCAGGAGTTGTGGAAGTGACTCGGACCTATTGGTATGGGCCAGACCTCCAAAGCACTCCTTCTACAGCCGCGCAGCACTTTTCTCTTAATGTGCATCTGAACTCGGAGAGTTAAAGACACGGCAAAGCACAGCATTTCTTTTATAGTAAGAATTAAAAGGTACAGTGGATATGTGCATTTTGATTTTAGAGTAATTATTTCCATCAACAGTGAGACTAGCTCTTAATGTGGTTGAACAAAATGTAGTTGGGGGTGTCTGCTATAAAAACAGGAAGTACGTTTGTTTCTGCTCTGTGGAGCTGAAGTCTATAGCAGAAAATCCTGCCCCCCCCCCCCCCTCCCTGCTGGCACTAAAGAAGGCCATAAAATACTGTAGGACGAGGTATTTGTGCCGTCATATCCAATAACTAGTTTACAAGACTCCTAGCGAGCAGACTGCCTTTTCCTTTCCCTTTGTTGCATTGAGTATTTATCTCCGGCTGGTGTCTGTTTAAAGTAGAGCAGATTTAGGTTGCTGGTCTTCACCCTTAGGATTCAGCTGAACTTGCTTCTGAAAAGGAAATCCAAATTGTTCCTACCTCCTTATCAGCAACTGCTTTGTTCAGAGCAATGGCTGATGCCTCCTCCCTATGCAGCTGCTGCTTCTTGCTTAGCAATCCTCTGTCTCAAGCTTCCCATGGTTGGTGCATGTGGCACTCACGGGTGGCAGCACCTGCCTCCTTTTCTTGCTTCTTACAGCAGATTTAAGTGATCTGCTGACTATTTATTTTTAAACAAGAATTGAACACAGAGGTGCTCTCTGCCTAGAGCAACCAAGCCCCTTTTTAGGATGCACCTCAGCTATTTTGTCACAAATCATATTTGTAGAACAGAGTTTAAATGGGTTATTGAAGGTCGCAGTGAATGGTGAAAGTAGTGGGATAAGAGCTTGGGTTTCTAAATATCAGAATCTATCCAAAACTTTCTTCCCCACTTTTTCTTTGAGTGTTGAAGTATAAATATTTTTTAAACTCTAAATGATTCTCCCATTGGGTGTACACAGGTGCAAATGTGCCCTTGTGTACAGAGCATTGTGTTTTTACACAATACACACCCCAGAGTTCCCTTCCTCTGCCTCCAGCAGCACATCACTCTCTCCGGCCGTGTCCCTATATGTTCGCTGCTGGCAGTAACTGTACCTCCTGCTCATTTCTTGAAGGGGACATAGCATGTACAAAATGCTGAACCTCCAGAGCATGAAGGGTACCAGCCCCCTACTTCTATGAGCCCAGTCACACAAACCCTTCCCTGGCAGCAGTGCTGAAAATAAGTCCCAGCTGTACCCAGGATGTGGTGGTCTATACTTGATGTCTGCCTACTTCCCTTTTTGGAATGGGTTAATTTTCAGGTGCTGCTTTTGTCTCTCTTCGATAGGATTATACATCAAGCATTGCAGATATTAAACGACTGCTGGAAGTGGAGCCCAATAACACTGCAGCCCAGAAATTATTTCAAGAAGTGCAGAAGATGTTGAAATAAGGGCAAATCATCCCCAGCAGGCTGCTGTCGACTGAAGACCACATTGTTGTTATGGTATAAAACAGGGGACCATTTAAAAAAACAAAACAAAACCATAAACTGTATAGGTTCATGAGTGAGAATTGGTGCTCCTGTATATTAAGGAAACCTACAACTGTACTTCTCTCCATGTTGACGTTAAATAGAAGACCCTTTTTCGAGTATAGAGTTCGTAATGCTACAGCCCCCTAGTTTCTGAGCAGAGGACCGCAGGAAATGTCAGCTACTGGGCAGATGCTATTGAAGACATCAGCTTAGGGCCTGGACTAGTGCTTCATCACCTTATTCCACTGGCAGAGCTAAGGGGAAATTGTACAAGGCTTGCATTTGTAAATGCCAAGGGCTGGACACAATAAAAGTGGCGAGGGGCAACTGTGCTCAGAATAGGAACACGATATTACAGAGCCACCCCTGTCTTCTTGTTAAAAGTGTATTTAGTATTTGCAGTTGTCATTTTGCTTCCAAATGCATCAACGTGAGGTAGAGCATGCAAGAGGCTGGCTCACTGCTGCTGAACATAGCTTTACACACAGCATGCCTTACTGCCCACTGTAAATTAGCTTTTCATTTGGCAGCATTTCACAGAGTGCAAGTACCACTCAGAATGTAAAAAGAAAGGTGCATAAGAAGTCCATGCGTGTGACGCTGTACAAGAAGCCAAGCTAGTAAAAGCGGGAGCTTGTCTCAAGAGCTTATACTTAATGTTACTGGGTTGGAGAATTCAAGCATGTAAAGTTGATCCATTTATGTAGATTCTAATTAGATCATTAAATCCAATTATAAACATGCCCCCCAGGGCTTAGTTTTGGGGAAAATAATGTATCACTTATTTTGCTGTACTGGAGCAGTATGGGTTTAGATGGAAGCAAAGACCTAGCAGGATGCCCATAAGAGAGGTGGCTGTGCAAAACCTTAGACTTGTGCACTTAAGGCCAGATTTTAAAAGGCCTGCGCTTGTAAAACCCGGGCCTTGCGCCCGCCGCGCGCATTTTCAAAGAGGCCCAGCCACGCGTGTAAAAACCCCAGTACGAGCATAAGCGCCGAACCTCTTCAAAGGGGCGTGGGGGCTGGGCCAGGACAGCGCCATTGTACGCTGTCCTGATGACTCGCGTGCCAGCAGCCAGCCGACGCGTGCAACTTACTCCAGCTGAAAAACGATAAATAGGTAGGGTTATAGGGGGAAGGAAGGTTAGTTAGGGAGCAGACTGGGAGGGAACTGGTGAAGGCCCGATTGCTTGCTGTGCGGAAACTGCAAAAGTGACACCCTCCCCCTTTTGCGTGCAGCCCCCTGATTTTTATAACATGCGCTCGCACTGGGAGCCGCGCGCATGTTTGGAAATCTACCCCTTAATGTACACCGTCCTCTCCTATGAAAACCACCACCTGCCAGCTGATCCTAAATGGGCATTCCACAATAAGAGAGAGGCAGAACGGGCTAGTTACCGACCTTTGGGCCTTATTCATTAAGGGTTTTTATCCTCATAGCACAATATAAAAGCAAGTTTATTTTATACTTGTGTCTACCTTATGCTCTGGGTGCAAAACTGCTGCTCACAAATCTATAACTTGAGTGGTTCAGGTTTTTACGAGCAAGGCACAGAAACCTTGCATGTAAGAGGAAATGCTAGTAAGAACAAAATTACAAGGCTGCCCATTTATTTAAAGCTTAAATACAAATTGTTTACTTCAGCGCCAATTTAACTTTTGTAATGTTATAAAAATATTAGCAAAAGCTATTGTGATCTGTTTGATTCTCTGGGTGTCTGACAGGAAAAGGTTGGGAACTATTGCATATGAACCTGCCTGGCCAGAGAGCTTCTCCAGCCGAAGGACCCCACAGCTGCCTCTGCCTTTCACAGCTGCTTTAGCCACTAGGCGAATGGCAAAACTTGAGAGAGAACAAAATTAAAGGAAAATTGTTTTTTACCTGCTAAATTTTGTTCCTGTAATACCACAGATCAGTCCAGACCCGTGGGTTATTCATCCTTTCCAGTAGATGGCGCCAGAGAACAAAACTTTGAGGCACTGCTTCTTAACTGAGAGTGCCACCTGCAGGACCTCCGTATTAACCTATACCCAAGCCAAGATACTTTAGAAACCCCTTCACACAGACAGAGAGAACTAAAGATTGGATACTCCTGAACTATAAACCTTGTTCGTTAAGAACCAAACAAGACAAGGAAGGGAATCCTGTAACTGCCCCCTAAGAGAGAAATTCTTTATTAAACAGAAAAATTCTGTACTAAGCAGCAAAACTTGGCAAAAAAATAAGTCTTGTGGCATCAAACAGAAGGGCCTCTGGACTGTGGTATTACAGGAACGGAAATTAGCAGGTAAGAACCAGTTTTCCTTTGCTGAACATTCCAGACCAGTGGGACGTACCAAGCACCCCTAAATGGGGTAGGCCCCCGAAAGACCCGTGTGCAGGACACTCCTCGAAGGACAGCTCATTCTGTGCCCTGACATCCAGACAATAATGCCTGGTAAAGGTATGAATTAAGGACCAAACTGCTGACCTACAAATCTCCTGTGGCGACAGAAGTTGACACTCAGCCCAGGAGACAGCCTGTGCCCTAGTGGAAAGTGTCTGCAACCTGACAGGAATTTGTCATACCTTACAAATGTAAGCCGAACAAATGGCCTCCTTAAGCCAATGAGATATGGTAGCCTTAGATGCTTTGTCTCCTTTCTTCAGTCCACTGAAGAGGACAACAGATGATCTGAGCGACGACAAGCATTAGTAACCTCCAAATACCAAAGTAGTATCTGCCGCACATCCAGAAGATGCCACACTGGGTCAGACCAAGGGTCCATCAAGCCCAGCATCCTGTTTCCAACAGTGGCCAATCCAGCCCATAAGAACCTGGCACATACCCAAACACTAAGTCTGTTCCATGTTACCGTTGCTAGTAATAGCAGTGGCTATTTTCAAAGTCAACTTAATTAATAGCAGGTAATGGACTTCTCCTCCCAGAACTTATCCAATCCTTTTTTAAACACAGCTACACTAACTGCACTGACCACATCCTCTGGCAACAAGTTCCAGAGTTTAATTGTATGGTGAATAAAAAAGAATTTTCTCCGATTAATTTTGGATGTGCCACATGCTAACTTCATGGAGTGCCTCCTAGTCTTTCTATTAAATGAAAGTGTAAATAACAGATTCACATCTACCCATTCTAGACCTCTCATGATTTTAAACACCTCTATCATATCCCCCCTCAGCTGTCTCTTCTCCAAGCTGAAAAGTCCTAACCTCTTTAGTGTTTCCTCATAGGGGAGCTGTTCCATTCCCCTTATCATTTTGGTAGCCCTTCTCTGTACCTTCTCCATCGCAATTATATCTTTTTTGAGATGCAGTAACCTAATCCTATATGGGTCACTCCCAGTGCGGGGCTCACCTTAGATCTCGATCCTAATCCTATTTGGGATACTCCCATTGCGGGGCTCACTTTAGGACTTATTCCTACAGAATGGATGCTTGAGTTCTCACACTCTCGGCACCCCAAGCTTCTTCCAACAAGGGGGAAGCACTGCTTCAAAGTCTATGGATGTTTCCACCACTTTTTGTTCTTCAGTAGAATCTGCTCACACAGTAGTGTTCCAGCCTAATGTTAAATTTACCGAGGAATATCAATTAAAATAACTTGACACCTCATATTTTTCTTGGTGTGGCATCCATACTATTTCTAATTTTTTTTTCTAGCCCACCCTATCCACAGAGGTAGAGTAAAATCACAAACAAAAAAATGTACAAATTAAAATGAGTTTGAATAGTCATTCAAGAAATCTGTACCATCTTTCATCGTGCCCTAGAGACTGCCCTCTCTGTTCTTTTTTTGGACTTTAAGTTCTTCACTGGGTAAAAATGAGGTTTCCTCCTTTTGAACAGGATTCCGCTTGGCATTTAACATCAGATAATGAGCCATGGCTTCATCTCCATTCTTCTCATCAGGGGACAGAGTACTTGGACTACTTGATGCCTCTGGGTAAACACCAAATTGGTAGCTCTCTTCTTTCTCTGCCCAAGTGGATACACTCTTCCAAGCGTCACCTAGATAAGATTTTAAACAGTGCTGGGGCGGAGCCGGCTGTCGTGTTACATGTGGGCACCAACGACATAGGAAAATGTGGGAGGGAGGTTCTGGAAGCCAAATTTAGGCTCTTAGGTAGAAAGCTGAAATCCAGAACCTCCAGGGTAGCATTCTCTGAAATGCTCCCTGTTCCACGCGCAGGTCACCAGAGGCAGGCAGAGCTCTGGAGTCTCAATGCGTGGATGAGACGATGGTGCAAGAAAGAGGGATTCAGTTTTGTTAGGAACTGGGGAACCTTTTGGGGAAGGGGGAGTCTCTTCCAAAGGGATGGGCTCCACCTTAACCAGGGTGGAACCAGACTGCTGGCGCTAACCTTTAAAAAGGAGATAGAGCAGCTTTTAAACTAGAACAAAGGGGAAAGCCGACAGTCGCTCAGCAGTGCATGGTTCGGAGAGAGGTATCTTAAAAGGATACTAATGATGCATTAGAATTAGGGCATCCCGACAGTGAGGTTCCAATAATTAGAAAAGTAGTCCAAGTGCCTGTAACTAAAAACTCACCTGAGCTAAAAAATTCTAACTTATCCCTATCAATTAAAAAGCAGAATGAAAATACAAACAAATAACAAACTTTGAAATGTTTGTATGCTAATGCCAGAAGTCTAAGAAGTAAGATGGGAGAATTAGAATGTATAGCAGTGAATGATGACATAGACTTAATGGGCATCTCAGAGACATGGTGGAAAGAGGATAACCAATGGGACATTGCAATACCGGGGTACAAATTATATCACAATGACAGAGAGGAGCACTCGGGAGGAGGTGTGGCGCTTTATGTCCGGGATGGCATAGAGTCCAACAGGATAAACATCCTGCATGAGACTAAATGCAAAATTGAATCTTTATGGGTAGAAAGCCCTTGTGTGTGGGGGAAGACTATAGTGATAGGGGTATACTACCGTCCACCTAGTCAAGATGGTGAGACGGACAGTGAAATGCTAAGAGAAATTAGGGAAGCTAACCAAATTGGTAGTGCAGTAATAATGGGAGACTTCAATTACCCCAATATTGACTGGGTAAATGTATCATCGGGACTCGCAAGAGAGATAACGTTCCTGGATGGAATAAATGATAGTTTTATGGAACAATTGGTTCAGGAACTGACGAGAGAGGGAGCAATTTTAGATCTAATTCTCAGTGGAGCACAGGACTTGGTGAGAGAGATAACGGTGGTGGGGCCGCTTGGCAATAGTGATCATAATATGATCAAATTTGATTTAATGACTGGAAGAGGAACAGTGTGCAAATCCAAGGCTCTCATGCTAAACTTTCAAAAGGGAAACTTTGATAAAATGAGAAAAATTGTTAGAAAAAAACTGAAAGGAGCAGCTACAAAAGTAAAAAATGTCCAAGAGGCATGGTCATTGTTAAAAAAAAATACCATTCTAGAAGCACAGTCCAGATGTATTCCACACATTAAGAAAGGTGGAAAGAAGGCAAAACAATTACCGGCATGGTTAAAAGGGGAGGTGAAAGAAGCTATTTTAGCCAAAAGATCTTCATTCAAAAATTGGAAGAAGGATCCAACAGAAGAAAATAGGATAAAGCATAAACATTGGCAAGTTAAATGTAAGACATTGATAAAACAGGCTAAGAGAGAATTTGAAAAGAAGTTGGCTGTAGAGGCAAAAACTCACAGTAAAAACTTTTTTAAATATAGCCGAAGCAGAAAGCCTGTGCGGGAGTCAGTTGGACAGTTAGATGATAGAGGGCTTAAAGGGGCACTTAGAGAAGATAAGGCCATCGTGGAAAAATTTAATGATTCCTTTGCTTCAGTGTTTACTGAAGAGGATGTTGGGGAGGTACCCGTAATGGAGAAGGTTTTCATGGGTAATGATTCAGATGGACTGAATCAAATCACGGTGAACCTAGAAGATGTGGTAGGCCTGATTGACAAACTGAAGAGTAGTAAATCGCCTGGACGGGATGGTATACACCCCAGAGTTCTGAAGGAACTAAAAAATGAAATTTCAGACCTATTAGTAAAAATTTGTAACCTATCATTAAAATCATCCATTGTACCTGACACTGGAGGATAGCAAATGTAACCCCAATATTTAAAAAGGGCTCCAGGGGGGATCCGGGAAACTACAGACCGGTTAGCCTGACTTCAGTGCCAGGAAAAATAGTGGAAAGTGTTCTAAACATCAAAATCACAGAACATATAGAAAGACATGGTTTAATGGAACAAAGTCAGCATGGCTTTACCCAGGGCAAGTCTTGCCTCACAAATCTGCTTCACTTTTTTAAAGGAGTTAATAAACATGTGGATAAAGGTGAACCGGTAGATATAGTATACTTGGATTTTCAGAAGGCGGTTGACAAAGTTCCTCATGCGAGGCTTCTAGGAAAAGTAAAAAGTCATGGGATAGGAGGCGATGTCCTTTCGTGGATTACAAACTGGCTAAAAGACAGGAAACAGAGAGTAGGATTAAATGGACAATTTTCTCAGTGGAAGGGAGTGGACAGTGGATTGCCTCAGGGATCTGTATTGGGACCCTTACTTTTCAATATATTTATAAATGATCTGGAAAGAAATACGATGAGTGAGATAATCAAATTTGCAGATGACACAAAATTCTTCAGAGTAGTTAAATCACAAGCAGATTGTGATAAATTGCAGGAAGATCTTGTGAGACTGGAAAATTGGGCATCCAACTGGCAGATGAAATTTAATGTGGATAAGTGCAAGGTGATGCATATAGGGAAAAATAACCCATGCTATAATTACACAATGTTGGGTTCCATATTAGGTGCTACAACCCAAGAAAGAGATCTAGGTGTCATAGTGGATAATACACTGAAATCGTCGGTGCAGTGTGCTGCGGCAGTCAAAAAAGCAAACAGAATGTTGGGAATTATTAGAAAGGGAATGGTGAATAAAACGGAAAATGTCATAATGCCTCTGTATCGCTCCATGGTGAGACTGCACCTTGAATACTGTGTACAATTCTGGTTGCCGCATCTCAAAAAAGATATAATTGCAATGGAGAAGGTACAGAAGAAGGGCTACCAAAATAAGGGGAATGGAACAGCTCCCCTATGAGGAAAGACTAATGAGGTTAGGACTTTTCAACTTGGAGAAGAGACGACTGAGGGGGGGATATGATAGAGATGTTTAAAATCATGAGAGGTCTAGAACGGGTAGATGTGAATTGGTTATTTACTCTTTCAGATAATAGAAAGTCTAGGGGGCACTCCATGAAGTTAGCATGGGGCACATTTAAAACTAAGCGGAGAAAGTTCTTTTTTACTCAGCGCACTATTAAACTCTGGAATTTGTTGCTAGAGGATGTGGTTAGTGCAGTTAGTATAGCTGTGTTTAAAAAAGGATTGGATAAGTTCTTGGAGGAGAGGTCCATTACCTGCTATTAAGTTCACTTAGGGGCGGATTTTCAGAGCCCTGCTCGCGTAAATCCGCCCGGATTTACGCGAGCAGGGCCCTGCGCGCCGGTGCGCCTATTTTACATAGGCCCACCGGCGCGCGCAGAGCCCCGGGACTCGCGTAAGTCCCGGGGTTCTCCGAGGGGGGGCGTGTCGGGGGCGGTCCCTGTCGGCGCGCCGTTTTGGGGGCGTGTCGGCAGCGTTTTGGGGGCAGGTACGGGGGGCGTGGCTACGGCCCTGGGCGGTCCGGGGGCGTGGCCAGGCCCGCTGGCGCGCGGGGATTTACGCCTCCCTCCGGGAGGCGTAAATCCCCCAACAAAGGTAAGGGGGGGGGTTAGACAGGGCCGGGCGGGTGGGTTAGGTAGAGGAAGGGAGGGGAAGGTTAGGGGAGGGTGTTAGAGGATTCCCTCCGAGGCCGCTCCGATTTCGGAGCGGCCTCGGAGGGAATGGGGGTAGGCCGCGCGGCTCGGCGCGCGCCGGCTATACAAAATTGATAGCCTTGCGCGTGCCGACCCAGGTTTTTTAGTAGATACGCGCGGCTCCGCGCGTATCTACTAAAATCCAGCTTACTTTTGTTTGCGCCTGGAGCGCAAACAAAAGTAAACTATTCGCGGAGTTTTGGAGATCCGCCCCTTAGAGAATGGCCACTGCCATTAGCAATGGTAACATGGAATAGACTTAGTTTTTGGGTACTTGCCAGGTTCTTATGGCCTGGATTGGCCACTGTTGGAAACAGGATGCTGGGCTAGATGGACCCATGGTCTGACCCAGTATGGCATTTTCTTATGTTCTTAAGCATTTCTGCCAGCCTGGTACCATATCTCAGAATGGGTGACAGATAAACTGTCACAAAAACACAAGCTCCTAACTTCCCAGTATTTAGCTATTAGACTCTTTTCCACAAGGGCCAATACTCTTTTGAAAAAAAAAAAAAAAAAGGCTTTTGTCTACTTTGTTCCATTTCTCCTTCCTACCGAGAATAAAGTGGCAATCTTACTTCTATTAAAAAAAGAAAAAAAAAAAAGACAAGCAACCTTACCAGGCCCTGGCAGTGGGCCAGCAGCTATTGTTTGGGTGAACAGCAAAGATCCAACATGAACGTATTCCACAAGCAGATCTAATGCAGAAGAGGAGGAGTTAAAAAGCTCCTTCTCTCAGCTTACTTCTCTGCTCTACTCCTAGGGTTCACTCACCTACAGAAAACTTGGACTGGCCCACTGACGCACTTCCACTGGGTTTATTATGGAAAGATAGTGCATTCTTCTTGTCCCTTCTGCCTACAATGGTCCTTGACACTCTTACATGCATAATTGCAGCAAAGCATAACCTTCCAGAGAGAGATCTACAATAATAACCTTCAGATGCAGAACAGATCTAAACATCACAACTTCAGGAGCACTGCCTGGCCTCAGCAAACTCCAAATAGCCACATCTAAGTGTTCCTCACTCAGGGGTCACTTTTAAAAGGAGCACGCTCTTGCGCACGTGGAGGGGGGGAATTTACAAAGCAAGACGTGGCAATGCAAATGAGCCTCCCCCAGTCTGCTCCAATTAAGGAGTGGACTGGGAGGGAACTTTCCTACACCTATCATTCCTCCCGGCCCCCTAAACGTACCCTTCCTATCCCTAATTTTTTTATTTTAATATTTAATGCTCAGGCGCAGAAGTAATCTGTGCACATCGGCCAGCACGCGCTGTCCCAGGTCGCCCCTTTTTCCTCTGCCTGCACTTCTGCGTGTACTGGGGTTTACGCCTGTGGCCAGGGCTGTTGTTAAATGTATGCGCAAGGCCCTGGCCATGCGCGTAAACCCTGAAATTTATGTGTGTAGCCCTTTGAAAATATAGTTGTCTGTGAATAGAGGTGATCCACTGGACCGTTTGATGAACTCATTTGTCAGCCTGCCAATGGGATGATATTGTAAAGGGCTGATATTCTGCCAACCACCACCCTCCACAGCTGATCTTCTCCTTTCCCTGTCAATCTATTCTTTACAAGTACCTCTTACCTCCCTTGTGGACTTTTTCCTTCTCGAAGCAGAAGCTTCCATTTTGGAATGTTTGTTACCTTTTATGTTCAGTAAACATTGTTCAGGGATAAAGTTTCAAAATATCAATAAATGCAAACAAGGATTCCAGAATGTAATGTTTCATTGAAGGTACTGGTCTCCCAGGTGATCATGCTGCATTCAGACCTTTGTACATTTTTCACATGTTGCTGTCTAAAACATACAAATCAAAATGCATTAAAGGCATTTATTTCACTCCTCTACACAACCTACTTACTTTCATTGTAAACAAATTATAAAAATATTGCAAAAGTAATTAAGAATATTTAGAAGTCTCCATTGCAGTCTTTGTAACTTTTGTCCCAGCAAACCCAAATCAGCTCTGACTCAAAAAATTACCTTAATGAAGTACAGAATAGTTGAACTGATTTCAGTACTCCTAGAATAAGACATCATGGTATATGAAGTGATTTTGAAGGAAAGGTCAAAACATAACAAAGAAGGAGCTGCTGCAAGAATGTTGGAATAAGGTTATTCAAAGCTACAGCTGGACAAAGGCTATAAGAAAATTTCAATGTGTTTGAATATCCCTTGGGTCACTTAAGTTCATCATTGTAAAGCAGAAACAGTTTGCCACCATTATCCTCACGCTGTTCCGCCAAAATCAATAAACCTTGTATTAAGGAAACTGTTGCCGAAGGTCATTATGAAGCCTAAGATTTCTGTAAAAGAACTACAGCAGTCTGGGTGAGATTAGGGAACATGTAGACTGATGAACGCTTTGAGATTTTTCCATAAAGATGGCATGTATGGGAGGGTGGCATTGTAGGGAGAAGAATTTGGATTTTCTATTCCTACCGCCATATTTCACCAGCTTCTCTTCTCTGTGTACATACAAAATTCACCCAGTTTATCTGAGTAAAATATTTTTTATTTCTTGGTACACAGGGCTAACAGAATGAACCTTCATCAGGAGTCACAAGCAGTTAGGGAAACAGAAAATAAGAGCAACAGTGGTCATGACAGCATGCTTGACATCTGCTGCTTATCAGATTACAATTGTTTAATGCTAACCTCACATTACTCTAGCAGATATGTGCATACATGGAGAGCTAATGAACTCTAAATTCCTGATACACAGCAGAGGGAATGGTGCCCACTTTCTTTCCATATGGTCTTGCAGCAGCTCATGTGCTCTGGGACTGGTGTGGAGGTCTCTCACTTCACAGGTCTTTGGCACTGAGGCAGAGAGGAGAGTCACTGTTACCTAAGCAGTAGGGCTATTCCGCTCTCCAGGCTCTGCAAGTTGGTTAGGCTCAGGATGCAGAGGCAATACCACAAATGCACAGCTCATCTCCTCTCGGGATGGGCAATGATCGAAAGATAACAATGCTGAGGGCTTGCACCCCTGCTGCTGGTAGGGCTCACCTATGCATAATTCAGCAGCTTCATGCATTGTCAGGTAAATGCATAATTAAGGCCTTTAATTAGCAGATTGTCCCACTCTTTTGCCAGTCCTTGCCTTCTCCAGGTTCATCAAGCAGTCAGTGTTGATGACTGCCAGTTGTTCATCTCTGACAGGGCACTGATAAACTCACATTGGGACGTAGGGCCATAAATAGAGGCCCTCAACTGTTATTGGCAGTACTAATTCACCCAGTAACATTTGTCCTGTTTCTTTTGGCCTCTTTTAGGTGCCTTTTAGGCTAGAAAGGGTTAATAAATCCATCGAGCTTAGTCACGTACACAGCATTGCAGCATTTTTTTTATTTTTTTTTTTGCATTTAGCTGTACATACAAAACATAGCTCAATATCTATCGTTGCTGCTTGTCTTTTTAGCAAGAACTGGGATATTCCCTACATTTTCCCCCTTTTTAAACAAGGGAGCACCTCACTGTTTAAAACCTAACTACCAGGCTAACTGGGTAAGTCTCGAATAGAGGACATAAGCCAACCAGCTATAGGTAATAATAAATGGAATAAAGAAATCATGGTAAATAATAAAAGGAGGATAACAATGGAAATCATATTGATAATAAAGGGAAGAGAAAAGAAAGGATAGTAATAGCAAGGAGGAAAGAAAAGAAGCAATGAAGATAATAGGTCACACCATGTGGGTAGTGAGGGTCATCTTAGATCTGAGGTATAGGTGTGCAAATAATATACTCACTCCTAAGTGTGATGCAATAATCTCATTATTGTGCATGGCTCATTCCTGAGTAACCCCAGCTGCTATTCACATGCCAAGCTAAGCTACATTTCCAGGGACTGAGGTAGAGAGAGATCACACAAACACCTAACCTCAATGGGGGAATCCCTGTTGGGACCCTGACTACAGTCATAACCTTCCTAAAGAGAAAACAAGTGAACCCCAATTGGGCAATTGAGAGGCCAGCTAGGATAGGTAGGGCATAAGTCAGAACATATCCTCTACCCACGCATCATACTTCTCTGCAATTGCTACAGAGTCCTGATCCATAGGTCAACAGCATGTGATTCTTTATAGCCTAGAAGATATACCAGGTTTTCATCAGTTGATTTCATGCCCCGACATACATCTAGATTGCTGTCGCTGTGGGGGTAGGGTGAGGTTCAAGGTAGTATTGTGACATCCTCCCTACAATGACTATAGAGTTCTTTGGCATACTGATTAGGGAAACAGGTCTGGGTAAGGGAGCCTTGCTAGTAACATCATGTTTGTTAGAAATAGTGATTTCCCGCAATGGGGTGCTTACCAACCAAACATCTACTATTGCTTTCAGAAAATTCAACATACCTTGTCATGGTAATCTTATACTTCTCTCAGACATTGTCAAGGGATGAACCACACAGAGCTTCAGTTGTATCTTTCAGGACAGGCTTACCACCACATAGCCAGTATATGCCCTTTGTCTGCTGGCACAGGCCTAAGTTAGGGACTAGATACTGCTGGAGTGTCTACACGCAGGTAGACATTGCCTGTCCAGTACCTATGTTAACCATGTGTTTCAACTGGTACACATGTTCAGACAAAACAAAAGGTAAAGCTAGAACATAGGCAACCTCCAAATTCTCTAAGTCCACAGACAGAGGAATAGCATTGCCCATATGATAAGTAATCTGGATAGGCTCAATATTATTTTGGATAATTGTCACAAAGGCCTCTGTAATGAGCACTAGGGAAACCAAAGACGTAGGAATCTCTCCTTTCATTAGCTTGCTAATGCTGTTGTGCAGTTCTCTAACCAAGTCATTGGTGAGTGGATGGGCTTTATAATAATGCAGATCTGCCCCTGCAATGCTTTGGTGAGGGTGATTTCTTCCTCCTGCTTCTCAGTCCTTTGAGAATGTAAATTAACCAAGGTGATTGTGTTCCTACGGGTTCTATCCTGAACATTTAACTGTTCTTGTGGCAACTGTACCTGTTTTAGAGATTCTGTTCATGTTACCCTGCAACTCCACTACACTGTAGAAACTGCATTAGCAATGGACATGAAGAAACCACAGAGAAAACCCAGGGCTGAGTCCAGTAAACTTCTTGGGTAGGTCAGGATCCTTGGGAATGGGCTGAATCATGATCTTAGCTAATTGGCTCACACTGGGGTAGATTTTATGTTCAAATATGTTTATTAATCAGTTTTAATAGTCTGGTAAAGCATACAAGAACATATGCAAAGAATAAAACAGAACAAAACAGGGAACACTGGTTGACTCTTCCCAGCATCCCCGAATGCGTACGGTTATCCAGACCAACACCCTATGGCGCAAGGGGCCCCTGGGTTAACAAAGTTTGAAATGCTGTAAAAATATCCAAGCTGGGTCCAATGGCTTTCAGAGCATTATCTGTGAACAATAAAATATCATCAGGAAACAGACAATTTATATTCCTTTTTAGCTACATGAATGCCTTTTATGTCCAAATTTTGCCTCACTTTAATAGGCAAGTGTTCCAAAGTAGGGATAAGGGACATCCCTGTCTTGTACCCCTTTGTAAGCTGAAGATCTCAGACAATGCCCAATTAACTATTATATGCGCTTGGGAACTAGTATATAAGAGTTTTATCTACTCTACCAAGGGGCCCTCAATGTATTTATCACATAACACAGGTGGCCTAAGCAATGTACAAAAAGATAAAACATTCAAAAAAAAAAACCAAAATCTCAACTCACCACATTACACAGGAAGAGCAGTAGCAAAGTTCTTAATCAAGTGCCTGTTTTTAATTAAAAGGGTTTTTTTTTTAGGAGGAGTTGAAACTTTATAGAATCAAACATTGAGTTCCAGGGATAAAGAAGTCCTTCTTGAGATCGCAGTTGACAAGACTGTTCATATATTTTTAGTAGAGCATTGAACCATGGACAGGAACTCGAATTTATGAGTTGGAAGATTGGATACAGAAATGATCTTTGACAAACTTAAGATCATATTCTCTGTAAGACTCTCCCATCTTTGTCCTAATACTGGTAACAGTTTCCAAACATTGTTAACCCCATACCGGCCTGACACGAATCCCATCTGATCAGACTGGGCAAAAGTTTCTGCAGCCTGCTGGCTAATATGGAAGCCAACAATTTAATATCTACATTTAAGAATGAAATAAGGTGGTACAACTCATGGATCCCAAGGTCTCTTCCCTTCTTGGGCAACACAACAATTACTTGAGTCAAATTCTAAGGAGTGGAAACCATATTTCAAGGCATAAACAAACATTTCTTTTAGTGTGGTCAATAGGACAAACTTTAGCGTTGTGTGAAACTCAGAGTCTATGTCATCCATCCCAGGAGCTTTGCCCAGTTTCAATCTTCCAATAGTCCTAAAGCTCTCCATTTCAGATATAGATGAATTAAAGGAGTCCAGACATTCATCACTCAATTAGGGAATAGAAATATTCTCAAAGAAAACATGCCGACCATTATTATCAGACTTAACCTCCGAGTATAACTTCTAGTAATAGGATCTAAAAATTGCCAAGATTGCTTTAGTGTTCGTAAGCAGAGATCCCTTTGATCTTGCATATCCGCGATACAGATTTTAGATTTTGTTCCCTGGACCAATTGGGACAGATTTCCAGCCTTATTCCCCAAATTTGTAAAACTGAAATTTATAATTGATAGAGCAACCTGCCTTGAGATACAACAGATGATTTACCAGTACCCTAATCACATCCATGTCCTGCTTACTGACTTTTCGCTTGGTAGATAAATGCAAGATTTCTATAAATTGCTTGTCTTCTGTTTCCCAGCTACACAAGCGATATCACCTCTTAGCACCACTTTCCCCACTTCCCAAAAGAGCAGAGAGGAAATAGCAGGTATGGTGTTAAACTGCCTATAATCCTTCCATTTTTGTTGCAGATACTCATGAAACTCTCAATCTTTAATGAGGCCTGGGTGCAATCGCCACCTACTACTCCGATTCTCAGAGTTCCCTAACCTTAAACCTACGAAGGTCAGAGCATGATCAGAAATGGCAATATCTCCAATAGTAGCGCTGATAGCCCTAGAGAACAGGGATTCTGAATCAAGAATGTAATCTATTCCAGACTAGTTTTGATGGGGATTAGACAAAAAAAAAGGTATAATCCTTTTCCCCTTGATGAAGAACTCTCCCTATGGCTAATGTTCCCAACTTCTTTAGCAACAAGTTGACCTCTCTACATTGTTCTTGGGAAGGAACTGACCTTGCAGGCTTGCGATGCTGGCTAGTTAAGAAGTATGGTAACCAGTGTGGTGAAAAAAGCATGGGAGTAAACATTTGGCCCATAAACATTTCCTATAATATAACTTGACCCATATAAGGACCCCACTAGGAACAAATATCTGCCCTCAGCATCTTTGTTTTTTCCAGCACAAGTGGGAGATCTTTGTGAATAAGTGAGTTATCACACCTCTCTGTCTATGGGAGGATGATGCAAAACTACAAACCTCCAACACAGTTCTTTTTCAATTTCAAATGTTCGTCGTATAAATGAGTTTCCTGCAAACAAGATAAATTAACTTTCTCTCTTTTTAAAAGTCAGTACCTGTGTTCTCTTAATTGAAGAATGTATGCAATCTATATTCCAGGTAGTGAACTTAATATCATCCATTATATATAGCAGCAATTCTGCCAGTTTCACAGGAAACCGGCAGATGAGCAGTACATGCAATGCCATTCATCCCCATCCTAAATGCAAGGTACCACTATAAACAACTCTTAGTAGTTTAATACAAAGTTCTGCCAGTGTGTCATCACATATAGGGTGGTTTGATAATTTCCCGCACCTGTTCTCCAATGCAGCTCCCAGATACCCATCACCCCCCCCCCCCCCCATTCACACAAGCACACGCCCAGTCATATCATCCAAACCCCACCCAAGAACATGAATTTCACCTTTCCTTCTGAGCTCTAAGGGACCACCATCTTCCATTCAACCTCATCTATGCCCCTCAAACAGAAGATGCACCCATGTGGACCCTCCCAACATCCCCCAATTCAGTAGCATAATTAAAGGTCACGTTAGCACACAACAGGGACTATGCCTCAAACAATAAGGTAAATATTGAACAGTGAGTAACTCTCACAATTGCCACAATAGAGAAGGTGTTTAACAATAAAGACAAAAAGGTGAGCACTAGAAAAGAAAAAGGAAGCCAGAAGAACAGAAAAAGAAAAAACATTTTTAATTAATTAAATTTAATTAAATGTGTATCAGTTAGGGCAAGCTCCACGCTGATAGGTGTTCATGGAGTAAGAAACACAAAAAAGCCATTCAATGATTATTCCAACTGTAGACTGCCATTCTCCTTCTCAACTGTGCCTGTCTTCCAGAGTAATCCAAGTGAACCCCAAAGCATGATGAAAACCAGCAATATAGGGCATCTGGAGCAGTTTCCACTTACAATAACAAAAAAACAGAGCTGTAAGTCCATGCAGTAGCCGTCAGTGGTTACAGGCAATAATGATGCAGATACAAAAGAAAAGATAAGAATCCAAACCCAGGAATCAAAGTTCACATTTGCATTCATGAAACACCCAATGCCACTGCAGGAAATGTAGTATCAGTAAAAGAAGGAATTCACAAGTGAGACTCGCAGAAGACCTCAACTCAGCCCAACTCGAAAGTCACAAAATAGACCAAGCAAAAATCCCCTTTCACCTTCCAGTACTCAGGTCTCTGTACCCATCACAGGTTTTGCTGACAGGGTGGATGGCTTAGCCCAATAATATAAGGCTTCACACAGGGAAAGAAATTAACTTGGTATAATGATTGTGGTAAGAAACCCACCCAAACAGTGAAAAGCAGTTTGCCACGCTCTGGCGCCATTATTGCACATCCTCAGGCTAATGCCAGAAGTCTAAGTAGTAAGATGAGAGAATTAGAAGGTATAGCAGTAAATGATGACAGACTTAATTGGCATCTCAGAGACATGGTGGAAGGAGGATAACCAATGGGACAGTGCTATACCGGGGTACAAATTATATTGCAATGATAGAGAGGAACACCCGGGAAGCGGTGTGGCGCTTTATGTCCGGGATGGCAAAGAGTCCAACACGATAAACATCCTGCATGAGACTAAATGCAAAATTGAATCTTTATGGGTAGAAATCCCTTGTGTGTGGGGGAAGACTATAGCGATAGGGGTATATTACCGTCTACCTGGTCAAGATGGTGAGATGGACAGACATGCTAAGGAAAACTAACCAAATTGGTAGTGCGGTAATAATGGGAGACTTCAATTACCCCAATATTGACTGGGTAAATGTATCAGCGGTACATGCTAGAGTTATAAAATTCCTGGATAGAATAAATGACATCTTTATGGAGCAATTGGTTCAGGAACTGACAAGAGAGGGAGCAATTTTAGATCTAATTCTCAGTGGAGCACAGGACTTGGTGAGAGAGGTAATGGTGGTGGGGCCGCTTGGCAATAGTGATCATAATATGATCAAATTTGAATTAATGACTGGAAGAGGAACAGTATACAAATCCACAGCTCTCGTGCTAAACTTTCAAAAGGGAAACTTTGATAAAATGAGAAAAATTGTTAAAAAAAAACTGAAAGGAGCAGCTACAAAAGTAAAAAATGTGCAAGAGGCATGGTCATTGTTAAAAAATATCATTCTAGAAGCAAAGTCCAGATGTATTCCACACATTAAGAAAGGTGGAAAGAAGGCAAAACTATTACCGACATGGTTTAAAAAGGGAGGTGAAAGAAGCTATTTTAGCCAAAAGATCTTCATTCAAAAATCGGAAGAAGGATCCAACAGAAGAAAATAGGATAATGCATAAACGTTGGCAAGTTAAATGTAAGACATTGATAAGACAGGCTGAGAGAATTTGAAAAGAAGTTGGCTGTAGAGACAAAAACTCACAGTAAAATCTTTTTTAAATATACCCAAAGCAGAAAGCCTGTGAGGGAGTCAGTTGGTCAGTTAGATGATCGAGGGGTTAAAGGGGCACTTAGAGAACATAAGGCCATCGCGGAAAGATTAAATGATTTCTTTGCTTCGGTGTTTACTGAAGAGGATGTTGAGCAGGTACCCGTACTGATGAAGGTTTTCATGGGTAATGATTCAAAGGGACTGAATCAAATCACGGTGAACCTAGAAGATGTGGTAGGCCTGATTGACAAACTGAAGAGTAGTAAATCACCTGGACCGGATGGTATACAGCCCAGAGTTCTGAAGGAACTAAAAAATGAAATTTCAGACCTATTAGTAAAAATTTGTAACCTATCATTAAAATCATCCATTGTACCTGAAGACTGGAGGATAGCTAATGTAACCCCAATATTTAAAAAGGGTCCAGGGGCAATCCGGGAAACTACAGACCGGTTAGCCTGACTTCAGTGCCAGAAAAAATAGTGGAAAGTGTTCTAAACATCAAAATCACAGAACATATAGAAAGACATGGTTTAATGGAACAAAGTCAGCATGGCTTTACCCAGGGCAAGTCTTGCCTCACAAATCTGCTTCACTTTTTTGAAGGAGTTAATAAACATGTGGATAAAGGTGAACCGGTAGTGTACTTGGATTTTCAGAAGGCGTTTGACAAAGTTCCTCATGAGAGGCTTCTAGGAAAAGTAAAAAGTCATGGGATAGGTGGCGATGTCCTTTCGTGGATTGCAAACTGGCTAAAAGACAGGAAACGGAGAGTAGGATTAAATGGACAATTTTCTCAGTGGAAGGGAGTGGACAGTGGATTGCCTCAGGGATCTGTATTGGGACCCTTACTTTTCAATATATTTATAAATGATCTGGAAAGAAATACGACGAGTGAGATAATCAAATTTGCAGATGATACAAAATTGTTCAGAGTAGTTAAATCACAAGCAGATTGTGATAAATTGCAGGAAGACCTTGTGTGACTGGAAAATTGGGCATCCAACTGGCAGATGAAATTTAGAGCACTGATATACTTTGATCTTTGATTGGGATTTAGGGCCATAAAGAAAGGCCCCCAAATGTTATTTCAGTACCAATTCACACAGAACATCTGGCCTCCTGTTTCTTTTGGCCTCTTTTGGGTACCACTTAGGCTAGAAAAGGCCAATAAATCCATCAGACTTAGTCACATACACAGCACTGCAGATTCTCTCTCTCTCTTTTTTTTTATTTAGCTGTACATAGCTCACATAGGTCAATGTTCATTTTTACTGACGTCAGAGGATCCATCTTAGCTGCTTGTCCAGTTAGCATGAATTGGGATATTCTCTGCAGCCTCATGAAGGAAGCCACTGCTGAAGAAAAGCCATATGTGTTTGCATAGCATTTGCAAAAAAAAAAAAAAAAAAAAAAAGAAAACATACAGGGGACATTGCACACAGATGGGAGAAAAGATTTTGTGGTCCGATATTACCAAAGAGGAACTTTCTGGTCTCATTGCCAAGCGCCATGTATGACAGAAAACAAAGGACACATGATCCTGCTACCACCATTCCTAGAGTAAAGCCTGGTGGCAACAGCGTTGTTGTGGGGATGCTTTGCAGCAGTGGGAACTGGGAAGCTTGTGAAGATCAAGGAAAGTGGGTAAAGTACAGGAAGATCCTAGAAGAGAACATTCTCCAGTCTGCCATAGACCTGGGACTGAAGAAAAGATTCACCTTTCAAGCAGGACGATGACCCTAAGCACAAAGTAGAGCAAGAAAGTAGTAACCCAATAAGAAGAATGTGAATGTTCTCAAGTCAAAGACCAGACCTGAATCCAATATTAAATCTGCAGCAGGATTTGAAGATTTCAGTCCACAAATTATTCCCAGCCAACCTGAAAGATCATGAGCTCTTGACTGCAAGAAAACTGGACTAACCTGCTATTATCCTACACTACTTATTTAAAAAATGTATTAACCGCCTTTCAACATTTCTATGTTGTTTCCAATTAAGACTGGTGGCTTATATTGCTAAAAAAAATGGAGTTTTCACTAAGCATTAAGTCAACAGGGATGAAAGTCTTATGCAATCAAAACTATTTATTCTTATTTCTGGAATCTTTCTATAATTCTTTCACAATGAAAAAAACATGTAGAATATGTTCTTAGACAAACGAGTAGAAGAAGATTTTGCTGATGGCTGAAGAGGTTCGGTGAGTATCACTTTACTGGATAATTTTGGGACTTAAAAGTTTGAGGGAGAGAGATTTTGAAGTAAACTAATCTTTAGTGCTTCATTAAAAACTAAAAGATAAGTAATTCTAAGTGTGTGTGTGTGCCTGTTAGAAAAGAAAAGCAAGGTAGGCAATTCCTGGTAGAAGGAAGATAACCAATGGGACAGTATAATACCAGGGTATAAATTATATCACAACAATCGAGGATGGATCAACCTGGGGGCAAGAGAGGGGGGCAGACTTTATGTTAGGGATGGCACAGAGTTCATTAGGATAAAGATCCTGCTGGAGACTAAATGCACAGTAGAATCTTTATGGGTGCAAATTCCATATGCGATGGGGAAGAGTACAGCTGTAGGGGTATACTACCATCAGAGTCAAAATGGACAGATGATAAAATTAGGGAACAAATTAGATGATAAAATTAGGGAACAAAACGACAGCACAGTAAAAATGGGCAATTTCAATTACCCCAATCTTGACTGGGTCTATGTCACAATCAGGACATACTTCAGAGATCAAGTTTCTAGATGAAAAAAAATGATTGCTTTATGGAGCAGCTGGTCATGGAACAAATGGGAGCTATTTTAGACCTAATTCTTAGCGAAATGCAGGATTTGGTGCCAGAGGTAACAGTATTGGGGTGTACGGTAACATTGATTATAAATGTGATCAATTTTGATTTATTTATTGGAGAGAGGACATTAAGTAAATCTACTGCTCTAGCATTTAACTTTCAAAAGGGAGACTGATAAAAATGAAAATAGAAAAAACCCCAAAAAACTAAGAGGTGCAGCTACAAAGGTAACAAGGCTACATCCGGCATGGAAGGGGTTAATAAACGTGGATATTGTGTGTTTGGATTTTCAGAAGGCGTTTGACAAAGTCCGCAAGAGAGACTCCTGAGAAAAAAATAAATTTATGGGATATTGTGATTTACAAACCAGTTAAAAAGGAAACAGATTAGGAATAAATTGTCAGTTTTCTCAATGGAGGAAGGTGACTAGTGGAGTGCCTCAGGGATCTGTACTGGGACTGGTGCTTTTTAATATATTAATGATCTGGAAAGGGAACGATGAATGGTAATCAAACTTTCAGACACAAAATTATTCTGAGTAGTGACATCACAAATGGATTGTGAGAAATTGCAGATGATCTTTAGAGACTGGGAATCTAAATGGCAGATGAAATTTAATGTGGACAAGTGCAAAGTAATGCACATAGGGGAAAAGTAACCCACACTGTAGTTACACAATGTTAAGTTCCATATTAGGAGTTTCAATCCAGGCAAAGGATCTGGGCATCATCGTGGACAATACTTTGAAATTTGCTCAGTGTGCGGTGGTGGTCAAAAAAGCAAAAAATAAGAATTAGGAATGGAGAATATAATACCTCTGTATCGTTCCATGGCGAGACCATACCTAGAGTACCGTGTGCAAGTCTGGTCATATTTCAAAATACAGAGAAGGGTGACCAAAATTATAAAGGGGATGGAGCAGCTATGAGGAAAGGCTAAAGAGATCAGGGCTGTTCAGTTTGGAGAAGACACACATAAGGGGGGGGATATAACAGAGGTCTATAAAATCATGTATAGAATAGAAATGTGAATCTCTTATTTACTCTTTCAAATACAACAACTAGGTGATACTCCGTGCAGTTAGTAAGCAGCACATTTAAAACAAAACAGAGAACATTCTTTCACACAACACAATTAAGCTCTGGAATTCATTGCCAGAGGATGTGATAAAAGTAGGTAGCATAGGGTAAGTCAATAACTATTATTAACCAGGTAGATTTGGGAAAAGTTACTATTTATTCTTGGGTATTGGCAGCATGGGATCTATCTTCTGCTTGGGATCCTGCCAGGTATGTGTGACCTGGATTGGCCACAGTTGGAAACAGGATACTGATCTTAATGGACCCTCAAGACTTGCCATATTGGTTCAGACCATGTTCTTATGAGTTGTATTTTTTTTTTTTAGACAGTAGAATGTGAAAAATATACAAGGGTGTAAAGACTTTTATAAGCCACTGTATATCCAGGATTCTTGGATTTTCAACCTTAAATGTAGCTGAATTGTATCTCTGTGATGATGTCTTGCATGTGAACAGTTTAAGAATGTTCATAATTTCTGCCTTAACCACTGCTAAAAGGCGATTATGAGAGGCATCTCCCCACCTACTGCCTTACTTCCTTGACATAAAATTACCCCAACCCATTACTATTGTGGCTTTGATCAGATGAGTGTCTGATTTCAAACTCCGTAAAGATGTTTCATTCTCTTTCACGTTACTGATGTGCCTTTTCTCTTTCTAACATTTCTCTAGCTAGCAGAAAGCTTTATGAACGGAGACAAACGCTGAGGAAAGCCACATCAACTTGCAACCCATTACAGAGGCATCCTAATGCACACCTATCTGCTTGGCAAAAAGCTACCATTCTCAATAATCTAATCTAGTACAAATCTGAACAAATGTACTTTAATTGCAAACTCATCCTACGTCACTCTTGGTACAAACTTCAGTCCCTTTCCCCAAACCTCAATTTGATATTGGATCCAAGGATAAATTCACAACACAGGATTCCTTGAATCCTGGGCCCTCACTCAATAACCTGTTTTCATCAAGTTCACTGCATCTCTCCCCCTCCCCCCCATACTCAGTTTTCTGGGGTGTAAGCCCTAAGAAAATTTTAGTACATTTCTGCTCACTGGAACACACATCCGGGTGTGATTAAACCAAAAGTCACCTGCTTCCTAGAAGTGCTCTGTTTAGCCCCCTCACCCGAAAAGAGATCAGCCCCTTGGTGGGACCCCTTTCATTATCACTTCTAAACTTCTCTAGCTTACATTTCTTTAATTCACTCCTAAAATTAAACAAGGACTCATTAAAATCTTGTAACCAAATGTCAAAAGCACCTAGAACTTAGCAGTCTTCAGTGAGCTAATCACTTTTTTTTTTTGTAAACAAGTCTTATCCGGGGGATCCTGGGTCCATTTAAGAATGAGCCTAGAGAAGTTTAGTACAACGCTTCATTTAACATTGCTACCAGAGGGCAATTTGTACACCTGAGACCATTGGGTTTTAATCCCGGATGAGGCCCTGAGGAGGTTAATCATCAGGATACATATGCAGTAAATATTGTATACCAAATACACTGAAAGATGGAAGACAAAAAAAAAAAAAAAAAAGGTGAGGAGGGGGTTAAGCATTATTCTTAATTTTTTTTGAATCAAGCTTTGACTTAGGCGCCTGTTTACGCCAACAAATCTTCATGCATTCATGGATTCACAATTATGAAATAAACTCATGTTTTGCAAGGTTATTTTTGTTTTTAATGGTCAGAGAAAATAAATTAAATTTCCTGTAGCTGCTGGACTGCCAGCTCCGCGCTGGCCCATTGAGTCTGAATTGAAAAACAGCAAAGTATATACACAGAAAAAACATTACACTGACGGTGCAGCTGGTAGCACTTCAAGGAACTTTCCTGGCTTGACTCCTTGTCTTAAGCTTTGGGACATGCAACATTTCTAAAAGCAAAGAGAAATCTGGAACTGTGCTGCACGCAAAAGAAAGCCCTGGTCACAACCAACGCAGAGAACTAAGGGATGCTAAACTGGATAACAAAAGATGACTGAAATGTTAATTGTTCCTCTGAATCTGCTGCCTTGCTTCAGACGAGGGTGGGCCCACTCTTGTGACCTTCTTTGGCTTGGTGTGCTTGGAGAACTGCAACGGCTTCTTCTACCTATCAAGAAACAGATTCACAAGAGTTTAAAAATGTCTTTCCAGTAAGTGGGGGTTGGGGGGAGATCCATTTATTAACTAGATCCAGTTTTAAGTCACTGGACATTATCCCACTCTCTGCTTGGTCAATTTTAAAAGCCCTATGCACGCTAAAGCTGGGAGATAAGCGTGACTCGGCCTGCTGCGCACCACGCGGATTTTAAAACCCGTGCAGGTAGGCGCGTATCTCCCACCAGGCGCACAGCAAAATTCTCAGCGAAAGGGGTGGGGCTTGGGCAGGCCAGCATTGTACCACGAAGTCAGCACGCAAGTAGTTAATGTGCACAAGCGCACGCCGGGGGTCCCCCTACCTACTTCTGCTATGGACAGTGTGTAAGTTGTGTTAACCAAAAAAAACCCCCAAGACTAGTCAGCAGGGATTTAAGGCTCGGGGGTTTAGGAAGTCCTCTCCTTTACTGGGGTGAACTGGGAGCAAACTGAGAAAAAGGCCTATTGCATCATCGCGCGTACCTCCTAAAATTCCCCCCACTTACGCGCCCGAGATGGAATACACATGCACGCGTCAATACAGAAATCAGCAGGTAGCGGATTTTATAATACACGCGCATGTACCTTTTAAATTTTACTTCTTAGTATGGAAAAAAAATTCTGTGTTGGATAAGGCCCCATATTGTCTGTTTTGCAAAACACTGGTCCAATGGCTGAATAAGTGGAAATATGCAGCCCAAGGTGTTTTGTTCCTTGTGCTGCAGATAAAGATATTTGGCACAGCAGCGGGGGAGGAGATATCCAGCTCTGCCCCATGAAGATATACTACTAGGCATAATTGTTGCACACCTTTGAATTTACACACACATCCGAGCAGTGAAAAAAAATCAGATTTCCATGGTTTGTGCTAATGAATTTGAAGCCATTGAATCAGACACTATTTGATTTTTAAAAAAAATAATATTCAGCATTTAAGGGCAGGAACACAGTGTTAATTATCTTATTTTTACAATACTCTTTCCTGCTGGCTGGAATCCTGTTTATGATGTGGGCTTACTTGAAGCATTATTAAATAAACTCCTAGAAAATACATAAACAATTTGCTTTTTAAGGACGACGTCCTGCTCTGGAATGGGAATGCGGCGATACAACAGACCATGGGCCAATCAGTGAGAATAAAAGATTGATCTAATGTGTCCCCAATTCTACGTTCACTTGCTGGCAGGCTCAGGATGCTTCCAGGACAAGGGAAACTGTCAGCCAAAACTAGTATTGAGATGTTTACCTCCATACTGTGCGCTTTCCATCAGGCCGATACAGTACAGTGCGCTCTGGTGGAGTGCACTGTTAGCCCGCGTTTGGCTGCGCGTTTTTGACTCGCTATTTTTACCCCTTATGTTGATGGGCCTATTAGTTATTCCCGCGTGATACAGAAAGTAAAATGTGCAGCCAAGCCGCACATTTTACTTTCAGAAATTAACGCCTGCCCAAAGGCTGGGGTTAATTTCAGCCGGCACCGGGGAAGTGTACAGAAAAGCAGAAAAAACTGCTTTTTTGTACACTCTCTGACTTAATATCATGGCGATATTAAGTCGGAGGCCCCAAAAGTAAAAAAAAAAAAAAAAAAAGTAAAAATCTGCCCACGGCCCGCGGGTCGAAAGACGGACGCTCAATTTTGCCGGCGTCTGTTTTCCGAACCTGTAGCTGTCAGCGGGTTCGAGAACAGACACCGGTAAAATTGAGCGTCGGCTGTCAAACCCGCTGACAGCCACCGCTCCTGTCAAAAAGGAGGCGCTAGGGACGCGCTAGTGTCCCTAGCGCCTCCTTTTACTGCGGGCCCTCATTTACATAAATTTATTTACTGGATCACGCGCCCAGGAGAGTGGCCTGGGCGCTCGCCCGCTCTCCCGTGAAGTTTTCTGTAACGGCCCGCATGTAAGATAGGTTTGGGAAACCAAGTACTGTCTTGGGAGCCCTGCAGGCTGTAGGGTTTTCAGGATCTCCGTGATACATATGCATGAAATAAGTCTGCATATATTGGAAACTCAGTATATGCAAATTTACCTCCTGTATCTTCACTGTGGAGATACAAAAACAGGTTTCCTGTTCTTATAGCAATACAGAAAATGTTGGCAGAAAAAGACCCAAGTCTGACCAGCAGGTTTATTATTATTATTATTTTTATTTTTATTTTAAAAGGACAATAACTGCCTCAGCGTGCAGGTTACTCCCCTGACCTCCTGATTAGAGCAGTAACTGCCGCAGCGTGGTTAACCCCCTCTCACCTCCTGTTTAGGGCAGTTACTGCCACAGCATGCAGCTTAACCCTTTCTTCATTTCCATCCTTTAGCCACCAGGACCTTCTATGTTTATTTCAACACCCTTCTGAATCCTATTACCATTCTTACAGTAACTTACAGGCCGATACAGTACAGTGCACTCTGGTCGAGCGCACTGTTAACCCGCAATTGGACGCGCGTTTTTGAAACGCGTCGAAAACGCGCGTCCAACCACCCCCCCCGAACCTAATAGCGCCCGCAACATGCAAATGCATGTTGATGGCCCTATTAGGTATTCTCTGCGCGATTCAGAAAGCAAAATGTGCAGCCAAGCCACACATTTAACTTTCAGAAATTAGCGCCAAAGGTAGGCGTTAATTTCTCCGGGCACCGGGAAAGTGCACAGAAAAGCAGTAAAAACTGCTTTTCTGTGCACCCTCCAACTTAATATCATGGCGATATTAAGTCTGAGGTCCCGAAAGTTAAAAAAAAAAGTTAAAAAAAAAATTTGAAATCGGCCCGCGGGTTGAAAACCGGACGCTCAGTTTTGCCGGCGTCCGGTTTCCGAACCCATGGCTGTCAGCAGGTTTGAGAAACGACGCCGGCAAAATTGAGCGTCGGCTCTCAAACCCGCTGACAGCCGCCGCTCCTGTCGAAAAAGAGGCACTAGGGACGCGCTAGTGTCCCTAGCGCCTCTTTTTGCCATGGGCCCTAATTTAAATATTTTTATTTACTGTATCGCGCGCACAGGACACTGGCCTGTGCGCGTGCCGGGAGAGCGGGCATTCGCCCGTTCTCCCATGACTTTTACTGTATCGGCCCGTCAGTAAATGTTTTTGAAGCCCTGAGCTTGTAAACCAGCCCCATAAAATAAGTTTGGTCAATTTCACAATCCTTTAGAACAAATGCTTTTAAATTTAATAGAAAAAAAAGTTTGTATGTTTATATTGCTGTATTTCACTATATGTATCCATCATTTGTCTCATTGTAGCACGTTGTCACAGTGCATCTACTTAATTTTGCTTACAACATATGCTGATACAATATTGTGTTAATTTTTTGGGTTGTTTTGAATGCAAAAGGACAGAAAATGATAGACACCAATAATGTTTAGTCTTAGGTCATCATAAAACAGTACAGCCCTAACATTCAGTGGACTATCTACTCCATGATAACTCACCCCTCAGGCCCAAAATCCGCAAAAGTGGAATAGAAGTTCTTAAACCTACCCGTATGGCGCTTTTCTGTATTATCCTGCGGCATGAAAATGCACTCTTAACAGGTTAATTAAAAATACAAGAGTTTAGCGTGTAACAAATCCTTCCATACCTTTGAGTGTAGTGATTCGGGAGATTCGAGCATGTGCAGGAGCTCGGAATTATCTATCTCCAGCAACATCCCCGTGATCTTGCCAGCTAACGCTGAGTGCATGGAATGGATAAGGGGATAAAGGCGTTCACCTAGCCCACATCACAGCAAAGAGAATAAAATAAAATAGCTTAAAAATAAGAAGTTTGCATTCAGATAAATACAGAAGTGACGATCCATGACTCTCTACTTTACTACAACAGTTAATGCAAGATTTCCACACCACACATAATCCCGGATAACTTTTCCTGTAACTGGTTATAAATAGCTCACACTACCCCACACAAATGCAACAAACTTGTACCATAAAAGCCATCCTGGCTTATTGGTGGTAAGTCAAACTACGTATTTCAGTTTCTGAGAAGTACATAAAGCCGACATGTATTGCATCCACTTTGAGTACTGGAACATATACTGAAACTTGTGCTTTTCCTTCATAGGTATGCATCACCAAAAGTTTAAAACAAATTGACTAAACATTTAGGTATTCATTCAAAGTGTTTGCCCAGCTAAGTCTGGGACGTCACTGATCAAACAGTGGGTTCTGAAAATCTTGCTGGGCTCTCTGCCTTCTACTTAGCCGGCTAAGTAGTTATCAGACTGAAAACGTAGCCGGATAAGTCAGGGGCATTCCAAGGCAGCCCAGGGTTCACCAGCTAACTCTACTTCTGCCTAGGTCTGTTGCTGGATAACTTGACACTTAACTGAATATATTCAAAATATAGCCGGTTAAGCAAATTTAAGAAGAAGAAAAATAAAAGTCTGGGCCTGTAGGCTCAATCCCCTAAACCCCCCAAACTATTTCACAGAATGTGCAGGCTGAGCACCTGAGTCCCCTCTTCAACCCCAAAATAAAAAAGAAGGGTCCGAAGCCATAGCAAACACTCTACAATCCATTCCCCCATACCCCCCCCCCCCCCAAGATCTATAATATAAAAATAGCCAAGCCCCCTCCTGGAAGTACAGCACACTCTTATTGGCTCCCGGCTGCTTCCAGCGTTGCTCCGACAGCAACGCCGGAAGCAGAGGTTAACAATCTCACTGTCAGAGCAATGCCTGGAGCAGGCAAGCGTCTACGTGCTCCTGGGGAGGGGGGAGTGCTGAGGGGCAGGCAGAAGAGGGCTCGGAGACTTTATATTAAAGAACATGGAGGGATGGGTGATCAAGAGTCACAGAGGTCCTGGTCTTTTATATTGGGGCAGGCTGGATGGAGGAACGTTTTGGGGATCGGGCCTGCAGACCCAGAGTTACATTCTGAATATAACCAGGTAGCACTACCCAGGTAACTGAGCGGAGACTTATCCCACTGAATATCTAACGTACAGGGAACACAAGTTAGCCAGATAACTTGTTCACTCGCTGCTTTTCTACATTTTGACCTCAGTAAATAATCATGAAATGCAGTTAAGAAAAAACAAACTTTTTCCAGAAACTCTAAAGAACAAAAAAAGTAGCAGAATACTTTGCTAAAAGCAGAGTGGAGCAGGGAACAGGATGCATTAAAAAGTCTGTAGCCTAAATTTAAAATTACTACCTGTTGACAGGCGATGCCAACATATGTTGTTGTACCGTCTCAAAAGAAGAATACGACTGTTCAGGTTTATTTTCTACATGACTAGGGCTTTCTTGTGCTTGTCATATACCATTACAGCTTTCTCTTTGCTTTAGAAAATGTTAAGAGTCATAAAAGTTCATTAACACAAGCATCTGTTATAAATTACCCTCTCACAAATACGAACAGGGGTTTTATGCACTACCAAAACTCCAATATACCTGCACACATTTTTCTTTACGAACATAAAAGAAAAAAAATCCATCCCCATTGTTGATCTGTTCAGGATATTCACTAGGCCCTTAGAGAAGGAGCTAAATAGAACCCGCTATTTTCAAGAACTTTTTTTATTTTTATTTTATCTATTTTAAAAATATTTCCAAGTGGTCCATGTTGTTACACAGTTTCCTAGATTAAAATAAGTCACTCACTTTTCAAGCACCATTTTTTTTCTCCTGTTCATGAAACAAAAGCCTCTCATTCTCCACCAATCTGATTAAAAATGAAATCTCTAAAATTTGCTGATGTCTCGGAGTTCCACTCACCCAGCAGCTGCTTCTGCTCCTGAGGTGGGGCTGCGGCAAGCATAGATGCAGTCAACGGTTCCTGGCCTTGTACAAGAACAGCTGGCTCCATAATCTACATATCACAGAAAAATATTTTCGTGAAAATATCAGAGAGGGGGCAACATTTTATTTCTCTGTGGTCTCACAGTAGTATTATTTGTGGCACAAAATAAAGGAACATGCTCTTTATAAACCTGGCTTCACTGGTATCAGTTTGATCAGTGGTTCATGGCTTCTGCCACTTATAAGTACTGCAGTTTTAATTGTGCTAGCGTAAGCCGAGGCACAAAGGTAGGGGGTGACTTTTCCCCCAGGTCAAATGGTGACTAGTAGACTGGATTCAAAACTAAACAGCCCGGGAATTCTTTTATTTACTCATTCCAGTTTATAATCCGTTATTTCCACATTGTTCAATGCAGTGTACAAAGCCACATTCATAATAAATACAATAAAATGTATACCAACTTAAAATAAAACAAAACTTAAAATATCTCACAAACACAGAGCTGCTCCTAACCTGCTACTTCACTATACTTCTATTTATTCAGTAAATGCTTGCTGAAATAGGAATGCCTTAACCTTTTTCCTGAAAGTCAAAGGATTTGTTTCATTTTGCAGCTCCAGTGGTAATCAGTTCCATAAGTTTGGTGCTTTAGAGTAAGCTTTTTCTCTGATCCTATTTAGATGAAAAACTGAAGGTGGAGGAACTTGGAGTTTCTGACCTCAAGGCTCGTGCCGGACACTACCAGTGCATTCTATCCCCTAAACAAAAATTCTCCAAATATAATGAAGTACTTTAAATACTCTTCTCTGATGCATTGGCAACCAATGCATCTCTCCCTCATATAAGAAGTGCTCATACCCCAGCTCAAACCATAAATAACTCAAACTGCCACATTCGGGACTAACTGCAACACTTTTATTTAAGTACTTCGAGGAAGCCAAGTACAACAAGCTGCAATAGTCCAGACTGCTACGCGTCATTGCCTGAACAACGATTCTGACATCCCGAGGAGTTTGCTTCGTATATCTAATACACCACATGGTTTGTGCCAGGATGTAGTCCCCAGGCCAAACCATGACTTTCATGCCCAATTGGCAAACTGACACAAAAGGATGTTGATTAACTCAAGCTCTAGTGCCAATAGCACCAAAACTTCTGTGGAAATCTTAAGCCCATAGGAAAAAAAAATATATATATATTCCAGATACATCCAATCCATCCCTTTATTCTTACGCGTGCAATAGGAGAGCAAGTGGTAGAGAATACGTTTCCATTATATTCTGACATCTAAGATGCTCTTTGTGTTAAAGAACCCTACTCAAAGGCCACATTTGGATAAGATATGACTCAGCCTTGTACCTGCTGTACTGGAATCTGCTGCACGTTCCGCACGGTTGTGGAATACTTATACTGAGGAACTACTCGGATGTGTGCAGGGGACAAAGCTGCACGAGTGCCGACTGTCTGCGTGCCTATATTGACTGACAAACAAAAAAAAAAATTGTCATAAGCGGTGTGCAAAATTACTGGGAGTCTGAGAGAAAAGAAACATGGTTAGTCTTAGTATGTTCAACCTATTCATTTTATAGCTGGTTTAAGACAGGCTCAGTTGTTAAGACACAGCCTTTCAATAATAGATGGATGGTCAGGAGACATAAGGAATAGATGGGATGTGTGCTAGTGGCCTACATAACTAAAATCGTCACAAGCAGAGATATTATGTGATGCAGCGAGCCTGGTGGGCCGTATTCACTAGAGCTCCAGGTGTCACCCCCCCTGTTTTGGCATGTTTTTCTCATAAAAAATAACCTTTGGACTCCAGTTGGAGAGTTAGCGATAATAGCTTGGTGGAGAGTCCTTATTGAAATTGGAGAACCAGAGATGACTACTAAGCCAGTCAGGAAGGACGAAAAGAAAGGTAAACAGTGGAATCCAAAATGGCCAAGAAACAGGATTCCCTCGGAGTTGCAGATATGGAAGAGCAGATGGTTATGAGACTCACAGAAGCTGGAGTGGCGGCTTTAGAACATGAATTTGATTGTATAAATAACTTTTCTGAGCTGAAGGAAATGATGGCAGACGTGGGGAGATTATTGCTATTGCTAAAGGAAGGATTTCAGTGGTAGAGGAGGATAATTTGGCGTTAATGTTGCAGGTATGTCTCCTAGAAAAATCACTTGAGGCCACTGAAGCAAAACTTGAAGATCTTGAAAACAGATCGTGGCATAATCTCCACTTTCTGGGCCTGCCCAAGACTTTGTCTGATGGGGGATCTTCCATCCAGGCTCGAGAGCTGGTTGCCGCGTGAATGCTGTTTAACCTCAGCTTTTTGTTAATACTGTTTTTTCAATGTTTATGATTGACAGCAATAAAAATTACAAATTAAAAAAAAAAAACTGCCCGACTTAAAAGGAAAGTTGATTATTGAAAGGGCACATAGGCTTGGGCCTAAGAAGAGTTTGGAGGATCGCCCAAGATTGGTAATGCCACACTTTCTAAACTCAGCACAAAAAACAGCAGCGTTTATGGCTTATAAAAAGCACAAAGATGATAAATATAAAGATCATAAGGTCATGATGATGTTTCAAGACTTTTTGACGGCCATCTCAGCTCAAAGACGTGCATTCTCTATAGCAGTGGTTCTCAACCAGTGTGTCGGGACACACTGGTATGTCACCAAAAGATGGAAAGTGTGCCTCCAAAACTGACATAGCAAGCCTCCGCTTTCTATAGCAGCCACAGGTGCTTGCTGCTTGAGAAGAGTGCAGAGTAAGGAGCTGGAACTTAAAATTCCTCAGCACTGCTCCCTGTTGCTGCTTTTCCCTCAACCCTGGCAATCACTACCACCACTAATCCAAAGAGAAATGTTGCAGGCATGCTGTAATCCTGCCCAGTCTTCTCGTCGCACCTCCCTCTCCTCACCCTGCTTCTTGGCGTTTCAGTTTTTCTCTGTATGCTTGATTATAATTTATGGTCTTTTATTCTGTATTAGATAAGGGTCAGTCTGCATTCTGCATGTTTGACAGAGGTGAGGGATTCTGCTAACTAGGACGTAGTTCCTGGGTAGGGATCTAGAGCAGCCTGGCTTTCTTTGTTTTTCCAATAGTAAGTGTACTGTGTTCCTCATTTGCAGTTTTGCTGTTTCATAGGTCAGGTTGTTGCTGTTCCCAGGTGTTAGTACTCTTATAGTATGGCTGGTGTGCTATATAATTTCTAAATGTCTTTTTAGCAGGCTTTCATGTTATTTCACCTAGTGGCTGGTAGGGAAGGAATTCTGAAGAACTATTACTGAGGGGATATCAGAATTTGAATATATTTTTTGTATGTTGAGTTGAAAGGGGAAATTTTCTAACTCTGCTCTGTATAAATTCCAGAAGAGGCAGAACTTCCTGAGGTTGACAGCGAAATGCATGAGAAAAACTGTATCGAAAAACTGTGCTGCACATGCATATCAGTCCTAGATTTTTCACTAATGTAGGAAGCAAAGATTAAAATTTTTGTGAAAAGAAACAATATTTTAAGCAGTTGACATGAAAGAATATTTTATCTTTCTCCTGCATCATTTTCAACAATAAAATAATTTAGGGTTTTTTTTTTATTTTTTAATTATAGCTGTTAATGTAGTGTGCAATATGTGATGCGCGTGAGCATCATCTGTCAGGTGTGTCATGAAGGAAGAAAAGTTGAGAACCACTGCTCTATAGTATGCAGCGAATCCATAGAGACATCCAGTTTGCTATGATTTATCCTGTGATGTGTGTGCCTGAGCTTGAGATCAACATGGAGACGGCAACTAACCCAGAATCCTCTGCTATCTTAGCCTTTCTGGCTATGTGAACTTTAAATGCCCTACTGAGCCTGACCTGGAGGAATTCCAAGGACCCCTGGACAGCAGATGAAGCTGGCGACAATTTGTGATACCTAATTATAGGGTCACAAGAGCAGAAGGTAACGGTCAGAACCTCAGGCTAGCATGTCAATTACAGGGGCATCTGTAAACACAGCACAAGATATTACGATTGCCTGAGCAGCAAGATTTTAACAGAACAAAGGATTATCTAAAGAGTGATGTGGGCTCCAACTTGGAGAACTGGTCAGGGTAATTTATGGATAATTTATGATGCTGTTGACATGACAACCTATGTACCATATTTTGCGGTCCATAAGACACACCTTGGATTTAGAGGAGGAAAATAAGAAAAAAAAAAATTCTGTCCCCATGACAGGCTCTATACGGAGCTCCCCCTGGAGCGAATGTAGCATCTCTCCCTCTCGCGCGCAGTCCCCCTCCTCCTCCTCCCAACTCGGCCCAATCAGTATAGTGGCGCAGGTCAAATGCAAGAAACATCTAATATATCTAAACAAATGAGAAGGAAATGGCCTGTTCTAACTTTGATGCCATGTATCGTCTTCCGCCGGCAGAACTTCAGCTCCCTGCCGGTCTGCTGTTCCCGGGGTGCATCTTGCTGCGAAGCTCGGCGTGGCGCAGGTCAAACATCAGCTGTTTGAACCGCATGTGCTACGGAAGCCCCTCCAGTTCAAACAACTCCCTGCCAGTCTGCTGTTCCCGGGGTGCCGCAGGGTGCATCTTACTGCGAAGGTCGACGGCACCCCGGGAACAGCAGACCGGCAGGGAGCTGTCTGAACTGGAGGGGCCTCCGTAGCGCACACGGTTCAAACAGCTGATGTTTGACCTGCGCCATACTGATTGGGCTGAGTTGGGAGGAGAAGGGGGGACGGCACATGAGAGGGAGAAATGCTACATTTGCTCCATAAGACGCACAGACATTTCCCCCCCAATTTTGGGGGGAAAAAAGTGCATCTTATGGAGCGAAAAATACGATAAATGATACTCCAGGTGGTCATGCAACTTAAGAATTTCTGACCTTGTATTGTATTGTACCTATAAAAGAAGGATCAGTTCATGTAGACAGACGAGATGCTGATTGGTCAGTTTGTTAAAGAAATGGCATCCAGCATCTCCCCAATACTTATACTGCTCAGTAAAAAAATTATACTTTCTACAAAATCTAAGTGCAGTGTTCTTGTGCTCATGGAGAAGCGCCATAAGCGTGTTTGGCACATAACACCTGCAAAATTAAAAATTTGGAAAGATGGCAAGGTTTTTACCTTTGATTCTCCCGAGAAAGTGAAGGATATACTTTGAAAAACTGAGCTCCAAATAGCATCAATATGGTGATCAGTGAGGAGCACTTTCAAAGGGCGTGAACTATTATTATTCTGCAACATTAAGAGCAACAACGATTTTTACTTTACAGCAGTGGCTTTCATTGGGTGATTTGGTAAGGTCCATTTGGATAAACAGAGGTCTTGGTTTCTGCTACATAAAAGTAATATTTTATGCTGTAATATTCTGCCCGATTTGATCAACACACGTGCCTCCACTTCTGGAAAAGAACTCGGAAAGACAGGGCAACATAAAATCTTTTTTTTTTTTTTTCCACTTACATGAGGTTTCAAGAGACTGACAACGCTTTTATTTTACTGATATGAGAAATGAAACCCTACGGTTAAATATGTTGCTTTGAATGTAAATGGGTCAACCATATGGTCATCGGTAAAGATATCTGGAATCTTACACTCCCTTGTGAAGAAACAGAAGTGTATGTTACTATATCAGTTGGGGGTGATATTCAGGAAATGTTTAATCTGTAAGAAATAAATGCCTTGGCTAATACTTTGATGTACTCGGGAAGGTTCTCTCAATTATATATGGGTTTGGGGTGGCACCCGAATGCAAAATCACAGATCTCGGTCTTTCGTTCTCGTTAGGGTTTGTACAGAAAATAGTTTTTGGGGGTGAAGGAACTTGGAAAAGAGTGGTGGGTGGTAAGGGAGGTGTTAGGAAATAGATTGGGAGGGGATAAATACAACAGAAGCAAGGAGGAAGGGTATTCAACAAAAAACGAAGAATACAGCTTGTTATTTGTAATTTCAAATCAAAGGGTAATGGTCCAGGTTGGGAAGAAAGTGGGTCATAGTTATCAAGGTGGGGATTGGTTGAAGGATGAAGAGCACATGGTGTCTCTCTTGGAATGTCGGAGGCTCAGGGTCTCCAATCAAGAGGAAGAAAATACTAACTGAAATACAAAGGCACAAAGTGACTATTACTGGAATTCAGGAAACTCACATGTCAGAAAAGAGCAAGAAACTGAAAAGTTAGGTGGGCCAATGTTTTTATGCTCCTGCAGTAGGACAAAAAGCAGGGGTTGCAATTTTAGTCCATAAAAATACCTCAACAATTTAGCGATCCATCAGGAAGATTTATAATATTGATGGGTAAGTACAAGGTAAAGAACTCACTATTTGTAATGTATACAGGCATTTATTTATTTTTAACAGATTTGGTGAACAAGTTGGCTCTGCTCATTAGAAGACCCCTGGTGCTGCCAGGAGACTAATTGTGTACATGAGGTGGCGCTTGACAGATCAGCTCCCAGTCAACAAGGGATGGGGGGAAAGCTGAAGGGAATAAAATATTTATGTGCAGGACCCCAGAGGCAGGCAGAGCTCCAAAGTCTCAATGCATGGATGAGACAATGGTGCAACAGCTCCCCTATGAGGAAAGGCTGAAGAGGTTAGGGCTGTTCAGCTTGGAGAAGAGATGGCTGAGGGGGGATATGATAGAGGTCTTTAAGATCATGAGAGGTCTTGAATGAGTAGATGTGATTCGGTTATTTACACTTTCGAATAATAGAAGGACTAGGGGGCATTCCATGAAGTTAGCAAGTAGCACATTTAAGACTAATCGGAGAAAATTCTTTTTCACTCAACGCACAATAAAGCTCTGGAATTTGTTGCCAGAGGATGTGGTTAGTGCAGTTAGTGTAGCTGGGTTCAAAAAAGGTTTGGATAAGTTCTTGCAGGAGAAGTCCATTAACTGCTATTAATCAAGTTTACTTAGGGAATAGCCACTGTTATTAATTGCATCAGGAGCATGGGATCTTCTTAGTGTTTGGGTACTTGCCAGGTTCTTGTGGCCTGGTTTTGGCCTCTGTTGGAAACAGGATGCTGGGCTTGATGGACCCTTGGTCTGACCCAGCATGGCAAGTTCTTATGTTCTAAGGAAGAGGATTTTAGGTTTCTTTAGTTAAGAAATGGGCTTCATTTTGGGGAAGGGGGGGGGGGCTTAACCAGAGTGGAACCAGGCTGCTGGCACTAACCTTTAAAAAGGAGATAGCACAGCTTTTAAACTAGATGAGGGGGAAAAGCAGATAGTCACTCAAAAGAGTATGGTTCAGAATGATGTACCTTTGAAGGATACTAAGAGAACAGGGAAATTAAGGCATCCCAGCAGAGAGAGGTTACAATAAATGCCAAAGAGAATTAGATGCCTTTAAACGCAGAAAGATTCCAAATTACCCCTGTCAACTGATGAGCAGGTTGTTAATACAAACAAGAAACATACTTTGAAATGTCTGTATACAAATGCTAGAAGTCTAAAAAATGTCCACATTAAATTTCATCTGCCATTTGGAAGCACAAGGTGATGAGTATAGGGAAATATAACCTATGCTGTAGTTACACGATGTTGGGTTCCATATTAGGAACTACCACCCAGGAAAAAGATCTAGGCATCACAGTGGAAAATACATTGAAATCGTAGGCTCAGTGTGCTGCAGCAATCAAAAAAGCAAACAGAATGTTAGGAATTATTAGGAAGGGAATGGTTAATAAAACATAAAATGCTATAATGCCTCCGCCATGACATGTGCATATTATAAAATCTGCACATCCATGGATGCGCGCAAGTTTTAAAATCAACCCCTAAATCTCCTAGATATATAGTACACACTTAACCCTACTGAGAAGGACTACACATATGTGTTGAGAGCTCATTTGACTATGTTCTGGATAGATTATATATTGGTCTCCGATTTTCTCTTCCCTAAAGTAAGACAAGCAAAAATTGGCTCAATTGAAATATCTGACCATGCTATAGTTTGGATAGATTTCCCCCTAATAATAGATGTGAAGAGCCCTAGGATTTGGAGGTTTCCAAGTCACTTAATAGAAGATAAAGATTTAAAAAATTTCTTGCAAGACAAATGGGAAGAGTTTGAAAATCATAACTCCATAACATAGGGATAACCCACGTTTATAGTGGGAAACAAGTAAGGCAGTCATGGGAGGTGGGATTACATCTTTCATGATTGCCAGATCCAAAACTTTACATAAAAATATTATAAAACTAGAGGAAAAGCTGTGATATACTAAATTAAAATTATCACAGAAAAAACACAACTGGATTTCAGGAGGAATATAGGTCTATTCTGTATGCCTTAAACTCCCAGCTGCATCAGAGCACACAGCAGGCAATGCACTTTGAAACTCATAAGCTTTTCCATTTTGGGAATAAAGGTGGGAAGCTCCTAGCAAACTTGGTAAGATTAAGCAGGGGGAAAACCTATAATTGACAAGTTAAAAGATGAAAGGGGAAAATTATTAAAGAAAAGTACTGATATTTGTGTCACATTTCATAAATTATATGAAAAGTTGTATTTGGAAGATAAACTGAGTGGTAGCTCCCAGGAGGAGTTCTTCAACAATCTTGAGATCCCAAAGATCACTACTTCGCAGTTGGCTATGTTTAACAAGCCCATCGTATTACAGGAACTTACAAATGCTATTAAAGCTAGTAAGAGTCATAAAGCTCCAGGACCTGATGGCCTAATTGCTGACTTTTATAAAGTGCTGATTGGCCAGGTTTCCGGGGTACTAAACTTTTTCTGCAACACCCAAGAGAGGAATGAATTTCCCAAGAGGTTTACCAGGGCAATTATTACCATATTTGGGGGGGGGGGGGGGAAATCAGGAAAAATGTGTCTAATCCTGCCTCATATGTGTCCATTTCCCTGTTGAATTATGAAACCAAACTGTTTTGCAAAAATTTTAGCAGACAGATTGAATTTGGTATTTCCTTCAATTAACTCTTTTTTTGGTAATTTATGGTTTTATTGTGATAATAAACATACAACATTGTATCAGCTAAACTACCCCCCAGTACAAAAAGTTTTCCAGGATTTAGATGGTCCGAACCATATATATCATGGTTTGGTAGGATATCCTCTGTGAAGATGAATATTTTATCTAGACAGAGCTATCTATTCCAATCCCTGCCAATACACATCCCCACGGTGTTAATAAAGAAATGGCAACAGCATATTTTTTCCTCCATTTGGAAGCGAAGACCCCCCAGGGTATTGAATGCTGTTATGTATAGACCTAAACTGAGAGGTGGGTTAGGGATACCCAACTTGAGATGGTGGCTCAGGAATAGGAAGGGAGAGCACAAACAATGGATAAATATAGAACAATCAATGATGCAGCCCAGAGCCACCTGGCTACCATTGAAATGCCTTCCCTTGCCAACCAATACCACGCTGGTGGTGTGGGAGCAATGGCGTAGTCAGTTAGTAGGAAAACGGTGATGCTTTTATAGCACTGGTATCCAATCCCATGCCTCATTTCCCATGGGAGATCAGTCAAAATTTTTTAAAACTTGAGGGGTGAAGGGCATTACGAGATTAGGGCAACTTTGGGAGGCAGGGGCTTTAGTACCATTCCCAGTACTCCAGGACAGATATCAGCTTTCACAGGAGGATGTATTCCCTTTTCTCTAAATAAGACATTTTCTGCTGGCTGAACAAATGGGAATAGACCTCGCATTAGGCAAGACCCAAATGGAAAACTGGTGTGACCAAGCGGATAATATGCAGAGAGTGATCTCGCAAGTGTATAACTATAGCAACAAGGATCCGCTGGAAAAACAGACTTACATGAGCACATGGGAAAAAGACCTGGGCAGAAGACTCTCAGAGGAGACTTGGGACACTGTATTCCTTAATACAAAAAAAGGGTCCGCTTATACCCGACTAGAGGAAAACTGCTATAAGACCCTATTATGATGGTACAGTACACTGGAAAAAATACATAAGATTGATTCGACACAAGACAACAGGTGTTGGAAGGAGTGCGAACAGAAGGGAGCTTATTATCACCTATGGTAGATGGGCACCAAAAAAGATTAAATATTTGGGGGTCTACATCTAAAATGGAATGAAGACTTCAACGCTACAAGGTCCTCAGCCGCCTCACACACATTCAGCAATTCAGATTTCTCGACATTAAGCTTAAAGCTGGATAAACTGCCGACTTTTTGAAGTTCATCCAATGCTCCCGCTAAGGATTGGGATGGATGGGTCAAAGTAAACAAGATATCATCAGCGAACAGTGACATCTTATATTTCTTCTCCCCAGGTGATTGCCAGGGTTCGGTGGACTCTGATAGCCAAAGGTTCTAAGAATAGCGCAAAGAGTAATGGGGATAAACGGCAACCCTGTCTTGTTCCCCTGTTTATGGGAAAGGTCTTAGAGTATGTCCCATTGACTTTCACCCTCGCCATAGGGGCATTATACAATTGTTATATCCAATTAAGAAAATAAGGGCCAAAATTCATTGCCTTCAAGGAATGAAATAGGAATGGCCAGTGCACCATGTCGAAGGCTTTTTCTGCATCCACCGCCGGAATGGATTCTTTTTTAGCCCACCAGACTAGGTTTACTATTTTGCGTATATTGTCAGCAGCCATTCTACTGGGGATAAAACCCGCCTGGTCTGTATGTAGTAGCCTTGCCATAACCCTATTCATTCGGTTCGCCATTATTTTCACTAGCAATTTGAGGTCCACATTATTAAAGAAATGGGCCTGTATGACCCGCATTGAGTTAGATCCCGACCTGGTTTCCCCAATATAGTTATTCCTGAAACATTAGCACCCGTCCTCACTGGGTTTCCCTCCCTCAATGAAATAAATAATGCTCTCAGGGGGTCTCTATCAGCGAGAGCGAGAATTTTTTTGTAAAACTTCAGTGTGTACCCATCAAGGCCTGGTGCTTTATTGGCTTTAAGTTCCTTGATTGCCTGTTGGATTTCGGGGGCAGAAATTTCCTGTCTATATAGCCTCTTTCCTCCTCAGAAAGGATGAGAAGGCTAAGGTCTTTGAAGTAGGCATCAATCTGCTCTGGGGAGATATTTGTATTTGCCTCATATAGGGCCCCATAAACCTGCTGAAAGAGGTGCCTAATATCAGGGGGTGAGGTTATTAAACTACTATCTTCGTGACTGATCTCCGAAATCTGGTTTTGTGCCATCCTTCACTTTAAGTATCTAGCTAATAGTTTCCCTCAATTATCTCTTCTAACCAAGTGGGCTTTGTGAAGGGGCATTCCATCAGTGTTAATATGATTAAACTAGTAATCGTGATGGAAGAAAGTTACAAAAAAAAGTGTCCAGTAATAGTGGGTAGAGTTTGATTCAGAAAAAGCTTTGATAGATATTCCAGGAATATCTGTTTTCAGGAGGTATGGCTTCAGTGGGGAGATAATACAAAATATCTCTCTATCAGAGACAGAGATCTGCTTTACTGGCAAATGGTCCAGTTACATCATGGATCCAGGCAGGGGTGTCCACTATCACCATTGCTGTACATTCTCTCGATAGACTCGCTCAAGAAAAATAGAATCAGATTTCTCTGTGAAAAGGTTTCAGAATAGGAAATCAAGAATTCAAAGTAGCAGCCTTTGCAGACAATGTTTTGGTATTTTGGTCATCCCCACAGGAGTCTTTAGAAGGGGTTTTGAGGAAATCAGACATTGTTCGAGGCTTTCTCAGGGCTGAAGGTTAATATACATAAGTCTGAGGTGATTGAAATCTATGGAAGCCTGAATTAGAAATGGAAGGATACATTTCCCTTGAAATGGGTGGATAGGGAGATGAAATATTTGGGGATTAAGCTCACAAGGCAAATAGACAAGCTGTATGAGGCAAATGTGCCACCACCACTTAAAAATATGGAACAGAAACTGAAAAATTGGTTCTCCTTACTCTTGTCTTTGATGGGGAGAATTTTCCTGATAAAAATGGAGTTGCCAAAATGGCTGTATATCATGCATCAGCTTCCAATCTGGTTGGGGAAAAAAAAATTCAGATTTGGTTCTCATTGACTGACATATGAGATGATTTCTCTGAGGGACAAAGCCAGGGTACCTCTCGGTACCTTAATGATGGATAAAAATCAAGGGGGCATGAGCTTCCCAAATTGGAGAGACTACAATTTAGCGTGTGTCCTAAGGCACAAAGGATTGTTCATTTGGCACCAGTTTTCTCTCTCCCAATCATTTTGGGAAAGAGTAGCTATTCCCATATTGGCCGGGGAACATTATCCAAGTTCAGTCTGCAGAAGTGCCTCTTGATTGCAAGCAGAGGGGGTCATTTACTAAGCGTATTGCGTGCAATATCAGGATGGGGGCGGAGTCGGGGCGGCATCAGTCCCGGAAGAGGAGTAGTCAGGGCGGCACCGGGGCTGATCTTTATCGCTGCCGGTTTCGCACCGAATAACTATACCTTTTTTGGTGTAGTTATTCGGCGCAACGCCGGCAGTGATCGCTGCCGGTTAGCACAGGTCCGCCCCCCACTTCGCCCCCCGTTACCACCAGGATTCAGAGAGCCTGGCGGTATTAATAAATCCAGGCCAGAGTTTGCTTATACAATCAGGGAGGCAAGCATGGAGCCATCTATGTAAAATAAAAGTTTCACAAGTCGGGGTGTTGTATCCCATTCCTGACACTGAGAGGAAACCCGCGGTTTCTTCCCGGGGTAGAAAACAAATAGTTTGAAACAGAGTAGCAAAGGTATGGTTGGACTGTATCAATTTTTCATAGAACGAATCAACACAATTAAAAGCTTTAAGGATCTACAAGATAAGTCTAGCCTAGTCTCTAGGGATGTCTATGCATACTTGCAGGTTTGACATTATGTGCAATTAAGCCAGAAAAACTGAGTTCCATAATTATGTTAATGTGCAGGAAATCTTTATGAAAAAAAGGAGGAAAGTAATTCTTGCTCATCTCTTAATAAACCTATTCAAAATATAAGTAGTAATAAAGTTTTGTATGATATAGTTGATAAATGGAAAAAGCAGGTTGAAATTACTATAGAGAAGTTGGAGGTCCAGATAATGCCGCAGGATTGCTATTCTGCAGTAGAGAATGTAGCATTAGGAGAAATCGGCTATAAAACGAATTCATTGTATGTATATGCCTAGGTCCTGGTTGTATGCGGCCAAATGGAGTGATTCAGACTAGTGTTTAAAATGCTTAGATGAATAAGGGTCCTTCTGTCATTGTTTCTAGGAGTGTGGAAAGATTTCTGGGTTCTGGGATGAGACTTTGGTAGAATTGGGCCAGTTGGTAGACTGGTCTATTCCAATGTCGCCTAGAATGTCTGTTGGGTTTATTCGATAACTCGATGGAGATCCTCACTGAACATAAAAGACGACATTCCTTAAGAAAGTATTTTTACTGGCGATTCAGACTATATTGGCTAAATGGATCTCCCCAGATGTGCCAAAGAGAGAACAGTGGAAGGCACTGTTGTATAAGTTGCTGCAATTTGAATATCTGACTGCAAAAAAGCAAAAAATCAAATGAATCTCTGAAGAAATGTATTTGGCAAGGATATTGGGACATTCAGATATGTTACAAAAACATATTAAGCAATTCTGAGTTTATGGAAGTGGATTTAATACGTGGAAGTCAATTCTCTTCGGAAAATAGGGATAAACGCTGGCACAGACTATTTGGCAATACAGTGTGCTTGACAAGCTGGTGTTACTTCTTTGCTTGCTTCAAAATGGTGGAGGGTGGGATGGGAATAGGATGGGCTGAAGTCTTAGTTAAGAATGTATGAATATTGGATATCTGTGAAAAGGTCAACTTGTTCTTGTTGAAAAATGAATAAAGATATGAATGAAAAACAAAATTGTCATGGGCAATGGGTAACTGGAGGGCATGTTCTTCACCGAATGAACTGCATTTTTGCATCTAAGAACACGCATGCCTAGAATAACAAGCAAGCACCGCGTCAGAACGTGATCAATGGCAGTGGTGCTGCACACCCTTCAGACTAAGTCAATGCACATGGAGACATAAGTTACTACTCCTTTGAATATCAGCTTTATCCGGATAAATACCAGATGTTTGAATACCAGGGCCAAAAATATAGCTAAATTTTAATGGAGATTTATCTGGGTACATTTTAGCTGGATAACTTAGGGGCATTTCAGGGGTACCTGAGGCAGGGACAAATTAGCTGGGTAACTTAACTCTGATATACGGCGTTAGCTGAATACATTATTTGGCTAATTATAGGCATCCTGAGAACCTGGGTTCCTGAACAAAAAACGTTTATGGCTATATTCAAAGACTACAGCTGAATAAGCACAGATAGCTGAAAACAGAACAAACAAGCTGAAGCTGGAGGCAGGGGCCCCTCCCCCCCCCAAGTGGTGTTGATTGTTTGGTTGTCCCCACACCCAAAATATTTTGAAAAAGTAGCAGGCCAGCCCCCACCCCCATCAGTAAGTCAAACAGTGGTCATATGTAAACGTGTCCCCTCCTCTCCTCAAACTCTCCTGCCAGCACCCCCTAGACCTCAGCCACAAGGGCCATAATACAAGTGTTTACAGTACTATACATGATACAAGCTTGTGGCTGGGGCCATTTACATGGTGATAGCAGGGCCAGAAAGGCAGGGGATGGCTTGTGAGTGTGGCAGGGGACACACTTACATTTTGCCACTGATGAACTGGCAAGGGGGGGGGGGGGTTTGGCTGACCCGCCATTTTTAAAAAATATTTTTGGGATGCTTGGGCAGAGTGGGGAGCGCAGGCCCTCCAGCCTCAACTTAATCACCACTGGTTTGTGGCTCTTGAACGAGTTGGACACCCTTGCTGCTCATTGCAATGAAAATCCTTGCAGAACCCTGCAATCATAAGCTCTGAATCTGGCCACTGACAAGGAGTATCCCTGACCCAACCCCACAGACTGGAACACCTCCAGCCCCCGATAACCCAAGTCAGTAACTGAACTGGCCCAGGAGTTCCTGTGCATGCTAAGCATGGAGGCACAATAAAAAAAATATATTCACTAAAGCTAATTCAGCTGAGAGCATATTGTGAAACTTAGCAGGAAAATCAGAAAACAAGACAAAAAATGTATGATTCTTCAAGTTTTTCCCATCCTGTGCCTGTGGAAAATGACTCCAAGTCCTTTAACAAAAAGAAAACAGATTTTTCACTTTTCCATGCATTATTATTATATTGAAACATGCCCGTTCCCCCCTCCCCCACCAACTCACCCACTCTCTGATTCTGGAGCGGAACCCGCGGTACTTGCGTCGACGCCTGCCTCATGGTGCTAATGTTGGAAGGCACTCGTCTTGGAGCCGCTGCCCGTATCACTGGAGCTGCTGCATGGAAGTTTACTGTGAACAAAACAAGAACTTTCCCCATTGAAGTGGCAGGGCTGGCATCCGGCTGGAAGATTTTAGGCTGAGCTTTTACAAAAAAGCTGCCCAGTGAACTGACTGGGAAGCCCCAATTCTGGTGCAATTAAAAAAAAAAAAAAAAAGACACCAGCCCACTGGCTTCCCAGTAACTGGAGCGCTCCATAACTTTGCCTGTGCATGAGAACGGGGCAAAGAAGTCAGTCTGGATCAGATGGACCTGGCTGCCGGGTAAAAAACAGATCCAGAACCAGGTCAACTGGAGGACCACGGAGAGGCTCTCCACCGAGTGAACACAAAGGCTTACTCCAATGCTTAAATTCTCTATGAATCCACTCTAAAATTGCAGTTATCGCCATGTTTCTAACTCGAGGAAAACAGTTTTTCTTCTCTTTGCTAAGATATTATCTTTCTTCTAATGAAGATCATGGCACAATGATGTCACCTTTACCACATATATATATATATATATATATATATATACATACATACACACACATACATATATATATATATTTTTTTTTTTTAATAAAAACTTTTTTACTGGATCAGGCAAGGATCCATCAAGTCCAGTTTCTTGTTTCCCGGGGCTTTAATCATTTTGATGGATTACATACAGTATTTTTGTTCTTGGATATGGGAAATGGGTGCAACTGTTCTAGCATGTTTCAACTCAAATTTCAGCTTGGGGTTTTTTTGGGTTTTTTTATGCCACTTATGAACCTAGATGGACACCAAAAAAAAAAAATTCACTTTGGCTTGTATTTTTCCCTCTTAAGGAAATCTGTGAGGGATAATTAGAAATATAAAAGCAAAATCAACCCAAGCAAAGATGATTTGTTTTATAGACCACAACTCAAGAGGTAAGTACATATTTGTACCCACTTACGTTGAGGCCTGGATGGGTGTGTAGTCCACCGAGGTGCTGGACGGACAGGTGCAATGGGACTAGGAGTGTAGAAAGCTCTACTTGGTGGCTTGAAATGGGGGAAAAAAAAAATACCCAAATTATTTTCAGATAAAGATACAGTCTTACCTTTTGTAAACTGGAAAGGTGGTCAGGGAGGTGATGTGTTTTAACCCTTTGCAAGCAGGGTAGATGCACACAGTGCTGCCAGAACCAGAGAGGCACAGATGACTCTAGCTTTGAAGATGCCTTCCCTGCAGCTGCTGGGAACGGAGGGTTCCCGATTATAGGGTGTTCTGTTATGAGACCCAAAAAGGTTCCCCCATGCATGCGGTATCTCCAATCGGGGGTGGGGGGGGAGGGGAATATAGCCCCACACAAAACTGGGCACAAGAGGAAAATTCACCATGGACGTGGTTTGCAGCACTTTGAAATGTAAAAGGATGCATGCAGAAATGCTTTCCGAGGAGCTTGCTGGACAGGAAAGCAGTGTCCTCCACAGATTTTTTAAGAGACTTGGACTACTCAAGACAAGGAGGAAGAATGCTAAAGGAAATTCTACCTGTGGAACTGCAGGCAAAAAGTAGCCCGAGGGCTGCTGGAATGAGCCAAGAAGAGGAGCAGGCAATGCTCTCATCGTGGCAAGTCTCTGCATGTACTGGTTGGTCAAGATTGCCTTCCTTTCTTCTTTTCGCTGTGCAAGAGCAACATAGAGCGGCTTTGTACTCACTATTCGTCCGTTCATTTCAGTGACGGCCTTTGTAGCCTCTTCTGGGGAGGAAAAACACACAAAGCCAAACCCTTTGCTGTGTCCACTCTCTGTCATCACCTAAAATTAAATTGAAACAATACAAGTGTGCGGCATGCAAGGGAAAAGCGACACCAGCAAGATCCCCCCCTCCCCCCCCCAGAAGTCAAATCCCGACTGGCATTTGTCTGAGGTGAAAGCGAAGACTTAAACTTTACACGATTGTCTTGGTAAAATACCAAGAATTACAGAGGCTGCTGGCACCTTGTAGACAAACAGGTTTATTGAGGTAGAAGTTTCGGAGGACAAGTGTCCACTTCGCTGGATGCAGGAAAATATCGTCACCCCCAATCTCTTAAAACCAAAGAATGACTTTAAAAAAAAAAAAAAATACAGCTATACTTCCTATGAGGATTCTCTTTTTTCTGGTAAGAGTTTAAAGTAAAAGCTAAAGCTATTTTAAATTAGCTGAGATTTACGGCTAATTTTAACATTTTGCTTTCACCTACCTTCTTCAGATACTGACAGAACACCACTTGGTAATCTGACAATTAAAAAGGAAATCCCTGTACACAGGGGCTCAGGACGTTGTATTTCGCTATAGTGTTTGAGTAGTGGGTTTCCCATGAGCTGTTCTGAAAACACCTCCTGTAGTTACTACCTGGCAGTTTTAGAGGGGTTTTTTTTGTTTGTTTTTTTTAAAACAAGAGAATAACGTTTATCCAAAGATCCATTGACCAGAGCTCTCATTATCCTATAAACATGGCAATTCATTGGCCCTGGAAAAACTTATCTGAAAAGTGTTTGATTTCATTTGATCCATTAACTGCAAAAACTCCATGACCCAAAATAGTTTTAGCAAAAAGCTCCCAGTATCTGCAATTTCATTTATCCAGAATGGCCTTGACGCCAACCATTCTAGGTAAATGGTGTTCTACTTGTACATTAAATTGTACTGAGCAGAAAACACAGGAACAAAAGTGAACAAATTCTATTGGAAACTGAATTTATGATTATAAGTCATTATCCGGAACGTATGTGGTTAGAAGGTCAGAACGGATGGGGAAAGCACAGGGGATATTCGAGGGAGTGATAAGGATTGTAGAGTTGAGCAGGTGAGTGGATGGGTAGGTTACGCAGGCCACATGGTCTTTTTCTGTCATCTATTTCTGTGTTTCTTGTCGACCCATCATCCACCAGGTTCTGCCATTTTCATACTGGAGACCTGTTGGATCTCTCTCACCTTTGCACTTGTAATGGTTCCATAAGGAGAAAACTCCCGCCTCAGTTTGTCATCATCGATACCATCATCCAAGTTTTTCACATATAGGTTGACACCCTGCAAACAAAGAACCATGACTCATTTCCTACAAAACAGTAATATTTCCAAAGAGCATTCTGCCTCATCAACTGAAACCTACCCCATTTTTGTTTTTGGCAGCTAGTGAAAGGGGAAAAAGACCAATCCTATAGCATAAAATGCAAGACAGTATGTGCGGGATACGAGAGACGTGAAAAGCAAATTCAAAGTAAAGGCTGGCTAGGTTCAAACTGTTATACAATGGGAGTCTTAACATTTATTTTAATCATATTATACTCTGCATTTCCAGACCAAAGCCTACCTGAGGAACAAAATAAAATGCAGAAAACAGATATTATAATGAAGATAAATACAAAATATACTATACAAACCTATTATAAAAATGCTAAATAACCTAAAACCAGAAAAACTCATCTAACCAATCAATTCATAATACAAGTTAAATCAATAAAACAAAACAAAAGAATTGTACTTATGAAAAAGCTAATCTAACATACTTCTAATTCACTAGGCTGAAAATGAGGAAAACCAAGGTTGAAATCCCACGTCTACTGCTGCTCAGTGTCATCTTGGAAAAGGCACTTCACTCTTCATTGCCTTGGGTACAACCATACATGGTAACTTTCTAAAATAGGCACGCAGGTGCGCACGTTTGCTGGCTCACTCCCATGGACGCGGCTATTTCGTGACATACGCACGTATAAGCACGCGCGCGCGTTATAAAACAGGCTGAGCGCATGCTCACAAATTCCACTTCCACCGCGTTAAGTGGGGGAATTTAGAAAGGGGCGCGCCTGCACACCATTGCCAGTTTCACCAGTGCGTTCCCAGTTTGCCCAGGCAAGGAACAGGACTTCCCAAACCCTCCCCCCCCTCCCAGTCTCCCATTTCCCTTGTTAGCCTCGACCCTTAAAACCCCTCCGACTAGCTTAGAATTGCTTTTCTCTATTACTTGCTCGCCATCCATAGCAGTAGTAAAGTTACGAGGCAGAGGACCCCAGAGTGCTCGCCTGTGCGTGTAAATACGCACACATCTCTTGGCCTTCCCGACTCGCCCATCGCCCACCCCTTTTTTAAACTTTTGACTTGTGCACACAGCGGGAGATATGCACATACAAGGGCTGCTTTTAAAATTTGCTCAGCACGCACTGGCCCAATTTTGTGTGCGTCTCTCCTGGTTTGGGCATGCGTAGGGCTTTTAAAATTCGCCTTATAGAGAAGCAAACAACTGCACGTGGTGGGATACAAGAGCGTGTATAGATTTACGACATACGTGTACATGATAAGATACGTGTATCAAAACCCCGCAAAGCACATGCGTGTGTGTGCTTACGTGCGAATCCATGCAATGCACTGAAAGCGAGTATTTCAATGTATTGTTCTTTTCCTAGTTTAAAAACATAGGCATGCAAATTTTACTCGTGAAAATAAAAGTAGGGTTTACCCACATAAATCCCAATTTACACACACACACGTCGGTAAATTTTAAAATCTGCACATGTAATCGACATTACCAGTTTTGCCACCAGTTTGCCTAGTTCTTGTCCAGGTCATTAAGACCCGCCGGCTTCTTCAGCCTGAACTTCCCCCACTTCACCCAAACCTCCCACCTAGCAACAGTACACATTTAATATCACTTCCGCAAGATCATTAGCAGGTGTAAAATTACACGAGGAAGTTAGCAAATCTGTGTGTCTTAAAATAGCATTTTGTGCATGTAAATGTCAGCCCTGCCCTGCAACACCCCTAGGATTGTTCCCTTTTTACGCTCACGTGAGTACACAAAAGCAAAAATTCACATGTATGTTCGATATATGCAAGTAGATGCTCCTTACATGCGGAACTCTTTGAAAAGTTTACCCCTTAGGATTGTAAGCCCTCTTGGGCAGGGGACTACATACTGCATCTCAATTTAACTCTCCTTGAGCTCACATCTGGAAAGGCAATTAAATCTAAATTCCAAATGTGTGTATACATAGCTGTACACAAAGCCACGTCTATGTACGTATTCCCTGGCCACCGGCCCTCCCCTTCCACATCCTTAAAGTGAGATACCATGAGCGCATCAGAACACAGACTAAGGAGGGGTGCATGCTGATGGCAACGCCAAGGGTTACTACCTGGTATTTGCTTATTCTTTCCTGTTTCATTTGTTCAAACCTGCGCTTCAGCTCGCTCTGACGTTCTATCTTCTTCTGCGCTCGGCCAACATAGACCAACCGACCATTTATTTCCTTCCCATTCATTTCCGCAACGGCCTGTGAGGAAAACAAAGAGACCAACATTAAGTTTATTATTTTTACTTGATTTTCCACCTTGTCAAATTTGAAGCAAATTGGAATTCACAAAACCACCTCAATACATGTTCTACAATTTCCAGAGACAATAAAACCGCCCCAAACTATCTCCAAGTCCTAAACTCGCCCTTACTTGACTCCGTTATTACTGCACTGCTACTCTACCCTTTCTGGTACGAACCATCACCAAAATCGGTCTAAAACAAGAGGCTCAGGAAATTCTTGCCCAAATAGCCAGCTCTTTATTTTCCTGAGCTCCAAGTCTTGCAATCGGATCGCCAACAGGACAGAATTCCGTAAGAGCAGGGCCATGTAGGCAAATGACGTTCTATGACCCGCGAGAGCACCGGTCCTCACATCAGCACTCGCTGCTACGAGCATAATGCTCACGATGCTACGTACAGGGGCACAAGCTCGTGAAAATATAAAACTACCCCTTCCAATTAATGCCTAAATACAGTCTACAATATCTTATAGCCCCTTCTTGTTCTGAACGCAGTCCTCTCTCACCATCACAAAAATCACCACGACAGACCTTCCAAGGAACAAAAACGGGAATTCTTCAGGAACAGTCACACACTTTCCCCTCAAAACATTTCTGGCTGTGAAGCCAAAGAGGAAATAAAAATAAACTACCACCATGAGTAGGAATAAATAAGCATCTGTCCGTTGCAGCCCTTGACTTACTCTAATCCCCTCCTTTCTATCACCTTTCCAGTGCCCCATCCATATCCTGATCTGTTTTGCTCTCTTTTTCGGCTTCATCACTTAAATTCTCTACCCCCTTCAGCTTCCTCTGTCAGCCTCCCGCCACCACAATTAAGTACCTGCCTAGACAGAAATCATACGGGGTTTTGGGGGGGGGGGGGGGGGCAGCCGCAGGCACCGGAAACCTACGCTCACTCTGTCCCTGGGCTGCGGTATGGGAGGGGGGGGGGGGCACAGATCAGTGCCCAGCGAGAGGGAGAATGAACAAACGAACAGTGGGCTGAATCTGTTCGGAAGCAGGAAGGCTCTATCCATCTGCTGCCACTCTTCCTACTCATGAGTTGAAATTTACAAAAGGTAGGATTTTAAAGCAGACACGTCCACGCCCCAGTTTCTCAGAAAGGAACGTGATGCCGTACGGATACAATCACAGTTTGAACCGTGCGTATGAAAAACGCTAACCTTGAAGTCCTTTGCTATGCAATAGTTTATTCCATTCTGAAGGCACAAGTTCAGCTTGTGCCAGTGGCCTGCTGGCTCAGAATACAAACTGTGCATCTTTCCAGACTATGTATCTATCCAAACTGTGCACCATCCGTAGCTAATTTCCATGGCTTAATATTATTGCAATTCACACCCTAAAATTACAGGATCTGCTAGAAAGAGAAAAAAAGTGAACAAAAAGACTTGCAATTTGATATCAGCCCTAAACAGTTTTTGTTCCATCAATCACAGTAGAGCAGTTGGTCATTAGGCCCGTTCTTATATGGACACATGATTCCCCTCTATATGGCGTGCGAATCGAACATGCATGCACGGAGGAGTAAAAGCTTCTTGCCTGCTGCGCTTCTCTGTGATTTTCAAAGTTGACAAATCCAAAACCCCTGGAACGGCCAGTTTCATCAATCATCACCTTCACGCTCATCGTCTTTCCTGAAACATCGTAAAAACGTTACTCTCTTTACAAAGCGCCTCAACACTGGTTTTCATTACGGTTCACAGACAAACAGCGGGCAGTGCCTTCTTACTGGACTAACAACATAGCTGCGATTAACTCTGAAGAGTTTAACTCCCTTCATCGGATCAGTGCCTAGCAGCAAACAATAATCTTTACTTCTATGGAATCTCTATGAACCAACATAAAAAAAGTCACATGATTTTATTCAAGAGGAAAGCTGCTGTTAGGAAAATTACTACTTATTCACAAGCAAAAAACGTGGATCAAGGAGTCACCACACGAAGCTGAAGGCAGGCAAGGTCAAAAGGAATGTCAAACACTCTTACACAGAGGATGGTGGACACATGCAACAGACTTCCAGAGGCGGCAACAAGAGCCAAAACATTGGCAGAACTCATGCATGGGACAGACACATAGGAGCCTTACTAGTGGCAGAAGGAAGGCAAAGACCAAGAGAGGGAATGGGACACATGACAGCACAGTAAGCAGATGCAAACGGGTACACCAAGAAGTGCTTATCTGCCGACGTCTTCTAACGTTTCTGTTTCCGGTTGCAATTACTTCAGTAATCACTTTGGAACTGCTTGAAACTGAGGTGGTCATCATGACAAGATTTTATCCTGCCTTCAAAACATTCAGATAAGAAAGATACTGCAGTAGTTCTGGACACAAGGGAAAAGCGCAGTTGCTTACCTGTAACAGGTGTTCTCATAGGACAGCAGGATGTTAGTCCTCATGTGGGTGACATCATCCGATGGAGCCCGGCATGGAAAACTTTTGTCAAAGTTTCTAGTGGCAGACTGAGCATGCCCAGTCTGCTGCCATCTGCACATCCATGCGAGGTCCCCCTTCAGTCTCATAATATAGTACAAAATACGAGCAAGAGGAACAACAAACCAAAGGTGAACCCAACATCGTGAGGAGACGGGCAGGATTCCTGAGGACTAACATCCTGCTGTCCTACGAGAACACCTGTTACAGGTAAGCAACTGCACTTTCTCCTAGGACAAGCAGGATGGTAGTCCTCACGTGTGGGTGATTACAGAGCTCCAGACTACTCCATTTCACCAGAGACTCACAGTAGCACTGTGGGGAAAACAGGGGGCGGTCTGGTCCCACAGAGAGCATGATAAGAGACAGTTGGGTTCAGGACTGGAATAAATTGCGCAGGACAGTTAGCCAAAAGCGCTATCCTGGCAACTATCCCTATCAAGGCAGTAGTGAGCAGCAAACGTGTGGAGAGAACTCCAGGTTGCAGTTCTACAAAATTTCAGCAACAGGGATTAAACGCAGATGGGGCCACTGACACTGCCATAGCCCGCACAGAGTGAGCTTTCACCCTGCCAGCCAGCTCATAGCAGAAGGCAATGCAATCCGCTGGCTAGCCAGCTGGACAAGGTTTGCTTCCCTAAAACTGCTCCCAGTCTATTGGGGTCAAACACAAAGAGCTGGGAGGACTACCTATGGGTCACTGTACGATCCAAATAGAATGCAAGTGCCCGCCTGCAGTCCAGGGTGTGGAGAGCACGTTCCCCCGGGTGGGAATGAGGCTGTGGGAAGAACGTGGGAAGGATGATGTGGAAAGCAGTCACCACCTTAGGTAGAAATTTGGGATGCGTACGCAGCACCACGGCCTGGATCTCACCGACCCTGCGAGCGGAAGTGATCAGCACCAGGAACATGACTTTCCAGGTGAAGAACTTCAGGTCACAGGACTTAAGAGGCTCGAACAGATGCTGCATTAGCCTCGCCAGGACAACATTGAAATCCCATGGGGTAGCTGGAGGCCTAAGCGGGGGCTTTAGCTGAACGAGGCCCCGCATAAAGCATCTGACAAGAGAATGGACCGAAATGGACGCACCAGCAACACCCTGGTGGTAGGCGCTGAGGTGCATGCAGTCCGAGCTGGTTTGGAGGCCAGACTCTGACAGATGCCAGAGGTAATCCAGCAGGTGGGGGAGCGGACAGGATAAAGGGTCCAGACTGTGACCTCCGCACCAGATGGAGAAACGCTTCCACTTCGAGCTGTAAGATTTCCAACTGGAAGGTTTTCGAGACTCAATAAAGACCTTGGACATACCCTCCGAGAGTTGCAAAGGCTGAAGGATCATCCGCTCAACATCCACACCATGAGGGCCAGGGCCCGGAGATTCAGGTGGCACAGGGTGCCCTAGTTCTGCGATATATGGGACAGGCATGCTCACTGACAGTTTCTGGAGAAGAGGGAACCACACTTAACTTGGTCAGGAGGGTGCCACTAGGATCATGGTCCCCCTCTCCTCTTGCAGTTTCATCAGAGTTCTCGAGAGGAGCGTAATCGGGTGGGGGGGGGGGGGGGGTACACCTAAGGAGACACTGCCCCCAGTTAAGGGAGAAGGCATTGCAGGCCAGATGGCCCTTCCCCGGAATCAGGGAGCAGAATCTGCTTACCTTGTGACTGTGGGGAGAAGTGAACAAGTCCATGTCCGGCATACCCCAGGGCAGAACAAGTCTGCTGCCACTGCAGGGTTCAGGGACCACTCATGTGGTTAGAAGGACCGACTGAGGCGATCTGTCAGTGCATTTAAGTGACCGGCAGGTAGGTGGCCCCTAGATACATCCCTCTGGAAAGGGCCCAATCCCAGACCTGCATTGCTTCCTGTCAGAGGAGGGACGAGCCCATGTCGCCGTGCTTGTTGATGTACCACATCACCACCTGGTTGACCGTTCTGATGAGAATAACCCTGGAGGACAGCCTGTCCTGGAAGGCCCACAAGGCATACCGGATTGCCCGAAGCTCCAGAAAGTTTATCTGGCAGTGAGTCTCAGCTGCAGTCCACAGGCCCAGAGAGTGCAGGCCGTCCATGTAGGCCCCCCACCCTTGAGGTGAGGCATCTGTGGTGAGGGTCATTGAGGTGGCGCAGACTGAAAAGGGAGCTCGCTTTCCAGATTGGGAAGGGCTTCCCATCAGGGCAGGGAGGAGTGGAGGGGGTCCGTGACCATAACCGGAGCCTCTAGATCCTGTTATGCTTGCTGTCACTGGGACTGCAAGGCCCACTGAGAGTTCCCTCATGCGGATGCGGGCAAAGTGGGTCAAATGGATGGAGGCCGCCATGTGGCCCAGCAGGCGGAGTAGTAGGCGGGCTGGCACCTTTTTGCTGTTGCGAACGAGGGTAGCCAGCGAGAAGAGAGCAACCACCCAGTCCTTGGGCAGGAAGGCCTTTGCCTGTGCAGTGTCCAACCTGGCGCCTATGAAGTCTACCTGTGGAGACGGACAGAGATGCAACTTGGTGAAGTTGATGACAAAGGCCAACGTCCACAAGGTCTGAACCGTAAGGGCCAGCACTTGCAAGACTCTGGAGCAGGAGTCGCTCCTGATTAACCAATCGTCCAGGTATGGAAAGACATGGACCAAGCGATGCATAAAGTAAGCAGCAACCACCACCAATCATTTGATGAAGACACGTGGGGCTGATGCCAGCCCAAAGGGCAGCACTTTGTATTGAAAATGTGCATTCCCCACCAGGAAGCGGAGGTACTTCCTGTGGTTGGGGACAATTGCAATATAGACGTAAGGCTCCTTTAAGTCGAGGGAGCAAAGCCAGTCTCCTCTTCAGAGGAGCGGGATCAAGGTGCCCAGAGAGAGACCATTTTGAATTTTTCTCATACGAGAAACCTGTTCAATGTCCTGAGGTCGAGAATGGGAAACAAGCCGCTATTCCTCTTTGGAATGAGGAAGTACCTCAAGCAGAAGCTGTGGCCCACTGCTCGTGGGGGAAGCAGTTCTATTGCACCCGCGCTAGAAGGGCGGAAAGTTCAGATTGAAGGATGACCTGATGGGCGGGTGAACCCCACAATGGATATGGGGGAGCGGTCTCTGGGATCCTGCTGAAGTTCAAGCAGTAGCCTTGGCAAACAATGGAGAGGACCCAACGGTCTGCCGTGATCGCTTCCCAATGGCGGGCAAAGCAAAAGACTGCCACCGACCGGGGGACAGACCGCTAGGGGAACCGGTGTCTGGCTTGTGCCCCCTCGCCGCCAGTCAAAAGCCTGTAGATGGGGCCTGCTTGGGGGGGGGGGGGCGGGTGGTTGGGTCCTCTGAGCCCACTGCTGCTGGCCGCGACCCCTGAGACTGGTCAGAGGCAAGTGAGCACGGGTGGCTGGAAGATAGTATTTTCTTAGCTGATAAAAGGGCTTGCGAGAGTCCGGCCAGGAGGTCTTCCTAGCAGAGGAAGGGTCTTCCGAGGGGCTGGCGGAGAGTTGCTGAAGAGTATCATGCTGATCTTTCAACTGCGCCATGACCTCTTTCACCTTTTCCCCCAAACAGATTCTCGTCTGTACAGGGGAGATCTGCAAGCCTGTCTTGAACCTCCGGCCAGAATCCTGAGGCTCGGAGCGAAGGCAGCCATCTGGCGCCCACACCCCCGGCAGCCAGGCCGTTTCGAACACATCATAGGTGGACTTCACCTCGTACTTACCTGCCTCAAGGCAATGGCTGCAAGAGGTTCCTGCTGCTGCTAGGGAAGGCCCTCCGCAAAAGTCTTGGACTTGTTTCCACAGATTGTGGTCGTTTTGGGTCATGTACAGCAGGAAGGCCGCAATTTGGCCTTCCTGTTGACCAGGGACAGACACTTTGTGTTCCAACATGTGGAGGAGGAGCTCCTTAAAGATGTCATGGACAGACACTGCCATGATTTCCTTAGGAGCGTTGATGAACTGGAGGACCTCCAGTATCTTATGGCGGGTATCCTTCTCAGACAGGAGCTGGAAGGGGATGGCCTCTGCCATTGCCCTTACAAAGCTGGCAAACGACAGGTCTTCGGGTGAAGACAGACGCCGTTCCTTCGGTGTAGAAGGCTCCAAGAGGAGGTTGTAAGAAGACTCCAAGGATGAGGCCGAAGAGTCATCGCCCTCACAGGTCATAAGGACCCTCCTCCTCACTGGGGCCCAGGCCCCAAGGGCACCAGAGGCATCGACGAAGCCTCCGGCATCGAGGGAGGTATTGGCTGCGGTATGCCCGGTCCCTGAGGCCTCTTCCTCCTCGGAGGACCCGGGAATCGGGATTGCTCCATGGAGGGCGTCTGTGGCCAAGGAGGCATCAAAGGCCTCTCTGGCACCGGTAGGCCACCGAGAAGTACGTCCAGATGCTCCAGCAGGCGTGTGAGCATTGATGGCTGAGGCTTGGGCACACCAGTGTGGGGGCCGGTGGCACTGGCAGCTCAATGCTCTGGAGCGCTTTGAGCACCGCCGATTGCACCCTGTGGTCCAGCTCCTCCTGGAAGTCCTGGGTGGTCAGGACTAAATGGAAGGGGACGAGGCGTCGCTGGCACATCCTCGGGTCCACGAGGTGGCACAGCACCCTGCACCATAGCCAGTGGGGAACACCTCGGGCCACCGGAGAATGGGGCCTCCGGTGGATGGTGCTGTGGCAGCCGCTGATGCCACTCCAGAACCGTGACGAGACTGTGACCAGTGTCGATGCTTCCTGGACTTCTGGCACTCAGCCTGGTCTTTCCCTGGCACAGAAGACGATAATGACCCTGAGGTCTGTGGGAGGGGAGAGATCACCAAGGATCGATCTCCCTTTCCCCAATCCTTAAGGGTACTGGATAGAGGGACCGCCAAGGGAAGAGACTGAGATGGTTCCCCAGGGTTCTTGGGCGTTGAGGACACTGAAACCGGAGTGGAAGGTTTTGGAGACCCGAAGAGCTTCTCCATTTTATCCAGGCATGCTCGATGTCCTTTAGGTGTCATTTGGTCACACAAACGACACCCTCTGACATCATGGAAGGCTCCCAGGCAGAGGATACATACCTCATGCGGATCCATGATGGACATGGTCCGTGGGCACCATCGAAAACCTGACGCCATAAAAAAAAAAAAAAAAAAAAAAAAGGCCAGCGCGTGGTCGATGACCAACGGGCACCACGGTGCAAGAGTAGGGAATGACCACGAAGAATGACAAGAGATTGAAAACAAGGGTACCTTCCGAAATGAAGGGATACTGATCGCGAAGGGGGACCCGACGCAGAAAAAACACCCAAAAAGGTCAAACACAATTTCAAGGAGTTGGAGCTCCACCCCTGCGAGGCTACTGCACTGCGGAAAAGAAGAGAGTTAAGGGGGGACCTCTCGTGGATGCGCAGATAGCCCGTGCCGGGCTCCATCGGATGTCGTCACCCACATGTGAGGACTACCATCCTGCTTGTCCTAGGAATAACATGAATTCAAGCTGTTCCTTCAGAGTGTTACCAGTTAAAAAAAAAAAAAAAAGTTAAAATGCCTTTTTTGAAACAAATCACACCCATCTTTCAAATGTTACAGCTTTCTTAGGACAAGCAGACAGGAATTCTAGCCCCCCCCCCCCAATATAAAAATTGGCTAAAAGTTACAATTTCTGACAAAATGCAGTTACGTTACTCATGTGAAAGTTATCTATCACTAAAAACAATATTAAGTCATAGCATTCCATCATGCGGGAAGAAGGTATCTGGATTTATATTTTGTTTTTTAAATTTAAAAAATTAGACTGCTTTTTTTTTTTTTTTTAAGCAAAACAAACCCCCCCCCCCCCCCCCCAATCAGCATTTCCCGACCAGTGTGCGTCATCCTATCTGATCAGGTGTACCATGGAAAAGTCACCACTGCTGCCTGATGCTCAGGGCACTTGGGCTCTGCTCTCTACACCTCACAGCCACAGGAGTCACCAGTGCTGGTTGCTCCTTTCTGGGAACACGTATGATCATGCATGCTCTTCTTCCTATCTACACCATGAGACCTGGATATACTACACTAACACACCTACAATACGCTGACTTCACTCACCGGAGGGGGTGGGGGCATGGTCTAGAGTAGACGGAGTCCTCTGACTCACTCTGCTGACAGGATGACCTGTTGAGGCTACAGCTGTCATTCCATTAAAAGGGCAAACACCGCTAGTAAGGGGCAGACTTTGGGGTCCCCTTACACAACAAAACAAAATTTAAAAAAAAGTGCTGGATAAGTCATCTAAAATAGCGGCTAAGCCAATTCAGTGGATAATTTTTCATTTATCCATCTAAATGACTTTTAAATATCAGCCGCCCTATTTTTATTTTTTTTATCAAATTTCGTATATGCATCTTCACCGATAACTTTAGATCGAACAGCGCCCCAAGATTACGTGCATGAGCGATATTTAAATGTTTTGCCCACCAAATTCAAACTGGGGTAAATCCTCCATCTCGACTGTCTACTCAATATGATGATTTCCAATTTTGCAATGTTTAAAGAATTTATTGCGAAATAGCCATTTTTATACTGCAGCTAGGTACATTTCTAATTGTTTAAATGTAGTGGACAATATGCAGGTACAAAATATTTTATGTCATCAGTGTAAACTTGGAAATTTAAACCCAGCCCTGATGAAGGTTTACAGAGGTGCTAAGTAAATATTAAATAATGCTGCTGACAACATGGAACGCCTGTCATAATTTCAAACCAATTAGAAGTACTATTTTCTATTCAAATCTGTTGTGTGTGGCTAGATAGGTTTGAACTAAACCATTTTAACACTGATCCCTTGATACCAGATTCTTCTCTCTCTTAATAAGTATCCATTGCAACAGTCTTTTGTAGCCAAGAGGGTATATTCTTCTAGTCTACTGCCCTGACCTAACTACTGGGCCATTTTCCACAGCAGGGATCCTAGTGAGGCCCTATATTCACAAAGGAATGGAGAACAAAACTGAGAATACCTTGCCTCTGTACCGAACCATTGTGCACCGTTCCAGTCACACCCACAACAAAAAGGATTTAGCAGAACTTGAATAGGTACAGAGAAGAGCAGCAAAAACGATAAAGGGGATGAAGAGCTCCCTTATGAAGAAAGGCAAAACAGGTCAGGGCTCTTCAGCTTGGAAAAGAAATGACTGACGTTTAATACAATCATAAGTGGGGTGAAACGGGTGTGAGGGGGCTATGCCAGTCACTCACTATTATCCCTATGTGACTTTTTCTATTTAGGGGCAGTAGGAGGGGTTTGATTTTTTTTTTTTCTTCTTATTGCTCCCAGTGCTATAACCCTACTTTTTTTTTTTTTTTTTTTTGGGGGGGGGGGGGGGGGGGGGGGGGGGGGGGGGCATGCCCAGTGCTTCAGTGGGTCAGGAACTAAGGAGAAGGAAGGAGGCAACAGGACAAGAGATAGGAGAGTGAGGAGCTGAAACTTCTCCCAGGGTTGAGAGAGAGAGAGAGAGACACAGAGACAAAGTATTGAAGAGCAAGAGATTTCCCCAAGATCTCAAAGTAAGGTGGTGGAGACTGGAGATTCCCCCAGATCTCACAGAAGGCAATTCAAGCATTTAGGAAAGAGGTTTTGAGGAAGACGTTTTGAGAAGATTTTTGGATTTTGACAAACCAGTGCCTGAGGGAAGGGCTTACCATCGGTATCCGAAAGGGCTGGGACAGAGATCTTTCTGCCCATTCAACCAGTTAACAGATGGGTAAAGAGAAGGAAGTTGCCTTTTGAGTCAATAACTCAAGAGAATTGTATTTTGAGAGACAGAGAGATTCCTTTCTAGGGGACATCACCTTCAGTAAAGGTTTCAGCATGGATCCAGACAGACTCAAAGAGTACCCAGGATCGGTCTCAGCCTAACAGGCTTTAAGCACTGCAAAGATTCTTGGGTTTCGCCAATTATTTCAGAGATTTCACCACTAGACTTGTAAACCGTCTAGATGGATAGATCCCTATCCCATTGAGCGGTATATAAAACTTTTAAATAAATAAATAAATAAATAAATAAAATAACTAACTACTCCAAATTGCCGCTCCGCTCACACCCGAAAAGGGGATAAGGCCAAGCTCTTGCCACCCATAGCAGTGGCAGCCTTTAGAGATCTAGAGCATGTCTTTTGCAGAAACCATGTCTTCATCATCCAGATCCTATGTGCCCCTTTATTGTGGAAGTGGACGCCTCTTCCGTGGGGGCAGGGGCCATCTTAAGCCAATGCTCCTGTAGGGAGATATCTCATGTTTAACCCCTGAAAGCAGCAAATATGAATCATAATAGCCAATGAAATATGCAGACAATACTGACAGATCCTCAAAGCACTGTCACAGCAAGAGAAAGAACTTTTGCCCAGATGAACTTTAAAACAGCACCGTCTCAGTAGAAAAACATGAGACTTGCCCTGCTACACTTAAGGATATTTTATCAAGCTGTGCCTGTTTGTAAGTAAAAAAGCAGAGAGACAATAACCAAGAGTCAGGGACCAGCCAAGGCAGGGTACAGAGGGTGGAAAGATCCCCACCCTTAGAAGAAAAGGGGGGCAGTCGGAGACAGAGTAAAACACTGACCCTGGCATACAGATGTAGCAGTTCTCCCCCTAAAGACATGGGGAGGGAGGAAGAGACCTGCAATGTGGCAAAGACCCTCCACCCACCACATGATTAGGCATGAGCTTATGCATATTTATCAGCTGGAAAGTATAAAACTGGGGACAAATAAGGAGAAAAAAAGGACTCTGGAAAGAGCTCCCTGAAGGAGTGGACCCCAAAAGTAGACCATAAGAGCAAACCCAGAGAGTGACCTGGAAAGGAAGAGCAAAAGGGAAGTCTGAAGCAGACAAGCATCCCCTGCTATCAAGCTGTAGCAAGAGACCAGGGCAGGAGACCGGAGAGAGGAGACACCCTGCTCAGGTGCTGAGAGCGATGGAGTCAAAGACTATGCGGGACGAGAGCAAGCCCCAGAGCCAGAAGCTAGACTCCTTCCCAGACTGCAGCCGGTAGCTCTTCCAGAACCCGTCCCAGAATCAAGTCTCCTCTCTTGCCCATACTCTCCAGCTGGAGCCTGCTGCAGGGGAGATTGCCTGAAGCTATACCAGGGATAGGTTAGCCAGCCATATGGTTTATGGCACGTTTGTTACCACCCATGGTACAGAACATTTAGGGAAAATTTATGCTTAGTGGCCAGGATGTTAGAGACAGGAATTGTTATTTTCTAAATGCGGTATCCTGCCAAATCTGACAAAAAAGTCTGTTTCTGAGGAAAATATACATTGACTTTTCCTGACTTAGGATCATTAAGTAAGGTGGGAGGGCAACTGGAAGTGTCCTGTACCAGACAGGTCCCTGCACCCCTAAACTTGCTTACCCTCCTCTAAGGGCGCTCTACACCCCTGTTCTTTTTTCTCAAAAAAATTCTCTCTGGCCGAACGCCTTTTATTAGACTTGAGGACATGGGCTACAAGTAACTTTAAATAAATAATGTGACCCAAGGGGAGTCTAGGGTCAGCACTGGGCTGAGGGAGCAAGTGTATCTCCTTGCAGAGGACATTTGGGTGGTTGTCCCTCCACAGGGACAGAGCCTGAAGGGGCAATATCCTTTTGGGCAAGAGGGTGCCTAAAAGGAGAGAGAAGTTCCAGAGCCCAGGAAGGATGAAGTCCCAGGTCTCCAGCGAATCCAGAAGAGAAGCGCTGTGTGAAGAAACAGCATCTGAGGACACAGACACCCCACCCCAAGAAAGTAGGGATCTCTTCAGACAGAACTGTCTTGGGGTGGTTCCAGAGAGAAGCAACCTGCCCCAGGCAAAAAACTCTAGGCGTGCCGACAAGATCCAGCAGCCAGAGACTCCACTAAGAGACAAGAGAGAGAGACAGAGGAACAGAGAAGAAGATTACGTCACCCACAGGGCACTGGGAGGGCTTAGGATAGTAGGGCACCTGTCCAAAAGAGCTTAACTTTGTGGGAAGGAGCGTGTAGAAGAGGCTGAGATGGTTTTTGTATTTTTGACCTGTGCACACAATATGGTACTTATGTTTCATCGCTTTGACACTGCGATAAATTAAACAAATAATAATAGTTTGGGGTGAAGAGTGATTTTTGTGTGAATGAACTGGTGTGCAAAGAACCCCAGAGAAAGACAGCAAAACTTGAAAAGGCCTTGGGTGGGGAGTGGAGGCTTCCTCACCCTGTGCAGAACCCCGGGAGGTCCGAGAGCTTTGCATTGTCCTGGTCCTCCCTATGCACCTCCATTACATACAGGTCTGTGCCCTAAATAAAATACTCTATAGTGAAAAGTAAAAAAAGTGAAAGAATAATCCTTACTAGGGCGATGGTGGAGGCCTTTCACAACTCAAGAAAGCCATGAGGCGTGTGCTACGGCAGTAGGAATAAAGGGAAAGGCCAGGCTAGACAGACCTTGACGTCATTACCTGCTAAACTAGGTTGTGAGTTTCTTTTGTTAAACCAACGATCCTCAGGGTTCATACATATTAATACTGGCGTAACTCATAGTCAGATCTCCATGAGCTGTAGAAGCAGCTAATACAAATCACAAAACCTTGAGATAGATGGCATTTTTCTTGTATTTATGATTAGTTTTATAACTGAGAATTCAAAATGTAGGCAATTTATAACATGCAAAAAAATTAAAGAAAATAAATCTGCGTTTTCCTTAGTGTCCTAAAAATTTCTGAAAATTTCTATTTTTTAATTTTAAAAGAGAAACTGTGAGATGAAATAAGCAGTTTAAGTTTAAGGAAACTATGTGGCATATCAGACCTTTTCTTTTTTGAATTAATTCAGGGAAAACAGAGCAATATTTCTTTGCATATGCACATCCCAAAATGTAACCCCTGGCAGTCTTGAAAATTCTTCAGTACCTGCATACCCAGGTAAGGGCAGAGTTTAAAGGGCAAAAATAAGGAAAGCAGAGTGAAAAACAGAAAAGAGGAAAAAATATTCTATTTCTTAAAAGTTCAAACTAGCTTTGAAAAAAACAGGACAATTTATTTTAAATCAAAATTAATCTCCTAGGAATTTCTGGCTTTTAAAAATGGGAAGTACTGATTTTTCTCTTTAGATAAACTGAAACATTTGCATTAGCATTCAATGTATCTGACTTTAAATACATACCAAATTTGGAAAATATTTCTTTAAGCCGCCTGTCATCCATATCATCCCCAAAATTCTTGATGTAGACATTGGTAAATTCCATTACTCTTGCACCATATTCTGCTTCTCGCTCTCGACGTGATTTAAAATTGCCAACAAATCTGCTCAGAAGAGAAAAAAATAAAGTTTGATCTAGAACAGGGGTGCTCAAACTGGTCCTATGGGCCCCCAGCCAATCAGGTTTTCAGGATATCCCTAATGAATATGCATGACACCATTAGGGATATCCCAGCTGGCTCGGGGGGGTGGCCCATAGGACCAGTTTGAGTACCCTTAACCTAGAAGATGTACTGGAAACAAACAAAAAAAATCCCATTTTACCATTTCCCATTTTTTCTATACTATTTTATTACCATTTCTTACTTCTACAGTGCTTACACTTTACGATCGTTCAACAACATTCCATTCATGGTTTCAATAGCACGAGTCGCAGCTTCATGGGTCTCAAAGTGAACAAAACCATAACCTCTGGATCCATTTTCATCACAAACCACCTATAATAAAAGAGAAACCAGAAGGAACCATGCCTAAATGTTGTCTTATAAATCCCCCCACTGGAACTCATATACGGTAGTTCCTTAACCTTGGTTCATGCCACGAATTGGCCAAACTGGAAGGTCTATTCAAGAATTAAAATATACATGCATAGACCCCCACAGCTTGCATTATGGTATTCTTCAAGCTGATTCAGAAGTCAATAAAATGGTATTGAAGACAGGAAATATGTTTCTTAAAGCCTCATGTGTGTATATAAGTGAAGCAGCACTTAACTAGTATATGATGAACCTCATGGAAACAGAAGTGTGCAAAACATAGTGCAGTCAGTTAGCATTTACTTGAAGCCAAGTTCATTTAATCAATAAGAGCCATTTTTAAAAGCTTAAGACTTAAAGAAAATTGCAATAGACCTGGATATTATATATTAACAATATTTTTAATATCCATCTCTCATTTTCAGAATTTGGGCACTTTAAGGACTACACAAAAATGTATTAAAAAAAAAAAAAAACCAACACACACAGCAAGTCTTATGTGATGCTTTCTATTTCAGGCTATTATGTGCTACCAATTTCTTATCAAGTGGGGCCCTCAGCAGCTCTGCTTCACTTCTGTTTCCATAAAACAGTTTAACAAGGTGCTCCTGAAAGCCACCCCGCCCACCTGGGAACCCTTTCAGTATATCACGGATCTCAGCCATCCAATGAGACAGCTTGGTTACCAGGTGTCCTCGAATCTCGAGTGTCACATGAGTCACTCATGTGACACTCATGTAACATCTGCTTTACAAGCACAATAACAGCTACATAATTCCAAATACTAACCAAGGGACACATGGTTCATCTTCATGCACCTATCACCCTCCAAAGAGCTGCAATTTTTACATTTTGGCAGCTATGATGGCTTAAATAAAAATGCAAAACTAATGCAGCAAATCAACTGTGTGGAGGGCTAAATCTTTCAGATTTCAGAATACTAGAAAACCAAAACAGTTTAATATGCAAATCCATTATCTCTTGACTTTTCAACTCTAAATTAACAATCTTTATTTACATAGCACCATCTATGCAAACAAGACCGTTCACAACAAATAAAACCATTACATGCTCTCTTCCAAACTGGCCCATGGGTTGAATCTGTGCACCAAAAGGTTGAGTAATTTACTAAGGGTCACAAGAAGTAAGCATAAGTACTAAGATTAGGTTTTCTAACTTTGTGCTCTAACCATTAGTATTTCGTGCTACTCAGTTTTGAGCCCATGATGGGATTTTGAAGCTAGTGTTTTGTATCAGTCATTGCCCAGTGATACAATAAGACAAATAAATATTGAACTAATAATAACTACACATGAATCAAAGTGCATTCATTTTAAAGGGGAGACATATCAACTCCAAAGCGCCTTACCTTGCAAGAAAGAATATTTCCGAAAGCTGAGAAGGTATCGTACAACGCTTTGTTGTCAATGGACTCATCAAGATTTTTGATAAATACATTCCCAACACCCGATTTCCGAAGACCCGGATCCCGCTGAGACCACATGATTCTTATGGGCCTGCCTTTTATTACTTCAAAATTCATGGTGTCCAAGGCACGCTCCGCTGGCATGAAGAATATGAATATTATTGAAAAGTGGAGAGGTTCTGCAAAACATTACTACAGCCACTTGGCATGCACCTGTCCTATGGGCTAATCCTTTTTGGGGGGGGAAAAAAAAAAAAAAAAAAAAAAAAAAAGAGGTTCTCTCATGGACTCAGAAAGCCACAGTGGTGGCTCTTCCCACTTTGCTTGCTGACTTTTTAGAAATTCCTAGTCCCATAATGCTTCCACTGGGTAAACACCCGAATCCTATGTCACATCTGTTGACTGCAGCGAGAGGTACCGTTGCCAGGGCACAGACATTTCTGCATAAGCCATCTACTCAATCTCACTTTGGTTTTTTTTTATAGGAAGCTTGACCTTCTCTACTGGAGGACACCACTATTTTTGGAAATGACAGAGGAGGGTAGAATCAGCTCACAAACCATGACATCTGCCCCCCTTTCCTATGAACTAAAGTGAATATGAAAATAATTCATAAATGAACCTTCTCTTCTGATCTTGACTCATGTGATAATGGAGAAATTACTTATCTGAATTGTGTTTACTTTAGTGTAGACAGGTGGACTCAGGACCAGTGGGTTACGCTCCCCTGCTAGCAGATAGACTGAGCAAGCTGACCTCACAGTATATATAACCCTGCAGTGACCCCAGTCTACCAGTATTCTCTTCAAAAGACAGACTAGCAAAAAACTTGATTAAAAATATGATTAAAAACAGGTAACCAGAACTGTACTCAACTAACCATAAACACTGAACTCACATAAGATTCTAGGTACCCCAATCTAGGGACTGGATGAACACTTACCAGTACTGAGGGCGGGAAGCTGAATCCATCTGTCATTGCTAAGGAAAATGAAATTCTGGTAAGTAATTTCTCCATTTCCTTGCGTGAAGACAGATGGATTCAGGACAAGTGGGATGTACCAAAGCTACTCCACAACAGGGTGGGAAGCTGTCCGCGGTCCAGTCAACACTGCACGTGCAAAGGCTGCATCCTCCGGGGCCTGCACATCCAGATGATAAAACCTGGAAAAAAAAAGTGTGTAAGGAGGACCATGTCGCAGCTCAGCCAATATTGATGGGAGACAGACTAACCTCTGCCCATGACACTACCTGAGCTCTAGTGGAATGAGCCCTAACCTGAGTAGGCAATGGCTTTCCATCATCCACGTGACCACCTCCTTAATCCAATACCCTGCGAAGCCGGAGCTCTGTGCTTACTCCCGCCATGGAGAACAAACACACAATCAATCTTTTGAAAAGACTCAGAGAACTCCAGAGACCACACGACAAGACGCTTAACATCCAAGGAGCGCAAAAAGCTAAACTCCTCCACATCCCTGACCTTATCCAGGGATGGCAAGGAGATGGACTGATTCAAATGAAAGTCCGAGACTTCCTTGGGCAAGAAGGATGGAACAGTACGCAGCTGTAACGCCCCTGGAGTCACCCAAAGGAACGGATCCCAGCAAGACAAGGCCTGCAGCTCAGAAATCTGACCCACAGAACATATATGTTCGTTAACAAGTTTATTGTAAAGTTTATTGTAAAGCACTGTTGCACATGTTCGTTCTAGTTGGCACAGCTGCAATGTTTCTGTTAATTGTGAACCGATGTGAGGTTACTAAACAAATGTTGGTATATGAAAACTGCAAATAAATAAATAAATATAGCCACCAGAAACACAGTCTTCAAAGTCAACCACCGTAAGGAAAGGCTATGCAGAGGTCAGAACCAAAAGGTCCAGCGCCAAAATTAAGAATCCACAATGGGGTCAGTAACCTCAAGGGAGGCCTAAGGTGCTTCAATGCCCTTCAAAAAAAAAATAGGCCACATCAGGATGAGACAAGGAAACACCTTTCACCAGGCCTCTGAAACAGGCAACAGCACAACCTGCACCATCAAGGAATTAAGAGCCAAGCCTTTATTCAATCCATCCTGCAAAAAATCCAGAATAAGAGGGATCTTAACTGAATGAGGAAGAACACCTCACTCCTTACACCAGGCCTCAAAAACTCTCCAAATCCGCACATAAACCAAGGAAGTGGACAACTTGCCAGCGCAAAGTAAAGTGGCAATCACCACAGAGGAATAACCACACTTTAACAGGCAAGCTCCCTCAAGAGCCAAACCGTAAGAGAATCGAGTCGGATCCTCATGAAGAACTGTTCCCTGCTGAAGCAGATCCATGTGTGGCAGAAGACAAAGAGGGTCCTCCACCAGGAGTCGTTGCAAATCCCCCTACCACGAATACCAGTCCGGTGCCACCAGGAGTACTAGCCCCCTGTGGCCTTCAATCTTGTGAATTTTCCTGCCCAGAAAGGCTCATGGAGGAAAGTCAAAGAAATCTGTCTTCCTGCCAGACCTGTATGACAGCATCTATTCCCAGGGACCATGGATCTCTCCTGAGACACTAGAAGCGAAGACCCTTCGCATTTCAAGAAGTCGCCAACAGATCTAGGAACAGAAGCCCCAGCAAGCCACAATCAGCTGAAATGCCTTGGCTGACAACATCCACTTTCCTGGGTCCAGACTCTCCCTGCTGAAAAAGTCCACTCTTTCATTGTCTTTACCTGCAGTGTGAGAGGCAGAGATCATCTGCAGATGACCTTCCACGTATTCCATCAGCTGGTTTATTTCCTGTGACACTTGCTGGCTCTTGGTTCCTCCCTGGTGATTGATATAGGCCACCAACGTTGCGTTGTCAGACATCATGCGAACGCTTGATTCCACGGCCTGTGGCTGAACTGCAAGCATGCCAGCTGTACCGCCTGGGCCTCCAGGCAATTGATGTTCCAGCAGGACTCTTCGGCATTCCAGCACCCCATGGCCGTTAACTCCAGACAGTGAGCCCCCGAACTGTGGAAACTCACATCTTTCATGAATACCAATCAGGCTGGAGAGGACAAGGGAACACCCTTTCTCGCATGATCCTCCTGCAACCACCACTGTAGGTGGGAGCAGATTTTCGTCAGCAAGTGGAGCCAACCCGCATAATCCCGAGACTGCGAGTTCCAACAAGATAGAGTGCGCTGAAGAGGACACATATATGCCCTTGCCCATGGCACTACTTCCAGTGTAGCTGCTATCAAACCAAGTACCTGTAGGTAGGACCACACCATTGGGCGTATGGTGTTCATCAACTGACGCACTTGAGACATCAACCTCTGGATTCAAACTTCCGGTAGGAAAACTCTGTCCTGTCCAGTGTCGATCCGGATCCCTAGATACTCCAACAACTGGGATGGTTGAAGATTGCTCTTGGTCTGGTTCAACACCCAACCAAGTTCCTGCAATAAGGAGATTACCGCGTGTCACCAGGTGGCTCTCTTCCTGAGACTTGGCGCGAATCAGCCAATCATCAAAATACAGGTGCACCAGGATTCCTTCTTTTCACAAAGACTGCCGCTACCACCATGATATTGGAAAACATTCTGGAAGTGGTAGCTAGCCCAGAAGGCAGTGCCCGAAACCAATAGCAGCACCCCAACACAGCAAAGCACAGAAAGCGTTGGTGTTCCAATCGGATGGGAATATGAAAGTGTAAGGTTTCCATTAGAAAATGAGTCACCAAGTGACGGTTGACCACCTTGAGATCCAAGATGGGACAAAAGGAGCCCTCCTTCTTGGGCAAAACAAAATAAATAAAATATTGCCCCCACACTTTCTTGATCCACAAACAGTGACATATATATATATATATATATATATATATATATATATATATATATATATATCACTATTTGTTTGTGGATGAATATGGTTTGGTGATATATGATTAAATGCCATACTAGTTGTATTCACACTTTCTTGAGACAGAGGCACAGGAACCACAGCCCTAAGTCTGAGGAGCCTTTGAAGCATGAACTCCACTGCCTGCTTCTTCTGCAGGGAGTGGTAAGGGGACACCATGAACACGTTCTGAGGAATACTGCGAAATTCCAGTGCATACTTTTGTGTATCACATCCAGGACCCACTGGTCCAAAGTGATCTCGACCCACCTCCGATGAGAGAGAGAGAGACGTTCCCCTATTTCCTGTTTCAGAAGGTGGGTCGGCAAACCAAAATGGGATTCTTCCTCAACTCTAACATAGCATCTGAACCAGGAACACCCAGCTGTTTCAAGGTCTGGGAAATCAGGGCCAGCAGTTCATCTCTATGAAAGAGCCATGTATCCAGCCCTAGAGAATTTTCCCATCTTCCAGGATCAACCTCATCATTAGTGCCACCCGGATTCCTGTCGGGAACACCTGCAGGGAGCAGAGGAGAGCTGCGGCGCTTAAGCATAGGAATGGAAGAGGGAGGAGCCACCGGCTGAGGACAGAAATGGGGGAAGCGGAGGACTGCGCTTGAAAAAAAAAAAAAAGCTTGTAAGCCTCGAAAACAATTCCACCCAAAATAAAACCACCAGGTCCAAACCAAGCCCAGAAGGAACTGGAGCTGGTCCCAGAGAACTGCCCTCGCCAATGGAGGTGCCAGTCAAGGGAGAACCAACATCTGGCATCCCCCCCTAGTCAAGGCCGTGACCAACCCAGCATCAAAATAGGAAAAGCCAGTCTTAGCAAAATCTGAAGACGACAACTCTCCCTGAGCATCTGAGAAGTGCTAACACAGGTTAGAAGCCCTAATATGACAGGCAACACAAATAGGAAGACGCTTAGGCTTCTTGCTTACCAGCGCCATCACTGCGGTAAATGTGCATCGGAACGGCTTGCACTCAAAAGTGAAATGCGCCCAAAAAATAAGCACCTAGAAGAAAGCATGGCAAGGTGCATGCACAACCTGTGCACCAAGTTAAGTGCGTAAAAGGTGAGCCCAAAACCAAAGCATACATTGCATGTGCAGAGCCGACACACTGTGCACACTGACAGCCTATAGAGGGCAGCAGGACATGCACAAGAGCCCATGAAAATGGCTGCCACGGCCTACCTCGCAGCGTGCAAGAAAAAACCTAAGTGCGGGGCCTAGCCCACCAGGGACTGCTCAACCCGCCAGACTGCCCAGTTCCCCCAACTCCAACAGGAGCAGGAACTAACAGCACGGTGCGCCGAGAACGGAGGAAGTCCTGATACCTTTCTGTCTCCGATTCAGGTAAAACATTCACTTTTTTTTTTTTTTTTTTAAACCTTACCTGAGCTCTTCACTTACGGCTGAGTACAGAGACAGTCTCCAGCAGCTGGGGGGAGAAGGCATCTGCTGTCACCACACTCTGCCTCCTGCACCCACTGCCTTTCAACTGAACTAGCAGCTAAGTCCACGCCAGGAAACCCAGCTCTCGGACCAAGGCACAACTCTGAGGGACCACAGAAATCACCTCAGGAATTCTCAACTGGGGGAGAGACCTTTAGGTATCACCATAGGAGAGTGGGGCTTTCTTTTCCTGAATTTAGAATTTCAAATTTCTCCTTTCAAAAATCTCAAAGGAATTCCCTGGGGAGATGCACATCCATCATCTGCTGGAGAAGGAAAATTCTGGCAGGCTGGGGGTCACTGCAGGGCTATATATACTGTGACGTCAGCTTGCTCTGTCTCCATCTGCTGGCAGGGGAGCATAAACCCACTGGTCCTGAGTCCATCTGTCTACATGCTAGAAAATGTTAAAATTGCTTTTTGCTCATTACCTTTCTTTGTAATGAGAATCTCTTTATGTACTGGGATTGTTTATTCTTATAAAGCAAAACTGTTCTACAATTGTTTCTATTGAGTTAGTTCTTGTAAACCTATACATTT